>NC_072404.2:120908750-121528437 GCF_028858775.2 Pan troglodytes | reverse complement strand
CGATGAAGGGCCAAGGACCAGGAGAGATGGGAAGAGTGGTGAATGCCCTACCACAGCAGCAAGGTGGTCAAGCACAGAACAGGGCCCGGCCCGTGCCTCTGACTCCTGCCCTCTGTAACTTCTATGACCTCCGAAACGTAAGGTTCAAAGAACTAAAGGAGTCGAGTATTTAGATAACTATTAGCCAGGGGCAGAAAAAAGAGCTTTTATCTGAGGAATGCAAGTCCTTTTAATTATCAGGCCCAGAGAGACATTAAAATGAGACTACAATCATGCCCTACTCCCCACTTTGAGCTACGTATTCATCTCTTGAGACTATTTGCTCTTTCCACATTTAGCTATAAATTAACCTAATAATGCCACACCCCACACTAGAATCCACACCCTATAGCTTAACAATAGATAGCCAATCATTAATCGATATTTCTGTAAACCCATGGGAATTTCTGAGAAACAATTTTGTGTCAGCCCATTTCCCATACCCCTTTTTTTGCCTTTAAAAATCCACTTGTGGCCAGGTAAGGTGGCTCACACCTGTAATTCCAGAACTTTGGGAGGCTGAAGCGGGAGGATTGCTTGAGCCCAGGAATTCGAGACCAGCCTGGACAACATAGCAAAATTTCATCTCTACAAAAAATAAGCCAGGCATGGTAGCGCGCACCTGTAGTCTGAGCTACTCGGGAAGCTGGGGCAGGAGGATTACTTGAGCCCTGGATGTGGAGGCTGCAGTGAGCTGTGATCATCCCACTGCAGGCCAGCCTAGGCAACACAGTGAGACCCTGTCTCAAAAAAAAACAAAAAAACAAAAAAAAACAACCACTTGTAATCTCAGGAAAAAAAAATCCGCTTGTAACTGCTGCTAATTGGAATGCATATTCAAGGCAACTTGAATCTGTGCTCCTGGCTGCAATCCTCAAATTTGGCCCAAATAAACTCTATTTGTATCAATTTTGCCTCAGGTCAACAGCCACAAATGAACTGCTTTTCTGAGTGCTGAGGGGCAGGTGGTAATGTTCAGACCATCATCATGGCCTGTGCCGAGTCTCCAACAAGTATAGCCTCTGCACCTCAGAAACACAAGAGGAATAGGTTTTGCTACCTCGTAGGTTAGTCTCAAAGCCCTTGGAGGAAAGATGAATTCTTTTCAACAAAAATAATCATGGCTAAGCTTTACCAAGCACTTATTCTGTGCCAGGCCCTTTTTGTATATAATCGCATTTAATCCTCACAAACACCCATGAGGTAGATTCTATTTCTATTCCCATTTTACTGATGAGGAAACTGAGGCCAGGGTGGTTAATCAATGTCCCCAAGGTCATAGGGCTAGTAACTGGTGTATCCAGGAATTGAGCCCAAAAACCTGACTCTAGAGTTCATTCTCTCTACAGCGTGCAGCTGCAAAAGGAGAGATCAAAATCACCTCTCAAGCACCCATTTTCAAATTTCAGGGGATTTTCCTTACCACCTATTTCAGATTCAGTTCCTGTATGTCCACCTGTCCCAAAAAGTAGAACATAACAGATACAGGCATTCCGAACACTGGACTTCCATGGTCTCAAATCAAATCTTTATTTAATAAGACACAAGTGAGAAGAGTCCCTGGAAAGGACCAACTGGAAAACTGAGTAAGTTACTTCTGAGATCACAGCCCAGGAAAGAATAGTAACCCCATAATCCTATCTCAAAAAAGGGGCATGAGGTTTGAGCCAAGTCTCCTGTGAAATGTCAAAATCCTAGCCACAGCATCATTAAAGTAATTCAGAGGGAGAGCTTACATAGGTAGGCATCAAGACTTATTATAAACCTATGGCAGCTAAGAAAGTATGCATTGGTATAAAAATTTAGAAAAATAGACCAATGGATAGAATGGAGATCTCCAAAACAGACCCATGCACACAGGGACCCTCAGGTTACAAGGAAGGGAGCACTGCAGAGGGCTAGGGAAAGGACAATGTTCTTAATGTCGTTACGGGAGGAAATGAAACCTGGCGTCCACCTCACACCATGCACAAACAACACTTCCAGGAGGATCTTAGACCCAGTTATGGAAGGCGATCAGGGAGATCCTCTATAATCATCTTTGTGACCCCAGGTTAGGGAATATTTTTTCAACAGGTTACAGAAATATTGATAAATTGGACATTAAAATTTAAAACTTCTGCTCACTAAAAGATACCCTTACAAAAATAAAAAGGCAGATCAGGTGTAGTGGCTCACACCTGTAATCCCAGCAGTTTGGGAGGCCAAGGCAGGTGGATCACCTGAGGCCAGGAGTTCAAGACCAGCCTGGTCAATGTGGCAAAACTCCATCTCTACTAAAAATACAAAAATGAGCCAGGTGTGGTGGCGCACACCCATAGTTCCAGCTACTCCAGAGGCTGAGGCAGGAGGATCGCTTGAGCCCAGGAGATGGAGGTTGTAATGTGCTGAGAGCATGCCACTGCACTCCAGCCTGGGTGACAGAAGTGAAATTAAAAAAAAAAAAAAAAAAAAAAAGTAAAAAGGCAAACCACAGAGTGGGACAAGCCATTTTCAACACATGTATAAGATAAAGAACTCCTGCAAATCAACAGGAAAAAGACACATAGCGAACAGAACAATAGGCAAGAGACTTGAGCAGGCACCTCAAGAGAGAAGAATTCCAAATGGCCAGAAAATGCATGAAAAGGTGCTCAATCCCATTACAAATCCAACAGATGGGGCCGGGCGTGGTGGCTCATGCCTGTAATTCTAGCACTCTGGGAGGCCAAGGCAGGTGGATCATGACTTCATGAGTTCAAGTCCAGCCTGGCCAACACAGTGAAACCCCATCTCTACTAAAACTACAAAAATTAGCTGGGCATGGTGGCAGCCACCTGTAATCCCAGCTGCTCAGGAGTCTGAGGCAGGAGAATCACTTGAACCCAGGAGGCAGAGACTGCAGTGAGCTGAGATCACACCATTGCACTCCAGCCTGGGCGATAAGAACAAAACTCCATCTCAAAAAAAAAAAAGAAAAAGAAAAAAAACAAATCCAACAGATGCACATTAAAGCCACACTGAGATTTATCTAAAGAAGCCTTTAGACCCAACTCCCAGCTTATAGAGAAGAACGAGTGAGACACCATGAGAAAACATCAGACAAATGCAGAACATCTCTTGAACCCAGGAGGCAGAGGTTGCAGTGAGCCAAGATCGCACCACTGCACTCCAGCCTGGGCGACAGTGCAAGACTCCGTCTCAAAAAAACAAACAAACAAAAAATTAGTTGGGCATGGTGGCATGTGCCTTTAGTCTTAGCTATTCAGGAGGCTGAGGTTGGAGGATTGCTTGAGCCCAGTTAAGCTGGTATTGTGCCACTGCACTCCAGCCTGGGCAATAGAGATCCTATCTCAAAAAAAAAAAAAGAAATCTTTAATAAAAATTAGGCTAATGCAATAATGAAAATTAGGTTAGAAAATCTGTCTCTCTCTCTCTCTCACACACACACACACAAACACACACACACACAGATATAGCTGTGTACACCACCCAGAGTAGCTAACTTTACAGAATAGCATTCTCCAGTGTTGACAAAGATGTGGGGCATGGAGACCTCTCATGTACAGTTGCTGGGAGTATAAATCCACAGAATCACTTTGGCATCACCTAGCAAAGCCAACAGAACATACCCCACAACCCAGCAATTCTACTGCAGGGTGGACAACCTACTGAAATATGCACAGGGAGGCAGGGACAAGAACACTCAGAGCAGATCTATCATGAAATCCCCAAATTGGTAACAAGTAAGTATGTGTAATGATATGAATTTGTGAAAACCTACTGATGCAATAAAATGCTACATGACAATGACAGAATAAGCTACAGCTATGTGCAAAAACCAGAATGAATCTCATAAACATCATGTTGGTGAATGAAGCCAGATAAGAAGAACACATCCTGTATGGACCCATTTCTATAAATTTCAATAGCAGGTATAATCAAATAATAGTGGCCATGGACATATATGTCTGTAGTAAAATTTTAAAGAAAATCAAAGACATCAATGACCATAAAAGTAGAGGCAGTGGGGGGCCAGGCACGGTGGCTCACACCTGTAATCCCAGCACTTTGGGAGGCTGAGGCGGGTGGATCACCTGAGGTCAGTAGTTCAAGACCAGCCTGACCAACGTGTTGAAATCCCGCCTCTACTAAAAATACAAAAAATTAGCCAGGCGTGGTGGCGGGTGCCTGTAATCTCAGCTACTCAGGAGGCTGAGGCAGGAGAATCACTTAAACCTGGGAGGCAGAGGTTGCAGTTAGCCGAGATCACACCATTGCACTCCAGCCTGGGTGACGAGAGCAAAACTCCATCTCAAAAAATCTCAAAAAAAAAAAAAAAATAGAGGCAGTGGTTACCATTAAATGAGGGGACTGCAATTGAGAAGGGATAGGCAGGAGGGCTCCAGGGGTCTCGCAAAGTTCTGTTTCTTGACCTAATAAGGGGTTTATTTTAAAAAACAGTAACTGTTCATTATGTTTAATATATTTTTTCTTTTCTTTTGAGACAGGGTCTCACTCTGTCACCCAGGCTGGAGTGCAAGGGCACAGTCTCAGTTCACTGCAGCCTCAACCTCCCCAGGCTAAGGTGATCCTCCCATCTCAGCCTCCTGAGTAGCTGGGACTACAGGTGCGTGCCACCACACCTGGCTAATGTTTTGATGTTTTGTTGAGATAGGGTCTCACTACGTGAACTCCTGAGCTCAAATGATCATCCTGCCTCAGCACCCCCAAAGTTCTGGGATTACAGGTATGAGCCACTACAACCAGCTAATATATACTTTTCTAAATGTGTTTTATAGCTCACATAAAGAAGATTAAAATAAATGTCCAAAACTGCCTGCAGAAAAAAATCTGGCCCCAAAACCCTCAGTGTTATCAGGCAGGCCTCCTTTCCACCATGTTTGTCTCGGGGAAGGAAGATGGCTTTTGAAATGAGACAGCAGGTTTCCGGGCTCTTCCAGAGAAAGCCTTTCTGTATTTGACCATCCTCACTGAGGAGGGACTGGTTGGTGGTCACTAGACTTTGAAGTTTGGTGGCCATTAAAAGCAAGTAAATTATTTATTTCTTTTTACGAATTTGCCCATGCTGCTGGAGAGGAAATTCTCACTCCCTCAGCCTGCAAGCCCCGTGAGGAAGGGTGGAAATCTCCCATATATTTTAATGCCCTAGAGATCAAGGGGGCCTCAGAGCGCAGTGGTCTTGCCTTGACACCGAGAATTTTAAGAGAAAGTGACTGGCTCTGGGGCACAGGATGAGAGAATGATAGATCTAGACCTCAAACCCAGGCTTAGGCCAGCTGGGACTACAATGGCCCAAGCCTGTAGTCCCAGCTACTCAGGAGGCTGAAGTGGAGGATTGCTTAAGCCCACGAGGTCAAGGCTGCACTAAGCTATGATCACACTACTGCACTCCAGCTGGGGGGACAGAAGACCCTGCTCCAAAATTAAAAAAAAAAAAAAAAAACCCAGGCCTGCTGTGTAATTTTGTGCATCTATAAGGAAAGCTGATCTACTTCTTGTTCACTCTGAGCTTTTCCTTAATTTTTTCAGTCATCAGTAAGGAATTTGATGCAGTTGTGTTCAAACCAAAAACAAGGTGGGGTTTTCCTTTCCTCTCATGGGAAGATAAATTTTGAAGTAGGTGAGTACTGGTGTTGGCTCAGTGACTGAAGTGGGAAGAGCCGTGACTTCTGCAACTTTCATGGCCCCAAAGAGCCAGCATTAGGGCATGTAATACCTTTGCACCAAGGACAAAAATGATAAAGTACAAATGAAGCACAACATGTCTGTCTCTGTTTCAGATGCACAATTCACTAAAGGACACGTTTCCAATAAAATCAGGGCTTATAGGGGCCAGGGGCAGTGGCTCACGCCTATAATCCCAGCACTTTGGGAGGCCAAGGTGGGCAGATCACCTGAGGCCAGGAGTTCTAGACCAGCCTGACCAACATAGCAAAACCCTGTCTCTACCAAAAATACAAAAAAATAGCCGGGTATGGTGGCATGCACTTGTAGTCCCAGCTACTTGGGAAGCTGAGGCAGGAGAATCACTTGAACCCAGGAGGTGGAGGTTGCACTCCAGCCTAGGTGGCAGAGACTGTCTCAAAATCAGGGCTTGTAGGGTAGATGGCTGTTAGGTAAGGAACCAGCAGTCTCTGCCATTCTCACCAGCGAGAATCAGGACATCTCAGAGGAACTGTGGAAGTTTGTCACGTGGGACTGAAATCTGAATAATATAAGGCCTAGGACCTGAGTTCTGAATAAAAATGAATACCACTCAAGCCCAAACTAATTGCTAGGAATTAAATATTTGGATTTTCATCTAGCGGCAGTTCCCAAAAGAAGGGTGCATGGATATGCAAAAACGCATGTGTCTACCAGGCTTGCATTAGCTGGAGTTGGGGATAGTCCTAACCAATGTACTCACATGTGCACACAAACATTTCAGCATGCATTCGCCCCGCCCCCTTGGGGATGTGCAGCAGCTGTGCAGCCCTGCAGTGGGGGAGGCCTTGTGGCTGCTCTGTCACTTGTGCTGAGTAGCAGGCACATCACCTAGAGGTAGGTAGCAGAGGGGCCAGCTAGCAGAGAGGACACAGCTGACCGACGCCGTGTAAGGCATGGACTTCAGGTGACCAGGACCAGTTTCATCCACACTCACTTCTCTGCATCCTTGTGACCAGTGAATGAGCTAAGAAAGCTAGCCGGGATTAGGTGCTAATCCCCAGAAGGCAAGGCCAAGCTGAGCCTCATTAACAGAAGGAGCTATGCGGCAAACTCCGGCCTAACTCCAGAGCAGAGGCAGCAGACAAGTCTTACCTTTTATTACCAACACACAGGGATCAATACTGCCTGCCTGGAGCAGGGGTCGGGCAACCTTTTGCTGTAAAGGTCGGGTAGTATTTGAGGTTTTGTGGACCATCTGCTCTCCATGGCAATTACTCAGCTCTGCCTTTATAGTGTGAAAAAAGGTATGGACGATATATAACCAAGTGAGTGTGGCTGTGTCTCAAAAACACTTTGTAGAAACAGGGGGCTGGCCAGGTATGGCCAATGGGCTGTAATTTGCCAACTCTTGGCCTAGAAACCACATGTCCACTTGTTGTAATGGAGGGTGAGGATGTCTCCAGGCCCACGGTGTTGTAGTCAATTAGCCCTGCCTGCACAGGTGTTGTAAGGGGAGTACCAGGCTCTAGATCAGTGGTCTACAAAGTGGGCTATGCCTACCCCGGGATGTGTACCATGTGATCCATTGGCATACGGGAAAAAGTATTAAATTTCTGTTCATTTTAAAATCTGTTTTCATTTTAGACTATTGATCTTGTCTACCCTATCATGGGTCTGTAGATTTGGCAATGAGTCATGCCTTATATCTAACGTGCTAATGAGAAGTCAGGCTTATAAACCTCTGAAGAGGATCTCACAGCAGTTGTATCCTGGAATAGCAATATGCCCATTGCCACTCCCTGCTTGTCAGGTCTGAGGTATGCAGGTATCTCAGGAATTCCCCTAAGAAGAGAGCAGTGGTCCCCGATTCCTCGAAGGCAGCTTCCTCAGGAACTATGGTGGACTTGCCACACTAAAGGATTTTTGGATTCAAGGTTCTGTCTTGAATCTGATCAGTGGTTCAGCTATTGGTCAGAACACAAAGGGAACTACAACCACCCCCCAGCACACACCATTCATAAGAGCATTAATTAAGTTGTGCTTTCCTGATTTCTGGTGGTCTCTCTCTCCCTCAGTAGTTCAGGCCTGCCATATAAAGTAGACAGATTGTACATTGCACAAGAGTGCTGCGTCTAACGAGGCATCCTTCACATTGTAGACATGGTAGACTTATATGCCCTGTGATAACTTCCTGGTACATAGCAACGCGTCATTCTAACAAACTCAGTACATTATGACCATCTCTGACCAATAGATGTAAAGCACTTTGAGGGAAGTGTGTCTCCTTAATTCCAGAAGAACTATATGGGTTCGTAGTAGCCACAACTAGTAGGTGAAGGATAGAAAAGAAGAAAAATGCACAAAGTCCAACAGATTCAAACTCTTCCGGGGCAGGGATGTCTTGTGAATGCCTTTTACAGTGTTGAAGGACCTCTTCAGAGTGAGGCAGCATTCGAGTGCTCAGTCATTAGCACAGACCCCCAAAAGCAAGGACTTGGAGGTAACCATCACCCGTCAGTCACCTCTACTGAGGACTGGAAGTGAAGAGAGAAAGGAAAAAAATATTTTTCTCCCTCCCAGCTGTTCTTCCTCTTGTATAAAGGAGCTGGAAGAAGTCAAGCAAAGCAGCACAGATGTGTTTTAATGTTTACTCACATGGAAGCAAGTAACAAAATAAGAAAAATAAAACCATCATTCAAAAAGAGCCAGTTGTTTTGTAGCTTCCCACTATTTATTCTCCTTCTCCTGGTAACAGCTCTCCACTTTCCCTTTAGGAAATCAGTTCTGCCCCATGGTTCAAAATCTCTAGAACTGACAAAATACCCTGCCTTCTACCAGCCAAAGGGGTGGGCACACAACTTAAGCTAGGTCAGTTGCATTCTCTCTCTCCTTCTCTCTGATAGTTAATTTTGTGTGTCAACTTGACTGGGTCACAGGGTGCCCACATATTTGGTCAAACATTCTGAGTGTTTCTGCGAGGGTGTTTTTGAAAGAGATTAACATTTTAATCAGTCAAGAAGATTGCCCTCCATAGTGAATGGTCCTCATCCAACTACTTGAAGCCTAAATAGAATTAAAAGACCAACCTTTCCTCTAAGTAAGGAGAATTCTCTAGCAGACTGCCTTCATATGCAACATCAATTCTTCCTGTCTGATGGCCTTCAAATAGGAACATGGGTTCTGCTTGGGTCTCCAACCTGCCAGACTGGACTTGCCAGCCTCTGCAATCACACGAGCCAATTCCTTCTTTTACACACACGGGGAGAGGGGGAGGTAGAGGGGGACAGGGGGAGAGGGGGAGAAGGGGGAGGTAGAGGGGGAGAGGGGGAGGAGCGGAGAAGTGGAGATAGAGGGTTCTGTTTCTCTGGAGAACCCTGATTAATATACACTCACTCTCTCTGTCTGGATTTTGAAGCATGAGTGTAGACACTTAAAAATATAAAAATGTTTGGAAAGCAGTTATTCCAGCAGTGGTGTCCTGATGAGACTGTCAGGGACCTAGTTCCTGCTACCTAAGCCTCTCCAGAGATGCTCTCATTCTTATCCTTTTCCAAAACTGGTTCTCAATGTTCCTAACAATGCTTTGATCCACCCTATAACTTCTTTTAGTCCATGAATATTTATTGAGCGCTATGATCTGAATGTTGGTGTCCCTCTAAAATTTATAGAACTTAATCCCCAGTGTGATTGTATTAAGAGGTGGGACCTTTAGGAGGCCTCTTGAATGACATTAGTGCCCTATAGAAAAGGTGTGAGGGAGCCTGCTGGCCCCTTCTGCCATGTGAGGACACACAGAAGGCACTAACTATGAGGAACGGGCTCTCATCAGATACCGAATCTGCTGGCAACTTGATCTTGAACATCCCAGACTCCAGAACTGGGAGCAATAAATCTGTGTTGTTTATAAATTACCCAGTCTAAGGAATTTTGTTAACAGTCTGAGCGGACTAAGACAATGAGTACCTACTACATTCAAGGTACTGTTCTATTGAGGAAATACCAGTGAACAAGCTAGCCCTTGCTCTCATGGAACTTATTTTCTAAAAAGTCCTTTTCTGCCCAAGTAGATTAACTCTTCTTGAGAGTTTATTTCTGTTGCTTGCCACCAAAGAATCCCAGCAAATACTAACAATCTCCCCGCATAGACTTCTAGCTCTGCCCCTTCCCTGGGTCATCTTAGATAAGCCAGATGTCAGTCTTCAGAAGTCAGAAGATCCCTGGCTCGATGCAATTCTTGAGAGCCACTTCTTTATGATCACCCCATAAAAAACCCTGAGAACCCACCAGTGCACTTGTCTAATGTCCTAATGTTTGGATATAAACGACTCCACAGGAACATCTACATCAGAGGGGTTTCTCAACAGATGCCCTCCATCGAAACCATCTTTTCTCCTCTCCTGCTTAGAACCTGGGAAGATACCTTACAATGAGTATTACCTTGTTTATGCCTCATTATGACTTGTTTCAGGTTTAATCTTCTTCATCAGAGCCTTTTTAACATCCTCCCCCAAGACCCAAAGGATTTATTCTGGGATTAGACAGGAGACAAGATCAGAGAATCTGATCCAAACAGCCAGACATGGCTTTCTCATCAGGTAGCACCAGACAGTTATTTAACACAACTGAAACTCTGTCTTGAAGCAAGTAAGCATGCTGTTTGGTTCACTGTGGGGGTGTCAGTGACTACGGCTGGGAATTGTCACAGTTTAGTTTAGCACTTCTGGCAAACTTTGGAGCCAGCTTGCATAATGCAGTGTCTAAAGAACATGATTCCAGTTGAACAGAGCATGTTTGTGGTTAAAAATAGAACTCTGTCACATAACAACTCATATATAAACCATGAGGCTGGGGGAGGAACAAAATTAAATAATAGTCACTGGGGGTTCTTGAACACCTGTCCCAGTCCCTCAGAGCATAAACTATCTGGGAATTGCCAGCACACTGAAGCCAACCCTGCCCTGAAATCAAATGGCAAAAATAAACAACCAAACTGACCCAGTTAAATCAGGAAACATGACCGCACCTTTAAGCAGGCCACAATTCAGGTGGCCTCTCCAGCCCAGGCCTCCTCAGGGATTTAGCTCTGAGTTCTGAAAAAATTAACTGCAGTAGATCCCATGACAGCCACTCTGGATTCACAGCAGGATTGAAAGCTGAGACTGCGTTAGGTCTGAATGCCACCCGCACGTTTGCATTTTCACTGCATGCACATGGATTATGCTTTGAACAGAATGCATGAAACGTGGGCCCTGGCTCCTTCTAAACAGTTGTGGGAGTCTCATGACCCACTGCTCAGACTTGCAAAGAGCTAAGAATTAGAAACGAAATATTTGGGTTTCCCTGCCAGGAAACACTTTACAACAGTGTGTAGGTCTAACTGGAGAGGTTGCCCAATGACGGAGTGGAAATTTCATGGCTGGGTACATATAAAGCTAAGCCGTCAGAACAATTAATACTATAATATGCCACCAGAAAATAAAAAAGGGTATAGGGGACCAAAAAGAAAACGAGGCTACCTCCTTCCCCAACTCTGCCACTGACCCAGGCAAATTGCTCCTCCTCTCGGGGTCCCACTTCTCCTCTTTAAAAATCTATCTATAATGCCTGCTCCCTTCCAAACTCACCGAAATGTTGTAGTTTCACTCTTCACTTGTGTCACTTATTTGTTTCTGGTTCTGAAACGCTCGAGCAGTGATATGCTGTCTGCTTCACAGTCACCTGAAGAGTTTTTAAAAACTTCCCTACCTCAGCTGCACTCCTGGAGATTTCTGGGTGGGTCCCAGGCACGGGTGGATTTAAAAGCCCCCTCAGGTGATTCTAATGTGCCTCCAGGCCTGCGAACCAGAAGGCAGACTGGGAGAAGCACCGCCCCACTGCTTCCCCAGGGAGCGATGGAAGATGAAAGAGATGCAGATTCTCCCACCTGCTCCAATTCTTCCAGGGATTTCCTTTTATGGGGCTGGACAAATCGTCTCATTCCCAGATCTTTTCTCACCAACTGCCCCCCTCACCTCTGCCAGGTTCAATCAGCAAGGAAACTAGCTAAACATCTCTTAAAGGTGGTGAGGAACTGTTTTTTGCCTTTTAAAATTAATATTTATTTTAAGTTCCGGGGTACATATGCAAGATGTGTACGTCTGTTACATAGGTAAACGTGTGCCATGGTAGTTTGCTGCACAGGTCAACCTATCACCTAGGTATTAAGCCCAGCATGCATTAGCTATTCTTCCTGATGCTCTCCTTCCCCCTCTCATCTCCCCCTCCACAGGCCCCAGTGTGTGTTTTTCCCCTCCCTGTGTCCATGTGTTCTCATTGTCCAGCTCCCACTTATAAGTGAGAACATGCAGTCTTTGGTTTTCTGTTCCTGTGTTAGTTTGCTGAGGATAACAGCTTCCAGCTCCATCTATGTCCCTGCAGAGGACATGATCTCATTCCTTTTTATGGCTGCATAGTATTCCATGGTGTATATGTGCCACATTTTCTTTATCCAGTCTATCATTGATGAGCATTTGGGTTGATTCCATGTCTTTGCTATTGTGAATAGTGCTACAATGAACATAAACATGCATGTATGTTTGTAATAGAATGATTTCTATTCCTTTGAGTATATACCCAGTAATGGGATTGCTGGGTTAAGTAACATTTAAGTGTATTACGGCCTTTCCATCAAAGAAGTTTTATCTTTTAGGATTTACTTACTGCAGAAGCATTTGTAGCCAACGAGAGAGTCCTGACACTCTCAGTCTGTGTTCCCTGTCTGGAGCAGGCTGCTGCCTTCATAGGGTGTTTCCAGGAGCTTCCCGTACCCAGCTGGCGACCCTGAGCCCTCCACGTGCCTTATGATAGGTCATTGTTAGTAAGGGATGCCTTGGTGTTAAGTGCTGCCATCCTGCAATGAAATGCAAATGATTCAGGCCAGAGGATCTGTATGAAGTCCCCGATGCCTGAATGTGGGTGAATCCATCCAGCTTTTTTCCCAGTCCCCCAGTAGGCTCCATGTCCCTTCTGACTAATGCATCTGTTATCGTAATGACTAAAAATATATTTTCCTCACCCATCCTAGGCTCATGGCTGAGGCCCCTCTAATAAAAGATAGATGAACAAGAGAAAAAAATATATAAATTTATTTAAATGTAAGTTTTATGGGTACGGGAGCCTTCATAAGGAAATGAAGACCTGAAGAAACAGTGAAACCTGTTTTTTATAGTAGGTTTCATGAAGAGTGGACAGTCATGGAGAAATATGAGAGGGAAAAGAGTATGATGTAATGGTAATAAGCTGGGGGAACTTAGGCAGGCCTGTTTGTTCAGATTTTTCTCTGTGTCCTGTGTCCTCAGAGGTAAGGATGCTCTTTTCCTCCAGATGTGGGGAGGGCACCTCTCACACAAGCACCTGAAGACCTGCTGCAAGGGAAAGTCAGAGAGGCCTTCCAGGTTTTAGGACCTGCCTCAGGAAAGAAGCCTGGACAAAGGTCACAGAGACCTTCCTGCTTATGTGTTTTTTTTCCAATTCCTTCAGCTTACACTGTTCAATATGCCGAGGTACCATATTTTGGGGTAGCATGTCTGCACCCCATCATTACTGTTTGTTTTGTTCCGTCAATCCTCATCTGCAGGTCAGTGGTGCTTCCCACTCTTACAAGTCCTGGAGAATCCATTGTTCATTCTCTATGTCCTCCCCACAGCCTGTAGTTTGATTCTTTGCCCTTGAAAGCGGCCTGTGTGCTTCTGCTGTGCTGTGTTGAATCAAACATTTAGACTAAGCCAGAAACCTTGGAAGAGAAACCAAAGAGACAGCAAGGTCATAGAGTCGCGTGTTTAAGAGCACGGACACCAAACAGGTCTAGATTTAAATGTTATCTCACCACCTCCTAGCTATGACCCTTGGTCGACATACCCCACCTCTCTGAGACTTACCTACCCTCTCTGAGCCTCAGTTTACTCAACTGTAAAATAAGATCAGTTATTAAGCCTGTATCATACAATTGGTGTGAGGATTAAATGGGATGTAATTGGCATCATGTGAATACCCCTCAAACATTGGCCACTATTACCATTGTTGTTGTTAATAAGAGTGAGAGGAGCATGGTGGACAAATGGCAGCTCCTCAGATTCAATGTGAACTGAGGAGCAACAGGACTTAGGATCAAAACACCTGAGCTGAGAGCCATTCCCTCTCTCCGTGAACTTAGGCAAGTCCTGTCATCTCTTTAAGCTTTGTTTCTGCAGTTGTGAAACTGTGATGATAGTAATAATATAATGCCTATTTTGCAGGGTTATTGGGAGGACTAAATGCAATAATGTATGTAAAGCTGCTTTGCAAACTACAAGGAACTATATAATATCAGTGATTATTGCTCACACTCAGTTCTCAACATTTTCTGGGACTGGTCCTGGTAAATTGAAAAAGAATGAATGGATTATCTAAGAATAGAAATGGGAAAAAATGAGGCTCAATTCTCATGCCTTTAATCTGGCAGCTAATAAAGTCCAGGCCAAAGGGTGATCCCCACAGAGATTGAGGATTCTGACTAAAAGGGACCACTGGCACTGGGCTAATGGTGTTCCTAAGTGATCCTTTCCTTTGAGTCAGCAATGGCCTACTGTTTACCTACCATATAATCTCATGTGGCCTCAGGAGACACCCTAACATTAGTTACCATTATTGAATTTCATAAAAGAGGACCTTCATAAAAGATAGACCAGTATCACAGGGCTAAAGAAAAAGAGAGTGCAAGAAAAATCACGATATGTGTTACTTCCCTTGAGGCACCTTTATTCTTGGCTCTCAAGATTTTTTTTAATGTTACCTTTTTTCAATGTTGCATTTTGGGTAACACTTTTCTGATATTTTATTGTTTATGAGTTCTCCAACTTCTGCTGGCTTTGCTAACTTATCTTCTGTTTTCCATTGCTACTCTAAATAAACATTTCTAATTTGAAAGTTAAAGGCTAAGGAACAGCTTACACCTGCAAGGAGGAGGAGGCTTTCAGGTTCAAAATGTTACTAGCTATAGGCAGGTCCAGGATGGCTGCTACCAAAGTTGAAGTTCTCCCTGAGTCCTGAGCTACCTAACTCCAGGCTCTCCTCACCTCCATTCCAGGGCTGTCCTCACAGCAACCACTGACACAAGCTGTCTGCCATTCACATTAAGACACAAATGACTTAGGACAATTAAAATGCAGTCCTGGCCAGCTGCGGTGGCTCACGCCTGTAATCCCAGCACTTTGGGAGGCAGAGGCAGGTGGATTGCTTGAGTCCAGGAGTTCAAGACCAGCCTGGGCAACATGGCAAAACCCCGTCTCTACTAAAAATACAAAAAATTAGCTGGGCGTGGTGGTGCACACCTGTAGACCCAGCTACTCAGGAGGCTGAGGTGGGAGAATCACCTGAGCCCAGGAGGTTGAGGCTACAGTAAGCCGTGATCGTGCCACTGCACTCCAGTCTGGGCAACAGGAGTGAGAACCTGTCTCAAAAAAATAAATAAAATGTGGTCCTCCGGCATACTGATTTTTTAGTAACAATCAAAATTTAGCCAAAGGAAAGTTCTAGCAGTAGAATTCCAGAATTCTAGAATTGGGCTTTGCTCAAAAGGTCTTATGAGAAAGAGGCAGAAGATAATTTGTACAGTACTACTTTGCACAATAGTACAAAACCTTTCAACAACATTCTACGCCTTTGACTCCTGCCCATTAGAAAGAAATTGGGGCCAACTGAATCTACATTCACAAGAAGTGAGCCAGAATGGGGAGGCCAAATAAAATTCGTGAAAGCATAAGGAGTACCACTCCTCCAGAATTTTCTACATGCTTGTGGAGGCCATAGGATTAACTCAAAGGGAACAGGGGCAATCTAGCGATCAGGAATCTTCTCTGCCCTTGAAACGGCTCTGAGGAGAAGCGTCTTGGAGTTGGGGCATGTATAAAATATGCATTACTGATATGAAGAGCTCCTTTTGAAAATTTCTCCCCTGCCCCCACCTAACTTCATTTTACCCCAAATTAGAAAACAAATTAAGAACCAGAAAGGAAAATTTTAACTTACTCATCTAAACCTACAAAATTAAAAACTTCACTTACACAATAGGACACTTCACCAGCAAAATAGCAGTGTGAATTTATTTTAGTCCCTGGTAAGTATTCAAATGCAAGATCCTATAGTGGTGTTATGAAATACACGAGCACTTAAACGTATAAGACAGGCAAATCAGGAAATGAATATTCTTATGTGACCAAAGAGTAAAAGTAATCCTGAATTAAAGGGAAGCCTAGCAAGAGCTCTGGCTGACCTAGTCACCCTTTGTGGGGCTCTAGACACATAAGAAACAACCAGGTGAACAGGTGGCATGGTAGCATGCCAGAAGACAGCAGACACATCCCTTAAATAAATTGGAAATCTGCCATCAGTGGCCTTGGGTCTCCATGCCCAACCCCTGACATATTGGGGAAAGATGCCTTTGTCCTGCTGGGCCAGCTTTGCCCCTAGCCAAAGTAAATATTAGACAAATATTTGACGAATATTATTTCAAGGGGACAGCAGCTTATATGCCTGCTTGGAGCACCCATCTTTGTTTGCGATCCCTCTTTAAACCCAGTATCTTTTCAAATCAAGGGCACAGAGGGAAGGTGCAGCCTCAGGACTGACGACCTTAGGAAGGGGGTGCAAAGCGTCTTTCTCCCCTTCATCCTGTAACACAGGGCCCAGTGCCCTTGGGCTGCCCAAGGCCAGGAAATGGGCCAGGTGGGACAAGGAGAGAAGGGGAATTAAGCCAGGTCTGCCCACCTCAACCCCCAATACTGTCTCAGTTGTGCTTCATGGCAGGGGTAAGACGAAGGGGAGTTACATGTTTTGAGCACTTATTAGATGCCAAAGATTCTGCTGGTTGCATTATGTACATTATCCCTTTCTAATATGAGAAACACTTGGAGGTGGTTATCACTACTCCCACATTCTAGATGAGGCTCCAGGGAAGTTAAGAAATCAATCCAAGTTCACACGGAGATTCAAACGTAGGTCTGACTCCCAAGCTCCTGCTCACATGGCATCCCATAGACCCTCGGCTGCCAGCTCTGACTCAGTTGCCTCCATAGCACCAACTTACTCTGCCTGGGGCCAGCCAGCATCTTGCCAGGGAGGGTTGGGACCATACCCTTGCTGCTGCTGGGCAGCTAGGCAGAAAAGCCACAGGCTTGAGATTCTGGCATCTCTCACCACTTCTAGACTTAAATAAAACACAAGATGTGAGATCTAGTTTCCTGGCTGCCACCAAAAGAGGCCAGATAAGCAACCCAGAGGTAGTGCCCCAGAGAAGTTACCTTCCAATTAGAGACCCAATCTGCTCATTTCCTCTCCCTTCTTCCACCCAAGGACGGCTCCAAGGCAGACCTGTCCCACCTGAAGACTCCTATGCAGCTGGACAGGCTCACCTGCTGACTCACCAGCAGAGCTCTTCATGAAGTAAGGCCAAAGCACCCCGGCATTGCTCCCTATCCTTCCTCCTTGCCTCACTTTCCCCTACTATCAATGCTCTGAGATTGCACTTTCCAAATAAAGCATCAGCCTTAGACAGTTTCCTAGGGAACCCAGGCTTTCTAGTCATGTTTGTGCTTAGTTTCTTATTTCATTATTCTTAATGATATAAGTACCTGGAAACCTACCATCCAAAACAAAATCTGGAACCTTGACATAAACTTCATCTAACCATACACTGCCCACATCCCACACCCCTCACCCCGCCACCCCCCCAACCCCCCCCCGCACACACACACACAAGGTCACCATCATCCAGAGAATTCCTTGGCTTTTTGAAATATATAGTTTTATTGCACCTATATGTATTTCTATAAAGCTTATTTTTATATTAATTGTAACTCTAGAAAAATACATCGTGCATCGTTTAACGACAGGAATACACTCTAAAAAATGCATAATTAGGTGATTTCGTCACTGTGTGAACATCACAGAGTGCACTTACACAAACCTAGATGGTGTAGACCGCTACACACCTAGGCTGTATGGCATAACCCATCGCTCCTAAGCTATAAACTTGTACAGCATGTCACTGCACTGAATATTGTAGGCAACTATAACACAATGCTAAGTATTTGGGTATCTAAACATACAAAAGGTAAAGTAACAGACAGTATTAAAGATTTATAAATTACATACCTATATAGGGCAGTTACCATAGGTAGAGCTTGCAGGACTAGAAGTTGCTCTGGGTGAGTCGGTGAGTGAGTGTTGAACAAATGTGAAGACCTAGGACATTACTGTAGAGTACTGTAGAGATTATAAACCCTGGACACTTAGGCAATGGGAAATTTATTTTAAAAATATTTTCCTTCTTCAATAATAAATTAGCTTACTGTAACTTTTTAACTTTATAAACTTTTTTAAACTTTGAAATACACTTAGCTTAAAACAGGAACACATTGCATTTTCTTTCTTTATATCCTTATTCTATCAGCTTTTTTCAAATTTTCCACTTTTAAATTTTTATTTTCTATTTCTTAAACTTTTCTGTTAAAAACTAACACAAAAACATGCACTTTAGCCTAGGCATACACAGCTTCCTGATCATCAATGTCACTGTCTTCCACCTCCTCAACTTGTCCCAGTGGAAGGTCTTCAGGGGCAGTAACATGCATGGAGCTGTCATCTCCTATGATAACAGTGCCTTCTTCTGGAATTCCTCCTGAAGGTCCTGCTTGTGGTTCTTCTTGAGGAGGGTCACTCTTCAGAAATACATGCATGGTGGTTTTCTTGGTTTGTTTTTCCTTTTTTTTTTTGGTCAAAGATTTGCTTATAAGCAGATACTGCACTATGAAAATTCCTCTCTATTAATGAAAACTTTGCATTGGAGTCTATGTTTTTAAACGTTTTAAGGAGCTTGTTGAGGTTTGCAAACCTTCTGCTAAACCCTTCATGAATTTTCTTGGGGATTCTTCTTTTTCTTCTCCTGCAATTTCCTTTTCTCTTACCTCTTGTTCAGCCATGCATTCCTGTTCCATTTACAAAAACTTCTTGTTAGTCAATTCCTCAGGACAACATCGCTAGGTGATAGCAATTCTTCAGCTCCATTATAATCTTATGGGACCACTGTCATATATGGAGTCCATCACTGACTGCAATGCCATTATGTGGCATATGACTATATATCGTATCATATACATTTGGGGCATTTATTTTCTTCACTTAATGTTTTATTATTGCTAGGAGTTGTCCACATTGTTGTGAATCAGTGTGGTTCATTTGTTTTTATGGTCCTACAATAGTTATGTAAACACACCGCAATTTATCAATCCACTCTCCTGTTGACAGGCATTTCAATTGTTTCCAAGTTTTTTGCATCAAAGACAGGGCAGCTATGAACATTCTTGTACACATCTTCTGTTTTACATCTGTAAAAGTTTCTATCTTGGTCATTTTTCTGCAGCTATAACACAATATCACACACTGGGTAGTTTACAAGGAACAGAGATTTATTTGGCTCACAGTTCTGGAGGTTCAAGGGAATTAATCTCCACATCATAACATGGTGGAATGCATCACATGGCAAGAGAGAGTGCTCACACACGAGAAGGGGGCCAAACTCATCCCTCAGGAACCCACCCCTGAGATAACTAACCCAGTCCCACAATAACAGCATTAATCCCTCACCTCTTAAAGGTCCCACCTACCAACACTGTTGCATTGGAGATTCAGTTTCCAGCACATGACATCTGGGGAACACATTCGAACCACAGCAGTTTCCTTTGGTCCCATCCCTAGGAGTGAAATTTTTGGGTCATACACAGATGAATGTTCAGCTTTAGGAAATAATGCCAAACTGTTTTTCAAATTAGTTACACAAATCTATGCCCTTTCTTTCATACAAAGAGTGTTCCTTAAAATCCAATTATGTTTTTGTTTTGTTTTTGTTTTTGAGACGGAGTCTCACTCTGTCACCCAGGCTGGAGTGTAGTGGTGCAATCTTTGCTCACTGCAACCTCCACTTCCCGGGTTCAAGCAATTCTCCTGCCTAGCCTCCCAAGTAGCTGGTATTACAGGCATGCACCACCACATCTGGCTAATTTTTGTAATTGTTTTAGTAGAGAAGGGATTTCACCATGTTGGGCAGGTTGGTCTCAAACTCCTGACCTCAGGTGATCCGCCTGTCTCAGCCTCCCAAAATGCTGGGAATACAGGTGTGAGCCACTGCACATGGCCTAAAATCCAATTATTATAGTTCTCTTTGTTACAGGAAAGGGGTCTCAATCCAGACCCCAAGAGAGGGTTCTTGGATCTCACGCAAGAAATAATTCAGGGTGAATCCATACAGTAAAGTGAAAGAAAGTTTATTAAGAAAGTGAAGGAATAAAAGAATGGCTACTCCATAGACAGAGCAGCCCCAAGGGCTTCTGGTTGCCCATTTTTATGGTTATTTCTTGATAATATGCTAAACAAGGGGTGGATTATTCATGCCTCCCCCTTTTTAGACCTTATAGGGTAACTTCCTGACATTGCCATGGCATTTGTAAACTGTCAGGGCGCTGGTGAGAGTGTAGTAGTGAGGATAACCAGAGGTCACTCTTGGTTTTGGTGGGGTTTTGCTGGCTTCTTTCCTGTAACCCGTTTTATCAGCAAGGTCTTTATGACCTGCATTTTGTACTGATCTTCTATCTTGTCCTGTGACTTAGAATGCCTTAACCATCTGGGAATGCAGCCCAGTAGGTTTCAGCCTTATTTTACCCAGCTCCTATTGAAGATGGAGTTGTTCTGTTTAACACTTCTGACACCTTCGTTCTGATAACTGCCAAAAATGAGAATTGCTGGTCGCTAGTTAAACATGTTATGTCTCTTCTGGGTATTCGTATTTTTTAAGAGGATGCTTGGAAAGGCAGTACTTCAATGCAAAGCCATGAATTTTTCAGGCTAATATTTCAGGGCTTCTATTTCTATACGCCTTATCAGATTCACTCATCCAAGCATCACTGAAATGCTTACTGGGTTCTGGGGCTGTGCGAAGCATGAAGATGCAGAAGTGGGAGATACAGGCCCTGCCTCCAAACATCTTAAAGTCGCACACTTGAGTAAGACAACAAAACCATTATGTTGGACTTTGACAGTATCTCAGGTGAATCAGGTAACTCAAGTTAACATTAAGGCAGCAGAGGGCACAAGACGGCTTCCAGGAAAGTGGGTGCATATTCATCAGTCTTGAAGTTACCGAAAGGCAAATAACTTCAAGTAAGTCCCAGACTTGTTATCATCATTCCCCTACCACTGTAAATTTCCTGGAGGAGCTTGGCCCCTCCTGACAAGGACAAGTGGTTCTACAGTGAGTCATACCCCCTCTGCCCCACCAACTGTCCCCTTGCTAATAGGCTAATAGGAATGTATCCTTCTACTGAGCTTCATTCACACAAGGATCTCTTAGCATGGACAAAATGTCTGTTTGGACTCTTTCTTCCCCCATTCCCTATTCTTCCTAGCATTCTTTGCGTCTACTTTGCTTCATCTTCAAGTTAGCCCCCTCTATGTAGCAGCAAGATGGATGGATCCTGGCTGCTCCAGACCTCTAGAGATTTTAGAGCCTATGATCCAAAAAAGGGACATTTTTCTGGAAAGTCTCTGGTAAAACACCCAGAGACTTTCAAATGGTCCATCATATATTACATACTCCTTCATGAGCCAGTCACTGTGATGAGAGGAATAAAATATACTGATTGACTGAGCCTACATCACATACTCATCCCTGGCCCAAACCACATGACCAGGAATACTTTGGAGTGTTGGAGGAGGAGCATGTTTCCCACAAGGAATGCTGGGCAGACAAAAATGTGTGCCACTAAAAGACCTGAGGAGATAGTTTTATTTGATTGCTCTAATTAATTCTCCTGCCTCTTTCACTAGTAGGTACATGAGAACAAGGCATAGACATATTTTACATAGTTCCTTGGTATTCTATTAATGATAGTACAATTAACCTTTTAATATAAAAGTAACATTAAGTTATCTCCCTGTCTTCTTACTTCTAATGGCTTTAGCAATCACATGCTTTGCTAAGTAAGTGTTTAGGACCATGCATGCATAGTACATATTTATAGTACCACCTTAACACTGAGCAACAAGTCCTCAAGGGCTTACTTTGGAGTTTCGTGCATGGGATCCCATGACTATCTCTTTCTTGCTCTACTCCCATTAAAACTCCCATTATTTTATTTTTTACTGCCAGGAGAAAAATATTCAGATAATTTCTCATTGAAGCATTATGCTGTAATAGACCATTTAATCCAGTAATTCTCCAGGGTATTTGTATTTTAGAACATGAAGCCGTTAGCCTAAGATAGAGAATGTATTTTGATGGCATTTCAGGGTCAGTGTGACAGTGGCATGGGGTGTATATATATTTCCGTAGGTGGGTGGTGGGGTGATTGGGACTTTTCTTATTCTCTCAGGCCTCATCAAAAAGGTGGTCACCTGCCTTGATTACAAAGTCAAAGTCAGTAAATTCCTAGTCAAAATCAATAAACTCAGGCTTCTCACCATTGGTCATACTAGGAGAGGAAAAAATCAACAAAGAAAAATAAGAAAGCAGAGGGGTTTAAATACAAACACAGAAACCTTGCTTTTCCCTCAAGGAAAATAGCAACAATAACAAATTGCGTCAGAAAGCAAAGACCAATTTATTGAGCTTGTAAGACAATTAATGACAAATGTTTATCACTTTAAAAAATTCGAATGGGTGGAAAGTATAAAAAAATACAAGCCCATGAAACATAAACAATGTTCACAAGCAGGACGAGTGTGGTGGCTCACGCCTGTAATCCCAACACTTTGGGAGGCTGAGGTGGATGGATCACCTGAGGTCATGAATTCAAGACCAGCCTGACCAACATAGTGAAACCCCATCTCTACTAAAAATACAAAAATTAGCCAGGTGTGGTGGCACACACCTGTAATCCCACCTACTCAGGAGGCTGAGGCAGGAAAATCGCTTGAACCTGGGAGGTGGAGGTTGCAGTGAGCCAAGATCACGCCATTGCACTCCAGTTTGGGCAACAGAGTGAGACTCTCTCTCAAAAAAAAAAAAAAAAAAAAAAGAATGTTCACAAGCAGATTCTCCAAAATATTCCTTTAAATGACCAACTCGTAAAGTGTATTTAAAAGAAAATTCCATTTGAAAAAATTACAGTTATAGTTAAGTTTCTACCAGCACTTAGGGAGGCTGAGGTGGATGGATCACCTGAGGTCAGGAGTTCGAGACTGGCCTGGCCAAAATGGCGAAACCCCATCTCTACTAAAAATACAAAAGTTAGTTGGGTGCAGTGGCGCATGCCTGTAGTCCCAGCTACTTGGGAAGCTGAGGCAGGAGAATCGCTTGAACCTGGGAGGCAGAGGTTGCAGTAAGCTGAGATCGTGCCACTGCACTCCAGCTTGGGTGACAGAGTGAGACTCAAAAATAAATAAATAAATAAAAATAGTTAACTTTCTAGAAACCCACCTACTGGGTAAAGTACCTTCCTATGCCTGCTAGAGAAATGATATACAAACTTCCATTGCCATCAATTCATCAGCATTAGAATTTTCCTGGCCAGCCTCCACTCAGGCATTTCTTTCTTTCCCCTCTTTGCATCATGTTAGAAGATCGATTTCTGTTGTTGATAAGATCACAGACATCTTGGGTATGTGACTAGCTAACATTGAAAGTGGTCACCTTCAGTGATCTGTTCCCTCCTAATAAATGCTATGATGTCACTCGAATCTGATCTTGGTGGTTCTGACACAAATTCTGCAGGGTTAGAATTAGGAGGGAAAGGCTACTGTATATTTCTGGGTTTCCCACCCCAGGTACAGGAAGTTCAGATCCTGGAAAAATTCTGTCTAGCACACTTAAAACAAAGCCCCTCGTTCACCCAGTTTATTGTCTCAGAAGATCTATCAACTGTTTTCTTCTTCGTAGGAAGTCAGTTCTCTGTGCAATTGCAAATAGGATAAATAAACCATTCATTCAGAACTAGTGGACATTTTGTTTTGCTTTCCACCTGATTTCAAGAGAGAGTGGTGGCTATAATACAATGTTAAACTTGAAAACTCTGTATAAATCTTTGTGGGCACTCTGCTTCTCAGGGAGACAACAAAACATGCAAGTCCTTTGAATAATTATTTATGAGAGAGGCTGCTCAAAACTGGATCTTAAAACCTCTTATCAACCCTGCTCATATAGCATAGGCAACCTGCTAAGCCCTCCATCCCTCCTTGGCTATGATTTTGGGACCAGCCTGTGGCATCTTCATATCTGTTTTCATTCCCAAGTTCCGATTTGTTTTATCTGAAGTATTTCATCAATGTTAACATATGCAAAGCTGATTCCATATAAATACCCTCATTACACAGATGAGGTAAGCCAAAGGAAATTAAATGGCAAATGCTCCAGGAAAATTTGTAGATCTGAGAAATCCAGGACAGGAGCCAGTGGTTTCTGTGTCTAAATGCTGTGCTTTTTTCACAAGCAGTTTATGCTGCTAGTGCCAACCTGGCTGTCTACACTTGCTCATTGTCACCATACCCAGGAACTGAGACCTCATGACCAATAGGTTTAGAAAATATCAGCTAGCTTGAACCTACCACCTAAACACCTTGCCTGTTCAGCTTCTACACTACTGACATAGTGATCTTCCTAAACTGAAATCTGATCATATTACTCTCCTTTGCCTAAAAGCACCTCCCTAGCAGAGAATAAAGTCCAAACTCCTAGCCTGATATACAAAGCCCTGACTCTACACTGCTCCCCTAACCCAAAGCATCAGATACATCAAAGTATTTGGTCCCACTATAGAACTCCCCCTCCTCTATCACTATGCCCTACCCTCTGCAGCACCTCTGCTGAAAACTCCCCAGCCCCCATCTACTTGAGGAATCATCTACACATCTCTCAAGCTACAGTGCTGTGTCACTTCCCCTAGGAAGCCTTTTCTGATACACTTTCTTCCCTCTGAACTTCAGTTTCTGCATTAGCAAAATGTGGATTATAATTCCTACACCATACTGTAACTCAAAGATCACATAAAAAAAAAAGACCCTGAAAGTTCTCTGAAAAAGGCAAAGCACTATTCAAAGGCCAAGTTATGTTATTATAAAATAGTTATTACACAATAAGCCTTTTTTTAGAAACTTAATTACAGTACTTGTAATGATTATTATAAAAATAACCTCAGCCAGCACAGTGGCTCATGCCGGTAATCCCAGCACTTTGGGAGGATGAGGCAGGTGGATCACTTGAGGCCAGGAGTTTGAGACTAGCCTGGTCAACATGGTGAAACCCCATCTCTACTAAAAATATAAAAATTAGCTGGGCATGGTGGCGGGCACCTGTAATCCCAGCTACTTTTGAGGCTGAGGCACGAGAATCGCTTGAACCCAGGAGGCGGAGGTTGTAGTGAGCCAAGATTGGGCCACTGCACACCAGCCTGGGTGACAGAGTGAGACTCAGTCTCAAAAATATAAAAATAAAAATAAAATTAACTGCTACAAATTAGAGGACTTTCCCTGTCTATTCACTGCTTAAATGTGAGCTAAGCTTGAAATGGTGATGACACAAATAGACTAAAAGTAGACCCACACAGGGAGGATTAGCATGACCTCTGCCCCACATAGTTTTCAGTAATGAAAAACTGCATTTTATTTGCTTTCAAGAATTATATTCTCATTTCATATTTCTTTCATTTTATCAATGGAACATTCTTCCTTACAACTCTAATTCGCTCTAACCAAAGTCTGATTTCCTTAAATGACTTTTGTTCTAGCACTAAGTCTTAGCTGCTTCTTACCCACCCAATCAGAAGATTGATGCACCCACTCCACTGTTTCTGGAACACAGTGGCAAGAACGGGTAACATTTCCTCAGTTCTTAGTCTGTACCAGGCACTCTTCTAAATGATCTCTTATGATTATAAAATTTAAATCCCACTACAACTCTCATTTCCTGTCTGCAAAATGGGAATGAGAAAATGGAAACTTAGGAAGGTTAAACCTCTTGTCAAAGTGTAGGGTAAATGCCCCTGAGAGGAATAACTTGAACATACCCTTAGAATGGCCCTGTGGGACAGACGCACCTGACTGTGTGTTCCCAGTGAGGGAATACAGGAGTAGCCAACCCAGAGGTTCATTCCTTGTATAAGAGGAACATCTGAGCCCCAGGCCCATCCAGTAGAACAAGAGCCATACAGGGGTTTGAGTCCTGAGTTTTGGGTTGGATGTGTAACCACCCGAGGAGTTTTTCCTGCCTGCTGTACAAAGAAAGAGTACAGCATTACAGTACAGAAAAAGTTTAATAGACATGAGGCCAGCCATGCCACGTGCCTCGTCCAAAGATCGTAGTTTAGGGGTTTTTCAAAGGCAGTTTAGGAGAGGGGTGGGGGTGGCTGGGGTTGCTGCTGATTGTTTGGGGTAGAGATGAAATCATAGGGAGTGGAAGCTGTCCTCCTGCACACTGAATCGCTTTTGGGTGAGGCCACAGGAGTGGGATTGGTGGGTACAGGTAGAGCCATGGGTGTCAGACATTCAAAAAACCTGAAAAGATACCTCAAAAAGCCAACCTACAATAGTGGTGTTATCTACAGGAATGGCTGGCTACGCCTTAGCAGAAATCAGGCTCCTCTCCACCCCCTAGCCTGATGGCCACTCATTAGCTTTAAAAAGGTGTTTGAGTTTGGGGGAAGGGCTATTATCATTAAACTATAACCCAGATGTCTTCTAAAATTAACTCAGCCCAAAAGCCCTGGAATGATTAAGGCAGCTTACGAGCTAAAGGCAAGAGGGGCAGGTGGGCTAGATCGGATCTCTTTCACTATTATAATTTTGTGCACATTTTAAACTGATGGAAAAACTACAACAAAAAAATTCATAGCTCAAATGGTTAACCTGCACTATAGAGTTAAGTAGAGTCTTCTAAAGCTCTCTATCTTCCTCTCTTTTTTTCTGCCTGCTTTAAATCTGCTGTTACTCAGCTGCTAGTGCTGAGATGATACTCATTATTTACGGTCTAACTAGAAGGTAAACATTGGAAACTCATTTAAATTTTTAAAAAAGGTAAAAGAGGTTTTGTTAAACCAAACAACCTAGAATTTTTAAATCTCCCTTAAAGTTAATGGAAATAAATCCAGCACCTCCTTTAAACCTTATTCTTTTTTTTTTTTTTTTTTGAGACAGAGACTCACTCTGTCGCCCAGGCTGGAGTGCAGTGGCCTGATCTTGGCTCACTGCAACCTCCACCTCCCAGGTTCAGGTGATTTTCCTGCCTCAGCCTCCCAAGTAGCTGGGACTACAGGTATGTGTCACCATGCCCAGCTAATTTTTGTAGTTTTTTTAGTAGAGAAGGTGTTTCACCTCATCATTCTCAGCAAATTATCACAAGGATAGAAAACCAAACACCTCATGTTCTCACTCATAGGTGGGAATTGAACAGTGAGAACACTTGGACACAGGAAGGGGAATATCACACACCGGGGCCTGTCGTGAGGTAGGGGGAGTGGGGAGGGATAGCATTAGGAGATATACCTAATGTAAATGACGAGTTAATGGGTGCAGCACACCAGCATGGCACATGTATACATATGTAACAAACCTGCACATTGTGCACATGTACCCTAGAACTTAAAGTATAATAATAAAAAAAAAAGAGAAGGGGTTTCACCGTTTTGACCAGGCTGGCTTCGAACTCCTGACCTCAGGTGATCTGCCCACTTTGGCCTCCCAAAGTGCTGGGATTACAGGTGTGAGTCACCGTGACTGGCCCTTAAACGTTATTCTTAAAGCTGACTCTTTTTATTCAATTCTACTGCAAGTTCTCAGTAAGTATCCAACTGCCTCTCTTGAGCAGCTTCACCCTGTTGATATTAATGCTTTTATAAGGGAGATAGTACACAATTGCTATTTGCAGGCAGACCTCCAAAACTACAGCCCAGGAGAAATTTCTTTATCTTTGTCCTAGCAATGTTATTTACCCCCATGCCACAACATTGATATGCTGAGGTACTAATTGTTTGGTTTTTTTCATACTCTTTACAGCCTTTCTTCTTTCCTGTCTCCCTGAGTTTACTGTATATTGTCATTTTCCTTAAATATTCTTCTGTGTTTATTCTGTCTGTCATGGCTAACTATTGTTTCCATGGCTACACCAAGCACCCACTATAACCAGTAATATCTCAGGTTGCTAACACAACACACAGCACTAACCGCTGGATATGTTCACGTGGGCAGTCACTCGAGAATGGCATTACACTCCTAGCAGTTCCACTATCTATAGAAGAAATTGCTAACACACAAGCCAAATACTCTGGATTCAACTACGCCAGGTACACGCACACCAAAAATACAGGTTTATGAGGTAAACCTAGGCCAATCGATCCCTCATGCCAATCACCCACGGTGACCGAGCAAATAGGGAGGGCACCAGAGATGGCTTATAATGCTAGAAATTCCAAGGAGTCTGGCCCTTTCCCAGGGGCTTTAACACACAAGTCCATTGCAATTACACTGTCAGCTATGATCAAACAAACCAGAATGGAAGCCATACAATGACTCTTAACAAGTTCACTGTGTACCTCCACAGTTTTTCTCTATGGTGAGGAAAGAACAAAGTTCATGCCAGAAAGATTTATAACAATTCCTTTATGCCTATAAATAGTTCAGCAGCCAGGATGGAACATATAGAAATAGCAGTCAAAACTGGACGACTTCTCAACTTCACTAATACATCTACATCTTTTCCTCAATTTTCTCTTATCCCATTAATATTCAAAAATCATATCTGTCAGGCCCCACATTCACATAACACTACAAGTCAAACTTTTACCCCCTTATGCGTGGATAACTACTTTTTGGATCACTGCCCATCCACATTTAATCCCAGGGGACCATGGGATCCCTCTATTTATGCAAACCATACGGGAATCTAAACTAATCACACCTATGCCTGGTTGTGAGGTTCCTCTTCAGGAGTTTCATTAAAAGGAACTGGGTTCTTCTTTTTATACAGATCTAACATATTTCTAGCCTTGTCTATTAAGTGAAGAGGCACTTACACTACAGTTGCAGCAATATCTGGAGTGCATATATATAACTCCTCAGACTTCGTAACCTCTAGCCAAGCTCCAAATTTAAAATCCTTCTTATGTTGGTCCCTCCAAAGGACATCAGAAGCAGTACTTAGTCTCCCATCATTTGGCATCCTCGCCAATAATAATCCTGTCATAGAGAAAAATGACCTAGGACATTCTGTAGCCAGTGCAATCTTTTGGTTTGCAGATATACCCATGCTTAAGTGCAGTATTCATAATCTCACCATCCTAGTCCAGCAATCTTGGGAAGCTACAATCACGGCCATTGAAGGCCAATGGCAGGCCCTGAACTCACTTGCAGGGTATGTTTTGCAGAACCAACTCACTTAGGAGGTGCTTCCTGCTGAAGCAGGAGGCACCTGCATGCTGTTAAATAAAACTTGTTGCTTTTACATCAGTAACTCAGGTCAGGTAGAAGAAAGTTTAGAAAAGATAACAGACAACATGAAAATATTAAAGGGCCTTCAGAACAGAGTTCCTCAAGATTCCTTTTCAGCACAACTATTTCAAAGCTTCTCCAGTTAAATTTGGCCATGGGTTGCTCAACTTCTTCTGCCTATAATAAAGCTCATATTAGTTTGTTTATTTGCATAATGTATTGTTAATACTACATCTGATTTTGTGTTTTCTAGGATACAACAATTTCAAACCAAAACAGTACTACAGCAAAGGTATCAGCTACTAAGAGAACTCCAAAACTTTCCTTTGAATGCAGCAGAACAAAATTTTAGGCTACAAAGGCTGTTCTCCCATAGTCTCATAGCAATCCTGACCAATTTAAGTCCCAACTCAGGGATTTAGGCGTACATAACCTCCTGACCAACTAACAATCCTAGGTAGGGCCAACTATACACCCCTGGTCAGCAAGAAGCAGTTGGAAGATGAGACCTTTAACCACATGCCAAAGATTAGTCATTGTTGCTGTGTCAGGGTGTGAAGAAAGGTAGAGTCCTAATTCAGGAGAAAGAGTCAGGCTGGCAGGACCAGGGGAAAGCAAAACGAGAAAGCAGATAGATAAGCTATAAGTCTGCCCTTCTTCATGGTCCAGGACACATAGCCCTCATGCGTAAATCACTCACAATCTTCCTGTGCCGAGCTACCACCTGACTCTTGGCTGATAGAAAAATGCAAGTTAGCTCACTGCAACCTCGGCATTACCAATACTGCACAAAGTCTTCTTCAAGCGCAGAGCACAAGCACCATCCTATAAAATCCCTAGCAAGCTTTTGACTCTTTGCAGTCAGCTCCTCTTTTGCTGACCTGCCTGTTGCACCCTTGCAATACATTTTCCTACGTTCTCAAATAAATCTGCCTTTCTTTACCTACAACTGTCTTGGTAAATTCTTCTTACTGCCTGTACCACTGGCCCCAGATAGTTTCTGATCACCTGTGACACTCATTACATTAAATGTGGTTTCCTGGATTGGATCCTGGGGGAGTAAAAAAGACATTAGTGGACAACTGATGAAGTTTGAAAAATTCTTTAGTTTAGTCAGTAGTAACACACCAATACTAATTTTTTTTGTTTTGACAAATGTATGATAGTTATAGAAGATGTTAACATTAGGGGAAACTGGGTGAAGTGTATACAGAACTCTTTGTACTTTGCAATTCGTAAATCAAAATATGTTTTAAAATGAAAAGGTTAAGAGGCCTCAGATTACTTTGAGATTAATTTACTGAGCCTATTAAATCCATCTATTGTACAATTTAAATAAATTTGGTTATCTTAAAATTTTTCTAAAATGATTATTGAATTCATTAGCGAAAACAAAACACCTATTTGTGTTTATAAGCAAAAGTCAGGTTTTGAATTTGGTATTAAACAATATCTTTTCAGAAAAGGAGATAAATATTGGTTGGGAATGAGTTACAAAGTCTCATCTTGCCAATAAGATGACCAAAACTTTGTATTCCCATTGAGAAAAACAAAAAATATTATAGTTAACCAATGAGATGTCTAATATAGTTAATATATGGTTGACTAAATATAGTTTCCTTTCTGGTCTTCTGAGCATTCCTAAATCCCAAGTGTCACAGTCTGGCACATGTGTTCGAAGCCACAGAGAGAAAGTAAAACAATGACAAATTATGTAGGTAACTTAGCCATAATTATACCATCACAGATAAAGCTCAATAATACTACCTCAGATAGACAGAACCATTTTATATTACAGGGATTCTTTTCCAAATAGCCCTAGTAGAGTAGACCTGGAACATGTTGTTCTCAGAGCATCTGGCTCTTTCCTCAGATTTGAGGAACAAATCAGAAAATGACCAGTGTTGTAGTCAATGTGATATGGTCATCTGAACATTCTTCCCAGATTTTGAACAGTTGTGCCTTCAATGAGATGCTATTGTTTAAGCACTTTTGTTTGAGGAGGATTTAAAAAAAAAATCACAATTATCTTGTTGCCCAATCAGATCTCACTGGCTCTGCCAGTCACGGCCAGTTCCTTCTCAGGAAGGTAGGCCCCTGAGCTCAGCTGACTGGCAGAAGCAGTGCTAGGCTGTGACTGAAGGTGAGCAGCGGCGGCTCACTTCTGTTTTCTTCTGCTCAAGAGAGATTCTGCGAATGAGTTCTGATAAGTGACCAGATGTGGTTCTGCTCACCCTCGGTGGTCTCCATCTTTAAAACCGAGTGCCACAGGGCCAAGGAAGGAACCTTCTTAAAGTTCAAGGAGTTACCCTAGCACTGAAGGTTTCCTGAGGAAATGTAACCACCATGCCTTCCACTGGTGGGCTTGAACAAGAAGCAGGAGAGAAAGTGAGGAGAGGCAGACAGAAGCAACAGAAAGTTTAGCGCAGAAGTTGAGAAAGGGCCTGGCCAATTCCAATTTCTAAGGCCTTCAATAAACAAAAAGAAGAAGAGATGCCAATATTGGTTTACTAAGTCATGGTATGTTTTAGATCTTTAATTAATAAAGCTGCATGTGAACATATCTCTAATCTGTCAAGGCATATCTCATTTTGAAATAACATTAAGAGCTGGGCACGGTGGCTCACGCCTGTAATCCCAGCACTTTGGGAGGCCGAGGTGGCGGATCATGAGGTCAGGAGTTCAAGACCAACCTGGCCAACATAGTGAAACCCCGTCTCTAATAAAGATACAAAAAAATTAGCCGGACGTGGTGGCACGTGCCTGTAATCCCAGCTACTCGGGAGGCTGAGGCAGGAGAATCGCTTGAACCCGGGGGTTCAGAGGTTGCAGTGAGCTGAGATCACGCCATTGCACTCCAGCCTGGGTGACGGGGCAAGACTCTGTCTCAAAAAAATAATAATAATAATAACATTAAGAGTCTAATTTGAATATTCGTGAATATGAAGCTCAAGCTAAATAGTCTTACTATTCACTACTCCGTCCCCAGGTGCCTACCCAGAAGACCTCAACAGAATGAGAGTAAAAGCTTAGAAAAAAGGGCTAAAGAGAACAAAAAGAGAAGTACTGAGAGGAAGATACAGAAACAAAGTAGAAAAAAAAAGGAGAGAGAGGAAGCTGGAAGACCTGGAGCACCGCTCATCGTGGTCTCAGACGCACCAGGTAGCAGTGTATGGTCACCTTCCACTCACCTAGCCCTAAGGGGTGTCTATGATGCTTTGTTGCTTAGTGGGAGAAATCTGCAACCATCCATTAGGAACCCGCCGCAACCCCCCCACCCCCCGGTTCAAGTGATTCTCCTGCCTCAGCCTCCCGAGTAGCTGGGATGACAGGCGCGTGCTACCACGTCAGGCTAATTTTTTTGGTATCTTTATAAGAGACGGGGTTTCACCATGTTAGCCAGGTTGGTCTTGAACTCCTGACCTCATGATCCGCCGGCCTCGGCCTCCCAAAGTGCTGGGATTACAGGCGTGAGCCACCGCGCCCAGTTCTTAATGTTATTTCAAAATGAGATATGCCATTAGGTGCTCATTGAGCACTGACTGTGCTGGGGACTGAGGAACGGGAGCCAAGATAAACATAAAGATTGTCTCTGTCTGCATAGAAAATGAAATGTATTTTTTGCACTCTCTGGACAGCAAACAAGGAGATAGGTCTCGAAAGAGAAAGGGTTCGCTTACTACAAGGACGTTCAATAACAGTTGTCAACCCTGACGGAATAACCTCAGTGGCAAGTAGCCTGCAAATCATATTCGTGCTTGAAATTCAGGTAAGTCCTTGGAAGCTGGTTTTTCATATACACGAATATGACCACATTCCAGCTGTCCAGGAACTTTCCAGGTACTGAAGAAGCCAGGAAGGAGATCACACTACCTTGGGGCTCCCGTAACTGCGTGCCAAGAGGAAAGTATCACCTAAGCTGAATCTTAAAGGGGTCAACTTCTTGAAGAAAGATACCAACGATGCCTTAAAAAGAGGACTCTCGACCGACAGCGTAGAAGAGGTGAAAGTGTAGGTCACCAAGGGCCTGCTTTTCTCTTAGGTATAAACTTACTTCATTTTTCAACCATGGCTGCGATGGTAACTTTGAAAATAAACCTAATTTCCATACGAATCTTTGGTGATTCACACTTTCGAGGCACCCCACAGCACGGTAGCCAGAAGTCTGTTGTTTCGCAATTTTAATCAAAGGCCCCTAACACATGCCTTGAAACACAACTTCATCTGTGCCAATACACTATAAATTCATATAAAAGTTGAGATCTGTTAAGGGACGGAGAGGTCGGCTTCGGTGTAGTGAGCTCAGCTGTGGTGAGCTCGGGGTCAAGTGAGGGTGTCTCTGAGGCCAGCGCCCCCAAGCTGCGCAGGCGCGGGCGTGGGCGCCCCCGAGTCAGGGCTCTCCGCAGTCGCGCGGGTCCGGAAGCGCGGCGCGTGCACGCGTGCGCAGGGGAAGACCGAGTGCCAGGGGCTGAACCGCAGGGAAGGGGGCGCGGCGCACGCAGTATGGCGCCCAACATCTACTTGGTTCGCCAGCGGATAAGTCGACTCGGCCAGGTGCGGCCTGAGGAGAAGCCTCCCGATCCCCGCCCCGGCCCGCCCCTCGCCTCCCCAGCCGCCCCACTCCGTTTCCGCCCCAGAGTCTCAGCCAGCAGCTCAACCGCCGCCGCTCCGCCCCGCCCCGCCCCACGGCCGCCCGGGCCCGCCTCCGAGCCCGGCCAGCGCGCCAGCCCCGCCTGCCCTTCCTCGCCACCGGTCTGCTCTGCTCTCGTCGGTCCCCTCCTCCGCCCCGTCGTCCTGACTCTCTCTCCCTCCTTCCCTCAGAGGATGTCCGGCTTCCAGATCAACCTCAACCCGCTCAAGGAGCCACTCGGCTTCATCAAGGTCCTCGAGTGGGTGAGTGCAGCCCGCGCCGGCCAGGCCCGCCTGCCGCTCGGCGCGGCGCCCTAGGCGGGGAGACGGGGACCTGCGAGCCGGGACGCAGCCCTGCCGCGCGGGCTTTGAGGCCGCCGCCCCGGGACTGGGAGTGGGCGGCAGGGAGGGCAGGGAGGCCGCGGCCTGGGCCGCGCGGGGCGGAGACGCCGCGGCGGGCGTCGAATCACGAGCTCCTCGGCCGCCTGGCTCCCAGGGGAGCCACCCTCCCACACCGGAGCTCCCCTCTGGGTGCCCCCGTGGACTGGGAGTTTAAATATCCCCTTGGCTCCACTGCCTCCCGCAGAGGAAGGAAAAACTTCCTGCTGCGGTCTAACCGAAACCTGGCGGCCGGCGTCGCGCTCTGCGGAGAGGCTCAGCGGTTACGTCCCTGCCGGTGCCCACTCGAGGTCTAGCTCCCTGGAAAGCCGATTTTGTCTTGTAGACGTGATTTGGCGAGCATTCCGTTCTTAATTTGTTTTTAAGATGGGCTCCGAGTTAAAAATAGTAAAAAAAATAAACTGTGGGCCAGGGAAACTAAAGAAAGTCCTTTTAACAAAACGCATCGAGTCAGATCGGTTCACTTAATAACACGTTAGGAATGGACATCGAGTTTGTTTTGGGTATTTCCAAACAACATCCTGTTTAGAAAGTCAGCTTTTAGTCCTTTCCTGAGAACACTCACAATCATTAACATCAAAGAACGCTTATTAATTCGACCTTGGCAATGATCAGTTACTTGGAGGAGTTGGTGAATATACCAGGCACTGCGGGCTTGCCCACTACGTATTTCTGCAGGCAAGTTGTGTTTATAGACAGCAGCATTTACATCCATGGCTTTTTCGCCCTTTTCCTTAGTGATAGAGTGGTGAAGAAGAATAAGAACTTTCAATTTCCTGTTCTAAATAACCTACCGAGGATGTTTTTAAAAGCAGCGTAGAAACTCAGTTTCTCTGATGGGTACCTAATGTGATTTCCTACTTGGACCATTGTAACCGCCCAAGGGGTTAGGCAATTTCACCATTCACTGAACATTTTGTGTGTTTTCTGAAAACTGAAGTAGTGCTGACTTCACACAAATGACTACTTTAAAGACGCATAAATAAATATACTTGATTTTTTTAAACCTAAGTCCAGATTTAAGTATAAAGAAAACCATGATTAAAGCATTTAAAAATTGCAAGAGGAAAATCTCATTAACGAGGCTAATCAAATATGAACGTTAAGAAAGTCTTATATCTAGATTTAGTCTCATTGAGGATTATAATTAAATGTATAACTAATAATTTAGATTTCCACTTAAATGAAGAGGCAGCTGTTTATATCTGTGCTTATATTTTTTGTCAAGTTTTTAAACAACTGTAGACTTAGCTTTTTCCTTAATATTTCAAGCACTAGTGATAAGTTCATTCGTGTTTTGATGTATTTTGAAAAATATCCCTTTTTAAGCATCTTACAGAAATACTTTCAGTTTGAACAGCTTGTTATTACACAGGAGAGACTTTTATGAAAAGACTACACATTGTTAATGGTGTGGTAAATATTTGACTATTTTATACCAGATCTGTACTAAACACTAGCATACCACATGAATAAACATGGTCTTTTTCTCATGATCTATTAAGGATGAAGGACATACAAAATACGAAAATGCCATATAATAAACTGTGATAAAGGTGTATGCAAAGAATAGTAGAAGAAATGAGGGAGAGAGCATTTGCTTGGAGGAACTAGGGAGGACTTCATAGCTGAGAGAACACTTGAAGGATGGGTACTGGTTCACTTGGGGAGTGACTTTCTAGGCAGAAGGAATCTTATGTTCAGTGGAAGGAAATGTTGAAGCAGCATAACCCTGTATGAGAACTTAAAAGTAATTGGGGGTTAGTTGGAATATATGCTAGGTTGGAGGGTACGGTTTGAGATTGTTCTGAAAAGATTTCAGAGGTTGGCTGCTTCTGGGGTTAATCTTTTGGGAATCTGGGCCCTTTCCTTAGGAAAATGCATATGTGCAGGGTATGGAATATTGGAGTGTTTATTCCACTCAAGCCCAGAATCCCTGCCATAGGGGATGGGAACTTAAAGGCTTTAAACAAGTCAATGATACGACTAATTTTAGGCACTCATAATTCCTCAATCAATCGATTTCTCCCTCCAATTCTGACCTTTCCAATCCATCCCTCTAACTGCCGACAAAATGAAAATTTCTAAAAGGATGGATTGGAAAGGCTAGAATTGGAGGAAGGGAAATCTGTTGATTGAGGAATTATGAGGGCCTAAAATTAGTTTCAGTAGGACTGAAGGGGTTTACAAAAGGGGGTTACAAATTAGAATATATATGGAAGGTAACAAAGAGGGAGGACCCTAAGATGACTACTGTCTTTCTGACTTGGTTGCCATTAGCATATTCAAGGTAATGTCATTAAGAGGAGGAGGAGCAGATTTTGTGGGAAGTCAAAGGTTTCAGATGTATTGAGTTTGTGGTCTCTTTAGATCTTTTGGAGGTATCCTACAGGATACAGTTACATATATGGATCTAGAATTTAAAATATGAGTTTGGGCTGCAGATATAGCAGATATCTGCCTGCAAAGGAGAGAAGGAATGGTTAGGAAAATTGAGGGAAATAATGCCTTGGCATCACTATTAGAATTTCAAGAAAAGAGTACCCCAAAACGTAAGGTGCAATAGAATGGTAAAGTAAAATAAGGACTAGTTGATAAAATAAGGACTAGTTAGCAAGAGCAGTTTCAGTAAAATCAAAAAGCCAGATTTTAGTAGGCTGAATGAATGTGTGGTAAGAAAGTGAAGACAGCATAAACCACTGTTTGACTGTGAAGATGGGAGAAATTTGGTGGTTACAAAAAAAAGCCACTAGTTCAGCTTACAACTCAGTTGCTTAAATGCATTCTCTGGAGACAACCATTGTATTTGGTATGCAACAAAAGTCTTTATTTGCATTTCCCATTTTATCCTACTGACAAGAGAACTCAAGGGTCAAGGTTTAATAAAATTTTTACTGCTTCATCAGACATTGTTAAGTAAAACTGGTGGGGTTTTTTTGTTCTTTTTTGTTTTTGGTTTTTTGTTTTTAACTGCAAGTATGTGGCAGTGAAATAGAGTTTGGTATTCTTCCTGATTCTTACTAAACCCGGCAGTTTTCCCCACCAGTTTATCTGCTTCATCAGTACAAATGTCAGCACAGTGTAAAAGGCAAATAATGTCTTAGTATCGTTAGGAAAATGTTTTACCTTCATGAACTCCTGAAAGAGCCTTGGAAGCTTTCAGGGGTCCACAGACCACGCATTGAGAATTGATGAGGTAAACACCACTGGGGACCAGAAACAGAACAGAAAATATGGCAGGGAGAAAGACTATTCCCAAATTTGGTAATTATTAATAAATCTGGAGAAAGCTCAACCAACTATTTGGATTTACGACTTAAATAGAGCTGAGTACTTAAAAGTGTAGAAATAAAGAGATATATATAGCCTCTCAAGACCTGGACCAATCTACTTGCAGGCTTAAGGTCTGGATTTGTGATAACGTGTATGTTCACTTATGTTGGTGGTTTGGGGGTCCTATCATAAGGTGTGGTGTTTGTGGACCAGGGGACTCAGAAGGCCAAGCAGAAATGACCATGACCATAAAGCCGCTAGACAGGGATAGAAGCAGGAGGGGACAATCAAGTTGAGCCTATATCAAATATCCTAAAACACATGAAGAAAACTAATTTTTACTTAAAAACTCAAATTATGTCAGTGGCAACAAATGCTGTCAGTTTTCCACAGAGTGACAGGCTTACTTCAAGACAGCCAGCCAGATCAACAATCAGGTTATTGATTCACTCCAGAAGACATGAAAATAGTAGAGCAATTAGAAAATGATTTCTATTTTTAAAAATATAAATTATATTTTAAATTTTAAAAAATATAGTCTCTGTCTTGTCCAGGCTGGAGTGCAGTAGTGTGGTCTCGGCTTAATGCACCCTCGCCTTCCAGGTTCCAGAGATTCTTCTGCCTTAGTCTCCCGAGTAGCTGGGATTACAGGCGATTGCCACTACACCCAGCTAAGTTTTGTATTTTTAGTAGAGACGGGGTTTCACCATGCTGGCCAGCCTGGACTCTAACTCCTGACCTCAAGTGATCCACCCGCCTCAGCCTCCCCAAGTGCTGGGATTATAGGCATGAGCCACTGCGCCTGGCTGATAAATGATTTTTAAATAAATATATTTAGGTTCCTCAGAGATTTAAGGTGACATAAATGTGTTTTCAACATACATAAATGTGTTTTCAACATACAATGATTAGGAGTTAGCAAAAAACTTCTAGCTGTTTATTTCAGTAGGAACTCCAGAGTTTACTTCTCATAATCCAATTTTTTTTTTTTTTTTTTTTTTTTTGGAGACGGAGTCTTGCTCTGTCACCCAGGCTGGAGTGCAGTGGCATGATCTCAGCTCACTGCAACCTCCATCTCCCAGGTTCAAGTGATTCTCCTGCCTCAGCCTCCTAAGTAGCTGGGACTACAGGCATGTGCCACCTTGCCCGGCTAATTTTTGTATTTTTAGTAGAGACGGGGTTTCACCTGGTTTCACCAGGCTGGTCTCAAACTCCTGACCTCAGGTAGTCCATCCGCCCTGCCCTCCCAAAGTGCTGGGATTACAGGTGTGAGCCACCGCACCCGGCCATAATCCAAATTTTTAAGGATTATGGAATTATCTTGGCAGGCTATTTAGAATTTTCTACTATTGTACATTAGAAGCAAAGGGAGATAGAGTGAAACTGAAGCACTTTGTAACTGACTTTATTTCCCAGTGTGAATAAACTGAAATACCACCATCAAAAACAATACTTTTTTGAAATGAATAACTTTAGTAAACATTTCAGACTTTGACTCATAAAAATCATACCTTGGCTCTAGGCATCTAATCTTTTGATTGTAAAGGCAAACGTGCTATAATATTTCATTTTAAGTGCTGAATGATCATTTGACTTAAAACCAGCATACATTTCTTTTGCATGTAAACACTCATACATAATATACTTTTATATCTATTTTTGAAGATTTCAGTTATCACTTTGATAAACTAAACCTTGGACAGAAAGAAATTTAAATAGATGATTTCAGATTAATGATGAAATTAAATAGCAATGAGGATCCTGCAACTAGAAACGTGTAAACAACACTCATAAACCAGGTGAATACTAGTATTCTCCAGTAGAAGCCTCAGAATTAGCATGGTCTAGCAATAGAAGTTAAGTCTCCAAACTCTTTTTAAATTTTATTTATTTTTTTTTTGAGATAGGGTCTCACTCTGTCACCCAGGCTGGAGTGCAGTGGCACGATCACAACTAATTGCAGCCTTGACTTCCCCAGGCTCAAGCTTTTCTCTCACTTCAGTCTACTGGATAGCTGGGACTGCAGGTACACACCACCACCCCCAGCTACTTTTATAATTTTTTATAGAGACAGAGTCCCACCATGTCACCCAGGCCAGTCTCGAACCCCTGGGCTCAAACGATCCACCTGCCTTGGCCTCCCAAAATGCTGAGATGAACCACTGCACCCAGCCTCCAGAGTCTTTTTTTTTTTTTGAGACGGAGTCTTACTCTGTCGCCCAGGCTGGAGTGCAGTGGCATGATCTCGGCTCACTGCAACTTCCGCCTCCCAGGTTCAAGCAATTCTCCTGCCTCAGCCTCCCAAGTAGCTGGGATTACAGGTGCCCACCACCACACCCAGCTAATTTTTTTTGGTATTTTTAGTAGAGATGGGGTTTCACCATGTTGGCCCGGCTGGTTTCGAACACCTGACCTCAGGTGATCCACCCGGCTCGGCCTCCCAAAGTGCTGGGATTACAGGCATGAGCCACTGTGCCCAGCCTCCAGAGTCTTTTTTGCACTCCTATTAGTGCAAAATTTTATGGACAGAGCCACAATATGCATCTACAACTTAAGATGCATGTTTTACTATGTCAGTTAGTATCTTAAGGTATATTATATACTCAGTGCAAATTTTGTTTACATTTTTAAATCCTTGCTTCAGATACTATTCTGATAATTTTTTATTGTTGTGCCACCTTCTTGTGATCTGATTAAGTAGTCTGTTTTTACCTTGTAATATGGCTGATGATTGTAATCATAGAGTAGTATGAATGCTTCCATTTTCTCTTTTATACATGAGTGTGTGTGTTACCAATCTATTTCTTTGAAGACATTTTAAAGCCATGGGTCAATTTTGTGAAGGTTGATTTGGTTAAAACTAGACAAATTATTCCATAAATCCAGGCCCACTCACATTGTAATGCATGAACACTAAAAGTGAAAGAATAGATGAGGTTATCACTGTCTGTCCTTCCATGTATGAGATTCCCCTTACCTTCAGGATACCCAGCATGCTGTACTGACATGTGACCTTCTGATGTGCATGCCCAGCATGGGTTTCAGTGGTATATTAATTGCAATAAAGCTTCAATTCCTTATTTAAGTCTGAAAGTAGATCTAAATAGAAGTTTACATATTTTCTTCTGGTACTCCAGTCTACTTTGGAGACTAGTGCTCCGGAAAACCAGGCTGTACTATTCACCCTGAGGTTACAATTCTCTGAATAAGATCTGCCATGGTGGTCATCTAGTATGGGTCTGGTGGGCAGAGAAGTAAGTGGGACTGTTTCTGTGGATACTTTGGGCTGTATGTGAACATGTAACTTTTCTGACTAAACAGAAGCTTGCTGTCACCCCGCCCCTGGATTCTTACTAGTTACTGTGCAGATAGAATTCCATGTCAGTAGTTTCAGTCATTCTTCATGGGGTAGGAGTATATGGGAAAATAAGTTTCAAAAGTGGCCAGAAAATATAAATCAGAACACCAGTACTCCTTCATTTTAGACTAGGGTTGGAAACTGAAATGGTCATAGGAACCACCCTCTAAAGTAAATGAGTGAAGCAAGATGTTTGGAAGAAAAACAATAGTATGTCATTGATTACTTACTGGCAACTAACACACATCCTGAGGGCTGTTAAGACAATGGAGAAGCGGATAACCTGGAAAGCACATACTCTGCCATAAGTGACATCTGTCACTCAGTTCTCTCTGATTGTTGCTTTATGAGAATGTAGGTCTGATGTTGCCATTCTTCAGCTTTCCCATACACACTCAGGAAAAGCAGGAAATCCAAATTTTTATGTGTAATACCCTGATATTAAAACAATGACAACAAATTCACATTTTTTTGTAATACTGGAAAGGCCACACAAATATATTTGCAGGCCAGGTTTTACCAACAGGCTGCCAGTATATAACTTCCAGTCTAGATCAAAATAGCAGTAGAATATAGGGAGAAGTGAGATAGTTGGATATTTTGCCCTCATAATTTTGTACTTTGTTTAATATAAAATATGTGCTTTTGTCCCTTCTTTCTATAAGATAAAGACCAGAATTGCTGTCATGATATTTATCTATCCTTATAACAAAAAGCTTTAAAATAATAATTATGTAAGATTCAAAATATGGTTTTATTTATAAGTTATTGGAAATTATTTTTTCCTTAATTAAGTAGTTATTTAGTGAGCATCTGCTATGTGCCAGGTTTTCTGCTAGTCACTGAAAATCCTAAACAAAACCAGGTGCAAAGACATGACAGTCTGGCAAAGGAGCAGTAGAAGTGATAGTCTTGAAAGCAACAAGCTGTAGTGCAGTATGCCATTTATTTGCTACTTGTTATATTAGGAAATTCATTTTTCCATTTAATTTTTTTATTTTATTTTATTTTTAAGACAGGGTCTCACTGTGTTGCCCAAGCTGGTATTGAACTTCTGGACTCAAATGATCCTCCTGCCACGGCCTCCCAAAGTGTTGGAATTACAGGCATAAGCCACTGCACCCGGCCCCATTTTATTTTTTATAAAGCAAGTTACACAAGAAAAATGCCTATAGCAGAGTTCATATATAATAGAGTTAATGTCTATGATAGCTCAAGAGAAGAATCATGAGTTCTACCACAGGGAATTGGGTAGGGCCTTAAAAGATGAGCTAATCAGAGACAGGGCATTCCCAGAAGAAGAAGCATATACATTTAAGACATAAATACATGGTATGTTTCAGGAACAGTAAGCAGTATAATGTGACAGAATCATACAGTACCTGGCAGTGAATAGACTGCAGATAAATCTATCTAGAAAGATAAAGTTGAGGATCGATCAGCCATGCCTTTTATGCCAAATTAAGAAGTTGGAGCGTTTTTTGTTTAATTTAGGTTGAAAAACAATTGAGGAAATTCCTTTAAATCGGAAGGACATGATCAGATTTTTATTTCAGATCAGTGTGGCATCATTCTAAACTAGCTCTGTCCAGTACAAAAAAATACAATGGGAAGCAAAAATGCAAACCACATAGTAATTTTCAGTGTTCTATTAACCACACTAAAATAAGAGGAAACAGGTGAAATTAATTTTAACAATATATTTTACTTAACCCAATCTATCCAGATTATTGTTTGAACAAGTCATCAATATAAAAATTAATGAAGTATTTTACATCTTTTTCATAGTAAATCTTCAAAATCTAGTGTGTATTTTGCAGTTGGAGTATATATCAACTTAGATTAGTGACATGTAAAGTGTTCAAGACTCACAAGTAGCATTACTGGGTACTGCAGCTATAGTGCCCACATTATAGAAGATGAGTATCAATTGGAATGAAATTGGAAATGTGAGGAAGAGTCTGCTGGGTTAGTCCCAGTGAAAAATGGTGAGGGCCTGAACAAAAATAGTGGCAGGTGTAATGTAGGCAGGTAAACAGAGCTTTTTAAAAAATGGTTTTATAGTCTAGGTAGTCATATGCAACATGGTTTTTGTTTTGTTTTTGTTTTAACTCAGCATTGGATTTCTATGATTCATCTATGTTGATGTAGGCACTTGTAATTCTTATATCTTTTTTGCCGTATAACTTCCCAGTGTAAGAATATACTATGGTATTTTATCCATTTCCCTGTTGCTTTTCCCCTCCCCATTTTTCATGAACATTCTTATATGTCTCTTAGTACGTGTGAGCAAGGGTTTCTCTTAGATCTATATACTAGTAAATCCTTTGTGACATTATGTTTATTATAAATATGTTCATCTAATTGGTAGCTTGTTTAAATTCAACAGCTGACTTGATTAAGATTTTTTTTCTGTAGTTGAATTTAACAATCTTTTATGGTTCTTTTTTACAAAAAAAAATCTTAAATTCTTCCTTTTCATGTGGTCACAGGTTTTCTTTTATATTGTCTTCACATTTTTTAAAGACTTTTTACTTTTGTGTGCAGCTCATCTGGACCATTTACTGAACAGCTCTTCCTTGTATTAGTTATCTATTGCTGTATAACAAATTACGCCGAGCTTAGCAGTTTAAAACAAAGGTCTGTTGACTTTTATTAAGTGAGATAATAAATCTCACCCATTCTTCTTTGGGTCAGGAATCTGGGAGCAGCTTAGCTATGTGGTTTGGGCATAGGGTCTCCCATAAGGTTGCAGTCAAGCTGTTGGCTGGGGTTGCTGTTATCTCAAGGCCTCCAGCTCATTCTCATGACTGTTGACAAACCTCAGAGGATCCCTTCCAAGCTCAGTCATGTGGTTACTGGCAGTCCTGAATTCCACACCATGTGAGTTTATAAAAGTCGCCTGAGTATCCTCCCAACATGGCCACTGGCTTCCCCCGGAGAATGAGAAAGTTCAAGAGAGTGAGAAAGGAAGACAGAAGTTGCAATCTTTGGCCGGGCGTTGTGGCTCAAGCCTGTAATCCCAGCACTTTGGGAGGCCAAGGCGGGTGGGTCACCGGAGGTCAGGAGCTCGAGACTGGCCTCACCAACATGGTGAAACCCCGTCTCTACTGAAAATACAAAAATTAGCCGGGCATGGTGGCAGGCACCTGTAATTACCTCTGCTACTCAGGAGGCTGAGGAAGGAGAATTCCTTGAATCTGGGAGGTGGAGGTTGCAGTGAACCAAGATTGCACCATTGCACTCCAGCCTGGGTGACAGAGCGAGACTGTGTCTCAAAAAAAAAAAAAAAGTTGCAATCTTTTTATAACTGAGTCTCAGAAAAGACATCCCATTTCTTCTACAGTACCATATTCTATTCTGTAGAAGCAAGTCACTACATTTAGTTCACACTCAAGGGAAGGGAAATCAGGCTCCATCTCTTGATGGGAGTTGTATCAAAGAGTTTGTGGGCATATCTTTAAAACCACCACATTCCTTTCCTCCATGATCTACAAATCAACTCTGTTAGATACAATTTGTCTTATACACACTAGTCTATTCCTGGCCTTTTTATTCTGCTCCATTGGTTCAATTTGTGTATCTCATTTCTTTTCTTTTTTTTTTTTTTTTTGTTTTTTGTTTTTTATTTAAACATGGGTATATGCTCAGGACTCATTTTCTGGCCTTTTCACTCTGTGTATTCATGCATATTTATTCTGAGAGAGTATTGATTCTTCCATCTTTACCTTCTTTTTTAACATAAAACATTATTTAGTACAAATAATGAAAAATGATTTCATGACACATTTTCCAAGGAAAGTTACTTTTACATATTTTGAAATCCTGTAAAAACTAGGGATCACCTCTTAACAGTTAAGACCCCAAACTATGTGCTGGACATTACCTCAGACTCTTCCTATCTGTAACCAGATTCTTTTCATGTATCTTTTTTGGGGGGGGGGGGGATGGGAAAAAACAAACCCTTGACAATTACTATAATGTGGATTATGGCCTACAAGATTCAAGGCCCTGGAATAATCCATGGGAGGCATTATGTCAAGTGTTCCACAGTGAATATTTGATATCAAATCTGCATTGAATATTACCTACTACCAGTTGCTGAGTGTGTGTGACCTTGAACAAAACGAAGCCCCTGACCTCTTCAAGTTTCTATTCTAGGGAAAGACAGACAAATTAAGTACTGTGTCAAGCAGTGGTAATTAGAACGGAGCAGAAATAGAGTAGAGGGAATAGGTAGTGCGGGGTAGGAGTGCTGTTATTTGATATAGTGTGGTGAGGGGAAGGTCTCTCTGAGAAGGTCATACTGGAACAGGAAGCTATGGAAGTGAGGGAGTGAAGCATGTATTCCAGGCAGAGGAAATAGCCAGTGCAAAGGTCCTGAAGGAAGAGTTTATCCCGTGTCATTAAAGGTATCGCATGGAAAGCAGTTTGTGTATACAGATTAGGTAAAGGAAAAAGTAGCAACATGAGATCAGAAATAGAAGGGAAGAAAGGATCTTGCAGGCCTTTATATGAACTTTGGTTTTTATTCATAGAGAGCTCAAAAGCCATTGGAGGGTTTTGAGCAAAGGATAACATTTTCTGCCTTACATTTTTAAAAGCTTGTCTTGGCTGTTGTGTTGATAACAGACTGAAGCTGGGGCAAGGGCAGAAGCAGAGAGATCATTTAGAAGGCTGTTAGTGCAAAATTCAGGCAAAAGGTGATGGTAGTTCAGATCAGGAGGCAGTACAAGTGGTCAGATTGCAAATGTATTTTGAAAATAGAGCCATCACCACTTGCTGAAAGATTGAGCTCCTGGACTTTAACAGCGCATCTGGAATTTTTTGCTTACTTGTGTTGTTTTGTAGAAAATTCACAAGTACAAAAATAAAAAGGAATTATTTATCTTCCTTTGAGAGGTGACCAGTGTTAAAATTTTGATGCATAACCTTTCTAGTTTTTGTTGTTTAAATCTACTTTATATGTAATGAACACTTTCTATGTTGTTAATCTCCAGCATTCTATGTTGTTAATTTCCAACAGCTATATAATGTTTCATTGCATGAATGAATGAATGGATGAATTATAGTTTGATTCCCTGTCAACATTTAGGTTGCTTCTAGGTTTTTTTGTGTTTTAGATGGTATTTGAGAGAACACCATTCATTTTTTTAAGCATATACATGATTAGGAAAATAAGTTTCCAACAACTTTTTGAGACCTGGAAATACCCACAAGGGAGGTTTAACAGGCTCATGAAATAGTGTCTCTTCTCTGCTTACAACCTCTTGGCTTTACAAATTACTGGTAACTTGTGTTCCAAATAAAAATACCTCCAATTCACCCCTTTTGATTTTGATACTAATAAATGAGTCTCCCTCTATATTTCATACTAATACTTAGGGGATACACTAAAGTATGAGCAAATGAATTGTCATATGGGCTGGTACATTTATTTCTATATTATACTCCGGGGAAAATAAAATCACATTTTTCGAGGTTTGCAAATGAATGTTTTAATGTCTTTCACCATCTTAGTTTGTGTTTAAGAATTTCTAGAATGTAGCCAGGCATGGTGGCACACTCCTTAGTCCCAGCTACTTGGGAGGATCACTTGAGAGTTCAGGGCTGCAGTAAGCTATGATTGTGCCACTACACTTGAGTCTGTACAACAGAGTGAGACTCATCTCTTTAAAAAAGGGTAGTGGGGGCTGGGCACAGTGACTCACACCTGTAATCCCAGCATTTTGGGAGGCGAAGATGGGAGGATTGCTTGAGTTCAGGAGTTCAAGCCCAATCTGAGCAACATAGCGAGGCCTCATCTCTACTAAAATTCAAAAAAAAATTAGCCAGGTGTGGTGATGCACACCTGTGATCCAGCTGCTTGGGGGACTGAGGTGGGAGGATCGCTTGAGCCTGGGAGGCCAAGGCTGCAGTGAGTCCTGATCGTGCCAGTGTACTCCAGTCTGGGCGACAGAAACCCTGTCTCAAAAAAAGAATTTCTAGAATGTTAGCCAATTTTTAATAATCAGTGTGCTTACAGTTTTAGTGACCCTTGTTTTGGTTGTAGTATTGCTTATCTTTTTTTTCTTTTGTCTTTTTTCATCTTACTTTGTGTAGATTGCTTCTATCTTTGCTTTTGCCACCTGTGGAGGTTTTAAGGGCCAAACAGAAATTCAAGTGAATTGTCCTCCCGCAATTACTGAGAATAAAACTGTTACAGCTACTTTTGGTTATCCATTCAGGTGAGTTATATTTATTTTAATGGTTTCACAACTCTTTTTACTTTCACAGTGAGTCATTAAGATTGCCAGCAATTTATTGATTGTGGGGGGTAGAAAATTTTAGACTGTTTGCTCATTTGTAAGTGATCATTACCTCCCAAACTGTGGTACACAGAGACCCATGCCTGTCTAAAAACATCTCCTGATCTGTGACAAAATAGTACAGAAAGTGAGAGTAAGCATTTAGAAACTTTTATAACAATGTGATGTTGCCTTGATAATTTTATTCTAACAGAGGATTGGAAATGTAAAAATAAAGCAAACTAGAGATTGTTCTATCACCTTAGTATAAGAAGCCCTAATGTAGAAGGAAACATAACTTAGAAAAATCCAGATTATCAGTGTTTTTTGTAATTGCTGAATATTAATGTCTTTATATAGTTTTAAGATATATGTATATAAAGAAAAGAGATTCCATATTTCATTCATTAGCATAAAGCCACACTTTCTTACTCTTAAAGTAAAATGAGTATTTCATCTGTGAAGTCTTGTTTGACATCAGTATCCATTGAAAAGTTTATTGAATATGTCCTATGTTTAAGCCAGGGTGGGAATCTTCTTTCACTTACTAATTTTACTTACTTCACCCAAGACTCAATTTTTTGGTCCAGTAATTGGAAGTAGTATCTTGTAAGGCTGTTTTGATGATTAAATAAAATCCCCATATTAAAGATACGTCAGATAATAAGTGGTTAATCATCAAAGCCTATCTTGTATCCTTTCTCCTAGACACTTCTCACATAAGGGACTGTTACAGCATCTTTAGTGACAAGTTTTTTACAATTTATGGTTGGGAAAAATGAAAGGCAGTATTTATTGTTAGCAACTATTGATCCAGGGTTAAAAATGTGAATCATTGTTGTAATTGGCTCTCTTGGGGCTAGTCACACATACTCTGCCACACAGAATGAAATATGATGTCTCAAAGTATAAACCATTTGGTATAATCTCTCCTACCTGACTAATTGTTTACTGCAGGAAGATAGTATCTGGGTATGAAAGTATTTAATTCAGTCTATATTCAATGTATCATAAACTAATACCAGGTATAACATATACATTTATTATGAAAATTTCAGTTTACTTAAATATAATATTTGAATTTTACTTTTTTCCCCAAAGGAATGTTTTTAATATATTTGGGGAGTATTTTTTGAAGTGTCACTCATTGTTTTGCTTAAATGTTACTGTCTCTGTTGGGAAAGTCCAATAATTCATACATTTATTTTAATAGGTTGAATGAGGCATCATTTCAGCCACCTCCAGGTGTAAACATATGTGATGTAAATTGGAAAGATTACGTCCTCATAGGCGATTACTCTTCTTCTGCACAATTCTATGTTACCTTTGCAGTCTTTGTGTTCCTGTACTGCATTGCTGCCCTTCTGCTTTATGTTGGCTACACGAGTCTGTATCTGGATAGTCGTAAACTTCCTATGATAGTAAGTAATCACTTTATTTTTTAAATAAATAATTTGTATAAGCTAAATATAGATTTTCTTATACTGGAAATAAAAATTCTTGGTGTAAGCCAGTTCAGCATATTTTAGCCTGTGTTTGCCACGAGGTTGAGCTTTCTCCCATTAAGTTTAACTCAATTTTTTTTAGCCTATTTGCACTATAAGGAAAGTTTATTTCTTTTTAAAATCTATTTTAACTTGGAAAAAACTCAGATATGTAATAAAGCACATCAGGTTACAAATAGCAAAAAAATTAAGTCGAAATTCTTTTAATTTGAAGAATTACTTATCACAACATAGTCTCATAACTCTTTCTGCTTCTTACTTTTTTTCTTTCTCTAAAGGCCCACTTTATACTTCTACAAAACTTATTGAGTTTAATTATATCATGGGTTCACAAACTATGTCCCAGAGGTCACTGTCTTATTTTTTATTTTTACTTCTTTATTTATATATTTACTTTTTGAGACAAGGTCTCACTTTGTCGCCCAGGCAGGAGTGCAGTAGTAGCACCATCTTGGCTTGCTGCAGCCTCAACCTCCTGGGCTCAAATGATCCTCCTGAGTAGCTGGGACTACAGACACAAGCCACCATACTCAATTACTTTTTGTGTATTTTTGTAAAGACGAAGTTTTACCATGTTGCCCAGGCTGGTCTCAAACTCCTGGGCTCAAGTGATCTGCCTGCCTTGGCCTCCCAAAGTGCTGGGGGTTATAGGTGTGGCCAGGAGCCTGGCCTTGTTTTTTTAAATAAAGGTTTTTTTTGGAACTCAGCCATACACAATCATTTACACATTGCCTATGGCTGCTTTCACACTGCAATGGTAAAGTTGAGTAGTTGTAACAGAGATAAAAAATATTTGCTATTTGGCCCTTTTCAAAAGAAGTTTGTTGATTCCTGGTCTATGTCCCTAAACTCCTTAATTTAAAATCAGACCCAGGTAATTCTTATACTCAGCATTAGTGGCAACCATGAACTAATTTTGAATCTTTGAGGTATCAGCAAAGGACTTAGATTTGAAGTCCTGATAACTTTTGGCTTCAGAGCCTACTGAGCTAGAAATATTCTCTGAGATTTAGTTAGTAGAATCTGCCCTGGATTATTGGTGGCAAATCCAGAGAGAAATCATGGTTTTAAGCTACACCTCCACTATAAAAGAGTAACTACAAAGTCAGTTATTAGTGACTTAAAGGGAAAACAGAGGTGTTTTTTATGTGTGATACTGGTCATTCATATGTATGAGAAAACACATCTGCTAATTATTTGTGAAGTTACTTTAAAGGGAAGGCTATTTAAATATGAAGGATTATTAAATAACATTACAAGTTTTATTTACATATTTATTTTTAATTTTGCTGCTGGATCATAAGAATGGAAATGGTAAGTAATACAACAGTCTTTTATCATTCATATTTAATTCTGTTTCTTATGTCATAGGAGACACAAGAAAACTAGAGGTTTTCATAAAATACTTCTCGGTTGTTAAAAAGATAAGACGTCAACTGTTTTAATTTGCAGTGCTTATCCAACATACTTGTTAGGAATCTGTGTCTTCTGCAGACTTTTCAAATCTTATTTAAAAGGGAACTGGAATAATCTTATAGATAATTATATTTTGTTAAAATTCTTTATAACTAGAAGCTATTTCTTGCCATTTTGTCATCCCAACAAATTTTTTTACTAAATCTATCAGTGTGCCCTTTATTTCTCATATTTTGTCTAGTAAACTTTTAAAAATACTACCCTTCTTAAAGCAGCATTCCGATCTATTTTTGTAGGTGGTTTTTGTCTGATAAAACTATAAAACTGACCTAGTTGCATCATTCAGAAACGTAAAAAGTAATTTTCCACCTCAGAATGACCAGTTAGTGGTCATATAAAGAGATAATCCAAAATTCCTTAAGTAGGTTTTTATTGTTACATAATGGGTGCTTCTTGTCTATAAAAGTCTAGCTTCTAAATTTAATTTTCAGTTCTATTTTTAATGTAACCATAAAAATATTAAAAGATTTTCTTTGAGAGACTGGGTGTAGTGGGTCATGCCTGTAATCCCAGCACTTTGGGAGGCCGAGGTGGGTGGATCACTCCAGGAGGTCAGGAGTTCGAGACCAGCCTGGCCAACGTGGTGAAACCCCATCTCTGCTAAAAATACAAAAATTAGCTGGACATGGTGGTGGGCACCTGTAATCCCAGCTACTGGGAGGCTGAGGCAGGAGAATCGCTTGAACCCAGGAGGTGGAGGTTACAGTGAGCCAAGATCACACCACTGTATTCCAGCCTAGGTGACAGAGCAAGACTCCATCTCAGGGGGAAAAAAAAAAGGTTTTTTTTGAGATACCCAAAATTTAAGATATAGCCAAATATGACATTAATTTTTAGGTACTATTAATGAGGACAAGCCCTTTTAGCAATATTCTCAATTCTGTGCTAAGGTGTTTCTAGGAGAGTTTCAGTTATGAAAATTTAAATCTACTTCAATTCTCTTTTGAAGTAAATATAGCACTTTTTTTTGTTAAGTAGCAGGAGTTTAAGGTTTCAAGGCAATGTGGAAAATTGAGAATACCAGAAAATGAATCCAAACAAAATTAGGGTATCCCAAATTCTAAAAATCTATGAATCATATTGTGAATTGTTGGGAGGAGTAGAGCTGCCCTAGGCAGCTGCAGGTTGTGCATTGCAGAGCTCCAGGTGGCACCATTCACTTAGAGTGCAGTGTGACTAGAGTCCTGAGTAGAGCAAATACTATCTGAAGGGACCAGAATTCCCCCCCACGTTCCTTCAACCTAGGTTACTTTGTGCATCATTTTCAGAAAAGTTCCTGCTTTTGAAATATAAGAATGTCATGCCTCAAGCCATCAAAGTGGATTTAAGAGTATAACTACGAAAAAAAAAGACTTTGGAAGGAAGAAAATACCTGAAAATTAGGAGGATTTGAAATATATTGATCAAAGTTGTGAACTTTTCCGTAAAGAGAAATTATTTAACATGCGATATAACCTCATGTTACTCATCAGTTTTCCAAAAAACACTGTATTTCTAGCAAGCGTTTAGAAAATGTCTACCTGCAGCAGAATGTATAGCAGATGTACAGCAGTAAAAAGGGGGGAGTACTTCCACGGTGCAGAAAATATAAGCTATATTTCTAGCCTTTTCTCTTTGAGCTACGTTTTTTAAAAGGACAAGTAGCAGCAGAGAGCTCAGATACAAAATGCATGTACTTCTGTGTTCATGTAATTAGTAATTATTTTTGGTTCTCTAATCCTAAGTATTCATTCAGTGTTGTCTTGACCAAGTGGGCAAGCTATATAGCATAGCTTCTATATCTCCTAAGAGATCACTGGTATTTATCCTAAATATTAGGTTGGTACAAAAATAATTGTGGTTTTTACATTAAAATAAATAGCAAAAACCATAATAACTTTTGCACCAACCTAATGACTAAAAGGGCTGGCAAAATAATTAAAAACTAATTGGGTTTATTTAAAAAACAAAATGCTTCTGTGATAAGCTCCAAAATCCATTCTGAGGTTAGAAAGATTTTTGCTGCAGATATGTAAGAGCTCCTATCCTTGAGTGTACGCATATGTTTAGCATATATAGCATCCAAAAGATACAAATTTTATATTATTCCTACCCTGGTCATTAATTTGAAGGAAGATCAAACAAGATTAGACTTATGATCTAAAATATTAAAACCACCCATTAGAACCATTTATTCTAAAATATTAAAACCATCCCATTCTTTGTAATAAATAGCAAAGGATTTAGTATAGAGTTAATAGTGATAAGGTGTCTTGGGAGATTTTTGTTGTTGCCTTTTTCTTAATATAATGAGCAGTCTTAAAATTTGTGGTTAGGAAATTTAAAAGAGATACCATTCTGGTGTGTGCTTTTCACCATTTTATTATCCATCTCATGGAGAATTTGGTTTAACTAAAGTTAGAGTTTTGCAGAAGAAGGATAAGGGAGTTGAGAGTATGTGCAAGAGATGATAATGAAGGCCCTTAGAATAGAAATTGATTAAAATAAGTGAGGACATTAGTGAAGTGGTGATACAGTAAGAAAGCAGTAGGATCAGATTGTAGGTCTTGGTGGGGTCAAAGGAGTTTTAGGATTGGGGTGCCAGAGACAGTGAGCTGGAAAGAGGTGTTATGGGAAAATGGGATGATCAAAACAGAGTATGGAAGGATACAGTTATTGGTGATGACAAGGTCTAAGGTATGGTCCTGGGAGTAAGTGGCTGAGGTGAGGTTATGTTGAAGGCTGTATAAAACTTTGGTTTCTAGTGTGAAAATCTTAGACTTCTGAGGGGATGACTGAGTCTTATTTACTGTTGTAACTCAGGCACTGTGCTTGTAACACTAACAGCAATGTTTACTATGCTGACTGACTTTTTTAATAAAGTATATCATGAAGGCCATTTCTCAGCACCATAAGGTTGAATGTAATCTCAGTTTCTTCATCATGGATTTGAAATTTAGTATTAAAATTAATTGTTCATTATTAACTCTTACTGATTTTTGCTTTAGGACTTTGTTGTTACACTTGTTGCCACTTTTTTGTGGTTGGTGAGCACTTCAGCCTGGGCTAAAGCTCTGACAGATATTAAAATAGCTACTGGTCACAATATTATTGATGAACTTCCGCCTTGTAAGAAGAAAGCAGTACTGTGTTACTTTGGCTCTGTGACCAGTATGGGATCCCTAAATGTATCTGTGGTATGTATGCATTATTTATAATTTTTTTCTTTCATATATTTGTTTAAAGTACTAGTAATTCAGGAAAGCAATAGCTTTCAGTAAATCTCTGGATGGTTTTTATTTTTACTCAGCTACCTGAATTCTAGTAACAATATAGTGTTTAGTGAAGAAAAGTTTGTCTAAAAAAAGTATTACCTGTAACCAAGATCATGATTTTATTCATCTCTGAGACTTTCTTTCATCTAGACAGATTTATATCTGGGAAGATTAATTTCTTTTCTTTTTTTTTTTTTTTTTTTTTTTTTGAGATGGAGTTTCGCTATGTCGCTCAGACTGGAGTGCAGTGGCATGATCTCGGCACACTGCAACCTCCGCCTCCTGGGTTCAAGTGATTCTCCTACCTCAGCCTCCCAGGTAGCTGGGATTACAGGCATGTGCCACCACTCCCAGCTAATTCTTTTGTATCTTCAGTAGAGACAGGGTTTCACCATGTTGGCCAGGCTGGTCAAACTCCCAACCTCAAGTGATCTGCCTGCTTCAGCCTCTCAAAGTGCTGGGATTACTGGCATGAGCCGCCACACCCAGCCAGGAAGATTAATTTCTTTGAGGTTGACTCATTGGGATGGGAAGTAAAGTTGTGTGACTCCTCTTTTTTTGTGGCTACAACTGTTGGATTGGAGTAGAAGAGATGGTAGGAGGGGGTGATAAGAAGTAAATGGGAAAAGTTACACAAGCAGTTGATAATCATTCTAAATAGGAGAAAAGTGAAAGTATTTGGAAGAGTAAATCTCTTAGCCATGATTTTATATGTTAGAGATTTAGCCTTATTTCTTTGGGAATAAGTCATTATATAACCACATTTTGTACATTGAAATGTAGTCTTCCTTATTTCTCATTGTGTGTAGTATTAAACTTTAAGTGAAATAATGGCGTACTGCATAAAAATGTTAAATATTTAAAGAAAAAGAGATTTTTAAGAAGGGCATGAATTTTTATAAGTAGGTATTTGATTTTCATATTTATTTTTCTCTTTCATAGATATTTGGCTTTCTAAATATGATACTTTGGGGAGGAAATGCTTGGTTTGTGTACAAGGAGACCAGCCTACACAGTCCATCAAATACGTCTGCCCCTCATAGCCAAGGAGGTATTCCACCTCCTACCGGAATATAATTAAAGGGAGAAATACACTGTATGAAGTATATGTTGATACTATGACATGTTGCCAACACCTTGAGAAGCATTATTTGTTTCTAATAAAAGTAATGGCTTTGTCAATATATTGGTGGGTTTAAAACTTTGCTGCTTTTTTACATAAAGCCTGTGCCTTTCCTAGAAAGTTAAGATGTAAATGTATTCTCACATGTAAATTTGAAAGTTCAGGGGTCTATTATGAAATGATACACATTTTTAAATGAACCGTAATTTTTTTCACTAAGCTGTTTGCCTTCCAAAGTGTTTACACCTTAAGCCTTAACATGTATCTTCATTCAGAAAACAGTTATATTGTCATACCATAGTAGGAAGAAAAATCTTTATTTGGAATATACACTACTGTAAGTTTGTACAGATCATATACCTACCACCTGTCTTTGCTTAAGGAGCCTTGATTACATAAATATGTAGGAAAAAACATATTGAGTTCAAAATTTATATCTAACATTGTTTATGTTATGATTTTTTTTTAATTGCAAAGACTAGGTGTATATTTTTTTCTGTTTTTCTAAATGACCCGTGGTACTTAATAGGTGTACTAAAATTGTGTTGGGAGCAGGGATTTGGAAATTTCTGATAGATGTGTAGTTAATTTAGTAATTCTGTTTCATGAGATATGATCTGTTATGCTAGTGGTTTAATAGGCTTGCTATGTAAGTGGAACATGGCTCAACTAGATATCTTTATATGTATGGGCATTACTCTTAGTGATATTTGTTTCCTGTCCTTTGTTGCTCATGCTGTTTAAGTGCAGGCTGAGACCCAGCCTCTTTGTAAGTAGAGTAAAATAATCCACCATTTTTTGCAGACCCTAGTCACAGGGTTAAAAAAATTAAGGTTGCTTTCCATGTTTGAAATTTACCATTGAGAGTCAATGAAGTTGCTCTTTTGAGTTTAGCATTGATATTGTGAAAATAAGTGCAATTTGGATTTCATGTTTCTTAATATTCATTCTTGTTTCACAAATGAATGATTAAGGAATTATGCATCATAAAGGAACCTAAGTGAGGTATATGATGAGTGTATTGTCTTTGCACACACATATAGGTATATTCTGAATACAAGCTTATTCACATTTTGCTTCCTAATCTTTTTGTTGTACAGGGATTCAGGTTTCTTATTCTTAAAACATGATTGTTTATATGTGAAGCACATCTTGCTATTGCCTTATTTTTGATGCTTTTATTCATGATAAGAATTGTCAATATAAGAATGTATATCTTTTTTGCAACCAATTTAATAAAGGAGTTGAAAGAAAGAGTGCACTGATTGTTAATATTACAAAGAAACCTTCATCTTAAAGGCATTGAGCAGTGCAAAACAACTGATTTTCAAAGCAGGAAATAGAATCACAGTTTTAATGTTTGGCAAGGAATAAAACAGAAATGCTTTGGAGACTATGATTCTATCCTTTTTTCTTCCGACCTCATTTAGAAAATACTTATTTGCAACTCTTAGATTGTTTTCCTGATATACCTTTTCTCATTAATTGTCTAATTAACTAGCAAAGATTCCTGATTAAGAGTGTGTGCTCTGCAACCAAACTGCCTAGATTTGAATCTTGTCTACACCACTTACTAGCTGTTTAACTGTAGGCAAATTGCCCTCTGTGTGCCTCAGTTTGCTTATGTGGAAGTCGGAAATAAAGTAAGTAGTTCCCTCCTGTTTACTGGGGATATGTTTCAAGACCCCCTGGGATGCCTGAAACCAAGTGTAGTACCAAGCCCTATGTGAACTGTCTTTTTTCCTATCCATACATGCACCTATAATAAAGTTTATCAATTGGGCACAGTAAGAGATTAACAAGGACTAATAATGAAGTGGCACAATTAAAACCATACTGTAGTAAAAGTTATGTGAATATGGTCTCTCAAAATATCTTATTGTACTGTACTACGGGGAACTGAAACTAAGAATAGTTAAACCACTTTCCTGATCTCAGTGTGTTTATGATTTAAAAGTGAGTTAACAAATGTAAAGCCCTTAGAACAGTGTTCCGCATTTAGTAGGCACTCTATAAATGTTAGCTACGATTACTAACTTTTGATAGCATCTGATATAGAGATTCTTGAACTAGGAATTCATGGGGCTGGAGCCGTTAGCGTGGTGGTTTTGGACAAAGAGAGGATTGGCGTCAGGCTTTCAAGCTTGTCCCTTTACAGTCCTTAAAGAGTTCTGGATCTTTTGGTGTGTTTTATTTTTCTGTTGGTTGACATTCATAAGGTTAATGAGATCAAAATTTAAAACTTAAAAGTATTGAGATTAAAGTAGATTTTAAAAGGACTTCTATTGCCTTTTCCCTTTGTGCTTTTGAATCAACATTACAAGGTTAACCCATTTATAGGATAATTTCCAGGAGAGAAGCAATAAAAGCTTTACTTACTAGGTGTTAGGTTGTAGAGAATTATTTATAAAAAGATGAGCATTACTAATGTTTTAGTGAACAGAGGTCACTTGAATAGATGTTTAACCTACTGTAAATGTTAAAGGCAGTATTGCTTATGTTTCACATTTAAAATTTTTTCATATAGTATTTCAGATTAATAGGTAAGTATACAAAATAATATTTAACAAATGCTTTATTTGCATCAGATGTTTGTTTGTTGAGACAGGGTCTTACTCTGTCACCCAAGCTAGAATGCAGTGGCGCCATCTCAGCTCCCTGTTAACCTCCACCTGCCAGGCTCCAGTGATCCTCCCACCTTGGCCTTCTCAGTATCTGGGACTATAGGCACGTGTCACCATGCTTGGTAATTGAAAACATTTTTTGTAAAGACGAGTTCTCACTATATTACCCAGGCTGGTCTCAAACTCATGGGCGCAAGCAGTCCTCCTGCGTCAGCCTCCCAAGTGCTGGGATTACAGGTGTGAGCCACCTCACCCAGCGTTGCATCAGATTTTTTTTTTTTTTTTTTTTTTTTTTTTTTTTTTTTTTTTTTTTGAGATGGAGTTTCACTCTTGTTGCCCTGGCTGGAGTGCAATGGCACGATTTCAGCTCACTGCAACCCCCACCTCCCAGGTTCAAGTGATTCTTCTGCCTCAGCCTCCCAAGTAGCTAGGATTACAGGTGCTCGCCACCATGCCCGGCTAATTTTTGTATTTTTAGTGGAGATGGGGTTTCACCATGTTGGCCAGGCTGGTCTCAAACTCGACCTCAGGCGCTCCACCCACCTCGGCCTCCCGAAGTGCTGGGATTACAGGCATGAGCCATCGCACCTGGCTTTGCATCAGATTTTTTTTAAAGGAAATAAAACATTACAGATAAAGCCTTTTCCTTACTGAGGTAAAGTTACATTTTTCCTACCTTTCACTATTAAAAATAGCACACAAATATTCTTCTGCAGTGTGTGAAGGCTTCTCTAAGACCTATCACTAGAAATGGGAACTATTGGAATGTGAGATGTTCATGTTTTCCATTGTAACCTAGGTATTCCAAATTGTTCAGCAAAATGTCTATAACAAGTTAGTCTCCCACCAGCAATAAGTAAGATTTCCTCTTGCTCCATATTGCCAATAACTTGATGTTTTTGGACTATTGCCAATCTGATAAGTTTGAAATTGTGTCTTTGATGCTTTAAAATTTATGTTACTCTGATTGCTATTTAGGTTGGTGGTCCTTTCCTGTATTTATTGGCCATTTGGTTTCCACCACCCTGTACTGCCTATTCATATCCTTTGCAAATTTTTCTGTTTGGTGCTTTTTCCTGCTGAATTGACGTGCTCTTTATGTATTCTTGGTATTAACCTCTTGACATTTATAGAGGTTGCAAATATCTTCTCTCTGTTCCTGGCTTGCATTTTCACTTTGTGATTTTTGTCATATAAAAGTTCTTTATGGCCGGGGGCGGTGGCTCACACCTGTGATCCCAACACTTTGGGAGGCCGAGGCAGGCGGACCACCAGGTCAAGAGATGGAGACCATCCTGGCCAACATGGTGAAACTCCGTCTCTACTAAAAATATAAAAATTAGCTGAGCGTGGTGGTGTGTGCCTGTAGTCACAGCTACTTGGGAGGCTGAGGCAGGAGAATCGCTTGAGTCCAGGAGGCGGAGGTTGCAGTGAGCCGAGATCGTGCCACTGCACTCCAGCCTGGCGGCAGAGCAAGACTCTGTCTCCAAAAAAAATAAAATAAAAAAACAAACTTTATTTTAATATTAAGGTAAGTATCTTCTTCACCGTTGGTGCATTTTGCTGTATTAAGAAATCCTCAATGTCATAAAGATATTAACCTTTTTTCTTCTGAATATGGTTTTTCACTTTTTAGTCATTAAGCAGTTTGGGATTATATTTTTGTACATTCATGGTGTCTACTTCAATTTTTATAATTTTCAATACTCCAATGTTCATAGTACCACCTTTATTTAAAAGTTTATCTTGCCATGCACAGTGGCTCTCATCTGTAATCCCAGCACTTTGGGAGGCTGAGACAGGTGGATCACTTGAGGCCAGGGGTTTGATACCAGCCTAACCAACATGGGAAACCCCGTCTCTACTAAAAATACAAAAATTAGCCAGGTGTGGTGGTAGGCACCTGTAATCCTGGCTACTCAGGAGGCTAAGGCAGAAGAATCGCTTGAACCTGGGAGGCGGAGGTTGCAATGAGCTAAGATGGCACCACTGCACTCCAACCTGGGTGACAGAGCTCAAAAAAAAAAAAAGTTTATTCACCTCTGTCATATATCAGATTTCCATATTATTTGTAGTTCTTTCTATATGCTCTTTACCACTACCATATCTAGCCCCACTCTTTACTAAATATAGCTTTACAGTAAGAATTACTCTCTGATAGGATAAGCACCACAGCACCATCATTACTCAGGTTATTCACAATTGTCTTGGCTATCTTGAAGCCCTATACTCTCCTATGAATTTTTGGATCAGCTTGTGAAGTTCCTAAAAACCTTCATGGGATTTCATTTGAAAAGAACTGCATTGAGTTTATAAGATCAATTTGAGGAGAATGGTCATATTTGTAATACCAGTAATACCAATAAATACAAAGCCTTTTGTATTTTGTATTTATGAACATGGTGTATCTCTCCATTTATATCTTTTATGCCTTTCAATAAAGTTTTGTAATTGTCAACATAAAGATTTAAGATTGACATCTGTCTTGTAGCTTTTGCGGCTCTTATACAAAGTAACATATATTCTTCCCCCAAGCCCATATAATAAGTTGGAGCAGTGTTTTCCCTTATTCAATACTCTGAAATAATTGGAATTTTTCATTCCTTGAATATTTCATAGAACTCACCAGTAATACTATTGGGGCCTAGAATTCTCTGTGGGAAGATTATTTTTAAATTACTGATTGAGCCAGGTACCATGACTCACACCTGTAATCCCAACATTTTGGGAGGTTGAGGCAAGAGGATCACTTGAGGTTAGGGGTTCAAGATCAGTCTGAGTAACAAAGCAAGACTCCGTCTCTACAAAAAATAAAATAAATTAATCAGGCATGGTGGCACATGACTGTAGTCCTAGCTACTAAGGAGACTGAGGTGGGAGGATCACTCGAGCACAAAAGGTCAAAACTGCAGTGAGCTATGATCTCGGCACTGCACTCCAGTCTGGGTGACAAAGTGAGGCGCTGTCTCAAAAAAAAAGAAGTTACTGATTCAGTCTTCCTTTTGATTTAGAACTATTCAAGTTTTTTATTCTCCTTCATTCAGTTATATTTTACCAGGAATTTTTCCATTTCATCTGAATTTCCAAACTTATGAAGTTGATCATAGCCTGTTGATTATATGCCTAATGTCTACACCAACTGCATTTACGTTCCTTCTTTCATTCCTATTATTTTTGTGCCTTCCTTTTTTCCATCCATATTGTCAGAGGTTTGTCAGTTTGATCTCTTTTCAAATGATCACGTCTGTCTTTATTGATCCTTGCTCTTTTATGTTTGTTTTATTTCTCTTAATTTCTACTCTTGTCATCATTAGCTCTTTTCTTCTACTTTCTTTGGGTCTGTTTTGCTGCTTTTTTTCCTAACTCAAGATGGTACTTAGCTCATTAGTTTTTTCATTGGCTTCAAGACTCTTTTCCTCTAATATACACATGTGAGATTTTAAATTTTCTACAAACTACTACTTTAGCTTTATCCCACAAGTTTTTGATACGCAGTATTTTGATCATAGTTCTAAATACATTCAAATTTCCCATAATTCTTTGATGTACTAGTTATTTAGTAATATGTTTCCAAACATATGGAATTTTTTTTTATTGACTACTGAGGTAATCACATTGTGGTTTCTGCAATAATCAGACCCTTGAAATTTGCTGAAACTTGCTTTCTGACCTAGTTGATGGTCAAAAGTTTTAACTTTTTCATATGCTTAAAAATATGTATCTGTTGAGTGTGATGTACTATGTTTGCCTTGTATATCACCTTATTCTATCCTTTAAATTTATATGTTAACCAAAGCACATGTAAAATAAGGAAACAATATATTGAAAATGAAAAAAAAAAAAAAGATAACATTAAGCAAAACAGGTTTACCTGTTTGGGATTTGCTCAGTTCTTGAATCTGTAGGTTTATGTCTTTTGCCAAATTTAAGGAGTTTTCAGCCATTATTTCTTCCAGTACTTTTTTGGCCCCACCCTACCCTATTTCTCCTCTCTCAGACTCAAATGATGTGAAAGTTAGATTTTTTTGTTGTTTTTGTTACAGTAATACAGGTTTAACAGTCCATTTTATCTCTAGAAATTGGGTAATTTATTTTTTCCCCCACAGGCCAAAGCTAAGATTTTTTTTTCTTTTTTTTTTTTGAAACAGAGTCTCACTCTGTTACCCAAGCTGGAGTGCTGCAGTGCAGTGGTGCAGTCTCGGCTCACTGCAACCTCCACCTCCCAGGTTCAAACAGTTCTTATGTCTCAGCCTCCCAAGTAGCTCTAGGGACTACAGGGACGCACCACCATGCCCAGCTAATTTTTGTATTTTTAGTAGAGAGGGGTTTCGCCGGGTTGGCCAGGCTGGTTTCGAACTCCTGGCCTCAAGTGACCTGCCCACCTCAGCCTCCCAAAGTGTTGGGATTACAGGTGTGAGCCAGCGTGCCTGGCCAGAATTGGATAATTTTTCTTCTCTCTCTTCCAATTTACTGAGCTGTCGTCTGTGTCTTCTGTTCTGCTGTTGAGACTATCCTTTGAATTTTCGGTTTTTGTATTTTTCATTTCTAAAATTTGGTTCTCCTTTTATTTACTGAGACTTTTTATTCGCTGAGACTACTTTTTCATTTGCTTCAAGCCTGTTTATGATTGCTTGTTGGAGCATTTTTGTTTTGTTTTGTTTTGAGATGGAGTCTCACTCTGTCTCCAGGCTGGAGTGCAGTGGCACGATCTTGGCCCACTGCAACCTCCACCTCCCAGGTTCAAGCAATTCTCCTGCCTCAGCCTCCCGAGTAGCTGGGACTACAGGCGCATGCCACCATGCCCAGCTAATTTTTGTATTTTTAGTAGAGACGGGGTTTTACCACGTTGGCCAGGATGGTCTCGATCTCTTGACCTTGTGATCCACCTGCCTCGGCCTCCCAAAGTGCTGGGATTACAGGCGTGAGCTCATTGTTGAAGCATTTTTATATGACTGCTTCAGAAGCTTTATCAGATGATTCTAATATCTCTGTCATCTCAGTGTTGTTATCCACTGTCTTTTTTCCTTCGTTGGAGATCTAACTGGTTCTTGGTATGAAGAGTGATTTTCGATAGGAACCTGAGCATTTCGGGTACTATATTTTGAGACTCTGGGTCTTTCTATGCCTTCTGTTTTGCAGGCTTTTTCTGACATCACTCCAGCAGAGAGAAAGAGGGAGGGCCACCTCATTAGAGCCTCCATGGGTGGAGGTGTTCATTTGGCCTTTGCTGGTGTGGGTGTGGGTGGAACCATAGTTTTTTCCTGTGGTGCTGGGCTAGGGTAGAGTAGTTATTTCCTAAAAGTTTTCTGTCTTGCTAGGTTGCCTTTTTCCTTGTCCTTTAGCTAGGAAGAGCCAACTTTTGTTGGGACTTTATTTTTTTTTTCTGTCTGCATTATTGCTGTTCACATGTTGCCAGTTTCTTCAGCTCCAAGTCTGGGATTTATAAGGCAAAAGGAAAATCCAGACAACTCACCACTATGTTGTTTCTTGGGTTCCAAGGTCCCTAGCCAGTCTCCCTTCATCTCCGCCTTTCAGAGACATCTTAGGTTTGTTTTCTATTAAGTTTTTACTTGCACTTAATAGAAAAAATAAGGAAAGTGCATCTAATCCAACCTTTGGGAAGCTGAAGTTGAAGCTCCCTTTTATTTTTTCAATTGCCAAACTACATTTTTAGTCAGCCAGGTGGAGGGAAGACTTAGTAGAGAAAATGCACTGTTACCTCAATCTCAGCCATTGTTTTCTTCCTTCTTAGCACAATGGATCTGAAGTGTAGTAGCTGTAGGATCTGAAGTGTAGTAAGTTTGAGAGTGGGAGTAAAATCCACGCTAGTCCCAAAGGAGAAGTACATCTGGACTCTAAATTCAGTTTCCCCCCTCACTGTACCATGTTGCTTCTTATAATAGATGTTTTTTGGTTGGGTTGTTTTTTTTTTTTTTTTTTTTTGAGACAGTCTCACTTTGTTGCCCAAGCTTGAGTGCAGTGGTACGATCTCACCTCACTGCAACCTCCACCTCCTGGGTTCAAGCGATTCTCCTGCCTCAGCCTCCTGAGTAGCTGGGACTACAGACACATGCCATCATGCCCGGCTAATTTTTTGTATTTTTAGTAGAGATGGGGTTTCACCATGTTAGCCAGGATGGTCTTGATCTCCTGACCTCATGATCTGCCCACCTCAGCCTCCCAAAGTGCTGGGATTTGGTTGGGATTTTTAAAACAGGTTCTATAAACTTATAAAGCAGTGAGGAATGCATTTGGTTGCAAATAACAGAAAAATTTGGTTTAAACAAAGGCTTATCTGTATCATACAGCTGTTTTAGTGAACTAAATATGGCCTGAGAAGACTCCTATATTTGAGTCCTTGTGGACGAACTGTAACCTAGCTTAATAGGCAGACAAGATCAGAAACCTAACTTAAGAGTATGCGCCTGTAACAGTCACTGAGTCTTGGCCAATCCCGGCGGCCATACTTCAACCACTCACATACTGCTGAGTGTTCAAACTGTGTTCAAATAAAGCAAATGCCAACCTGCAACCAAACCAGCTTTTCTGTACCTCACCTCCCTTTTTTTGTCTATAAATCTTCCACCACGTGGCTGCGCTTGAGTCTCCGTGAATCTGCTGTGATTCTGGGGGCTGCCCGATTCGCAAATTGTTCATTACTCATTAAACCCCTTTAAATTTAATTCGGCTGAAGTTTTTATTTTATCACAGCCAAATGCTTTACCCCTTCGAAAAAATTAATGAGTAAGCAAACCCCATGTATTTATACTACACACACTGTCAAACACTTCGGAGAGATTAAGTAAGATAAGGAGTGAGAATCAACCATCGCCTTTGACATTGTAGAGGTTATTGTCCTTGACAAGGGCTATTTCAGCGGAATTCTGGGAACAACAGTACTTCATTACAGTAGTCCAACAGAGTAATTTGTAGGTGAGAGAGTGAAAACTAGCAGATATGGATGATTCTTTTGAGGTGTTCTGCTATAAAGGGGAGCAGAGAATTGGAATAGCTGAAAGAAGATGTGAGATCAAGGGACGCATTTTTGTGTACTTAAGACTTAAGCTATTACAGTGTGTTTTTAACCTGAGAAGATTGATTCATTTTAAAATAGAAAAAAAAAATGCTGATACAAGAAGGAGAGGCAGGGTGATTGCAGAGCCAACTCCTTAAGAAGGTGCCCAAGAGGAAAGGTTGATCTTGGCGAGAGCACACACAATTCATTCATTGTATTGGGAGGGAAACACAAAAGTTTAAAGGAAGATTTGTTTGTAGATTGTATGGTGATTAGACTAAGGAAGTTCTCTCTACACTTGTTTTCTCAGTGAAATAAGCAAGTTCATCGCTTAAGAATGAGTAGCGACGCAGTGCAGACATTTGATTGAAGGGGAGGCCATATTCATAGAATGTGTAAAAATGAAATAACATTGTACTGACGATCCTAGCCAACACAACAGAACAAGAAAAAAAGTAAATATTAGAAAGCTAATATTAGAAACTAAACTGTTATCAGCACATACTATGTGTCCAGATAGAAAACCCAAAATAATCTACCACTAACCACTAGAATTAGTTTAGAAAGATACCCGAATAGGCCGGGTGAGGTGGCTCACATCTGTAATCCCAACACTTTGGGAGGCTGAGTTGGGCAGATGATGAGGTCAGGAGCTCGAGACCAGCCTGGGCAACAAAGTGAAACTCCGTCTCTACTAAAAATACAAAAAAATTAACAGGGCCTGGTGGCAGGTGCCCATAATCCCAGCTACTTGGGAGGCTGAGGCAAGGAGAATCACTTGAACCTGGGAAGTGGAGGTTGCAGTGAGCCGAGATCGCACCACTGCACTCCAGCCTGGGCAACAGTGTCAGACTCTGTCTCAAAAAAAAAAAAAAAAAAAAAGGAAAGATACCTGAATACAAGATCAATATATAAAAACTGTTTTTATACAAGAACAACAGTTATAAAATATAACTTAAAATATATATATCATCTGAAGTAAAAAAAAAAGATTAGGAAGCTAGAGATAAAAATAAAATGTGCAAAATTATTACTAAGAAAACTGTGAAACTCTCTTGTCTGATCTACAGATTCAATTGAATTCCAATCAGATTTCTACAGTTTTGGGGAAATCTTAATAAGCTGATTCTAAAATTGTTATGGAAGAGCAAAAATAGCTCCCCAAATAGCCAAGGCACTCCTAGAGAAGGTGATAGAGGGATCTGCCTTACTAAATCGTGATACTTACTATGAAGCTATTGTACAATGTTGTGAAGGGGTTCCATGGATTAGGCCTCACATAGTTGCAGGAACTGGTGAGGACACCCATGGAAGGTGGTTGCCTCTGCATTTGGAGATGGATCTGAAGTCACAGTAGACCAGCAAGACCAGGAGTCAGGAAGCAAAGCTGAACATGAAATGAGAGAACAAACTAGAATCTGTGAGGGCAAGTTGGAACCCACGAGAACAAATAGGAACTCAAAAGGACAAACTGGAATGCACCGTTTTCTACCTTGATCATACAGGGGAGCCACAGAAGCAGCCTGTGCCCTTCACTGCAGAGCTGTGTGTTTCTGGCTCAGGACTCAGACAGGACAAAGGCGATCCGACAGCAGCTGGAGGAGCAGCAGCCATGCCTGGCAGCCCTCACTGACCTTCACAGCCTACTGGCTGCCTCCCCTCTGCTACTTTCCAAGTCTTTTCTCTGCAGCCCACTGCCAATGGCGGGAGATGGGAATTTTGGGAAATGTAGTTATAGCTTAACTAAGTTACCACACTTTAAAATCACAATGAGGAACAGAAAAGGGGCCAGTGTGGCCAGATTGCAGTGAGTGTGGGGGAAAGTATATAGCAAGGGAGGAGGACTGCAGACGTATATTTTGAAAATACGCTACCTGGGCATTCACTTATTTGATTCCCTGTACATTTGTCTGGAAACAACCCTACCATGTATGGTGTCTTGGCTTCCTAGGGTGAGGAAATGCCTTCAAATGTATTTGATTGCTGTCTCATGCCTCCCTCATGCCTTCAAAGTTCAAGGAAGTAGGGGTGGTGAGGTAACAAAGAGCACTGGTAATTAAAACTGGCTTAAACTTCAATTTTTCATTTTGCCATGAAAATCTTCATGATGTGGTTTCTACTCTTCTCTCCCTGACAAGTAGGGAGTCTTAGTTTTGGCAAAAATGGAGTTCTGAGATCAGGAAGTAGACAGGGTGGACTGGCTAGCTAAGAAAGTTCCTTTGCAACTTTTTTTTGTAATGTTATTGTTTGTTTTTATAATTACATGAAAAGGCCTAAGACATTTTTATATCTTGCAAGATATCCATATGACACTAGCCTAAATGCCCACCTTGGTTTCTAGGCAACATCCAAAAGATATGGTAGAGTCTGCCTACTCATTACCAAGTAAATAGCCATTCTTTCCTTCTATATCAAATTAACAGAACTCCATTTGCCCACCCAGCTAAAGCACCACATTTCCCAGCCTCCCTTGCAGCTTTGTATAGCTGTGTGGCTAAGTTCTGGCCAATGGAATTAAAGCAATGTTGTGCAGGACTTTGAGTCTTCTTTAGATCCAATCTTAAATAAAACGCCTACAACAAAAATTATACTCAGTAGGAAAACATTGAAAGTTTTTCTTTGAAAATCAGGACCAAAGTAAAGAGGCCTGCCCTCATTATTTCAAGTCAGCATTTTAGGGAGATGTTTTGCAGCACCATAAGGAAAATAAACACATAAGAATTGAAATAAAGGAAATAAAACTATCATTTTTTGTGGATGATATGATTGTCTACAGTAGTGTTGACTAATAGAGTCAAACTCTGTAAAATATTTGAAGAGGTTTATTCTGAGCCAAATATGAGTGACCATGGACCGTGACACAGCCCTCAGGAGGTCCTGAGAACATGTGCCCAAGGTGGTCAGGGCACAGCTTTGTTTTATATGTTTTAGGGAGGCATGAGACATCAATCAAATACATTTAGGAAATACATTGGTTTGGTTCAGAAAGGCAGGACAACTCGAAGCAGGGGGAGCTTCCAGGCAATAGGTAAATTTAAACATTTACTGGTTGACAGTAGGTTGAGTTTATCTGAAGACCTGGGATCAACAGAAAGGAAATGTTCAGGTTAATATAAAGGATTGTGGAGACCAAGTTTTATTGTGCAGAGTAAGCTCTAGATAGCAGACTTCAGAGAGAGCAGGTTGTAAAATGTTTCTTATAGGACCTAAAAGGGTGCCTGGCTCTTAGTTGATTATCTCCTGGATCTGGAAAGGAAGGAAGGAAAGAAAAGGAGGGGAAAGGGATTCTCTATAGAATGTGGATTTTTTCCCACAAGGGACGACTTTGCAGGGCCATTTCAAGATATGGCAGAGAAACATGTTTTGAGGTAAAATATTTTGCTTTTCTTCCTTGTTATGCCAGAGTCAGATTGGAAAGTAAGCCACGATATACGGGGTTAAATAAAACCCTTCTGATGAGAATTTATGGTTTGTAGGACATGACTCCACAGACCCCTTAGATAGGAATTGGGGCAAGATAAAAAAAATCAGAGCTTAGTTCTCAGTAGAAATCCCCAAAGAATCTAAAAATAAAGTCTTAGACATAATAGATGATTTTGATAAGATCAATATAAAAATTCAGTTTCATTTCTCTATACCAGACACAATCTAAAAACACAATTTATTTTTAAAAACAAATATTGCCGGGCATAGTGGCTCATGCCTGTAATCCCAGCACTTTGGGAGGCTGAGGCGGATGGATCACAAGGTCAAGAGATCAAGACCATCTTGGCCAACATGGTGAAACCCCGTCTCTACTAAAAATACAAAAAAAAAAAAAAAAAAAGAATTAGCTGGGCACAGTGGCAGGTGCCTGTAATCCCAGCTACTCGGGAGGCTGAGGTAGGAGAATCGCTTGAACCCGGGAAGTGGAGGTTGCAGTGAGCTGAGATAGTGCCATTGCACTCCAGCCTGGGTAAAAAAATCAAAACTCCATCTCAAAAAAAATAAAAATAAAAATAAAAAATAAAAACAAATATCAACATTATTGATGTAGAATATCACCAAACTATATAAGTTCTAGGGTAAAAAACCTATAGATTTTGTAAAATCTATACAAAAAAATTATAAAATTTTAGCAAAAAGCATTAAAGAATACCTAAATGGACAAAGATCCCATTTTTATGAATCATAAGTTCTTATGATAAACACATGAATTTTCTCCAAGTTGATCTACAGATGTAATGAATTACAGTCAAAATCCCCAAAAGATTTTTCATAGAACATGAGAAGTTAATTCTAATATATATTAAGGAGCAGATGTCAAGGATAGCCAAGGTATTTCTGAAGAAAAATTAAAAGGGGAGAATTATTCTAGCAGACATTATGATTTTTTATAAAGTTATACTAATTAAGATAGTGTGGTCTTGGTGCAGGAATAAATGAACTGACTGATAGATAGAAATAGAGGGCCAGGAATCAGACTCATGCATATTTGAATTTTTAAGACAGGCTGGAAGTACAGAACTGGAGAAAGGCAAGATTGAATAATAAATGGAGCTCAAAAATTGGTTATCCATGTGGAAAAATGAAATCAGATCTTACTTCACACCATATACAAAAATCAAACCTAGAAGGATTAAGAGTTTACGTGTTAAAAGCACACTTTCACTTTTAGAGAAAAATAAGCTAATATTGTTCTCATCTTAGAACAGGGAGGGATTTCCTAAATAACACACAAAAATATGCTCACCGTAAGAAACAATATTCACAAATTCAGATATGTTAAAATTAGTCACCAAAACATGTCATCAAAAAATATTTTAAAGAAATAGAAGAAAAATTCCAACTGAAGTTATTATAGCACAAAGGATTAGCATGCAGAATAGATAAGGATTCCTACAAACAAAAAGAGGGAAAAGCTAGCAAAACTGCAAAAGATTCAAACAGACATTTCACAGAAGAAAAAATACATACAGCTAAAAATCATGAAGCACTGTTGAACCTCATTATCAGGGAAATGGAAGTCAAAACCACAGAGATACCATTTTACACCTATTGATAAAAATTTTGTGTGACAATATTGAGTTTGAAGGGAATGTGAATCAATGTGATCACATTCCTGGTAGAAATGTAAATTAATATAACCACTTTGGAAAATAATTTGTCATTACCTGATAAGGTTGTTCATGCCTGAAGACCCAGTAACTCCTCATCCAGTTATATACCCAAGAGAAACATTAGCACCTAATATGAAACAGAAGATTGTTCTAAGCAAAAAAGTTTGTCTTACAGAAAGAAATAGAAACAACTCGGATATCTATTGGCAGGAAAAAATATAAATTTTAGTAGAGTTGCACAAGGGACTATAATACAGAGGTGAAAATTAAGGAACTACAGCTTTACCAACCACATGAATGTCTCAGAAACACTGTTGAGTGAAAAGAACAGGCTAGAGAAGACTATATACAGGGTGATACTACTTTTATCACCTGAGAAGACCCAATTACATATGATTTAGATGTTCAAGCATATTTGGTAAAACTCATCTTTAAAAAGCAAAGGAATGACAAACAACAGATTTAGAAGAGTAACCTATGTGAGAGAGCCAGAGGGCAGAGATAGAGTGGGTGCCCTTCCCTTTCCCTTAGGTCAAGGTAAAATGGTGGTGATATTCTAGTTCTTGGTTGGGCCTTGGTTTTACCAGGTGTTCATTATTAAATGTGATATAAAGTAAAATAAGGCCATTCACGGGCCAATGATGATAGTGTGCCATGAATCAAGAATTTTTATTAATTGCATTCTGTGCATTTGAATTCCATTTTGTGAAAAAACAACAAAACTGTAAGAATTGCAAAGAAATGTTCCTGAATCCCACTATCATAATGCAGCAAGCAGTTCCTCTTAAAAGTCTCAGTTAATGACCTGGAGCACGCTTTTATGCTTTCCAGTGAAGTGTGAAGTGTTGCCTCTCTTGTCAACAAACTGTCAGTCAGCACTGCACCACTTCCAGCAGTTCTGAGGTCCGGGGAAAGATTTTGAAAACCTTGGCTGGGAACTTTAAGACAGAAACAAAAAAGGTGTCAGCTAAGGTTTCTTAGGGACAGTTGTTCATTTGTTTATTTTAAAAATCTGGTTCCAAAAAAGTCTCATTTAAATTCTAGGAAAAAAAAAATGAGAGTATTGCAAAGCAAATGTTTATTCTAAGTGCCAGGTCACATTTATATTGTAATGTGTTTTATACTTTTCTTGGGTGTAATTTCTTATTAAACTATTCTTTATAACTTTATACAACCCACAGTTTCCACATAGCAATGTCGAAAAGCATTTTGATTTAGAAATAGCGAAAAAAAAGTAGTTTGGGAGCTAGAATGAATGTGCATTTAGAGTAGCATCCCAGGCCGGGCACGGTGGCTCATGCCTATAATCCCATCACTTCTGGAGGCCAAGGAGTGGGCATTACTTGAGCCCAGAAGTTCAAGACCAGCCTGGGCAACAAAGTAAGACACTGTCTTTACAAAAAAAAATCAAAAAATTAGGCAGGTAGTCCGGGCATGGTGGCTAACGCCTGTAATCTCAGCACTTTGGGAGGCCGAGGTGGGCGGATCACCTGAGGTCAGGAGTTCAAGACCAACCTGGCCAACATGGTGAAACCCCATCTCTACTAAAAATATAAAAATTAGCCAGGTGTGGTGGTGGGCACCTGCAATCCCAGCTACTCAGGAGGCTGAGGCCGGAGAATTGCTTGAACCCAGGAGATGGAGGTTGCAGTGAGCCGACATGGTGCCACTGCACTCCAGCCTGGGCGACAGAGTGAGACTCTGTCTCAAAAAAAAAAAAAAAAAAAAAAATTAGCCAGGTATAGTGGCATGTACCTATAGTCCCAGCTACTCGGGAGACTGAGGCAGGAGGATCACTTGAGTCCAGGAGGTTGATGCTGCAGCGAGCCATGATTGTGCCACTGCACTCCAGCCTGGGTGACAGACTGAGATCCTGTCTCAAAATAAATAAGTAAATCAGTGTTCCCTTAGATGCGAGACAAGCAAATGCACAATGTCCACTGTGTCACGAGCAGGGCTACAGAGATTGGAAAGTGAGGACTTAAGCACTGAAAGAAAACCCGTTTGCTAAGTCTCTGCGGTGCTTCCAAAGCTGAAGTATTCCTGAACTTCAGTTTCCCCATCTGTTGAACTCGGGAACTAAGATATGCCTTCCTTACCTCAGAGTTAGTGTATTGAGAAAGTAGATGTGAGCATGATAGTGGCCAGGCACATTCTGCCCATTACACAGTAAACCAATCACTGAGATGATGAGTTTGGCAGTGGAGAAAAGATTTTATTCTTGAGGCAGCTAAGTGAGCAGCTAGAGAATGCCTCTCAGGTCTGCCTCCCCGTAGAAGAGGCTTTATGGATATTTATGGGGTAGAGTAGCAAGGTGGTCCGAGGCATGGGGAAAGGTGACTGGAGTAAGGGAAAACAAGGCAATGAGTGACCTGCACAAGTGTAGTCAAGCTTCATGGCTCTTAACAGGATGCACGTTAACAAAATGAGATCATTAGCGTGATCTGAGGGTGGAGTTTTTGGCCCTCCAACATCAAAAGGTCACCCACTGTGAAACGGGAGGTTTCCCTGAACCTCCTTGCAGGACATGCAACAAGGGTGTGGCTCGTCTGTTCAGCCACTGTGTGTGCTCAAACCCTTTACGGGAGAGGGAGCACACAGGCAGGTGCAGGAATCAGGGTGAGCGCTTTTGGGCGCCAGCCCACCAGTGGTGTCTAGGGGTAGGAGCCTGCAACTCCTGAAGCCCCAGTGGATGAGCTACAGTCCTCTTTTAGCTCTGCCATCCGCAGATGGCTTAAATGTTAAACAGCTCAGTGCCGTCTTGGTACCTGGATTCTTGTCCAGTGTCCAGGAAGAATCAGATCACACACACACTTGAAGGATGGTGAATGTGGGGGTTTTATTGAGTGGTGGAGGTGGCTGTCAGCAGGAAGCCGGAAAGCGGATGGAGTGGGAAGATGACCTTTCCCTGGAGTTTGGCTGTCCAATGGCCTATCTCTCCTCTCTGACTGCCCCAGCCAAACTCCTCTTGATGTTCAGATGCTCCTTCTTTACTCTCCTTCTCTGCCACGCCGTTTGTCTACTTATCTGCTTGTAGAGCCTGGGGCTTAGGGTTTATATGAGTACAGGATAGGGGGCGTTCCAGACCAAAAGGCAACATTTGGGCATGAAAACAGGAATGCTTGTTCTCATTCCAGGCTGCAGGTTTCCAGGCTTTAGGGTGGGGCCTTTGCCAGGGAACCACCCTCTTCTACCCAATATTTCCCTGTCTCCTGTCCATATCAACTGGACATTCATTCAGCTGGTTTGAAGTGGACAAGGGCTGACCCCCACTTCCTGAAAAACAACTGTTACCATGGTGAGCAATGCCTTCGAGTTGTTATCTATAAGGAAGCTACTGGCAGATATATATTATTTAGCTATATGGATTTTAAAATCAGCTAGAAGCAAGCGGCTAAAAGCAAGCAAGGCAAGATAAGCTTGGTGGGCCTTATAAGTTTAGTCCTCAGTTTCCGTCAACAGCCCATGGTCAAGCAAGAGGCAGCAGGTAGGGTAACAGGAAACCAGTGGGATGCAGACAGTGCGCCCATGCCCATTTTATAGTGCTTGGAGCATGAGTTTACTATTTATAATGACCACGGAGTTTAGAGCTATTTTATTATTGCATTCCTGACAGAAATTATCAAATCATATCTGATGTGCTTGATGTCAAGTCCCTAATCCAGAATGTAAGTCCAAATTTATAACTTCATTATTTGTTTGTTTGTTTGTTTGTTTGTTTTGAGAGGAAGTTTCAGTCTTGTTGCCTAGGCTGGAGTGCAATGGCAAGATCTTAGCTCACTGCAACCTCCGCCTCCTGGATTCAAGCAATTCTCCTGCCTCCGCCTCCTAAGTAGCTGGGATTACAGGCGCAAGCCACCACGCCTGGCTAATTTTTGTATTTTCAGTAGAGACAGGGTTTCACCATGTTAGCCAGGCTGGTCTCAAACTCCTGACATCAGGTGATCCACCCACCTCAGCTTCCCAAAGTGCTGGGATTACAGGCGTGAGCCAATGCACCCGGCTATAACCTCATTCTTATGATAAAAAACATATAAAACAGTTTGCAGAAACCTGTTTTATGATGCTCCAATTTATGTGGCAATTTCTAGAAAAAAATTTATGGTGATAAGTGAGAATTGTCAGTCACTGAAACATTAATTACATAGTCAGTGAAGAGCAGGTAAAATATACTTCTGGGCTTCACTTTACATTAGAGATGTTTTTCTGAAACGGTGCCTATGAAACAAATCCTTGTCCCCATTACTTCATATTTATCATTTCAAAGGCACTTTATCTTTATTTCTGGTTGATCACCCTTTGAGGGTGGCATTCCAAAATGTCAGCTCAAAATTTCCCTGCCCTTCAGTTTCTGTGACAAGTAAGTTAACGATCTGTAAATAAATCCTGAAATGTCCTCAGGAATCTGCCACTTCAAGGAATTCTATTAGGATTCTTCCAAAATGCAAACACTTGGCGTGTCATGGGCCTGCCTGAAGTTGTACGCTGGGCTTTCTGGAGGGCAGCAGACCCCTAAGAATAGAGCCCGGGCTTTCCTTTAGTTCCTCTCATTGTTTTTCAGGGACAAAAATCGTTATCTTATATATTTTTTTTGCAGAGGAGTAGGAGGAAGATCTAAAATAGTTAGGTCTGGCAGCTTAATCTGGGTTGGCTGTCTCTGCCGGCAATCTGTAAAATGTGTTTTTCAAGGATAAGAAGTTTGGGCCCTGGGCCAGAGCTCATGTCTGTCATCAGCGGGAAAATAAATGATCTCTGTAACCTGCTGCTATGCTCTGTTTACCTTTGTGCTTAAACATGAACACCTTGCCTTCCATAGGCCCAGAGCTGCTCAAAGTGGATCCTTTGCTCTTGTCAAACAGAACCTTCATAAATCTGCCATTTGGGTGAGCATGGTGGGGCCAGCTTTTTGTGAGGTGAAACTCCAAACCAGCTTCCATTCTTGGGATTGGTATGTAGTTTTTTCATGTTGCCTAAGAGGCTCAGGAAGGGAACTTGAGGTATTTGTTTTTTCATGCCTGCAAAGGCCATTTCCTAAGAGGTGAGAAGCATATATGCATGCCTGCAAGTACCTGTGAATGTGGGCCACTGAGAGTCTCTGGGGCAAGAGCCCTTCAGGGGAATCTGGTATCTATTCATTATGCAAAACTTCATTCTAGCTAGAACAGGGCCTGGGCTACACTTAAAGCTTAAAGGGATGTCTGTTAAACCACGTTTCCTGTTTCCTGTAGAACTTACCACACTAGTACTGAAAGTGTCATAGCTCAGAGTGGAAGGTTAACGCGTAAGAAAGGGACAGTATTGGCAGAAGGCAAGTGGTGTGACCACTTCCTTCTCCACCCTCTTCTCCCATCCCTTGCCTCCCTGGAAAAGCTGGTCTCCTCAGGAGTTACTCCTTCAGCAGCCACACAAGGCACACGCCTCGGGGAAGCCGGGCACAGGCTGGGGTTGCCTCCCTCCTGCCCCTGCCCTGCCTCCTGCCCCAGCAGACAGTGAATAAGCCACCTGGTTGGCCCAGCTTCCCCCAGTCCCACTTCTCAAGCTAGGGTACATGTATCTAGGAGGACAGGACTGTGTCGCTGGGAGGTAGAGTGAGACGGATGACAGGAGCCACAGAATCAAAACAGCACAATCGACTCACTTCTACTCAAAGATTCGGAAAGGAAAGGTTCAGTTCTTTAACTTGTAAGTTCAAGTCAAACATTACTTTTTATTTTGCTTTACTTACTTGTTTTTTGAGACAGGGTCTTCTCTGTCGCCCAGGCTGGAGTGCAGTGGCACAGTCATGGTTCACTACAGCCTCCAACTCCTGGGCTCCAGTGATCCTCCTGCTTTAGCCTCCCAAGTAGCTGGGACCACAAGCATGCAACACCATAGCTAACTTTTTTTTTTTTTCTAAGAGACAGGGTCTCACTATGTTGCCCAGGCTGGTCTCAAACTCCTGGGCCCAAGCAATCTTCCCACCTTGGCCGCCCAAAGTGCTGAAACTATAGGTTTGAGCCACTGTGCCTGGCCAAACATTACTTTTTATAATAAGACGAATATTTTTTTCTGAAATAAGGCCCAATGAAGCCCACCTTGTTTGTGTTTAAGAAGCCATGACCAAAAAGAGCACTACCCATTCCTGCCCAGGCTTGTTGCAGTCACCCATTTAATCGCTCATTCAACTTGAGTGTACTTATGGGGCTCTGGCCAACTGCCAGATGAGAAAGACGCAAGCCCCTCTCAGGAACTCACAGTGTAGCAAGGAGGTAATAGGTTAATGCGTGGTTTCCAGGGAGCAGTTGGAGCTCAGATAGGGGTCAGCAGGAGTGGTTAGGGAAGCCCAGGGAAAAGACCCCAACCCAGCTAGGCACAGCTAAAGAGAGACAGTAGGCACTGGACTGGGGGAAGGAGATAATTCGTCTACCAAGCAGGTACACTGCCCTGGTCAGGGCTTGCCTGCCCTGGCCTCTGTTTCTTCACCTGCCAGATAGGCAGTTAGAGGAGTGACTCTAAGCCCCTGCCAGACTGATATGTCTGTGGCTCCCTTCACCCACATCTCTGCAGAGCTCAGTAGCTCTCAAAAGGTAGAGCCCAGCCTCAGGGCAGCGCGGTGGTGTATGCTGGGGCTGGGATGTGTCAGGGTCATCCTAACTCCAGGATGCAAAGGTGGCCATTGCTGGCCCCAGGGTTTCATAAATTGCTCTGCACGTGGAGAGTCTGGTGTTGGCAGCATTGGTTCTGAAATCCTGCCAACTGAGCATGACGCACAGGCCAGGTGGAATTCAGGGCATGTGCTCACGGAGGAACCACCGTGGATTCTGGCTGTGGCAAAGGTGCTGCAGATTTGCACCTCAGTTGATTTGTTCCAGGATGGCGAGCACCATGGCCAGCCACACCCCAGAGAACATTCCCCCTGCTCCCTCAGCACCCAGCAGCCTAGCAGCCCAGCAGCCCAGCCCCGCAGCCCTCTCTGGCCATTGATTGCTTAGGCAGTACCTGAAAGAAATCTCACCTCATCTGGTCAGCTAGCCTGGGCTTATCTGTAGGGAATTTCACATCCGCTTCCCCCACCAAAAGACACACATCATTTTGTGTAAATGTGAAACTTCAGGGACTCTTGCCTCATAAATGCATGTGTTTTTTTCTTGTATGCAGTGCTATTTTCAAGACCAATATTTAAGTCTTTCTGATGAATTCCTGCCCATCTGTCAAGATTTAGCTTGAATGGCCTCCTCCTACCCATTCTATGGGCTCCCATAGTCCTTTGTGCACTAGAGCTTGAGAGCACAGCCTTGCAATTTATCTGCTGACACGTCCATCTCCCCAGCTGGTCCTGAGCAGATTCTCAAGGGCGGGAACCGTACAGTGGTGGGCTTCCATCACCTAATACTAAGGCCTCTGCTGACACCAAAACTCTGTAAATGTTGCAGTCAATTCTAAGTGTCTTTTTCTCAACTGTTCTCATCTTACTTTTTATGGTTTCAGTGCCTTCCACAACGGTTTACTCTCTTATTTAGATTTCATCTATCTCACTGAATGGTGGTGTTGGGTCACCTGGGGTCAGAAAACCAGTGCAAAAATGCTGCCACTCTGGCTGTTACTATTACTGGAAGTGAAGAAACTGTCCTTCTTCTCTGACCCAGGAGCCTCATGTCTTCTACCAACATCCGTGAAATTTTGGCATGTGTGATTATTACCTGCACATGAGATAAGATCTCAGTTCTTGATGGTATGGAACGCTGCAGGGAGAGGAAGTGTGCGTGCACAGGCCCAGAGGCCTAGGGGAGCCCAGCCTGCTCTCGGAACTGCCAGGAGAGCAGATGACTGTGGCACACCCTTGCTGTGTGGGGTGGCAAGCAGCCTCTTCCTTCAGGCTTCTGCCCAAATGTGATCTCATTAGAATGGCCTTCCTTAACCATCCCAGCTGACACAGAATCCCACATCACTCCCTGTCTCCTATCTTGCTTTTCTGTCGTTCACATGTATACCACATCATCTCATATATTTGTTTGTTTGTTGTCTGTACTTCCCTACAAAATGGCAAATCCCATCGGCGAAGGAACTTTGTTTCATTCACTGCTGTAATTAATTCTACCACTTAGGACAGTGCCCCGCATAGAGAGATGAGGCTGTCAGGACAGGCAAGCCTGGTTTGCATCATGGGTTAGAGCCTGTAAGCCATGCCAGGAGCCTGGGTGAATCCTGGGAGGTTTAGAAATTCTTTTAAGTATTCTATGATTTGCATTTTAGGGCCATGATCCCTTCAGCAGCTGGGAAGTTCAATGAAGGGAGGGCAAGACCACAGGAGTCTGGGAGAGCAGGTGGGAGGTGGGCGCATCATCTAGAAGGAGGATGTTAGTGTGGATTTAAGACACTGGGCTGGAGAGGAGTGGAAGAGTGTTAAAGCTATCAAGTAAGGAGAATTGACAGGGCTTGGCGATTGATTGGATGTAGAATGCAGGGGAGTAGTGGTCACAGATGGTGATTTGGGTGACTGGCAAATGGTTCAGGGGGGTTCAGAGGAAATGGGGGGTATACATAGAGATGGGATGTTCAACTGGGGCAAAAGTTTGACTTACTATTATCTGCTGAACTGTGAGAAGAGCTGTTATCCTGTGATCATTTCTCGACATCAATCTGATGGCAAGTAGTCTGTTGCTGGTGCCAGGGTCAGAATGTGGAAGTGTCTTAGTCCTGCGGTTCACAGACCCCAAAGGAGAAGCAGGTTACAGGGATTTCTGGTAGTTGTTTCTGATGCCAGCTCCAGGTTAGACAGTCCTCATTCAACCTGACCCTTTAACACTTCTCCAATTTCTGTTTTTCAATATTTTTACGTTTTTAATTTATATTCCATAAAATGCACAATTTTTGAGCGCACATCACTGTGAGTGTTTATCTATGCATACACCCATGTAACTACCCAAACCAAGATTCGCAACATTTCCACAGCCCCAGAAAGCTATCTGTGCCCCTTCCAAGTCCAAAGTAAGCATGCTTACCCAAAGGTAACCGCTATCTGACTTCCGTCATCTAGGATTAACATTGCTGATTCTTGAACTCCATTATAAATAGAATTACACAATATGTACTTTTTTATATGTGTCTTGTTTCTTTCAACATCATGACTGTGAGGTTCACATTTCAAAAATGTGCTGTTTTTATAACTGTGTAATATTCCATTGTATAAATATGCCATAATTTGTTTACCATTCTCCTGTTGATGGGCATCTGGGTTGTTTGGAATAAAGCTGCAATAAACTTTCTTGTCCAAGTCCTTTTTGCAGCTGCTGTCTTTTGGCAATTCCAGGAAGGCCTGTGTTTTGTGTATGTGGATGCGTATTATTAAAGGAAAACCTTCTTGACAAGGCCTTGAACTCGCTGCTGGCCTCTGCCTGGGGTACCTTTGAGGATGAGCAGCTCCAAGGAGCAATGGACAGAAGCTCTAAATCACTAGTGACCAAAGGTAATGTCACATGCCCTCAATTATTTGTTTTTATTAGAGATCAGGAGAATTTGGGGAAAACCTAAAAGTGATTTTGAGCAGTTATTCTCATGCACTTATAAAGACTTTTACCTCTTGCAAAGGACCAGGGCTGGGGAAAGAGACAGAACCAGGATGTAGGTTGGGCCTCATGTACTTGGAGAATGGTATTGAACTCCCTACAGCATGTGGCCCCCAGTTAAGGGAATGGTTTTTCTATATCACAAATGGAAAATATTCTCATTTCTCTGTAATCATAGTCATAGTGTAAAGCATCCTTCGCTAGGGTTTGAATGAAAGAGGTAATCTCCTGATTTCTGCTAAAGAACTTCTCACATCCTTGATTGCTGATGACTATGACATCCTCATAGGTGCCATTTTCCTCCTAACATTTTTCCCAAATATTTCTCATCCACCCCAGCAACGCTACTAGTAAATATTCAGAGATTCCTAATCCTAGACTCCTCAGGCATCCTAGGTTTTAGAAGAGAAAGAGAGTTCTCTTTAGTTAAGAACTTGCTGTGGGCCAGGTACTATGTGAGGTAGTTTGCATCCATTTCGTTATTTAATCTTTACAGCACAGTGAGATAGGTTTTATTATACCCCTTTGACAGATGAGGAAACAGAAGTGCAGAGAGGTTCATTAATTTGCCCCAAATCACACAGCAGAGCCAGGATTTGACCTGAGATATATTTGGCTTTCTTGCCTATAGCACATTGCTCCTTAAACTAAGTGTGTCTGGCCAGGTGCAGTGGCTCACACCTGTAATCTTAAAACTTTGGGAGGCCGAGGTAGGAGGATTGCTTGAGGCCAGAAGTTCAAGACTTGCCTAGGCAACATAGCGAGACTCCCATTTCTACAAAAACTAAAAATAAAAATAAAATAAGTGTCTCTGACCAGACCTCCTAGCCTGGCTCACACTGTCTCCATGGTACAAAACATTCATATGGTCGAAAAAAAGTATTGTCTCTCAAATGACTGTGAGATTCCACTATCCTTTTATAACTTCACGATATAGAAAATAGTCAAGCTTTTGAGGTTAAAGTAGTGTAACTCAGAATCACATGTGGTCCACTGTGAAAAAGCTTAAGGTGACCCAGGGTGCCGCTGTGACTTCCAGAAACGTGGAGACCAAAGGGGAGCTACATAAGGTGTGGAAGGTGCTGAGAAGCACAGTCCCAGCTTGGGGCTGGGGCACTTCCCACCCACCCCGTGGGCTGTGATTAGCCCCCACACCCTGTCCTGGGCCCTGCACTGGCCGCTGCACACCACGCCCCTGCTCTTTGTTCCCCGGTAGCAGAGCCAGTATAATTTCATGCTTCCTAATTTCTGAGGATAGTGAATCAATTCCCCCCACCAGTTTGCCTAGAAGAAGAGCTTATTTAGACAAACGCCTCCAAGGAAACAGTTGTAGAGAGTCACTTAAGAAAACAAGAGGCTGCTAAAGGAATGCTCTGCGTGCAGTGTGGAACAATTCGCAGTCAGCATGGGCGCTCCTCGGCGGGGAGACGCTCCCGGGCAGAGTGAGCACACCTGCCGCACATCCTTCCCAAAAGGAACCCCGCTCATTCCGGACGCTGGACTGCAAATAAAAACAGCCAACGCTAGAGTCCTGGAGTCGGGGAGGGGCTGGGACAAAGGTGAAGGAACTTTCCTCCTCTGGCTTCAGATCAGCCTTTAGATTTCTCAGAATGCCTGAGGTCATCTAAGTGGTCTCTAAGTTACTGTCACACCACCCCCATTTTAAGGGGGTTCAGGGCAGCGTGGCTGGTGGGACCCTCTCCTGGGACACTCCTCCAGGCGCCCCCCCCATCCCCTGGAGGTATTGGACTGAAAACAAACTGCTCGCTTTAGGGGACAAAGGGCACTGGGGGGTTGAGACTGCAGAGAGGGAACCCCGGGAGGAGAAATGGCCTCGGGAGAGTGGATTCCAGCTTCCATAGAAGGCTGGGAAGGGGCCACCAAGAAGCTTCACCTCCAGTCCAGCCAAACGGTGAGCCGTGGAGCACACTGCTGGCTCCTGGCAGCCCTGAGTAGTTTCTATTACAAAAAGAAAAGGAGGGGAAAGGCTATGAATGCTGGCCTGGTTCCCAGAACAGAGGCTGCAGGGAAAATGGAAACAACTGTTCGCCGGCCCAGTGGGCTTGGCAAGGGCAGGTCAGTGCGGAACCAGAGGGCAGGTCAGTGCAGAACCAGAGGAAAAGGTGGAGCCCCCAGGCTCTGGTCCCTGGGACCAGAATCACCCATGCCCCACCCCTTCAAGTCTCAGCTCAGATGTGGTGGGAGTGTAAAGAGTGCTGGATTGAGAGTTTAAGTTTTGGCTGAGCTCCTAACCAGCTTCCTCACATGCCCAGGAATCATGGACTCACAGCTCCCAGAGCCCAGGAAGACTCCCTCACCCACTAGGATGACTCACACAGTCCTGCCAGTCCTGGCTGACAGTGGTCCCTCCCATCCTGAGCAGCCGCCAGGTCATCGCATGCTCATGGCTCCCTCCAGTTGCCCTGCTGGACAGAGCGCGATGGAAGAGTGGAGAGCCCCAGCCGCAGGGTTCCTCTGCTCTCATCCCACTTTAGGTCTGCTCCAACCCCGTGAGGTCGGGCCCCTGCCTCCTGTGCCTTTCATGTCCCCAACAGTTCCAGGGACGGGATAGGGACTCAGGAAGTATTTATGGCCTGGTTAATAACGAGCCCTGTCACAGCCTATGATTTGGGGTCCAATAAATCTGGGTTCCGATTTGGAGCCCTGCTGCCTGCTGGCTGGGAGGCTGAAATAAAGGCCTTGACCTCTCAAAGGCTCGGCTTCCTCTGCACTAAAGTGGTGGGTGCTTCACAGAGCTGATGGGAGGATAAAGGAAGTAAGCATATGGCCAGCAGAGGGGTCAGTAATAGCGTTCACCTCTCCATGCACCTGGAATCCTTGCCCACTCCCTCTAGACACAGGCTCAGAAGCCAGTGGAGCCTTTCAGGGTGGGGACCTCACTGGTTTTAGAGTCACGTCTGTTGCTGTGGAGGCAAATGGCACATCTGCTGGGCTCCACACTAGCCTGAGGAGAGGCCTTATGCTGCAGCTGTTTCTCAACCGGCCGTGGTGAGGCGTCAGCAGGGCCCTGTTTAAACACAGCGCTGCAGGAGCCCCCACCCTGCACCTCAGATCCTTAAGACACCTGCTCCCTGATGCTCTCCCCAGGTCTCACCTGGTGGCAGGAGTGGAAGAAGTGATGGGATGAGTCACCACAAAGACCCTTCATGGAACTCATTAACTTTACAGAATAATGTTTCTGGGACAGAGTGGATGATTTTTTTTTTTCTTTTTTGCCCCCAATTACTAAAAGAGTGGAGGATTTTAAATACACATAGTGTGCTCTGGTGATTGGCAAATTTAACCCCTGCTTGACTTAATTCTCAACAAGTCTCACAGTGATGCATTCTGGTGAGATTTCCAAGTTTCAGTCACTGCAGGAATGATGGAGGTGCGTGGGTGCATGTCACTAGGGCACTTTATGGTTTACAGGGCACACTCACATACATTATTTCCTGTGATCCTCACCACAAATCTAGGAGGCAGGCAGGAAAGGAGTTCTTAGCCCTATTTTACAGACAATGGCATTGAGTCCCAGAGAGGTTGGGCAATTGCCCAAAGTCACACAGCTTATTTTTCGAAGCACAGTAACTCATGACCCCAGAGTTCACTTCTTGTCTTCTCACAACAAGAGGGAGGAACAAGCACCACTGTCTGGCCTCATATATTGAGTTTTGATTCCTGGGTTCAGTTTCCTGTCACTATGTGCAGGGAAGAGACATGGATACCTGGAGATCAACTCCCCCTACTCCATGCTGTAGACTCCACTTTGGGAAAAGAGTACACAAGCGATGCAGGGGGGTGGGTGGTGAAAGAAATCCACATGTTTCATCCCCAAATACACTTCTTTGACATAATTTGAGATGGTTGTTCAGAGGGCCTGCAAACAGAAGGAGCCCTGCAAAGCTGTCTTTCTGGGGGAGATTTGCATCTGCAGAGAATCTGCATTGATGCAGCCAGGTTTTCTCAGGTTTTCTCAGAGGTCGTCCTTTGTCCAATCTAGGAAAAATTAACTGAAAATGGGACACCTTTAAAGGTCTGAAAGTAACATTTCCCATCAGTTCTCTCGGGGCTGCTCCCTGTGAGGTTTCGTCTACGTAACAAGATCATCTTGGCTCACCAGGCCTCCTCATCTTCTCCCATAACCTATTTTGCCCCGATCCAAGCCCCCATTCTTTCTGTAACCTCAGGATGGTATATATACTTATACTTCCTGCACTGGCTGCTGCACACCACGCCCCTGCTCTTTGTTCCCCAGTAGCAGAGCCAGCATAATTTCATGCTTCCTAATTTCTGAGGATAGTGAATCAATTCCCCCCACCGGTTTGCCTAGAAGAAGAGCTTATTTAGACAGGAGGGTGGAGGAGGGTGGAGGGTGGAGGTAATCACTCTGTGGTTCTCCCCCATGTGCACATTAACAAATTTGTCTGCCTTTTCTTTTATTAATCTGCATTTTGTGAGATGATTTTTCCATGAACATACAGAGGGCAAAGAAGTTTTTCCCTTGGCCCCTACTGTGGCTTCTCTGGACTGTGAGACCACCTTTAGTCTTGCCCAGGCAAGTTCTGAGGCAGGAGAATAGGGTCTGGAGGCAGGGAACCTAAGGCTGATTCACACTGACTAATTAGAACTAAATCAAAAGGGAAACGCCAACTTTCCACACCTAAGTAACAAAAGGACCAGAGGCTACTCCCTTTGTAAACACCCCCACCTGTCCGATTTGGTTGATTTCTGCAACCAATCAGACTGATTGCAGGCCACTACTTCATTTGCATGAAGTGTACACCAAGTGGCCTATGGGAAACCTCTAGGGGGTATTTGGACCCCTGAAGATCCTGTAACCAGCACCCTTGAACCGCTGCTCAGGCCTGCTCCCACCCTGTGGAGTATACTTTCATTTTCAATAAATCTCTGCTTTAGTTGCTTCATTCTTTCCTTTCTTTGCTGTGCATTTTGTCCAATTCTTCGTTCAAAACACCAAGAACCTGGACAACTTGCAGTCAAGACCCTCCACCAGTAACAGTTCTAGCTGTCTCGACACACACAGAGGCTCGCCGTAGGCCCTGCTCCATTGATGCCCTGGGCAGTGGAGCCACAGAAGGCACCTCTGACCCAGTGCTCTGTCTCAGGCTGGTGCAGGCCAGGGCCTGAGCCTGGGCAAGGCAACACTGCACCCCTGTGAATCACGCACCCAGCAGGGGCTGTAACAGGGCTGCAAAGCCACCACCAGGCAGCTGCTGGCAGGACTAGGTTAGATGGTGGCATGCAGGGCAGGCAGGGCCTTCTGCACATAAGAGGGACAGTGGCACTTCAGTCCCACCAGAAAACCCCTTTCGTCACCCATATGTTCAGCAGCCACGCACTACCTCCCGCTGTGGTGTATGCAGTACAGAGGCTGCTGAGTGATTGTGGAGGCAGCCAGGACAGAAGCTGGGAGGCATATTGTACAGTGACAAAGAACAAAGACGTTGGAGTCCCACGGCTTCAGGTTCGAATCCAGACTCCACTTCTTAGCAGATGGACGATCATGGGAAGTCATTGAGTCTCCCTGTGTGCCAGTGTCCTCATCTGTATACTGGGATAGGACAGCACCTCCCACAGGGGTTCTGAAGTGATGTAAATGCAATGCCTGGCCTGTAGTGATTGCCCCATCCATGGTTGATACCATAAGGGGTTAGTGAAATGCGCTGTTTTTTGCAGCTGTGGTGCCATGCAAATAAAATTATTCTCAGGACTGCATATCGCTTTTACCCTGTCATAGGTTTCACATTTTATTTTGCTTATTTCCTGTCTCCCATTCGGAATAGAATCTCCATGAGGGCAAGGATTTAAGACTATTTTGTTCACTGGTATGTCCTCAAGTGTCTACAAGACTCTTTGTGCCTAATGGAAGCTTGATTTGTTGAGTGAAGGAAAAACAGGAAAAAAAAAGAGAGAAAGAAAGAGGAACTGAGAAAGAAAGAAATAAAATCTCCTTGATATAGTCCTTGATGACAAGGACTATAGCGGGGAGCCATCACAGGCCAGAGACATGCCCTGCCCGCTGTTTTCATGAAGGCCATGAGAAACAACAGCGACCCTTGGATGCTGGACTGGCTTAGGAGACATACAGGGTGGGACGCCAGGGAGGGAGAGGAGCCTCAAACCAGACTTAGGAGAGCAGAGCAGCAAGGAGAATAGACCATGACCCAGGGGCTCGCTCAGTCACACCTGACTTAAGGTTTCACCAGTTCCTAAGAGCGGCCAGTTGGGAAGTAGCACCCAAACCCCACTGCTTAGCACGTGTTATGTATTGCAGGGATCCCTCACCCCCAGGGCCTGTTAGGAACTGGGCCACACAGCAGGAGGTGAGCAGTGGGTGAGTGAGCGTTGCTGCCTGAGCTCCACCTCCTGTCAGATCATGGCAGCATTAGACTCTCATAGGAGCACAAACCCTACTGCGAACAGTGCATGCGAGGGATCTAGGTTGTGCACTCCTTATGAGAATCTAATGCCTGATGATCTGAGGTGGAACAGTTTCATCCCAAAACCACCCCATCCTCCTTGTTCATGGAAAAATTGTCTTCCATGAAACTGGTCCCTGGTGCCAGAAAGGTTGGGGACCGCAGATTTATTGGACAACAAGTGATGCAAACGTTCATGGCATACTAAGCTGTAGCTAGTTCTCATTCCAAGTATGAGTTCAGGCATTTCAGGACATGCTTTCAGCTGCCTGTTGAGGCTCTTAAAGGCTAACCAGGAAAGGTTTCCAAACAAGGTAAGCTCCCAAGGAAGAGTGCCAGCAAGATCCTGCGTGAGCGGGCCACATGGGCAGCCCCTTAGGAAAGGTGCCTTAGCAGGCCTGGCTGCAGGCTGCGTGGGCTGCTTGTTACACACAGCTTTTGCCTTGGACAATAGCCTGATAAGGCTGCACACTAGGGAGAGGGTAGCTTTGTGGCCAGCTGAGAGAGTCCCTTTCTACCTGAACTTGGTCTAGAACGTGCTAGTTGTCAGCCATGTTTACCGTACCATCAATAGCCTGTCCTGAGGTCCTCCTGGAACTCAGTGTTGGGCTTGTGAGGTGCAGCGAACTACTTTTCTGATTGAAAATATGCTCTCTAGGCTGGGTGCAGTGGCTCATGCCTGTAATCCTAGCACTTTGGGAGGCCGAGGTGGGTGGATCACCGGAGGTCAGGAGTCCAAGACCAGCCTGACCAACATGGCAAAACCCCGTCTCTACTAAAAATACAAAAATTACCCAGGCGTGGTGGCGCATGCCTGTAATCCCAGCTACTTGGGAGGCTGAGGCAGAAGAATTGCTGGAACCTGGGAGGCGGAGGCTGCAGTGAGCCTAGATTGTGCCACTGCACTCCAGCCTGGGCAACAGAGCGAGACTCTGGCTCCAAAGGGGGAAGAAAAATGTTCCCTAAAGCCCACTTGGCCGGATAAGACCTGGGGAAACATCAAAGGAAAGGATGAAGATGGAGTGAGGAGGTGTTTCTAGAAACTGGAGGATCTGCCACACTCGCCATTGGTGAGGACAGGAAGGGAAGGGGCAGGGGCAGACTCAGGCTCTGAGTGGGAGGATATTGGGGGAAGGACAAAACAGAGGGCTCTGCAGAGCCTGACAGGCCAGGCTTCCCAGGGAGAGGACCAGGGCCACTGAGAACCATCCAAGGAGCATCTCTAGGCCCCGGAGAGAGACTGGAGGAAACAGACTGGAGGAAATGGATCTCATTGCCTGTTTTGCAATTTCCTGGACACTGACTAGGTTAGCACATCCCTATGTTGACTGGCCCTATGTGTTGCCTCTTCTGTCAAATGCCTATTCATATTTTTTTCCCATTTTTCTTCTGAACTATCTGTCTATTTCCCACTCCCTCCACCCCACCAGGCATTCAGGACTCGATATATTCTTGAAGCTAATCCTTTGTCACTTAAGTGCTACACATATCTTTTCCCAGCTTGTGGCTTATCTTCTGAGTTTCTTTAAAATACCTGTGATGAACCAAGGTTCTTAAATTTAACGTGGTTGAAATCATGAATCTTTCTTTTTTATGATTTGTGATTTTTTGGTGTGTTATTTTTAAGAAATTCTTCCTCACTCCAAGATCAAAGAGATATTCACTTCCATTTTCTGCTGGTCAGATATCCCACCCACAGGGATGCTGCTGTTGTTTGGGGACCTGTGCCCAAGGCAAGGATGGGCAGACCCCAAACCTGACATGCTGTCCCCAGATGCCAGGAGGACCACATGTCAGGGCCTGCACAACCTTAGGGTGCCTTTCCTGTAAACCAGCCCCCAGACGTCACTGGGTACAAGCTACTGCTCCTAATCTACCCCCTACCCGTACTTCGGCCAACACAAAAGGTGCCAGTGAGCCTGAAGCCATAAGATCCATGTGGCAGATTTGAGGGCCCCAGATGCTGTATTCAACTGGGGGTACTCAAAATACTGTGATCAGCACAGATCTGTCTGCTCACCACATGCCAGGATCTGCCAGGGACCATCTCACAGCTAATGATAAATCCTCCTGTCAGGGCCACAAAGCAGGGCTTTGTGTCACTGTGTTAGCCCGCATCGTCCCAGGGCAGGGCTCCAGGCTGAGCTGGTCAGCCCAGGCCACTGCAGACAATGGAGCCACAGTGGGGCAGGGCTTGCAATGGAAGTCAGTATGGAGGATGGTGACAAGAAGCAAACACCCTGACAGCAGCCAGGCCCATGCACGCCTCCCCGAGGAGGGAGGACAGGGCGGGGCAGGCTCTGCAGAGTCAACGGGCAACTTGAATCTTGCAGCATCTGGCTAGCACCCAGGCAGGCTCCACAGATGCCCGCCTGGGCCTGATTTTCCTGTTCTCAGTCTCCCACGTCTGCCAGGAGGCCTTGATAAATATTCAATAGCTCTGGCCTCAGAGCCTGTGTCTGGAGGACATTCTTAGGCAGTGAACTGGAGACAAGCTGAGAGGAGGCCTTTAAAGGAGCCCCAAACCTCAGCCTCTCCTTTCTGCTCGGGGTTTGGTTTTAAAGAGTCCCAGGGGAGCCACCCACCTGCAGGCCTGACCCCCTGAGGTTGATACGTGGGTTCCCTGAGCCCAGCTCTCAGGGAAGAAAAAGGCAGAATTCAGGCTGCTAGAGCAGCCGGGATAAGAGAAGTGATGCTGGCAAATGTGGTATTTAATGGATATTTTAAAACACCAATAGCAAATACAGTCATTTCTGGGACTTTTTTTTTTAGAAGATGCTGAATTAAAAATTTGCATCTTCCCTCATTCTTGATCTCCTTCTGCAGTTCCACTTGAGCAACCCCACAGGCTCCAGTCTCACTTCTGCTCACACCCTCCACCTGCTGCCCACGCAGCTTCCTGTCCTGCCCCCACCGCGCCCCCTGCGCCGTCCCAGCTCACCTGTTGGCCATCAGACATCACTCACGACCCCTCCCTTTCACCAGACTGTGGCTCCCACCATTTTGATTATGAAGTTTCTCATTTAGCTCAAAATATCTGACAGACTCCCTGCCCCATTCATTATATTGGACACATAGAGTCGAATATATATTAAACTTCAATTAGATCAATTCTATATTAGACTTCTATAAAACATCCAGTGGGTGAGAAACTATATAATGATCAAAGTGACTGCGAATTCAGTAACCACATTGTGCAATCATATTTTACTTATCACAGAAACATCCAGGCACCTTTGAGAACCAACAGGACGTTCATGTGCAAAGGATGTGATTTCTTCAATCTAAGGACAGTGGAGAGAGGGGTGTGTGCGTGTGTGCACGGGTGCACGTATGCAAATTTGCTGGCCCCTCACAAAAGCTCTAGTTTCTGGAAGGAGAGCCCGAGTGTCCTCAGGCCCAGCGGTTCCAAGCATTACTGGGTGCCTCCACTGAGATAGCAAAGGACTCACAGGTCTCCAGGCACCTGGTAATAATGTGGAATTGGCCGGGGCTGCCTGTTGCTGAGGAAGTTCTTATCAAGTCTTGCCTTGGTGGGAGCACCAGTGGTAGTCAGAGGTTCTTCACCTTTTTTGGGTCATAGACCCCTTGGAGTGAAAATGTTGGAGGTTTCTCCTGAAAAGCACACTGCAATTCAGGGGATCCCCTGGGTCCTGGAGTCCATGCATAGGCATCATGGACCCCACATGGAAACCTCCCTGATTGAGAGGTCTCGAAAGCTTTTCCAGTCCTAAGAGTACAGTTTCTAATTTGCTGGAGTCGGCTGGACTTTCATTCCCTGGCAGAGCCATTTTGGAGGATAAGAAGATGTGTCTTCTCTACCACCGCACATGCGGTCCACAGTGACTGAGGGGAGTGTCACGGTGCCACCTTGTGCTTCTGTCCTGAAACTGCACCTTCTCTGGGGCCCATGCTCAGGTCCACACTGCCCACCTCTCACTCCATGAGCCTCACTCCCTACCACTCTCCCACCTTCTTACTCTGACCAAGCCACATGGACTCCTGACGTCCCTGCCTTGGGGCCTTTGCACTGACTGTTCCCCCTGCCTGAAGTCTGGGTTTAAAGCCGTATACACAAGTGCAGTTTGTACAGTCATATCATGAACCAAGAAAAAAAGCAAATGTTTATGAAGATGCCTTTATTTTCACTTGGCCTAAAGCGAGAAAGTATCACATGAGTACATAAAAGAATTTTTTAAATTTTGAGGCAGCTTTGAGGAGAGATTGAGGAAGATGAGAGGGTGTAGTAGTAAGCTCTCATTAAGTTTTGCTGCAATAACAAATAGCCTCAAAAATCTCAGTGGCTAGGCCGGGCGTGGTGTCTCATGCCTGTAATCCCAGCACTTTGGGAGGCTGAGATGGATGGATCACCTGAGGTCAGAAGTTCAAGACCAGCCTGGCCAACATAGTGAAACCCTATCTCTACTAAAAATACTAAATAAATTAGCCGGGTGTGGTGGCAGGCAGCTGTAATCCCAACTACTTGGGAGGCTGAGGCAAGGAGAATCACTTGAACCTGGGAGGTGGAGGTTGCTGAGATCATGCCACTGCACTCCAGCCTGGGCAACAGTATGAGACTGTTAAAAAAAAAAAACAAAAAAAAAACTCAGTGGCTAACAGCAACAAAAGTATCCCTCAAATTGCTTCTTTATTTTTATTTATTATTTTTTTGAGATGGAGTCTTGCTCTGTCACCCAGGCTGGAGTACAGTGGTGCAATCTCAGCTCACTGCAACCTCCGCCTCCTGGGTTCAAGTGATTCTCCTGCCTCAGCCTCCCGAGTAGTTGGGATTACAGGTGGCCGCCACCACGCCCAGCTAATTTTTGTATTTTTAGTAGAGACAGGGTTTCATTATGTTGGCCAGGCTGGTCTCAAACTCCTGACCTACAGGTGTGTGCCACCGCACCCGGCCTCAAGTTGCTTCTTCCTGGTGGGGCAGCTGTGGCTCTGCTTCGTTGCAGGATGGAGGAGCGAATGAATCGCTGGGAAGTCTTCTCACTTTTGTCCCCTTAAAGGAGAAAGCGATGCGGAATGACGAAGCTGGGGCCCCCTGCTTCCCTCACATCCATAGCTTTTCTGAGGCTCCTGGCTTTCTTGCCTTCACAGAGCAGGACTGAAGCTGTCCCTGCTCCATAGGCGTGAGCTGCAGCCATGGGGCGGGACAGAGCCTCCCGCCTGGGCCCTGAGCCTCCCAACCAATACGCACATGGACCCAAAAGTTCCCAAGAACTCTGGGGGTATTGCAAAACCCCAAAGCCCTTCTACTCCGACTGCCACAAGAGGAAGGAAGAAGGCTTCTGGGTGCCATTAGAAGACTTCAGGCAAAGAGAAGGAGGAAAAGAATCCTAAGAGAAGCGGAGGCCAGGAGAAAAGAGAGGAACAAGGAGGAGGCGGCACATGTGTGGAGTGCGGCAACCATTAACCTGGAGCCAACCCTGAAGTCTTCCCAGCCTCTCACCTGAGCCTCTTCTCACCGCAAAACAGACATTGGAACGACCCACCTGGAAAACTGATGGGGGATTAGTTTCCCTCCCTTGAACAGTCTCTCTTCTCAGCCACAGGAAAACAAGTTTCAAAGTTGATTGGGAAAGGGGGGGTGGGGTTCAGATATGGAAAGAATGAGGAGGGAACAGATGGTGCCTGCTAAGGCGACCAGATTTTTTCCCCCAGTTAATCTGGGAATGACCTAATTTACATAGTATTTGCATAAATTTCCATTTCAAATTAAAGCTGTCCTAACTTCAAGCATACAGGAGAAAATAAATGAGATCAAGCAATCTACTGTAATTGAACTCAAGCCGGTCCTGACTTCTGCGAAATGCAGGTCAGGCTTTTAAGACCTGGCACAGGAGAGGAAAGGAAGTTGGCCCCACTGTCCCTTCACAGGAGGGGGCTGGAAGAAGTCTGTCTCCACCTCTGAAATTAGAGAAAGTCATCACAAGGTCCTAGGCCAGAGTGTGGGGAGATGAGGAAATGCCGCCTCTTCTCTGCTCTATTCCTCTCTCCATTGCGGGGCCTCCTAAGGAAGAACCAAAACTAGCAATGGAGCAGAAAAGCCAGAGATGCTCTCCTGAAGTCAGACTGGACTAGCCGGCATCTCACAAATGAAGCAAAGGGAAGGCCGGCGTCAGGTCCAGCCTCTTCAGGCACAGTAGACTGGGCTCTTGTGCAGGAGGGCGGCAGGGTTCACACACCCAGGCGCATGGGACCCGGGAGGCACACACCCGCATGGTGTGTGGGGGTTGTTTTTGCCTGCCTGACTCCTTAGCGCTCCATCCTTTATTCTCATCCTCCACCAATTCCCAGATCCCATCACACAGCCTCACAGACACACAAACATATGTGAGTGCCAAGGAATGAACACACACACACACACACACCCTGGGCATTACCACCAGCCCGGCCTGTGAGGTCTCAACCCAGCTTTGGGAACTCTGGGAACCTAGGATGTGCTGGTCATCTTGTTCACTCAATACCCCTTTGTCTATTTCTTGGATTAACTCAGATCCAGTGAAACTGCAAAGGCAGTGAATTCCTAGGGCATGTCAGATGGGGAAAGAACCAAAGCTGGAGGCTGGGACGGTGTCATGCTCTGTATGGAGTCACCAAGGAAGTACTGGCTGCTGCAGAAAGAAATCCCCACCACAGTGAAGGAAGGCCAGCCAGTGGCACTAGATGCCACTGACTGCAATGGAGGCTGAGTGGTCAAGGTGGACTTGAACCTGCCTTTCACATGGTCCTCTGATGGAGGTCCTGAGTGCTGGCCTCTGTGTCTTCAGATGCTATGTCTTTTCCCCTCACTCACTGATTCCTCTGCACTGAGCATCCCTCTCTGCTTCCCTACCCACCTCAAGGAGGTGGGAGAAGTCTTGCTCTATTTTGATGTTCGCTGAAACAATTTCTGCTGAGAATTCTCAGGCCTCCCTGAAGTTAAGACAGAAAAACTCCCTGCCCAACCCCTTACTCCCCTGCAACAGGAGGACAGAACAGCCTAGCTGCTTCACTGAGGAGGCAGAGAGTTTGAGGAAAGGAGAGGTAAAGAAAAAAAAAGACGGGCCAGGCACAGTGGCTCACACCTGTAATCTCAGCATTTTGGGAGGCCAAGGTAGGAGGATCACTTGAGCCCAGGAGTTTGAGACCAGCCTGGGCAACATATTGAGACCTTGTCTCTACAGAAAAATTTAAAATGAGGCAGGAAGATCACTTGAGCCTGGGAGATCGAGACTGCAATGAGTTGTGATTGCACCACTGTACTCCTGCCTGGGTGACAGAGCAAGACCTTGCCAGAAAGAAGGGAAGGAGGGAGGGAGGGAGGGAGGGAAGGAGGGAGGGAGGGAGGGAAGGAAGGAAACAAGGGAGAGAGAGAGGGAGGGAGGGGAAAAAAGGAAAAAGGGGGTTCATTAATATTTCAAAAAGTTACTTTGCCACATTCTTTTTTGGGAAATAATGATGCAGGGATCATATAAGCCAAAAGAAAGAAGAAAAGGCCACAGAAAAGAGTCGCCTTTTGAAAAGGCAAGACAAGGAGGGAAGAAAAGATCAAATGGAGACATCAGAGTCTAATTCTGGTGAATTTTTCAAGGGCTGCACCCACTGAGCCCCTGCCGTGCCCCCAGATGCCCTCAGCCAGGCCACACAGTACCTGAGAGCCGGTCTGGGTCTCTGGGCAGCTGCTGGACAGCTGCTCGCCCATTCATGCGGTTAAGATGAGTTCACTGCACAGTGGCATCACACAGATGCTCCTGCTGGCCAAAGAAGGCTCAGGAAGGCCAGGCAGTCTCATTCAGCCAGCCCTTTGAAGGCTCCTCACCAGCAAAACCATTTATTTGGGGGTCACTCCAACCTCAGCATAAGAAATACCACACTTTAACCCAGAGGTTGGCAAACTCTGTAAAGGCTGGACAGTAAAGATTTTAGGTTTTGCAGACCATTTAGCCTCTAAAACAGAGACTCAACTCTCCTCTAATGCAAAAACAGCCATAGAAAATATGCAAACGAATGTCTGTGATCCAATGAATAGACACACTGAAATCTGAGTTTATATAATTTTCATGGTATTGTGAAATTATTCTTTTGATTTTTTTTTTCATTTAAAATCATTCTTAGTTCACGGACCATGCAAAAATGGCTACAGACCTGACTTGGCAAGTAAGGTGGATTTTGCTTTAAACAAGCCCCAAAGTAGAAGGCTTGGTCTTCTTAAATACAAATTAAGAATAGATTGATTTGATTTACAGAAGAATTTACCTTGGTGATCTAAATAGAGGGTTCCCTGAATGCATTCAAAATAAGATTTGATTGTAACTTTTTCCTGCAGTGTTAGCTGTCTTCCCTTTTTTACTTTCAGTGTTTTTCTTTTCTTTTTTTTTGAGATGGAGATGCACTTTTGTCACTCAGGCTGGAGGATAGTGGCACGATCTCAGCTCACTGCAAACTCCACCTCTCGGGTTCAAGCGATTCTCCTGCTTCAGCCTCCCGAGTAGTTGGGATTACAGGTGTGCAATGCCCACCTAATTTTTGTATTTTTAGTAGAGACGAGATTTTGCCATGTTGGCCAGGCTGGTCTTGAACTCCTGGCCTCAAGTGATCCACCTGTCTCGGTCTCCCAAAGTGCTGGGATTACAAGTGTGAGCCACCACGCCTGGCCCTTCAGTGTTTTTCAAAATGACATTTGCCATCCACTAGTGGGCTGCAAAATTCATGAACATCATTTTGGATAGAATAGAACAAATAGAATAGAATAAAAAGATATCACAGTTCCTCACACACAATAAAGGTTGGTAATGTCTCATAACATTTTGCCAGGTGTGTATTTTCCTGTGTATATGTTCATATAGCTATGTTATATTGTGTTGTAATGTAAAACATATTTATTGTAATAGATCATGGTCAAAAGTTTGTGAAGCCCTGGTCTGATTAATATCAGGAAAGAGAGAGTTTGCACTTCCAGCCCTCCTGAATTGCCCCGAGTCTCCCCTTTCTCTCTCTACCCCTATACCCCTATGGGATTCTCTGCTGATCAACCCTGAGACTGACAGAGGCAGGAGACAGAGCACTCTCCTAGGCAGATAGGGGAGGGCCCCCAGAGAACTTCCCACCCACCAAGGTCATTGTGCACAGGTGGCTTGCCTAAACATGCTCGCAGTGAAAACTTCTGTCCCTTAACACACGCACAATAAGGGAAATAAATCAATGTGGAGTGGCTCAGACTAAGGGCCCGCATGTGCACTAGAAGGATGGGGGTGCCAGGAATTCACGCCACATACAAATAGGGAAACCAGCCCCATCAGTGGATTATAGAAGCCCCTTGTATTCAACTATGAAGGGGGCCAGCCAGTAACCTGCTTTCAGGACCCCTCTTTTTGCTGAGGGCTTCCCTTTTTGCTTCATAAATTCTATTCCACTCACTCTTTGATGTCCATGTGCCTAATTTTTCCTGGTCGTGAGACAAGAACCCAGATCTAGCTGAGCTAAGGAGTAAAAATTCCTGCCTCAAGACCACTGTTCAGATGCCCTCATAGTGACCGCCACAGACAGGACACCAGTAAAAGATGAAGAAGGGACAAGCCACACCTCACCTTCATTGTCTGCACCCCCATTGCCTGTGTCTTGTTCACTCAGCACCTTGCAGATGAGAGTGTAAGCCTGCAGTATAAGAGGTACTCAACAAGCGTGTGTTGAAGGAATGAATGGCTGAATCCTAGACAGCAGGGTTGTAGGTAAAAAGGCCCTGAGATGTGAGGGAGCAGAGCACAATTGTGGAACTGAAACTCATTGCCTGTTCTCCCAACTACACTGCCCAGCCTAAGCTTACACGTAACATTCATTAAGGGTCTGGTCAGGTTTCCAGGCAAAGTATTCTCCTCCCCACTGCTTTGCCAGGTAGCAAAGTGCTTATTTCCCCAGGCACATGAGCTGCGTGCACATGCTTGGAAGAGCTCACCTTGGCGTGAACAGAGGGACATCTCTGTCACAGACTGAGAAATGCCAGTTATTCTCGAAGGCCACTGGCTTCTGAAAGATAGGAAACTGCACTCCAGCAAGCCAGCAGAATGATTCATTTCCATGGGACTTGGAAAGCAGTAAAGCAGGCAGTGCCGGACTGAGAGCTGAGATGCCATGTGGGGGAGGGCTGGGCTGGGAGCAGCTATTACCAGGGAAAAATGAGGACTGTCTTGGGAGCAGTGGCAAAGGCAGATCTAGCCCCTTTTCCCGCAGAAGTCCTCCATGAATGTTCTCCCCTTCAAGACTCCTGCTCTGTCTCGGCTTTGTGCCTCTGGGGCTGATGGTGGCATTACAGGTGCTACTTACAGTCACCAACAGTTTACTGTCCCAGAGGTGGTGGTTCCAGAAGGGCCTCTGATCCACGTCACGTGGGCAGCTCCCAGGGAGGAACTAGACACCTCATCCCGGTGTCCTGCCAGGCAGGCCCATTCTGGGCTTCCCCCTGTCATGAACCAGGTTTGAGAATTCTATAATCTCACACAGCACCGGTAAAGCAATGCGCTTTGGGGGTAGGGCACTCACGGAGCTAAAGGAGAGCAAGAAGGGTGAAGCAAGTGTGCATCCCCCATTCCATAATCATTCCTGGGTGGGGGTGAGCTGGGCCGACAGCACGGGCCTGTGTTCTGCTGCAGGACCACACAGGCTACTTGGCTCCAGGCAGAGGAGATAATACAGACATTGTCTAGATGTTGCAATGCTTCCTGCATGGAAGAGGGATGGGGAGGGTGAAGAGGAATCCTCCAGCCCCACAGAAAAGGGAACGTGGGCGCCCTCTTGCTGGGAAGCAGCCCGGCCCCAGCTGGCTCATGGTCCAAGCAATGCAAGGAGCTCCCAGGGTCCCTCTTGGATGCCCCTACCTTTGCTCTGCTGACCCAAGGAGAGCCACATGCTCCCCAGCATTGAGGCCAGCCACAGCACAGCTCTCTCAACAGTGGGCCCTCCATGTGCAAGGTCCCCCCAGTTGTTCACGATTTTGAAGAGTCTGTTGTGTGCTGATTGCCACAGTCACTCCTGTGTAACTCCAACAATGAAATGGGGCTCCCTGCCTATCTACAGGCCACCACTACACCAGCAGGGACCTGTGACCTTGGGGTGAAGCCCGAGAAAGGGATGAGAGACATGGAACTTTCTCTCCCTGCTCCCAGAAAGAACGTTTTTGGTGCAGTGTTTTGTTCTGTTTTATTATTTTGTTTTATTTAGGTGAAACAAACATCTGGTACACAGATCTTCATCCATTTTAAATGCCTCTCTAACCCCTTATGGGTGTTGTAACCCCTCCTGTCTCCCATCCTGCATGTTAATTTGAGTATGAACTTAATGGATGCTAAATAAGTCAATCAAGATGCCATTTTTAGTGCAGTTGAGCAGATGTGTTTCTGGGGAAATGTGTTTGCATGGGCAACGTCACCCAAAAGGCACCTCAGTGAGCACCCTTCCACCCAGGGGAACCCAAAGGGAAGCCACAGCACAGCCAGCCTGGCACAATGCCATGGGGGAGAGCATGGGGCGGCTGCCCTTTCTGGGGGATTTTCTTGTGAAAATGCCACCCCATCTTCCTTGGGACCTGCCTCTGCTTCGAGTTTCCCCTCCCTTCCTATGGAGCACCTGCCAGACACTGTGCAAAGGCCTCTACCCCCGACTTCAGGTGGTACACAGGCAGCCCAGTGCTGGGAAAACAGTCTGTGCTCAACTATTTTAACAGGTTAAAACCAGAGGTCAGATTTTCAAATTCCACCTAGCCAAGTCCCAGCACTTTCGGGAATTCTGGGTAACGCAAGACAGGCCAAGGAGTGCTTGGCTTAGCCTAGGTGCACTCATCCCCACAGTTGGAGAATTCTTGTCCGAAGTTTGAGATTCCCAGTTTGGGTCTTGGCAAGGACTCGAAGAGACTCCTTCGGGTAGCTGAAAGCTGGAGCTGTCAGTCAGGCTGGTTTTATCCCCTCTGCCCCACCAAGGACCATTTCTGAAGCTGCACTGGTGATGGGGATGTGGGTTGAGGCACAAAGCAGCCTAAATCTACACATGGGGCCTGCAGTGCAGTTGCCTTTCAAGAGAGCACAGGGTCCGCCTGCATTAGCTACAGTGTGCACGGCTAAAAGAACAAGGTTCCAGATCTGGCTCTAGCTCTGCTCCTAATTAGCTGAGTGACCTCACCCTTGCTGGGCTTTCCTTTTTTCATCTGCATAACAAGAGGGTAAAGCAGAAGACCTCAAAGTTCTTCCAGATTTAAAACTCCATGGGGACTTTCCTCCTCTCTAAACTGTGCAACTCAGAATGGTTACAAGGATTAAATTCGATAAGGTATGTGCAAAACTGAGATGCAGAGCCTGGATTTGCCTGGGCCATCAATTCCAGATACTCTCCTAAGGGATTTGCCAGCTCCTTAGATCAATGACTTAACAGAAGCCTGGCTGAGCCCAGATTAGGTCTCCCAAATCCTGGGCTTGGGGGCCTGTACTGTCGAGCCACTTTCTCAGAGCCAGGTGATGTTCAAAGACCAGGGTGAATGGCCAGAAGTGGGGACTCCTCCCCTATGCCCATCCCCTGCTCTGAAAGTCCTGTGCCCAGTGGCATCAAACAGCAACATGTCCTTAATGAAAACCCCAACTAAAGAGTGGTGGCTCATTCATGCCCCTCTGCATTCCAAACACTTTCCACTCAGTGAACGACCAGTCCAGGCTTGCACCTTCCAAGCCTGCTGTTGCCTTGGCCGTCTCTCTGCAACTAGTAACAGTTGGCCTGAAGCACCGAGAGGCAGAAGGAATAGAGCTGGGAGGGAAAACCCATGATGCCCCCCTATGATGTTTCTGCTACCCCCACCTGGAAGGGCTCCAAAGTGTGGGCCACCCAGCAGGTCTCTAGGAAAAAAATCTGATAGCTCCCCAGAGAAATTCCACCTAGCTGGAAAAAACAGTGAGTCTTTCCTGAGTGCTTACTGTGCACGTGATCTCACTTAATGTACACATGCCACTATGGGGGAGACTTATGGCATCATCATCCCCATTTTACACAGTAGGAAACACAGCTCCAACCTATTCAATAATTTACTCAAGGTCACGCTGTTCGTAATTGCAGAGCCAAAATTTGAGCCCGAGTGCATCAAGTATCAAAGTCTACACTCTTAACCATTAAGCTGTGTCTTCTCCAAAGTGGGAACAGGTCACCTTGGTGTTGTTCACTTAGTCTAGAGACCACTTTTTTGTCTTGAGACACTCATTTGGCACAGAAAATCAAATAAATCACCAGAACCTGATGGATTAAATAAATCAACCCTAAGCAAAGACCCTACAACTTAGGAGAAACAAACTGCTAAGGTTTGCGGAGTTGCATCTCTAGGACTCCAGGAGCCTTTAAATACAAAAAGGAATTAAACTTTAGTGACAACGTTCTAGGCTTTGGCAGAAGTCAGCCCAGGGGAAGATGTAGCTGCCCCAGCTTAATACGCTGTCCCAACCAGGGACAAGGCCAGAACATTCAAACCAGGCAAGGGAGACTTCTAGTACAGCCCCACCCCTATCAGATTTCCTCCTACTGCCAACCCTGGTGGTTAGAGATTTTATTTTATTAAGAAAAGCAGTGTTCCAGTGTCTTTCAGTTCATTAAAAGGCCACACGGTTAATTAATGTCAGAGCTGCCAACCCTCGTACGTGGGGCTGGCCTGAGCCAGGCCTCCCAGGTGGACTCTTCTGGTTATTTGGAAAACACTTTGGCTTGAAGCTGGGGGTTCTGGAGTTGCCGTAGAACATTGGTGCAAACCACAGGATAAACTCAGAAGAACAAGACAGAGCCAGCATGTGGATCCACAGCCCTGCCCTCAGCTACAGGGGGAGGCTATAGGGGAAATGTGTCCTTGTCTGGCTTCAGAGAAGGAGTTGAGAATACTGAACTCTCAACTCTGTGCCCACAGCTCAACTCTCACCATCTCTAAAGGCCATTGGGCCCACAGCGAGGGTGATGTGCTCCGTGCTGAGGATATTGAAATGCATGCTGAGCAGCTCCTCTTTCCTCACAGCCCCTCAAAGTCAGCCCTCTGGCTCCTGGAAGCTGATCACTTTCCCAAAGACAGCTGACGAGTGGGACATAGGAAGAAGTGAGGTGCTGAAGGTGAAGCCAGTCCTCGATAATTATTATCATTCCGTCCCCTGCCATCATCTTGCTTTTCTCTTATTATTTATAGGATGGGAGAATGTACCAGACACATCGATCATGGTAGCTGTCGTACACACCATTCTCGCCTAAGAAAAACTGCCCAGTCACAGCCCCCAAGGAGGGAAGTGTCCCCAAGCTGTCCCTCATTCAGCATTTGCCTTGTTCTTAGCCATGTGACCCATACCTCCTCTTGGCCAGCTGTGATTGGACAGGGGCAGATGCCTTGCCCAAGACCTCCTATCCAGGGACTAGTGGGATTGTCTGATATGGCCCAGCTCAACCAACTCTGCCCAAATGAGAATTCAAATTGGCAATTAGATCCATTGAATTATCTTTCCCTCTGAGAAAACTAATTTTAGGGTCTAAAGAGAATTTTTTTTATAGAAACATGATCTCGCTGTGTTGGCCAGGCTGTTCACAAGCTCCTGGCCTCAACTGATCCTCCTGCCTTGGCCTCCCAAAGTGCTGGGATTGCAGGCATGAGCCACCATGCCTGGCCAGGAAACTGATTTTAGAGATAAAGAGAAAATGAGCCAACTGGTAGCAGAACAAAAGTCCTGAAGAAACACTTAGAAGAGGTGAGTGAAGAGCGAAGGCAGAGAGTCGTATTGATGCCAGAGCCCTAGGACCAGTGGTTCTGAACCCAAATATCTCTGCACACCCACAGCAGCTGGCAGCATACCTTGCACAGGTGGCTAACACATTGTGCTCAAGGTAGAAAATGCACCTTTTGTTGCAACTGAGGATATATTGTTACAACAGTGCTTGTTGGACAGAATGTTGAGAGGAATACTCCTTGTAGAATGGGAGAATCCCAAACACGCACATTGGAGGGAAGAGGTAGAGTATAATGATAAGTGTGTGCCAACACAACCAAGTTTCCCAGAATGTGTGAAAACTGTCTTGTGAGGACAGAAGAGAGCACAGTTGGGGCCATAACAGTTATTCTCAAAGACATGGGCTTGCAGAGTAACCAAGTTAACGCTATAATAACCAGGGATGTTATTTAATTCTTCTAAAGGCTTGCCAAAAATTCTGATATTTGAACATGTGCCATTGTATTAGTCAGGACCTTTTGGTTTCAAGTAACAGAAACTCAACTCAAAATTCACTTACAAAGGAATCTGATGGTTCATGTCACTGAAAAATCTAGGGATAGAACAGACTTCAATGATGGCTGCATACAAATACCCAACATCATCAGGAATTATTGTTTCTCTCTCTCTTCTTATTTTTCTTTCCTTCAGTTGGCATTATTCTTTGGTTGGCAGGCTCTTCCCACACTCAACAAGGTAACCAATATTGGCTTCATGCTTCCTACTGACCTCCTTCCAGCTTAGCAGCATCAGCAGATAAGGAATAATTCCCTAGATCTACAGCACAAGTCCCAGGGGTAGTTCTCAATGGTCCACCTTGGAACACGTATCCATCCCTGAACCAATTAACAGAGCCAAGGAGAAGCTGTGATCTGATTGGCCTGGCCTGGGTCATATGCCCAGTTCTGGAGCTAGGGCATGATGTCAGCCCCACCAGAATACAGTACCTAATAGTAGAAAATGGTTATTGCTTAAGGGATGTTAAACAGGCAGTAACAACAGCCTCAGCCCCAAACAAAATAGTTGAGCACAACCTCTCCGGAGCAAAGATCCTTGAACTCCTGACATTAACCTCTTACAGCTGCCTTGCATGCTAAATGACTTTCTGATCACAGTCTCCCTGAGTCCTCACTAGGCTTTTATCAATCAGGATTCTTACCTACAAACAACAAAATCCCCTCTGATTTGTTTAAACAGAAAAGAACTTATGGACGCATATTAGTGGCTCACAGACTCTCCAGCAAGGTCAGAGAAATAGGGGATGGCACTCTGCAGTCACAAACAATACCCAAATCCTCACCTGTCTGGTCACAGGCTTGATCCCACTGCCTTTGGTGCATATTACTATTATCATCTCTGTCTCTGCTGCCTCTGGGGTTCCATGTCCCTCCACCATGTTCCACCCCATCACCAAGAACAATCCCATGCAGCAGCTTCTCCCTGGCTTTTCACTCTTCCAGACTGAAATCTCATCATACTGCATCCAATCCATAGAGCCTATGTCACATGCCTGTGTCCTAGCTGCACAGGAGTCTGAGTAACTGAGTTCTGATCTCCACCCTGGTGAGGTAGCACCCCTCACATGGCGTATTTTCCAAATTTAAGAAGTTTCTTCAAATGATGTTGGGGTGGCACCAATATGACTAATATCTATAATACTACACCACCCCTGAGAAGTGAGGTCTTCTGCTTCTTCTGGGTTCTGGACAGACTGAGCAATGGAGCCAACTCTTTATTTTCACATGTTATATCCCAATAAACCCATGATTCTCTGTTCTTTGCAACCAGAAAGAAACCCAGTTAACACAACACAATTTGGCCAATGTAATTTGGATGAAATTTAGCTTGGAGACAATGGTTTTCATCCCAGCAAGATTGGTTCACAGAAGCTCATGGCTTCTTTACAAGGAAAGGCTCCAGTGGGGCTTTTGAGGGGGTCTGGAAAGCATGGCCACATGGAGCCCTCTCAGGAGTGCCAGCCCACAGACATTTAATAGCCTTGTTCCAGAACTCTGCAAATGCCACACTGGGCTACCACTTAACCACAAGTCATCCCCAGCTATTAACAAGAAGCTGGGTTGCAGGTAGGGACACCCTAGCAAGGGTCTTGCTAGTCTGATCATTTCCCTTCAGAGTCTGGAATCCTCTGGCAGCGCTTCACGGAGGACTGAACTCTCTGACCTTCCTCCTGTGGCGTCTGCTGCTCCATCAGGAGCTGAAGCCATTCAGTAAGAAATCATTTTTGAGTATCAACGATGTCTCAGGCATTGTGCTCACACTGGATATGCTCTGTCTCCAGGGGGCCTTCAGACAAGGAAATTAGCCAAGGCTTAAATGGCATGAGAGGAGGCCAGGGAGGGAACAAAAATGTTCAAGTGCTATTATCCAGAAAGAGATACATTGTTTTCATTTCTAAGCAGATTTATTGATCAGTGTCACTATGGACACCAAGGTCTTTGACCTAATACAGAAGTATAGTTGTTCTATTTTCTGAGCAGGTCGACAACAAAGAAATTTCTGTGACTGGAGAATTCATTTGTGTAAAAGCCATCTGAAGATTTCACCATTAAATACGTTTAGTTATATTGAATAAATGAAGAGAATAAAATTAGAGGAAATAGTGATCACTTCAGAAAATCTAGACGGTGCAGAGCCAGTTGGATATGCATACCTTGTTAGTCTTGGGGTGAACATTAGAAAGTCCAGTCTTTCTTTTTTTCTTTTTTTTTTGAGACAGAGTCTCGCTCTGTTGCCCAGGCTGGAGTGCAGTGGCGCGATCTTGGTTCACTGCAACCTCCACCTCCTGGGTTCAAGCGATTCTCCTGGCTCAGCCTCCCGAGTAGCTGGGATTACAGGCACGTGCCACCATGCCCGACTAATTTTTGTATTTTTAGTAGAGACGGGGTTTCACCATGTTGGCCAGGCTGGTCTCAAACTCCTGGACTCAAGTGATCCGCCCGCCTCGGCCTCCCAAATTGCTGAGATTACAGGAGTGAGCTACCGTGTCCAACCAGGAAGTCCAGTCTTTTACCAATGGCCCCCAGCCCCACCCCTGACTCTCCTCAGAATACCGACATGTTTCACACAGTTGGAGGGTGGACAGTTGTGCAAAATATGCGTGCTGACGGCAAGGGAAAAGAGGAAATGTCTGATTTGGACCCCAAATCTCCTCCAGGAACCCACCCTGTGGCCCACCAACCTTGCCATTTCTGCAGAGGCGGCAGGTGCCCCAGGAGACCACTAGGTGTCGCTGTGAACCTGTGCAAGCGCGGCCTCACCCTGTGGGCGCACACAGCGCGGTATGTTTTCAATCAACACCTTGTCAGTTTTTCTCCCCGAGGCCCCAGGGGTGTGCTAGGAGTTTTTATTTCTTGAGAAATACTGTGATTCAGCTGCCCTTTGTTGGCCCTGCTAGAGAGAATGAAGGTTGTGCTTGCTCCTGCCAGCCCCCCAGGCAGGGGAGTCCCCTTGCAAGCGTCTTCAGGCCACCAGCCTCTCTCTATCTCCCTACCTCCCATTATTCCTCTTCATTCTCCTTTTTACCTTTCTCTCTCGGTGCCCGGTAACACCGATGTGCTGCTTAGGGAAAGGTCGCCATCCTGGAGGCCTCCTTCAACCCTTCTGAATTTCACCAGTTCCTAAATAAACTAGCTTGCAAATTCTGTCCTTATCCTCCCCTTCTGACTCTGCTCCCAGCCTTGCCCCTTTCTTTCAAAGCAACCGCAAGATTGAGGCAGTGTTGGGGTGGGAGCAACAAGAGGCTCAGCTATCTTTTTAGTTTCCTTTTTTTTTTTTTGACACAGGGTTTTACTCTGTTGCCCAGGCTGGAGTGCAATGACACGCTGACGGCTTCATGCAGCCTTGACCTCCTGGGCTCAAGCAATCCTCCCACTGCAGACTCCCTAGTAGCTGGGACTACAGGCCTGAGCCACCATGTGCAGCCAATTTGTGTATGTTGGTAGAGCTGGGGTTTCGCCATGTTGGCCAGGCTGGTCTCAAACTCCTGTACTCAAATGATCTGCCTGCCTCAGCCTCCCAAAGTGCTGGGATTACAGGCTTGAGCCAGCGCACCTGGCCAAGGGTCACCTATCTTACTAGGCTTGTCAGAATCTACTCCTGGCACACAGGGGCTTAAAAGTCAGATCTGCTTTCAGATCCTACCTCCCTCTGCCACTTACTAGCTGTGTGACCTTTGGCAGGTCACACACCCTTTCTGAGCCTCAATTCTTCATATGTAAACTAAATTTACACATATAAATTCTACATTAAGTAGAATTATAAATGTGAAGACCTCACGTGATCTGGCATGTAGCCGGCATTCCATAAATGCAAAGTGATTTTCCTTATGACTACAGGGACACTTACACAGACACATATACACACACTCAACCAAAGACATAGAATTTGGGAACTTTACTCTCCTGAGCATGTAGCAAGATGGTATGTCAAGGAAACAAAATTCAGGGGTGTGTATTCCGAGATGCCAAGAACCCCCATGGATTCTAACCCTCTCTACATATGTCAGCAGTGATCGACCTGTTCTGAACCCAACTGGGTGCTGTCTTGGTCAGTGGCCATAGTTTGCTTGGCAAAATGCCAGGATAGCTGTCCTGGACCCTTTGGGAAAAGGCCACTTGTGGGTGGAGCAGCCACTCACTCCTTCCTCCTGAAGGCTTGGTGCCGCCACATTCCCTGGTTTCCAGCTACCACATTGCTGCTGTGGTTTTTTGCGGTGGCCACAGGGTGGAATCTTGGCCCAGGATGCCCTGTGGCTGCTCTCTGCAGGCATTGAGGACACATACCCTGAAAGGCTCGGGAGAAGGTGGAGAGAAGGGAGAGTAGTCTTTTACCAGAGGTGTTCCTGGACCATTCACTGGACGCTAAATGGCAAATAGAGAGGCCACGCCCCTGCTGGCCAACATAGATCACTGCAGCCCCTCAGCCTTTGGGTAGAGGCTGTTCCTGAGTGATTAGGATCTCTGCTTGGAAGGCACTTCAGTACTCATAGCCAGGATGAGGCTGCTTTTGTGGAGCAGCAGATAGGTAGTGGGTGTGTGAAGAACAGAGAAAAGAATAAACATTGCCTCCTGCATTGCCCAAAGCAGTGCGCTGGGCTTGGCAGGGTTGCAGGAGGCCAGGGGTGGTTTCAGACCCCTAACTCAAGCCTCAAAAGACAGGATATGCTCAGAACACATTGCTCCTGCAGAGGCTGGTGTTGACTCTGAACCTGTGAAGATTTCTGCAGCCATGAGCAGCCTTGGACTTTCAGGGTAGAGAGCTGTTCAGCAAGAGGATCCATCTGGGGGTCCAGTCACCTGACCCCTTTTCCCATCAGAACACAAATCAAAGGCCATCACTAAGCCCTTCCTGCCTAGGCTCAGAGGAGACACACTCAGTTGCCATCCTGGCTCTGTGACCTCTGGACAAGTCTCCTAATCTCTCCAACCTTCAGCTTTCTCATCTGTAAAGTGGATATGATCTTCAAGATGCAGACCATTCTCAGAGGCATGCCATGAGGATTATAGATGGTGCAGGTGGAGGGCCCACTTGTGGTAGGCACGCACTGCAATCATGAGGTTTCCAGAGACTTCTCTGCAGGCTGCTAAGGTGCAGCAGGAGCTGTTGCTGCTAACCTTGGCGAGGTGTGCCAGCACGCCAGATCAGACTCCTCAAACCAAAGCAGACAGAAGCTGGGAAGGGCTGAAAGCCCGACACTGCAACCTGAGCAAAGGGTGCCTCACTTGTCTGTTTGAAAAGCTCATGAAACCCTTGAGCATTGCTGGTGGAAATTTAAAATGGTGCAGCCATGGTGGAAAGCAGCCTGGCAGTTGGTCAACAAGGTAAATATAGAGTTACCACATCACCCAGTAACTCCATTCCTAGGTATATACCTAGGAAATAAGAACAAATGTCCACAGAAGAACTTGTATGCAAATGCTCATTGCAGCATTATTTATAGCAGCCAGAAGATGGAAACAACCCAAATATCCATCAACTGATGAATGGATAAATAAAATGTGGTATATCCATGCAGTGGGCCATTATTCAGCCATAAAAATGAATGTATGGACCTACAACATGGATGAATCTTGAAAAGATTATGCTAACTGAAATAAGCCAGACACAAAAGGACAAACATTGTATGATTCCATTTCTATGAAATGTCCAGTATAGGCAAATCCATAGAGAGAGAAAGCAGTTCAGCAGTGCCAGTGCCTGGGGATGGGGAATGACTGTTAATGTGCGTGAAGTTTATTTTGGGGATGATGAAAATGTTTTGGAATTACATAGCAGTGGTGGTTGCACAACTCCGTGAATATCTAAAAACCACTGAATTCTATGGCATGTGAGTTAAATCACAATAAAACTGTTATTTTAAAAAGGACCCTTAGCCTGCCAGCTGGAGTGTGCTTTGACCATGGACCAGCAAATGAGGTGGGCCATGCAGGGAGTGCAACTCTTGTGAGCCTTGCCTATAAATCAGATTAAGCGGCTTCTCTCCCTCAGCTGCCCCCGGTTCTGAACGGGCTGCAGCAGCCACAGTCTGTCTCTGAACACCACCCTAATGAAAAGGCTGCTGAGGGCGCTGTGGCCTAGAGTGTAAGCATCCACAATGCTCACTCCAGGCCCTGGGCCAGCCTCACCCGGATAGCCCAGCTCGCAGTCACATGGGGAAAATCAGAGTTTACGAGCATGCTCTGCTTCGGTTTCAACACTGACGGGGATCATGTTTTCCAAACCAGGCATCAGAACTGATTGTATGGTTTGTACCCATGGGGACAGTGGGATGCACCATTTTAAGTGATATCCGTCTCCAAAAATTTGGGCATAAGGCTCCGGTTTTCCAGAACACATTCATCTCCTTCTGTTCCCCCAAACAGACAAGTTTTCTAAGAACTTCAACTCTCTGGGGAGTCCTAGACAGAAGTTAGAGTTTCCTACAATTCAGGTCTCCTGACGTTTAATCAGAACTGTACTTTTTCAGACTGAGAGCCAATCGAATGCACCGTTCAGCTTGAGGGCTGCCTACAACCACCTTCACAGCGGGGCATAGAGTCCAGACCTCGAAATCACCCAGCAGGCCTGTTTCCTGTTTCCTTGGGTCATCGACTGGAATCTTGCCGGGAAGTGTGATGTGGCCAGAACACTGACCGGTCTCTTCACTCTCCCCACACACCTATGTGTGCACACATGACTACCATTCCCCCGCTGCAGACCAAGCATGGGGCAGTCACACTCGGGAGAGCCGCTCAGTATTATCTAAAATGACTATATCTGGTAGCTTCCACTGAGGGAGGGGCTCATGCCTGCTGGGGAGCCTTGATCTCATACAGGAACAGGGCTCAAGAGAACTCAGGACTTCATTCATATCCGGGACACTCCTTCACAAAGGTACCACAAGGTTTCTACTGTCCTCCACCTCTGCCCCCCTGGACCCAGCCCCCACCATCTCATATCTGGATGAATCCAACAGCTACAGAGCTGGTCTTTCTACTTCTACCCTTGTTCTCTCCCTTCCTTAAGTCTCTTCTCAAATCAGCAGACAGATGCTTTCTAAACATAAGTAAGTTATGTCACTCCTCTGCTCAACACCATGCAATGGCTCCCATCATACTCAGAGTAAAAGCCGAAGTCCTTACAGTGGCCTACAAGGCCCTATGTGATATGCAAACTCCTCTCCACACATATCCCCCAGCCCACACACCCCCACTCACCACCACACACACACACTCATCCGCCCCTGCCTCCCCACCGACCCCTCTCTGAAGTCCTGTCCTCCAGCCTCATGCTCATCACTCTGTTCCTCCTGCTGTTCCTCCACTTCATGTTGCCTTGCACTCACTGCCTGGAAGGTTCTTCCCAGTTATCTGCACAGCCCCTGCCCACACATCCACCGCTTGAATCTCCCCTTACCACAGGGGCCTTCCTTGGCCACCTGTTTAAAGTGGCCATCCTCCATAACCCCTGACCCTGTTTATTTTTCTTAACGGCACTTAACACCATTCACATATCTCCTATATATATATATATATATATATATATATATACACACACACACACACACACACACACACACTTATATCTAGGATATCATATATGTATATATCTAACCTGTTTGTCTATCATCTCAGTGGGAATAAACAAAGACCAACCCTATGATAAAGCGAGGGCCATTTATTCCGAGCTTGCTATATTAAGGGAGTCAGCAACTGGCACTTGCCTTTGGCGAGAGGCCCAAAGGCAGGCAGAGGAGAGGGAGAGCTTCATGGTGGAAACCGGGGAAGGCTTCAGGTGAGCCCTGCTTACAGGCTGTTGGCAGGAGGAAGCTGGAGGTGGGCTAGAGGCAGGGCAGCCTATGTGATTGGTTAGGGTGCATATTTGGCTTTCTGTGATGGGTCCTAATTAGGACTCGGGGACAAAAATAGGGAAGCTATCAGTTATTAACCAAGTTCTGGCCATTTGGGGCCCATTGGTACATGGGTTGTTTAGCTTCCTAGATTGTCACTAGAGATAGCAGTCTGGCCTCCTGCAAGTCTGATAGCAGGCTGGCTTCGTGCATTGTTCATTATAATTAATTATCTATAATAACTATAGATAAGGGAGTGGGTTTCCTGGGCAGGTTCCCTGCTGCAGGTTGTGGGGCAGTGTTCTGTTTTTATATAGAGTCCAGCCATCTCTCTGTGGTTCTGTTGTATGTTCAGTCTTTTATACCTCATTAGAATATAAACACTAAGAATACTGTTTTATTTACTGTTGTATCCCCAGAGCCTAGAATAGTGCCAGTTACCTAGCAGGTACTCAGAAACTATCTGTTGTTGATTATGATCATGTTTATCTAGCTCTAGTTAGAAAAGTTGTGATTTTGCTACATGATGTGGAAAAAAGGCCAACCACAAGCCTGCTTCATTCAATCCAGTTCTATAAATGTTTGTTGAGTGCTTGCTACATATCCAGGAGGTTCTGTGTTAGCCCACTCCAGGTTACACAAGACAAGTATTAGCTGAAAATGGATTGACAACCAGGATTCTAAATGCTTTCGCCTTTCCTCCAAATTTCTCTTCGACTTTAAATTCAACTCCACCTATAATACCACTGCAGGTTCCAGGCCCATTATTCTTTCAGAGGCTGTGTGGGCCCATGTCTAGTTTCTCCAGCACTCACTGCATGTGGAGCTCATTTAGCTCCTCTCAGAAAGGGCCTGTGTGGCAACCGGTTGTTTTTTGAATGAGCTGATTATCTTCTCAGTTGGGTTATTCCCTGAGAGCCAGAGCCACACCTTGCCCCCAGTGCAGGTGACACATAGGAGGGTCCAGGGGTGATGGGAATCTCCCCCACTCCCCATTTTTGACCTTTGCCCTGAACTCCAAATCAAATATCTCACTGATGTCAGGTTTCTTTCATATTCTGCACACAGAGGTCACAATGCCTCAGAGCTGCCATCTGGAGGTGCATTAACAGTCTACTGTCCTGATAGCGCAAAACTGGGAGCCCTACTTGGATGTCTCAACTATTTTCTGACAAGGGCTTTCTGCTTTTTTTTTTTTTTTTAAGGTTCTGAATTATCTGTTCCTCTGGGGAAACATTCCAGGGATTTTATTCCTGGCTAATTTATCTTTCAAGTCGAACACTCAAGGATCCAAGGAGCAAATAGGCCAGGATGCAGCTGGAACTAGAACTCTGTGGAATAGCTTATCAGCAGGCCACATTCAGCTGTAGAAACAGAATGGAGGCTGCTCAAGGGCAGGGATGGGAGCTGCTGTGTTTCCTAATGAGTCAACGCTTGGCACATGGTAGTTGCTCCACAGATATTTACTGAATGAATAGGAAGGATAAACACACGCTAAGTTTGAAATGAGAAATCCTAAGTTTCAATAGCAATCATTTTCTTCAATGTTCACTCATTTTGTAGCTTAATTTTCACAGCCATTACAAAATACATTAAGTAAAAAGGCAAACAATGAGAACCCCAGATGTGAAAGGGGGCTCTGGGGAGCAGAAGTGTCATTTCCCAGTTCTGCTTGTGAGCCACCCGTGCTTGCTACACAGGCTGAGTTGCAGACCCTGCTTTCTAATGAGCACAACAAAAAGCTCCAATGTCACAATCTACTATGCAGTTTCAAAGTCTTCGACAATTATAATTGTTACGTGGTCTAATTCCTGAACGTATTTACCCCAGTTTTATAATGAATCAGAATGAGAAAAGTAAACATTGGCTATAATCAACTCATACCTGTTTAAGGCCTTGAGAGGGAGATGGGAGAAAACTTTCACCAAATCCACGACGGTTGCTGTCTTCATTTTATTCAGATAATTTTTTTCCCCCAAAACCTGGTCAACGCTGGGAAATTGGCTGTCTGTAACCAATCAGACTGATTGCCAGCCGAGTCTTCGTTGCAACGTTGTAACTTCACCTTAGCCTCTGATTGGTTGCTTTTTGCAACCAATCAGATGTTTGCACAGGAGCGTGACCTTTGTAACTCCACTTCAGTCTCTGATTGGTTGCTTCCTGCAACCAATCAGACCGATTGTGGTCCACTACTTCATTTCCATGAGGTGAGCATGAAGTGGCCAAGGGGAAACCTCCAAGGGGTATCTGGACTGAGAAGACTCTGTATCTGGGCCCTTGAGTCACTTGCTCAGGCCCGTTCCCACACTGTGGAGTGTACTTTGGTTTTCAATAAATCCCTGCTTTCATTCTTTCGTTGCCTCATTCTTTCTTTGCTTTGCTGGGCATTTTGTTCCATTCTTTGTTCAAAACTCCAAGAACTTGGACAACTTGCAGTCAAGACCCTCCACCGGTGACACTTTGACTTCTGGATTTCCCCGAACCAAATAGCCAGATATACAAAAGAAACGGGGCAGCAGGTGTTCTCTCCTCCTGGCGCACTCTTGCCCCTATTTCTTGAGTTTCTCGAGGCTTGCCTTGCGACTAGGAAGACACTCAGCTCTTCCTGCCTATCACCAGAGAAGACACTGAGCTCTTCAGAGAGGCCCCAGGCTTCAGGAAGTCCCTCTTGGTGCCTGACTTAAATCTCTTCTCTGGCCATTAAGCACAATTCCCTCTTGCCCTGTCATCACTGGAGAAGAAAGACCAGCTGCTCACCACTCTCTCCTTTTAATCATTCTTTTTTTTTTTTCTTGACACAGAGTTTTGCCCTTGTCACCCAGGCTGGAGTGCAGTGGCGCAATCTCAGCCCACTGCAACTTCTGCCTCCTGGGTTCAAGCGATTCTCTTGCCTCAGCCTCCTGAGTAGCTGGGATTACAGGTGCCTGCTAACACGTCCAGCTAATTTTTCTATTTTTTAGTAGAGACAGGGTTTCACCATGTTGGCCAGGCTGGTCTCAAACTCCTGACCTCAGGTGATCCACCTGCCTCAGCCTCCCAGAGTGCTGGGATTACAGGCATGAGCCACCTCACCCGGCCCTTTTAATCATTCTTAATGGGCTTATAAGCAGTTATTAAGTCCCCCTTCAGCCTTCTCAGAACCTCATTTTACTTGCATTGAAGCTGAGAGCTTCCAAGGAAAGCATTTGACTCCGGGCCCCACAGATTTGCAATGCCTTAAATGGGCAATCAGCCACTTCACTCACTTTAACCTGCATAAATGAACAGTTCTGCCTTCTTTTGCAAAGTTTAAATCCATTCAAGGGAGTTCCCTGGCAACCAACCCTTATTAATAAATCACGCTCAATCTAGGCCAGGACAGGCATTTTGCAAATGCTTCTTTTGCTTGAGAAGTGACACTGGCACTAGGCACACAGTAAACAAGCTGCTGCTCTCTCTGAAGCTCTGCATTTGCTGGATGGATCCAGTCTGTCTCCCACAGGACCTTGTGGACCTGGTAGGCTCTCACCTGACTCCCCAGTTGAGAAGGGAGTGCTTCCCTAATGAACACTCACCTGGACCTTTCTTAGGGTTACTGGACTAGGGTCGCAGCAGCTGGGCAGCAGGGCATAGAGCTCGAGTGAAGCTTGCTCAGGCTCTGCTAGGCACACATTGGAAAGTTACATTTCCTATTCCATCATAATACCATTTATTCCCAGTTCATTGCTCATGCCTACAGGTGGAAGTCTGAGTTGTATGTCTAGATGGGGCTTCCAGTATGTCCCCACTCAGAGTCCTGCAGTTCCTTCCAATCATAGGAAGTGGGAAGGAGCAAGGCAGGTAGGTTGTAAGGCTGATGGTGTTTCAGCTTTGAGGAAAAAGTGATTTCACTTCAATAGTAATTTTAACCAGAATGGCTAAAGTTAAAAGGATTGACAATCCCAAGTGTTGACAAGGATAGAGAGCAATTGCAACTCTCAGTGTTTGCTGCTGGAATGTGAATCAGAGCCACCACTTTGGAACTCTTTGGCAGCATCCAGCAATTGCTCCAGCAATCCCACTCTTAGATATATGAGCAAAAAAGTGAGTGTTTATGTTCACCAAAAGACATGTACAAGAAAGTTCATAGTGTTGTAATTCACTTTTTTTTTTTTTTTTCTGAGATGGAGTCTTGCTTTGTCACCCAGGCTAGAGTGCAGTGGCACAATCTTAACTCACTGTAACCTCCACCTCTCAGGTTTAAGCAGTTCTCCCTACCTCAGCCTCCCAAGTAGCTGGGATTACATGTGCCCACCACCACACCAAGCTAACTTTTGTATTTTTTAGTAGAGACAGGGTTTTGCCATCTAGGCCAGGCTGGTCTTGAACTCCTGACCTTAGGTGATCTGCCCACCTTGGCAAAGTGCTGGCATTACAGGCATGAGCCATCATGCCCTGCCTGTAGTTCACTTTTAAGTATATTTTTTAAAAGTAAAAAATCTGAAGCAGCTGCCACCCAAGTGTAGAATAGATAAATTGTGATATAATCATAGAATGAAATCAGACATAACCATGAAGAGAACTGAACTACTGCTAGACAGGACAACGTGGATGAATCTCACATGCAGGATGCTGATCCGGACACCACAAGAAAAAACAAAAGAAGGTGCCTACTGAGTTTTCTTCTTTCCAGATGACCAACTCTTAACTTACTCATCTGTTTTTTCACTGTTCTGCTTCTTTTGAAGAAGATTTGAGGTGACTTACAAAGGTGTATGGCATATTTATAACTGAAGAAATCTGGGTGATGTTAAAACGAGGGCAGGAAAATAAGGTGGAAACCAGATGTAAGGATAGTCTTCACTATTTATGTCAGGAATTCCTATGAACTTTCTATGGTGAACAGAATAGAGCTTCCTAGCAGTCAATGCAAAGAAGAAACACAACAATTCCACACCCCAAAGTTAACAGTCTTGCTGATCAGAAGCACAGGTAGTTCTGAAATCTGATAGAAAGTGTTCCTGTATCATTTCAGAACACGCAACTATGTGATCAAACCCCTTTCTATTTGTTTAAAAATTTGTCAAACATCCCATGTTTGACCCTGGATGTCTGAGTCCCCTCAGCCCACATTTTCCCCCCTACACCATGCCCACACCGTCCCCATAGAATTTAGGGTGAGGCAGCATCTCAGTGATTGACAGGCCCCTCCTTAGACCCCGTTTACTTTCCTGGGTGTGGTTTGGGGGAAGCCCTGTTCATGAAGGCTGGATTTCTGTTCTTTGGGTTGCCCAGCTTGCCACCCTCATTTCTGGAACCCAGACCAGCATCCTCAGCCCATGCTTTGCCACTCAGCTCATCTTCTTCCCGGTTGGCACTTCTCAGTGACCCCATCCCTTCCCCAGCAGTGACTCTGCGTGGGGCAGCTCCCTGGTGGCTGGACTCTTTCCATTTTGGCATTTGGGTTAGTGGATCTTTCCACTTTCTGGCTCCAGTTTTTGAGTTGAATTCATATGTTTCCCCGGTCACTAGTGAAAAAAAAAATACAACAATCACATAAGCCAGAAAATTCCAATGACTGTCTCTTCCCCCACTTCTACCCTGCTCTGTTCTGACTCCCAAGGGAAGATGAAGCACACTAGAAGGTGTGAATCACTGACACAGACAGTAGGTGTGTGAATAGCCCCACAATCTCCACCAGCCTGCCCTTGCCACAAGCCGTGCTGCTCGGACCACACAGGTAGCAAACAGCAAACCTCTCTGGATAGAAAGGCTTAGGAGCGTCTCAAGGACATCTCAATTGCAGGATGAGAAGGCCATGTAACTCTTGAACTCCATGCAAGCTTTGGATAAATTAGGTTCAATCTCTAATGGGATTACCCGTTACTTTCTGATTCATTTTGTTTGTTTTAAAAGACCCCTGAATTCCTGCTATAAAAAGGAATTCACCAAGTGAGAAGGAAAAGGCTGATTTTTATTTATGTTAGGTTAGCAGCAATTTGTAGACATAGATACAAAAATCTGGTCCCGCTTGAGATGATGCAAGGAAGCCATTTTTATTGTGTCCGAGCCAGCAGACGCTAATTGATTTAGGCCAGTTGGTTCATGTCTTTCTTTTTTTTTTTTTCTCTCAACTACACAAAAACACAAAAATCCCCCCTTTTGCTCTGGAAGAGCCTTTTGCTCTGGAAGATCAGGTTTAAGGCAAGCCCTTGCTCCTTGTCTTTTCCATACAGCATGAGTGGCCTCTCAGCTCAGGATCCCACCAGCACTTATGCTAATGTGGGCACATTATGGTAACAAGCACCTAATAATAGAGGGAAATTTAATTCCAGCAGCAGCAGCAGCAGCGGCTGCGGCAGCCTCTCACTGGAGAGGAGCCATCCTCCTTAGGAGGAGGACTGGTGCCGTTTGCATATGAGGGTGGCAGGAAGCCAACACACTTGCCTCCTGAATTTGGTTTCCTTCCCTTTATTCACGTCTATAATTGAGCCTTTGTAAGCAGAGGGATGAGTGTAAAGGAGCTAAATTTGGAGCTGATTTCACGGGGGTGATGAGAGCTCTGGAGGCCAGCTCTACCTTATGTTCATCTTGCCGACCAAGAGGAAATTCTTGGCCCTGATCTAGGGAAAAAAGAAACTACACTTGCCATTTCTCTGTATCTTCCACTACTAATAAAATGCTATTAGAAGCATCCAGGAAGAATGTGGATGGGCTGGGGGGGCAATCAGTACCAAACAGCAGGAAAAAAAATGTGGATTCCTGGATTCACCAGTTCCCTCAACTGGTTTGTAATTTAGGAAGGGAGGCAAGAAAGAGGCATGGCCCTTGAACGTGAGCCTTTAGGTGGAGACCCACTGAGGCCTCACGTAAGTGTGACCCTGTACTTGAGCATCTGCTAGCCAGCTGGGTTCACAGCTGATCTCACGTTGTATTTAGCCTAGAAGAGTCAGCACTATATAGGCAACATAGCCAAACGGATTGACAAAATGAGCTAAAAGCAGGTAATTGGATAAGATCCTCCATGCTTCTACCAGTCTGGAATATAAAAAGCATTCTTACAGTAGTATTGCCACTTAATTACCTGGATCTATGGCTTCTCCATCAAAGATAGTGTTCATCTGGATAGTTTCCTAAGGAGAAGACAGAGACAGCATCAAACACAATCCTACATTCCTTCCCCCAGACAAAGCTACGCATCCTCACAACCCAAGTTCCTTAACCAAAGCCTTCTTGACTTCTAAGTCTTTAATTAGGCACTGTGATAGATGCAGAGGACACAGTGGTGAACAAGGCAGGCATAGTCACTGCCTGTACAAAGCTTGCCAATTACAAACAGGTGCTGCAATGCAGAGTAATAAGGCTATGATGGGGAGATGTAGGGTGTTATGGGGCACAGGTAGGGGTAGAGGGGACATTTAAACCACACTTGGGGGTTAAGGAAGCATCCTGAGTAAATAAAATCTGAGCGTAGAAGGAAGAGTGGAAATGCCACACAGCATGGCTAAGACCTACGTTGTGTCAGTGAATTGCTGTCAGGCATTGTCAAGGTGGACACAGGTGAGCTCCTAGGTGTCCGTACCTCTGGCCCTGGCACTCTGGCCCTCCCCCGCGGCCTCCCCTTGCCTAGGCCAATGCAGTGTCACATCTGGGCCTCACCTAAGCCCTGTGCTCCAGGTCTTTTCTCTTCCCTGATCTGTCCTTGGTGCCACCCTCCAGGACCTGACTTCTGCCTAATGCACCTGTCCCTTGTCCCCATAGAAACACCCCCTTCCCTCACATGCTGCCCTCTAGAGGTGCCAAAGTCAGGGTCACTAGCACAGTAACAAGGATTGTTTTTGGAGTTTAGCAAGCTTTCCAATCTCCAGTTTTTATCACTTAAAGGATCCCCTACCTAGTTCCCCACAACTCCCCAACTCTGAAGAGAGAGGAAATGGGGATTATATGGCCTTCATCAATTTGACCAGCTAAGCAGCCCCACTGTTTGTGGTCATGGGTATTTATTTAATAGACTAATTTAATATTACATAGTTCTAGAGCAATCGCTAAGTGGCATCCCCAAGGGTACTCGCCTTAGACAATAAGACCCAGGAGACCTGAGACTGCCTCTTCTTCCTGTTTGTACACTGGCCAGAACATAGAAGACTTAGGGGATGGATGTGCCTGAAGCCAAAATTCCAGTGCCCTGCACTGACTTCCTCATTGGAGGAGCCATTGAATTATGCAACAAATTCATGAAGCTTGGACCATGACAAAGCCTTATTCGTGGGGGTAGGGAAGAGCTGGAGGGAGCCACCTTCAAGTTCCTTCACTTCACTTCCCAGGGGGTAGATAAGGTTCTGTCAAAGAGAGAGAGAGAGAGAGAGAGAGAGACAGAGACAGAGGTGGAGGAGAGGGAACTTTCCAGCTATCCTGTAACACTTTGCATTTGTGTGACACTTAACAATTTTCAAACTATTTCTCCATCTGTTATCTCAGGGCAGATATCCTCACCCCCATTTTACAGGTGAGGAACCTAAAGCTCAGAGAGGCCAAGGAAGTCCCCGAGGTGATAAGGCTAAGTGGGTAGAGCCAACCCCGGACCAGGGAGGGCCCTTTCTCTGTCACTTTTCTGCAAGGTAGTGGAAGAGCAAAGAAAGTTTAAATCAGCTGGGCGCAGTGGCTCATGCCTATAATCCCAGCGCTTTGGGAGGCCACAGTGGGTGGATCACTTGAGGTCAGGAGTTCAAGACCAGCCTGGCCAACATGGTGAAACCCCATCTCTACTAATAATACAAAAAATTAGCCAGGCGTGGTGGCACGTGTCTGTAATCCCAGCTACTTGGGAGGCCGAGGCATGAGAATCACTTGAGTCTAGGAGGCAGAGGTTGCAGTGAGCCGAGATTGTGCTACTCCACTCCAGCCTGAGCAACAGAGTGAAATTGTGTCTTTAAAAGAAAGAAAGAAAGAAAGAAAGAAAGAAAGAAAGAAAGAAAGAAAGAAAGAAAGAAAGAAAGAAAGAAAATTTAAATCTCACTGGAGGCTGAAGCACTAGTTTTGGTCTTTAAGCTTCACTCCCTCAACTCACTTTCGTGGAGAGCTGGTATAGATAATAAACACCACTACTCAATATTTATGAAATCCTGTTCTTCTGCAAATATATCAGCAGGCATGTTCAGTGGAGGGAACAAATTCTATCAGGAGCTCGTCACACAGCAATCTGTTCCAGTAGCCAAACACAAGCACCTCCCTGAATGATAAACATGCCCACAAGGCTGTGGCAGGCCTGCCTTCGGGGGAGACGGGAGCCCCTATCCCCCAGCGTCTATGCCTGGTGCCCCACACTGCCCATACTCACCACCACGACGTCTCTCTCTGCAGTCTTCGTTTCTGCAGAGAACAGAACAGGCAGAAGTTAAGCTTCTTGGGTGGTAAATTGACCTTAAAATTCCACCTCCACAATGGTATTTCCCCTAAATAGGCTTCGATCTCAGTCTTGCAGACACAGCAAAGAATTGTTCTGTCTATAGATATGTTTCTTGACAACTTTCCATCTTCTCAGAAAAAAATACATACACATATGTATACACACACACACAATAATATTCAAACAATTTAGTTGTTTTTTATTCTTTTTCTAGCTTATTATCAGTGGACCTAGAAAACTGGCTTTTACATGGCTTTTAAAGAAAGATTGGATTGGATACCTCTGTTCATAAGGTGTGGGTTTTGTGCATTAATTCCCAAGCCCTTTTATTTTATTTTATTTTATTTTGTTTTATTTTATTTATTTTATTTTGAGACAGGGTCTCACTCTTGTCGTCCAGGCTAGAGTGTGGTCACAACTCGCTGCAGCCTTGACCTCTTGAGCTCAAGTGATCCTCTCAGCTATCTCCCCAGTAGCTAAGACTACAGGCGTACACTATCACACCCAGCTAATTTAAAAAATTTTTTTCTACAGACAGGGTTTCACTATGTTGCCCAAGCTGGTCTCGAACTTCTGGGCTCAAGTGATCCTCTAGCCTTGGCCTCCCAGAGTGCTGGGATTATAAGTGTGAGCCACCATGCCCAGCCCCCATCCCCTTTTTAAAAAGTGGGATTAGAGACAGTTTGTGAAAATCTCATTTATTAAAATCATCTCTGTCAATATGATCAATAACCACTATAATCAAATTTCTAACCCTGTTGAGACATGCCTTAAGCATGTCAGACACATGCCTGTAGATGGAGTGATTAAAGCAAACTTTTTTTTTTTTTAATTAAAACACTGTCCAATTCTTTGTCCTGTCTCCCCCATACTCTGGAGTCTACTTGAGGCCAAGCCAGGACACCTCCTCAGACCTGGAGCTGCTCAGATGGACCTTCCCAATTTACCCACTTCTCTGAAGTCAGTCAGCTCTCAGCCCATCTCACCACCCTCATCTCCCCCTTCTCACTAGTCTAACCTAAATAATTTGTGGAAATGATCAAATCCATTAGAATCTGGGAATCAAGTATTATCTGTTCTTTTTTTTTTTGAGACAGAGTCTCACTATGTCGCCCAGTCTGGAGTGCAGTGGCGTGATCTTGGCTGACGGCAACCTCCACCTGCTGGGTTCAAGCAATTCTCCTGCCTCAGCCTCCCGAGTAGCTGGGACTACAGGTGCGTACCACCATGCCCGGCTAATTTTTTGTATTTTTAGTAGAGACGGGGTTTCACCATGCTGGCCAGGCTGGTCTCAAACTCCTGACCTTGTGATCCACCCACCTCGTCCTCTCAAAGTGCTGGGATTACAGGTGTGAGTCACTGCGCCCAGCCTTATCTGTTCTTTCAAAAGAGGCCTGTGTCCAGCACAAAGCATTAGCTGTCCTCAGGACACCCTCCATGGGCCGCAGTAAGCAGGTCCTGTCTACATTTAACACACGGAGAGTTCTTTCTTCCTGTGCCATGCAGCAAGGCACAGACCTAGGTGTTCAGCTGAGATGATTGGCGAGGGCTCTAGGTAGGGCATAGGCAGGACCAAATTGAGATATCCAGGCAGGCCAAGGCACTGTCCCCCCACCCTTCCCATTCTCCAGCTGCAACCGACCTCCGCTTCCTTCCAGCCACAGAAGATGCAGCTGAAAATGCTCCAAGATGTGATCGCGGCCTGATTCTTTGCCGAGTAGGAACCTTTTTACGTAGCACAACAGAGCAAGCAAAAAACAACAGACAAGGGAAACAGGTACTGTACATACCTCCTTTCTTTGTCCTATGGGGGGAAAAAGAATGGCTATTAATTCACTTGAAAGTATGCTGCACTGGCACACACATGACACCATAGGGTTCTTTGGGCAACTATGCCCTTTGAGATACAGGGGTTGACTGAAAGAGGTGCCAGGGATAGGGGCCAGAAAGAAAACTAGATCACCACGCCTGCTTCAAACAAAGCAGCTTCATCACTATTGGCTTTGGACTAGGGAGGTTCTGGGAATTTGATGAGTTGAAAAGTATCACCTTATAAACTTCAGGGAATACATTGTCTCTGATGAGAAAACCTGGTGAGGACATGCCTGCCCTAGTCAGACTGTCCAGCAAGTCTTCTTGCCCTATCCCTTTCTCCCCAAGAGCCAGCAGAGCAGAAGGCTTGGCTCACAACAGGGAGGTTTGAGAGCTGGCAGTTACATTTTGGTTTCCTGTCACATGAAGAGCTGGACTCAGACCCTACGAGATTTCCCATGATCACCTTGGATTCTATAGCTCTGTAACCCTAATTTTCTTCTTTGCTATTTGACAAAGGTTGGCTGTCATATGGTATAACTAATTTCCAGAGAGGTTGAGTCTGAGTCTGGTTTTCTAGCTAGTTTTTCTTTTTTAAGTCAACCATGTTGAAAACAATTAATATTTACAACATAAGTTAAAAGAACCAGGTTCAAGGTGCATGTTTAACGTTTAGCCATAAATTACATGAGAGTTGCAGTGTCTATTGGATTTGTTTCTTCAAGAACTTCTATCCAAATCCCATTACAGTACACCACCATCCTTACAAGCAATTACTCTTTTAGAGCTGTTTTTTTTTTAAAAAAAAATCAATTTGTGAATAGAGTTCAAACAAAAATGCCTTTTTTAATTTCAGCAGATGCTCGAGGATTTCTTACCTTGAAGTCAAGGTTGCCAATAGCAACAAACTTCCGCAATAAATATGGCAAAATGCAATGCACATCTTTATTCTAATGCCTTGTACTTTTATACAGTCTTTCATCCATAGATTTTGTTATTTGACAGTTAATATTTAATATTTAAAATACCCATAAAAGGCACACATGTCTTATCACCCCCTCTTTTTGCCATTGAGAGATCCTAGAACTCAGAGGTTCCAACACCTCAAGATACTTGGGCATAGAGCTAAACTTGGAATCTAGAATCCTGAACTCACTGGGACTCATCTGTGAAGAATAATGAAACAAGATTTGTAAAAAATGGCTGGGTAGTGTACTAAGCATTTACTCTATATCAGGAATACAGTTAAGTGCCTTGTTTACATTTGTTCATTTAGTTGATTAATTTTACAAATAAGAAAATTCAAGTTCACAGAGGTGGTCACTTGCTCAAAGCCACAATCCAAGAAAATGGTAGAGCTAAGACTTGAGCTCAGGCCCATCTAACTCCAAAACTCAGGCTCAGAACCATCTAAGCTGTAAGTTGTAAGAGCTACTGAGAATCAAGAAGCTTGGCTCTGGGAGAAGTTTGTGATTCTTTGGTGCTCTCTTCACGTCACTCTACTACCTCACTTTAGCCAGTAAAAGACACATCACAGATTGGCACAATAAGAGGCATATTAGTGGGGAGGTGAAAACTGGAAAAAGAGAAAACAGGCCTGCGTTTACAACCCTTAAGAGTGAGAGACTGAGACCACAAGCAAAACACCAAGAATTATTTGGTCACACAAAAACCCGGCTGAGTCACTGGAGACAAAAGCTTAATTCCCTTACTGGTTTTGTGTGCTTGCCTTAATTCCATACTATCCTTTAAATATTCTACAAATAAGAGCACGGCATATTCTATCGCTATTTACAACAGGGCTTTGCTGAAGGTTTTATCCAGGGCAAGGTCATCAGAAGGTTGATGCCCCAGTCTCATTAAGAGCCTCAAGGACAGAGTAGGTTGCCAGGGAAAGCCAAAAGGATGGTTTCCTGGCCTAGCAGGTGACAAAGAAAGTGCACCAGGAACGAGGGGAGCTGGGATTCCTTCCCCCGTATCTCCTTTTCCTGCCTTCACTCCAGGCAAACTGCCTTGTAGAGAAATCCTGATTCTCCATTTTTCCTTCTCCTGATGTCACCAGAAACAGTGTCCTAAAGGAGGTGGGGAAGAGAGCCCAGCCCACTGGCAACTTACAGAGGTTCCTTGTTCTTCCCAGTCTTGCAGGGGCAGTGTCTGTGGATGGCTTTGGCCAATAGGACGACCAGGTACACGAGGAGACCCAGAAGCAATATGGAGCCCAAAGTGATGACAAATGGCACGTACCATGCAGATGGAGAGTAAATGTTTTTCCTCAGGACCTGATAGGTGACCCTGGGCTTGAACAACAGAGAGCAGGGAGGGTGAGTAGAGGGTGGTAGTGATTTTGACATTCAGCACTCTCTCGTGTTGAGTGTTTATTCCACTCTTTGTTATTGTTATTGCTCTATAAGTTGGACATCTGTGTGCTCACAGTTCTTGCTGATTCAACCCATCACCTTATTTATAGTCTTTGCAGACATCCATTAGATCAAAACCCAGAAATTTTAGGGAACTGAAAAACAACTCTAGGCCTTATTTTATTCTCTGTCTTCCCCTTCCCCAAAGCTAAAAAAAACTCCATTGGCTTTTTTTCTGCCATATCTGGGCATAACCCAGGGACGAATATAGCCATTGTCTCTCACCGAGACAGCATAAGCCACGAAAGTTGTTTTTTTAAATGCCTTGTAGGCTTTTCAGTGTTTTCTCAACTACAAGCTGCCACTGCCAGAGCAGTGGGCTGATATCACAGCAAAGCCTCAAGTTCAGCATCTGCTTCCTAGAGCTGGAGACAGATAACAAACAAGTTATGGAGGTTTCAGGATTGGAGATGTCACAATCAGGTCATGCTCTGAGCCCAAGAAAGGTGGGAACTCCTCACTCAGGAGAGCCTACCAGCTCCTCCCACAAGGAAAGTCCTAGGGTTGCCATATGCCTCCATTCACTGGGGTCATATTGACTCGAGCACAGGAGAGAGGAGCATGAACCAGCTCCTGGCAAGACTCTGAGAAGAAGCTGGCCACCTCCATAGTGGGTTCTCTAAGGTTCTGATTACCTTCCTTCTGGCATGCTGCAGGTATCAGGCTGCTGACCAGGGGTGCAGCTTCTACTAGGAGGAGGAGGAGGAGGAGGAAGAGGAGGAGGAAGAAAGGGGACAGATGAGTCAGCATAGATGCAAGCCAGTTCCTCCAAGGGGCAGGGAAGATAATCCTGTTGTCAGATTCAAGGCTCTCCCTTCCTTCTCCAGGCCAATTCTGTGATAGCACCTGATCATTTTCTTCCTACCCTTTCCCACAGTCTGTATTTACTTTGTCAATTTGAATACTTGTTTGTAATCTATCTCCCCCTCTAGATCAGTGGCTCTCAGACTTTAATGCACATTAGAATTCCCTGAAAGGCTGATTGAAAACACAGCTCACTGGACCCCACCTCCAGAGTTTCGGATTCATTAGGTTAGGGGATAGAGTTGGGGATTCCGGGTTCCAGCATCCTTCCCTGGAGGTCATGGTGATGATCATGGTTGGGTAACCTATAACTTTAATAATCTAGGCTGGGCCTGAGAATTTGCATTTCCAACCAGTTTCCAGGTGGTGCTGATTCTGATGGTCTAGGGACCACACTTAGAGAATCACTCGCCTATACAATAAGCTTTCTGAGAGCAGGGATCATTTTTGGCTTGTTTGCTAAAGTGACTGGCACACTATAGGCATTAAATCGATATTTGTAGATTGGATGAATTTTTTTGGAGCGGAGGTGGGGTGTAGGGTACAGATTGGTACCTGGTGATTCTTCAAAAGATGTGGGAAAGAGCACCCAGCAGTAAGCAAGCAACCTAATTTCATGGATATTGACTTGCAAAGACTCTTCTGAACAAGCAGAGAGGGGTTGTGAAGGTAGCAACTGGCAACATGCCCATGGAAATCAGCTCCTGTGCCACAAGCCACACAGATGGTTGAGGTCTGATCTCTCACAAGTCTCTGCACAAACAACACACTCTTCTCTACCAGAACAGGAAATGTTAGTGGTTGAGTTAGCGGTTATGAGTCTGAGGTCTCACCAGATTTTTGCCACCCTGCAGCTACTCCAGTCCAGCCCATGGTTGCCATTTTTGGCAACATCCTAATACCTCAACTCTTCAGTCCACCCCACATACCTCCAGGCCGGGGAAAGAAGTCCATCAACATAACTCACAAGGAAATGTGCCTGGGGATTCCAGGTCCTAAAGCCCTTACCCTGGGGGTCGTGGTGATGATAGTGGTTGGGTGGGGAATGACTTTAATACTCAGTGTCACTGTTCCTGTCTCAACAAGAGCCTCCGCTTTCTTCCTGTCAGACAGCAAGTTGTCATCAGTTACGTAGACAAGTAGCTTGTAGTCCCAGATCTTATCAAACCCACCAGCATAGTCAAAGCGAGATGTAAGCAGCAGGCGTGTGACATTGGAACCAGCATTGGGAGAGAAGGTGAAATGATTGTTGACGTTACCTAAATGAGATTTGATGCAGGGGTGTTGGTAAAAGGAAGAAAAGAGAGTAAGAAATAAAGGTTTAGAAGAAAACTGCATTCAATCTTTTTCTCAAATGTCCACACCTCAAGTGTAGACTGTGTCTCTGATACACCAGAGCTGGATTAGTTATATGCTACAGGCTTTAACTGCACCAGAGATGGCATTAGTACAAAGAAGCTCTTGCTCACAACCAGTGTGGCTGCAAACAAGGCTGAGTAGAAAAGGACAATAGGACAACACCCTTAGCCTAGGTGCCATCTTGCTGAGTATTAAGCAGAGACTTTGTAACCCTGGTGCAGCCCCTTCTGATTTCTCATCCGGCAATTATTTGGTAACAACACGTGTAATTCACACTCAAACAAATGAGTGGGTTTCAAGAGGGTAGAATAGGTCACATCCCTAGCCATAGGCCAAGTTCACTGCATGCTTTTCACAGGACCCAGTGGGTCACACTGGTTACGGCTGTCCCTGGAGTCCTCCAAAGGAAGGTGCCTCCTGGCTTTGCGGGAATTGCAGTCCCAGCTCCTCCTGAACCCACCCCATCACACCCCCAAACACACACACAGCTCTGCTGGGGCTCATGGCTCAGCTCAGGGAGCCTGGGGCAGAGAGGCTGCCAGCCCAAGCACACGCCCGCTCATTCCTCCACTGGCTCCAGACTCATTACCGACTGAACACCAGTAAATGGAGCAGGAGATGATGCAATTTTTGCTCCCTTAACAGCAAAATGCTCCATAAAGGCCTTAGGGCTCTCAGTATGGATTGTTTCCATCTTCGGCAACTGCAGTCTCGAGGCAGTTTCTGCCCCTGGGTTTTGTGACACAGCCAGCTCGAGAGGCTTCCTACTGTTCAAGTTCCTGCTCGGCCAAGGGCACAGCAGGCAGCAGGGATGGATTTTTACTCTCTCACGTGGAATTGTTCTGCTTGTTTGGGTTTACATCTCTGGCCCCAGCGCTTCATTAGATGAGCTATTTTGGTGTAATTTCCATTGAGGGGTGCTCTTTTTTCCCTACAATGGTATATTTTTAAAGGCAGAAGATGAATGGAGCAGAAGAGAATTCCTGAGGACACGTTTCAAAACGCACTTAATCTATTTAATCTATTATTATCCAGAGGGAGGACTGGGATTCCCTGCCCCCACTACAAGCTTTCAGGAAAAGAGGTGGTCGAAAAGTTGGACTGCATTTTTTCTAACGACACTAATATGCTTTATGACTCATACTGTAGTCAGGAATTAGGGGGTTCACCCTTTTCTTGGGCCTTTGGGCAGTCACGTATGGGGTCTGGGAGGAGTAAGACGAGAAGGGGAAACTGAGAGGAGTGCCAGGAAGCATAGGGGCTGCTAGATTTTGTGTCTCTGCTTTCCTCATTCAAATACTTCCCCAGCAAGCTGGGTGCAATGAGGCATGCCTGTAGTCTCAGCTACTTGGGAGGCTGAGCAGGAGGATTACTTGAGCCCAGGGGTTCAAAACTAGCCTGGGCAGCATAGCAAGACCCTATCTCAAAAAAATAATGCCCTCCCAACTCCCATCCCACTTTGCCCAGATCAGTGTGTGAGCACAGACCCCACCCCTAGACAACTTCAGGGTCCTCAGGGACAGGGCCAGGATTGTCGACACCAAGTACTATACCTGGGCCAATGGAATAACGGAAAGATCTGGGGCTGGAATCAAGGTCGGTACACGTCAGCTTGAAATTCTGAATATTTGTGCCAACTTTCAGATCCACTGGGAGGGCCAGGAAATAAGAGTTTGGAGTACAAATTGGCTTTTCATCATTTTCTTCAAGGATGTTCACAGTAACCTAGAGTAGCAAGAAGGTGGTCATTCTCAATAGCTAAAACTCATTGAGTGCTCACTGTGTGTAGGCAGTTTTCAGGCTAAGCACTTTTCATAAATTAGCTCATTTAAACTCACATGAGATAGATAACATGATTATTCCCATTTTATGGTGAGAAAATGGAAGTTTAGAGAGACTAGGTAATTGATCTAAGATCATTCAGCTAGTGAATGGCAGAGTTGGGATTTGAATTCAGGTCTGTCCTACTCCAAATCCTATGCTATTAACTTCTACACCATATGCATGTGTGTGTGCACATGTAGTGTATGTATACCTTGCCCCCCCACACACACACATGCACCTGGACACATAGGCTCACCTGCAGATGACACCGAGTTGTTTTTCCAGGAAGGTGTGGATTTACGGTGTCTCCATGTGCCACCTTGCCTGCTGCCCCTTGTAAATGGAACTTCTTTAACTCTGGCATATGCAGAAATGGTTCTCAGCCCTGGCTCTGCTTTCTTGGGCCCACTTCAGAACCAATAGATTGGAGGGTGGAGGTCAGGGCCCTCATTGATGTTCCCTAGCTGATTCTAATATGCAGCCAGGGCTAAGACTCACTGGGACAGAACAAGCAGGCCTGGTTAAGCTGGGATCTCATCTGTAACCTGGGCTATTAGCACTGTACTAAGCCCTAGAGCTAACCTGCCATAAGCAGGGGCCAGCCTATTCTCTTTCATCGCTGTCTTTTATGCCTGGTAAATTGGAATATAGCCTGGGATGCCTGCCAGCACAGAATCATAGAATGTCAGCCCTGAAAGGGACTTGTGTGATCGTTTAGTTCATCACCCCTTTTAAAAAGCTTATGAATTTTGAGTCATATTCATACTACCTTTGAAATTTGGGATTTCAGCTACTTCTGAGCCCAGGAATAAATTGAAATGTTCACTCTAGTTAGCCCCCAGAGTGGAGTCCATTCATTTTCTTTAAAAAAAAAAAAACAGCCTAACAAACACTGCAATTATCTCCAACTTTCCTTGGGTAGCAATGCCAAACCTTGCACATCATTAAAAACATCATCCCATTAATTCAAAGCAAGTTATCGGAGGAAGCGGACTATTCAGGCATTGGGTTATCAGGTGACTCTCCGTTTAAGAGATAGAGAAATAGGGACATGGAGATAAGCATTGCTCAGACTCCCTCGGAAAATTGGGATCAAAGTTGAAAAATGAACTCGGTCTCCTGACTCTGAACCAATCTTTGTCTATGGCTGCCTGCTGCTAACTGAGAGTTCATTTTGCCTTCATGCTTTTTTACTTTACTAATGGGAAGGACCAGGGAATAGTTTGGTCTTTGTGGCTATCATGTTGCCCTTGGATAATCCAAACCACTGACAACATGGACCTATTAGGTCCCTGCAACTCGAGGTGTGGCAGGGGACCAGCAGCACCGCCTGACTTGGAAGCATGTCAGAAATGCAGAGTCTCAGGCCCCAGACCCTCTGACTCAGAATCTGCCTATAACAACATTCTCAGCCTCAAAGGTTGGGAAGCAAGATAGCAACACAGCATCGTTTTAAGATCTACCCCATCTGGTATGCATAGAGGCAGGGTAGGAACACGGCATAACTGCTCCTGGGGAGGAAATGCATAACTCCAAAACCACACTCAACTTCTGGGAAGTGTGCATTTCACCAACAGCCTTCAGTGAAGGCAAAGCAAGATTTACAGGGCCACAAGAGGAACCTTGTCCCACAAAGTGGCTTTGTGGGTCCACCAGACATTCTAATATCTGGCCAACAACTTTAGTGCTTTTGTCAGTCACCCGCAAACTTGAGCCTCAAAAAAATGTGGGGCTGGGTGCAGTGGCTCACGCCTATAATCCTAGCACTTTGAGAGGCTGGGGCGGGTGGATTACTTGAGGTCAGGAGTTCGAGACCAGCCTGGCCAACATGGCGAAACCCGTCTCTACTAAAAATACAAAAATTAGCTGCGCACGGTGGTGCACACTTGCAATCCCAGCTACTTGAGAGGCTGAGGCACGAGAATTGCTTAAGCCCAGGAGGTGGAAGTTGCAGTGAGCCAAAGTTACACCACTGTACTCCATCCTGGGCAACAGAGCGAGACCCTGCCTCAAAAACGAAAAAAGAAAAATGTGGATCTTTATTTCCCAGGGCACCTTTACTTGTTTCTCACCACATCCGCAGGATGTACCCTGGGAAGTTTCCTCATTGCCACATCCACACTCTGGGGGTGCCAGAGAGACCCTAAGTCAACCAGTTGGGTTACTGGGACTATACCAAGCAGCCCCACTCACAGTGACAGAGCTTGTGTCTTCGTTGTTGGTGGCCTGGATTCTGAGAATATAGATGGGGGTTGTTTCATAGTCCACTTTAGTTACCAGCTGGAGTTCTCCTGTCTTGGGATTAATCCAAAATACATTTGGATACTGGAGGCTGGCCCCTCCGGTGGAGATGGAGTACACGAGGCTGCTCTGGGGGAGGTCTTTATCAGTGGCTCGCACCTGTCCCACTCGGGTTCTGGCTGGAGGAATAAAGTACCTGCAATAAGTCCTGCTTTTAAGGGGTAGGGAAGGATGATTCAGGAACAGATGTCCTAACTGCCATGGTAAGAAGGACTTCTGGAGGCCTCCTTGCTGTCCAAACTCTGTTTTATAGCTTCAATTCTACTAAATTGAAATAATGCTAACCAACACCCGCTAGGTAACTGACCCTATGATCCAAGCAGTCCTGTGAGGTGTAATAGACAATTTATATCTGTGTGTGTGTGTGTGTGTGTGTGTGTCTGTGTGTGACGGAGTCTCACTCTGTCGCCCAGGCTGGAGTACAGTGGTGCGATCTCGGCTCATTGCAACCTCCACTTCCTGGGTTCAAGCAATTCTCCTGCCTCAGCCTCCCAAGTAGCTGGGATTACAGGTGCCCACGACCACACCTGGCTAATCTTTTTGTATTTTTAGAAGAGATGGGGTTTCACCATGTCGGCCAGGCTGGTTTCGATCTCCTGACCTCAAGTGATCCGTCCAGCTCGGCCTCCCAAAGTGCTAGGATTATAGTCGTCAGCCACCATGCCCAGCAATTTATGCCTTTATATAGGCTCCAGGGACACTAATCATTTTGCTATCAGAAACAATAGTACAAAGAACATACAACCTCACACATACATCTCTTTGCAGCAGTATTGTCTAAAAGTCCCGTGTTTTTCAATTTTCTATAATGAGCATGAATTGCTCTTTTAAAAATAAACAATTGTTAAAGAATTTAGCAATTGATGATTACAGATTATAGATTTTTAAATCCTCTTCCATTTTGCAATTTTTACAAATATTGTTGGTGGGGCTGCTAGCATTCTGGCTTGTTTTGTAGGAGTTCCTTCTCATAAATTACACTCCTCAAGGGCAGAACCTTCTCTTTTTCAATTCTGTATCCCAGCACTAAGTTTGTGACCCAAAGTAGGTGATCAAAAAGAACTGCAGTAAGATCTGTGAATTCCCAGAAAGCCTATTCCTTTCAAATTTGTTATTCACTGGATAAGGTATAAGAAATTAAAAGCATTTTCTTTGGACTTGCATTTTGCATTTTGCTTGAAAACTTAATGTCAGGAAATGGAGACCATCCTAAAGAGAATGGATCATTTTAGAGGGAGTGTTTTGGTTTTGGTTTCATTTGTTGTTGTTGTTTTTAATATGGAAAAAGTATCCATGATCTAAAGATGAAAGGCTGTGGGGAGTCTATTACACTAGAGCATTTATAGTATTACCTTCAAACTGAGAGAGCGAGAGGGAGGCAGAAAGTGAAGCTGGAAGTGGGGAGTGAGTCTTTTCCTTAAAGGGGAGGAGCCTGCAAAAAGCAGGGTGTTGTAAAGGGCAGAAAAGAAGGCCTTCAGGGAATCTTAGTAGGGGAGAGAGAAAATGCCTTTATTTTGTTTGTAAATGAAGGAAATATAGAAATGGGAAACCTTTTCTGTTTTTAAATTTTAATTCTCTGAGTGAGCTGGATAAAACTCACAGTGGAGACCAAGAGAAAACTTAAACCTGGAGAAGGGAGGATTAGCGGAATCAGGCAAACAGGCAAGGAAGCAATCAGAGGCTTCTGAGAAATGCCGTTTAACCAACAGTTTTCAAAAGTCCAAGTTTCACCTGAAGGGCTCCTCAGCAGCGAGGAAAATTTAAAAGAAATAAGAGGTGCAATAAATACTAATCAGCTGTGAATCACTGTGCAAAACAGCATGCGAGGCCTCCAGAAGGGAGTTTTCCACTCCACAGAACACACGTTTGGATGGAGTCCATTGACAGCACTCTGGTCTGTGTCTTATCTGTTACTTACCCGGCCTTCTTTCTGACACATCAAATACATAGGATGGCCTATCAAAAATGAGAGGAAACTCATTTTCTGGGCTTGTTAGGATATAAACGTAGACGTTATCTAAAAATGGAAATAGAAACACATTTAATCACAATTCCATACTCATCCATTTGTTTATTCAACATCTTTAAAGAATCTCCTGTGTACAGGCTTTGCGCATAGGGGATACCAGGTGGCTAAGACATGGGAGCTCCTGCCTTTTAGATGCCGAGGGTGTTCACCCTTTGATAAGCGCATGAGCACACAGAGCACTACAGAACCCAGGGTAGGAACAGCTTCCAGGAGAAAGAACAAGCTGAGCCTTAAAAGGATAGAATCAGACAAATGGGGCAGGGAGGAGATTGGGGGGTGTTGTAGGCATATGCAAAAATGCCAAGGTATAAAACCACATAATTCACTCTGGAAAACTTCAAGCTCTTTGCCCAGTTGGAAAAAAATGGGGGCTTGGAAGCAAGTGACAGGAGGTGAAGCTGGAGAATTAAGCAGCAACCGAATGATGAAAAATCTTGTATGCCAAGTCAAAGAGTTGGAACTTGAACTTGACAGCTACAGGAGATGCTCGAAGGCTTTAACCAAGGAAGTCATATGATGGCATTTGCATTTCCCTTCAAAGACTCTTAAGTGTTGTAATTCAGCCGAGAAAGAGGGGGTCCCTGCATGAGGGCAGTACTAGTGAGAAGGGGGACCTAGCACAATACCTAGTATTGCCCAGCAGAGTTTGGTCATTGATACTCAAGAGAGACAATCATGAAATAAAACAAAATGATACTTGCTTTTATAGTAAGGGGGGGCCACATCCTGCACCTGGATTATCACCGTATATTTATTGCCGGCTGCTAGGTTACTTGGATTTTCGTAGTCTAGATCACCAATCAGCTAGATTAAAACAGAGATAGTAAATTATACAGATTAAACAATCCTATTTATTGGGCTGCGAGAGACATTTTCATATACTGCTAGTGGATATATAAATTGGCAAAACGCTTTTGGCAAACACTTTGCCCATAAAAATTAGGAGCTTTAAAAAGTTATGACCATACCTTTGCTCACTGCTAGTGAACTTATGGAAATAATTTACCAGGAGAGAGAATCTATGTACAAAGATGTTCATTAAGCACTATTGCTCAACAGCACAGGATCACAACTTCAGATTCGTTGAAGAAAAGCACAAAATTGAATCTTATATGCAGGGCTGTTTCATTATAGTAGTCCCCCCTTATTATCTGTGGTTTTGCTTTTGACAGTTTCAGTTACTTGGAGTCAACCACAGTCTGAAAATAGTGAGTACAGTACTATAAGATATTTTGAGAGAGAGAAGCCATATTCACATAACTGGTTTTCTTTATTGTTTTTTAGAGATAGGGGTCCCCTTTGTTGCCCAGGCTGGTGTGCAGTGGCTATTCACAGGTGTAATCATAGCTCACTGCAGCCTCAAACTCGTGGCCTCAAATGATCCTCCCATCTCAGCCTCAAGTAGCTGGGACTATGGGTGTGCACCACCATGCCCAGTGTCACACAACTTTTGTTATAGTATTTTGTTATACTTTTTCTATTTTATTATTCACTATTATTGTCAATACTTACCGTACCTAATTTATAAATTAAACTTACCATAGGTATCTATGTATAGAAGGAAAAAACATAACATATGTAGGGTCTGGTACTATCTGTGGTTTCAAGCATTCACTAGGGGTCTTGGAACATATCCCCGGTGGATAAGGGGGCAGTACTGTATCTAAAATTCATATGCAGGCTAGGCACAGTAGCTCATGCCTATAATCCCAGCACTTGGGGAGGCGGAGGTGGGAGGATTGCCTGAGACCAGGAGCTTGAGAAAAGCTCTAGAAAAAGCTAAAAAATAAGCCAGGCACAGTGGCGCACTCCTGTAGTCCCAGCTGCTAGGGAGGCTGAAATGTGAGGATCACATGGGCCTAGGAGTTCAAGGCTGTGGTGAGCTATGATTGAACCACTGCACTCCAGCCTGGGTGACAGAGTGAGACATGGTCTCTTAAAAAAATAATAAAAATAAAAAATACCTATGCATATATGTATAAAATACACATAAAATATATCTATAGAAAAAAGAGAAGAAGGACATGTACCAAACTACTAACACTGGTTATCAGTGAATGGTGATGCTTTTCTGTGCTTTCTATATTTTCTACAGAGAACATGTATTAATTTTCTAAACAGAAAAAAATAGAAATTATTTTTAAGATGGTACTATGAATAAACTGGGTGAGATGTTCTTGGGGATTGAAGAAGGGCTTGGGATGGGAGGTGGAGAAGAAAGCTGGGTGAGGGGAAGGGTAGCGGGTTGCTGGCTTCCCTCCCTGAGGCGGCTGCTTTCCCAGCCCTTTCATTTTTCTCTTCTCCTTCCCCACCACCTTCCAGCAGGAGCTCTGTAAGGAAAGGTCTAACTCAAATCATTGGGACCCACTTTTCATGCCTATCCTTCTTCCAATGCAGCTTTGTCCCTTGAAGTTGCCAGGGAGGGGGCTTCCTACACATCCTCACTGTTTCACTCTCCTCTGGTCTCCAGTGGTTCTACTGTGTGGAATTTATCCAGACATACTCAAGGTCCCGGCCCTGCTTTCTCTCACCTCACAGCTCTATGGGCCGGGAATGAGCACTCAAATAAACAAAAGTGCCTGAGCACAGAGGGCACTGACGTGTCTGTGAAGGCACGATAAGCAGGCACACAAACTGCATGCTATGCAAGGAAGAATCCAGTCCTCAGCAGCCCAGGCACAACTATGTGTAACAAATGATTCCTGGAACCAGGGTAAAATAAAGAGCGAATGGCGAACACAGACTCACTATTAAGCCTGTCAGTTACAGTCGCTCTGAGAGGGGGTTACCTTGGAAATTTCTCTCTATGGGGCAGCAAAAGCATGATGCATGTTGGACCGATTCCCGATGCCCTTTTAATGATGCAATGACCATTAACTGACCACAATTTTCCCAGAGCCAGCTGGATCCTGTAAAAATCTGCTGCCGCTCCCCACTCCAGATGGCATGGTGAAGTTGAATCTGTTGTTTGGTGCCTCACTGTCATCATCAAAGCAGAACTTGTTCAGGTCAAGAAGCAACGTCCCCTTGGCTGTTCTTTCCGGCACCATAATGCTGGTGAAAAGACACAATCCAGTATTTCCCCCAACAAATGATAATCAACTGTTCCTTCTCACGTGGGCCCTGGGCTAGACACCTCTACTTTAACTGCAATTCAAAGTAAGTCCTTGGTCATTGCAGTCACCTCCTAACTGGTCTCCCTGATTCTGCCCTTGCTACCTTTTGGGCTATTTTACACACAGCGGCCAGAGGGATCCTGCTAACATGTTGTCAGATCATGTCACTCCTCTGCTCCTAAGTCCCAAACGGCTCCTCATTTCACTCAAAGTACCACCTTTGATCTGCAGGATGCTTCATGACGTGCCCTCCTTTTCCTCTCTGAACTCATCTCCCACTAGCTCTTCTCCTTGTTCACTCTCCTCCTGCCACTCTGGCCTTCTGGTGCTCCCTGAGCTCTTCATGAGGCTCTGGCCTCAGCTTCCCTGCACTAGCTGTGGAATCCTCTCCCCACAAATACTCACGTGACTCCCACTTTCACTTTCTTTCATCTATCTAATCAAATGTCACCTTATCAGTGAGGCTACCCTATCTAGAATGGCAATGTTCCCTGCCGGGTACTTCCTCTCCTATTCCCCTCTTTATTTTTAATTCCTAGCACACATCATTATCTGATACACCATATATTTCTCTTATTTATTCTGTTTATTTTCTATTTCCCTCCTAGAAAGTAAACTCTATGAGGGCAAAGATCTTTGCTTTTTTCTTGGCACACTCAATAAATATTTGTTGAATGAATGAACAATAGACTTATAAGACTAGCACAGTCGTGAAGAAGAATAGAAGAGAAATATAAATTTTACGTCCTGCCTGAAGGAGTTTCTAACTGGGCTAGGGAGAATCCCTGTACCCCTCATTTCCCATGCTTTGAAGATTGAGAATTCCTTGACTTCTGTTCTAGTGGCTTCAATGGCCTAGAAGGGCCTCCTAGCACCTTTATATTATTCGTCCAAAAGAGATTTATTAATGATCAAATTTGGGGGTCTCGATCTCAGTAGACTCCAGGGTTTAGGCAAATAACACAAATGAGTAAAGCTACCCCCAAACTCAGAGCCTTCTGATCAAGCCCAGCTTGCTGTAGGAGGCTCTGAGGAAGACCAATGAACACCTTGAGACTTCAATTCATTGAGGGGCTTTCTCATGTCTCCAGGTTTCAGTTCCTCCATCTATAAAATGGACATAAATGATATCAATTAGTTTTTACTACATAACACACTGTCCCAAAACAGAGTGAATTAAAACAACAAGCATTTATGGTTTCTCACAGTACTATAGGTTTTCCCACAGTCCTTTCGGTTTTAGTTTGGCTTAGCTGGTCTCTGTGGTCACTGACAGCTTGGCTGGGGCTGGACAGTCTAGGATGGCCTCACTCACATGCCTGGTGGTGGGAAGGTGCTTGATTTCTGCTTCTTCTTGTTCTCATCTTCTAGGAGGCTAGTCTAGGCTCATTGCATGGAGGTCTCTGGTTCGAAAAGTAACAAGAGAGGGCAAGTCCCAACGCATATGCATTTTTCAAGCCTCTGTTGTGCCATGTTTGTGAATGCTCCAGTGGTCAAAGCAATTCACGTGGTCAAGCTCAGATTCAAGGAGACCCATCTCTTGATGGAGCTAATAGCAAAATCACATTGCAAAGGAGCATGCATAAAGAGCAAGCAGGGAGGAATTTGTGGCTTTTCTTTCTTTTTTATTTGTTTTGGCTACCTATCTTAATCATATTTTGCCTTGGTAGAATTTCTTACAAAAATATATCGTGGCTGTTGTGAGAATGTGCCTGGAAGACCTTTAACCATGAGAGCATAACTGACCATCGGCCTCAGCTGCTGGGCTCTGAAATCCATCACTGTGTTTGTGGTGAGGCCACGTACCAACAACTGGTCCTGGCAAAGATACTAAGGCTCATTCCTGTCCTATGTCAGTTGACACTGGCTCCAGGACCCCCAATGCCCTAGCTGAACACTCCTTAACTGCATGGCAGCCTAGAACATGTCCAACTACCTTTTCTCCCTCTTTCCTTCACTCAGATCAGCCTTGCATCATGATCTGATGACTTGCCCAGCCTTGTCCATCTCTCTCCCCATTTTCTGCCACAGGCATCTCCCCTAATAATAGCCTTGCACATTTAATCCCATCTTAGCATCTGGTTCTTGGAGCATACACTTCTCTCTGCAACCAAACTCTGCTCCCTTCTTCGTTCCACATCCTCTTTTCATGGCAGATAAAATCGGCTCTGGGCTCAGTGCATACGGAGCAAAGTCTGACAGCAAGAATGGTCATGGGCCACTGAGGATAACAGGTTTGCTTGCTGGAGCGTGTAATGGAGTCTCCACGATGCCTCATTGGCAAAGATCACCTCTGTATTTCAGCAGGATTGGAGTCTGAGCATTCCTGCCTCGATTGCACAATGTCATGGTTTCATTCATAGGGACTTAGAAGAGACACCACTTATTAAACACCAACTGCATGCTGTATCATACCAAGCACTTTAAAAACACTATCTCTAATTTCCTCATCTCAGAGAGGTTTGTATTCTTGTCCCCACTGCACAGGGGAAGAAAGAGTGGTTCCGAGCATTTTCAAGGCCTGTCCAGGAAAGTGGATGTATCCAGACTTGATCCTCTGCAGTGTTAGAGTCACTGTAAACTTTAACTTCCATCCATAAGTATCCAGGCTCACAGATGGTTTGGGGATCTAAGCCTTGATTTCAACTCTGCAGAAGCCAGGAGATTGCATCATTTAAAGAATCCAAGGTCCTGAAGCCAGACATTTCAGGCACTCCAACAGAGGCCTCCTCACTTGGCCCTCCAGGGCTGCTTGGCCTGTTCTCTCATTCGTCCCTGACAGTTGGTATTTTTCCCCTAAACGCCTAACTTGGAAAGCCACTCCCCTCATTCAGCAATCCCTGCCTCAAAAGCGAGCTGCCCTCGCTCCCAGCCATCAGACCATGTTTCTCTCCCCATGCAAAGTTGACTGTGTCCAGCCCATTCTGAATCAGCCAAACTGCTCCGCCTCTTGCTCACAAGCAGCTTGCAAAGCGCTTTCACTGAATCGCCTGACAATTTACAACCAGAGCGGGGGTTGTCACGTGCCTCGGATGCCTCCGTCGGGCCCTGGGCTCATTCATCATCAGCCTGGGAAAGCCTCAGGGGCCACGGTACGAAAGGCTGGGAGCCTGCAGGAGCCCGCGCGGGCAGCAGGGGGCGCCCGCCTCCTCCACGCCGCCCTCCTCCCTGCGGGAGCACAGCACACCGCCTCCAGCAGCCGCGCTGACCTCACCCGCTCTGCCACCTGCTCTCAAGAACTCCACAGCAGAGACCGCGCCCACAGCCTCCAAGGAAGGAACAAACATTCAAGAGGAAGTGTCAGAGACTGTGGCAGAACCATGCCATTGTCACTTTGTTCTGTTTTGACCTGCTTGTGTGCTTGGCTTTGACATAGTTGGAGAAGGTATAAGGCTGGGAGGGTGGCGGGTGCTGCAGGTCAGGGCTTCTCAGCCCTCTCCGCACCCGCCCTTATGCAGCCTTGGGACGCGAGGCTGGGCTTTAGGCTGAAGACCTCCGCCCCTGGAACTGCAGAGGAGGGGTCCCTTTCGTTGCCCTTCCTCACATCTTGGCGTTCATAGGGTGGCTGAGAGTTCCTCCCGCTAGAAGAGCCCAAAGAGGGAACTTGAGCCTTGGTTAGATTATCTTCAGTAATAAATGCAGTTAGTCCAGCTACGGATTTCACATTGGCCTTCAGGGCTAATCTGGAGGGAAGATTATCAAGTGCAGGACTCTGTTTGGGCTTGCCTGGACAGTCTAGGATATTCGAATTGCAGTTTCACCAGCTAATATGGAACACAGTCTGCAAACTGTCCTCCCATACCCCAGGGGACTCTGGACTGCAGGAAGCCAAATATACAATTAACAGATATGCACTGAAGAGAGAAAATGGACAAGGAAGGTTTGAGACAGCACAGCCCTCTCCAGGCATTCTCACTTCTTAACCTTCACCCCCTACCTCTTAGGGCAGAGGAACAAGGAAGAGCAGGAGGGCAGAAGAGGGCAGGAGCTTCCCAGGATGTACTGGAACCACCCAAGAGTTCTAGCACAGATTTAAAATGTCAAAGAAAGTGTAAGTGTGATGCTGCAAATTATCTCCACTCCATCCCCAGGGCCCAGACATCTCTCAATTTATGCACGTAAAGGTGTGGAAGTCACAATCCTAACTACCCATGCAGCTGTCCCCACCCATCTAATGGACTTGTAGGGCTTAGGTTGGGATAGGAACCTACTACATGCTTAAGATTGTGACTGACGTTATTGGGGTGTCAGCAGGAAGCAGCTGGTGAATTAGGATCATTCTAGGAGGGGTCAGTAAAGGGACTATGAAGAAGGTGCTCACAGAGTATATGGAAATCTCATCAGATGGTGCAATATCTCAGGGCTCGTGAGAGTGAAGCACCCTTACCACCTCTAGGCCCAGGGAAGCCAGTGGAGGAAGCAGGTCCTGCCACCAGTGACAGAGAGCTGCTTATGGGAATGGAGATCTTCAGGCAGGGAAGGGATGCACCCAGCTCACAAAGAGAGAGCCTGAACCTCCTCTCCTCCTCTTTCCAGGACTCCCCATTGGCCAACTAGAAGCTGGAAGGCAAGGGAGTTGGTTGGTATCTGATATGGTTTGGCTGTGTCCCCACCCAAATCTCATCTTGAACTCCCACATGTTGTGAGAGGGACCCAGTAGGAGGAAATTGAATCATGGGGGCAAGTCTTTCCTGTGCTGTTCTTGTGATAGTGACTAAGTCTCATGAGATCTGATGGCTTTATAAGGGGGAGTTTCCCTGCACAAGCTCTCTCTTTGCCTGCTGCCATCCACGTAAGACATGACTTGCTCCTCCTTGCCTTCTGCCATGATTGTGAGGCTTCCCCAGCCACGTGGAACTGTAAGCCCATTAAACCTCTTTCTGTTGTAAATTGCCCAGTCTCAGGTATGTCTTTATTAGCAGTATGAAAATGGACTAATCCAGTAAATTGGTACCAATAGAGTGGGGCTCTGCTGTAGATACCTGAAAATGTGGAAGCAACTTTGGAACTGGGTAACAGGCAGGGGTTGGAACAGTTTGGTGGGCTTAAAAGAAGACAGGAAAATGTGGGAAAGTTTGGAACTCCCTAGAGACTTGTTGAATGGCTTTGACCAAAATGCTGTTCATGATATGGACAATTAAATCCAGGCTGAGGTGGTCTCAGATGGAGATGAGGAACTTGTTGGGAACTGGAGCAAAGGTGACTCTTGTTATGTTTTAGCAAAGAGACTGGTGGCATTTTGCCCCTGCCCTAGAGACTTGTAGAACTTTGAACTTGAGAGAGATGATTTAGAGTATCTGGTAGAAGAAATTTTTAAGCAGCAAAGCATTCAAGATGTGACTTGGGTGCTATTAAAGGCATTCAGTTTTATGAGGGAAGCAGAGCTTAAAAGTTTGGAAATTTTGCAGCCTGACAATGCGATAGAAAGGAAAATCCCATTTTCTGAGGAGAAATTCAAGACAGCTGCAGAAATTTACATAAGTAACAAGGAGCTGAATGTTAATCACCAAGACAATGGGGAAAATGTCACCAGGGCATGTCAGAGACCTCTGTGGAAGCCACTCCCATCACAGGCCCAGAGGTTTAGGAGGAAGAAATGGCTTCATGGGCCAGGCCCTGGGTCCTTCTCTTGTGTGCAGCCTAGGGACTTGGTGCCCTGCATCCCAGCCGCTCTAGCTTTGATTAAAAGGGGCCAAGGTACAGCTCGGGCTATTGCTTCAGAGGGTGGAAGCCCCAAGCCTTGCCAGCTTTCATGTGGTGTTGAGCCTGCGGGTGCACAGAAGTCAAGAACTGAGGTTTGAGAACCTCCGCTTAGATTTGAGAGGATGTATGGAAATGCCTGGATGCCCAGGCAGAAGTTTGTTGCAGGGGCGGCCCCTCATGGAGAACCTCTGCTAGGGCAGTGCAGAAGGGAAATGTGAGATTGGAGTCCCCACACGAAGTCCCTAGTAGGGCACTGCCTAGTGGAGCTGTGAGAAGAGGGCCACTGTCCTCCAGACCCCAGAATGGTAAATCCACTGACAGCTAGCACCGTGCACCTGGAAAAGCCACAGGCACTCAATGCCAGCCCATGAAAGCATCCAGGATGGAAGCTGTACCCTGCAAAGCCACAGGAATGGAGCTGCCCAAGATCATGGGAACCCACCTCTTGCATGAGCGTGACCTGGATGTGAGACATGGAGTCAAAGGAGATCATTTTGGAGTTTTAAGATTTGACTACCCTGCTGGATTTCACACTTGCATGGGGCCTGTAGCACCTGCATTTTGGCCAATTTATCCCATTGGAACAGCTGTATTTACCCAATGCCTATACCCCCATTGTATCTAGGAAGTAACTAACTTGCTTTTGATTTTACAGGCTCATAGGCAGAAGGGATTTGCCTTATCTCGGATGAGACTTTGGACTGTGGACTTTTGAGTTAATGCTGAAATGAGTTAAGACTTTGGATGACTGTTGGGAAGGCATGATTGGTTTTGAAATGTGAGAACATGAGATTTGGGAAGGGCTGGGGCAGGATGATATGGTTTGGCTGTGTCTCCACCAAAGTCTCACCTTGAATTCCTACATGTTGTGGGAGGGACCTGGTAGGAGGAAATGGAATCATGGGGGCAAGTCTTTCCTGGGTTGTTCTCATGATAGTGACTAAGTCTCATGAGATCTGATGGCTTTATAAGGAGGAGTTTCCCTACACAAGCTCTATCTCTTTGCCTGCTGCCATCCATGTAAGATGTGACTTGCTCCTCCTTGCCTTCTGCCATGATTGTGAGGCTCCCCCAGCCATGTGGAACTGTAAGTTCAATTAAACCTCTTTCTTTTGTAAATCGCCCAGTCACAGGTATATCTTTATCAGCAGCATGAAAACAGACTAATACGGTATCCATCCAGGTCAGCGTCTTGGAGCACAGAGCAGGGTGGAGACTGGATCTAAAGGAATAAGTCAGGGGTGCATCCAGAACAGAGTTTAACTGTTTTGATATCAGACTCGAGGTCACATGGATCCTTTAACATTATACTGGGCATGCCATTTGGGACAACAGGGAGACATTCATGAGTATAATAAAGGAATTTCTATTTCTCCTGCTTCTCCTAGGCAATCCTGGTCTAGGGTCCTTTGTCCTCTGCATGTATTGGATCTATGTCCAGAGTCGCCTGGAGAAAACTTACAAAACCACTCAAAGATAAACTCAGGAGACTCTCCCCATGGGGACATCTGGAGCTGAGACTCACCCTGATCTTCAGCCTTGCTCCAGATACAGGGCTGTCTCTTAGCAAGGGCTGCTGTGGAGTTGCTCCCCACAACCCCAATTCCTCCCAAAGAGCCCTCTTCAGCCTCTCAGGAGACCAGAGACTGGCTGGAACAAAACCTCAGAGATGAGGCTAATATGGGCAAGTATTAATCATGTGGCTTTTTGACAAAATAGTAGAAAGACAATATTGTTTTCAAAAAGCATATTAACCCAGAATCACAAGGGAGTTTATTGTAAAATAATAGCAAATAGATTGTAGGACAAAGAATGAGTCAAAATATACAAAATCACTTGTATCCCACTTGTATCTGCATTTTTTCCCTTTCGGATGTCTTTTGTTTATATTCAATTAAGTTGTGTAAGGTGAATTCGATGCTTTGTTTGGTTTTACCTAAGTACTTGGTTTGATTTATTCATCTGGCTGGTGGTATGTTTTCCTGGGAGTTCCTATTCACTGATCCTAAGTCTCAAACGTCTATTATAACTGCTAACTAACAGCCCCATCTTGCCACCCGTGGCAATAAACAAAGAACAGGCACAGTCCAGGGAGGGCCTAACAAGTCCCTGTGGTCCTTTTCACCAACAGAGATGAGCCAGATATAGAAGGGAGCAAAATAAAAAATAATTCTTAAGAGTAAGAAAGTGAACAAGGGAGATAATGAAGAAGAAGGAAAATGAAAGAGAGGGAAGAAAAAAGGATGATAACAAGGAAACCTGTGGACAACAGTGAACAGTTCACATCGATTTATTCTACTGAGCTGTTTCTCCAAATGCTTATAATTCTCCTGAGAATATACCAGAGAAGCAGAAGGGCAGAGGGCCACCAAAGAGATAGAATGTCCAGCCCAACTTTCAAAGTGTGCATACCTGAAGGTGAACTTTTGGCATGTGGCAGGATTGTCGTTGACGTCTTCCACAATGAAGGTTATCTGGATGCGATTCTCCTGACCCCCATATGGTCTGTCCTTCACTAGAACTTCCAGGGAAATGGTGGGATTTTGTCTCAATTCACCTGCGTCTCGGTCTATCCTTTGGGCCACTTGGATTGTACCAGTCACTGAGAAAGCAAAGGTTAGAACATGACCCTTTGAAGAGAAATGAAAAGGAATACAGAAACTTGGAGAAAACTGGAAAAGACCATTCTAACATGAGGAAGAGCTTATGCAGAGCATAATCTCTATACAAATACATTTTTGAAAACCCATTTAGTTCCTATGTTAGACATTCATTGGGGTATCTGGCCTGACCCTTCTAGGATTTTTCACACTGTACTTCAGAGTTAGGTCCCTGGTGGCGGCCCTTGCCCAGAGTGGACTGGACTGGTGAATAACTGACTCCAGCTTGACCCAGAGGGCTCTCTTATTGGAGAATTTATAACTGAAAGGCACACATTGGAGGATCAGTCAGGCTAATAGTGGAGCTACAGAACCAAGGTCCCTGGAGCAGCACTGGGTCACATCCTTTGTATGTCCCCATCTTTTTACATTTCCTTAAGAGATGCACAGAATCCTGTTGATAGATGTGCCTGCCTTTTTTTTTTTTTTTTTTTTTTGGTTAGGTTGGTTTGCCTTAGTTTCTGTTACCTGCAACCAAAAAATCTTAATAAATATGCTCAAAAAAAAAAACCAAAAACCTCACTCTACTTGTTAAAAGTTGAATTTCGCAACACTAGAGTGAACAGAATTCTCAACCATGGTTGTCCCTACACTATCAGCTGACAGGGCATCAGGATGTTTTCAGAGGCAGTGCACAATTATTGCCTTTGCCTGGCTCTCCTGGGAATAGGTGTCTTTTGGCCGAAAGCCTAAGGAGCCAACAGCACATTGTTTTTCTGGCATTGTCTAAGGCTGGAAGTCCTTTTTGGTGATGGAATCAGGACTTATAAAGGTGGGACAGTCTGGTAGTGGTTAAGAGGACAGGCCCGAGGAATCAGGCGGCTTAGGGTGGTACTTCTGCTTCATGACCTACAAGCTGTAAGACCTTGAACAAATTGTTTGACCTGTCTGAGGCTCTCCCTAGGCCTCAGTTTCCTCATCTGTAAAATGTGAATGATGATAGTTCATTGAGTTGCTATCTTGAGTACTTGAGATGAGATGTATGTGAATAATCACTCAGCATAATGCCTGGTGTGTACTAAGGCCCCAGAAAAAGATGGTTATAGAAGAGCAGAGAAGTCCCCTTCAGAGATATTCAGATGGAAAAATAACTCCCATCAGTCTGGCAGATTGACCAAGATGACACTGTCCCATACAGTTACCACTAGTCACATGAGAGTTATTGAGCAATTAAATGGTGCTAATCCAAATTGAGATGTACTGTAAGTACAAAACACACAACAGTCTTCCAAGACTCGGTACCAAAGAAAATGATATGAAATATCTCATGAATCACTTTTTTTTTTTTTTTTGAGACAGGGTTTTGCTCTGTCACCAAGGCTGGAGTAGAGTGGAATGATCATAGCTCACTGCACCCTTAAACTCCTGGGCTCAAGAGATCCTCCTGCCTCAACTTCCTGAGTAGCTGGGACTATAGGTGTGTATCATGACACGCAGCTAATTTTTAAACTTTTAGTAGAGACAGGGTTTCACTACGTTGCCCAGGCTGGTCTCAAACTCCTGGGCTCAAGCAATCCTTTGGCCTCAGCCTCCCAAAGTGTTGGGATTACAGACATGAGCCACCGTGCCTGGCCATGAATAACCTTTAAGTATTGATAACATGTTGAAATAATATTTTATACATGTTAAAAATACCTAATTAAAATTAATTTCTCCTATTTCTTTTTACTTGTTAAAAATGTGACTACTAGAGACTTTGAAATTACGTAAGTGGCTTCATTCTATCCCTATTGGACAGTGCTAATATAGCCCCTCTCTTCAGAAGACTTCAGGGAACCCTCAGGATAAGTAACCCATCCATCCTATACACCTGCCTTTGAGAAAAAGGTGATGGGATTCAGGACATATTACCCCAAAATATGGCACCTTGGCATTTGAGAAAACAGCAGAAGGTGGAAGATCTCTCTGACCTTCTCCTGCCCTTCTTCCCTGAAGCAGCCCATAAAAGAGCTCTCTGGCTTTCCTTTGAAGCAGTCATAAGAGCTTCATTCCAGAGGTAACCTACCTATAACTGGAGGAAAGGAACATCCTATTCTGGAAGACAGAGATGCCAGGAAGAATCTGAACAAACGGACCTTGCTAAATTCTCCCAGGTTTATCACACCCTTTTGTCCTCCAATCATACTTCTCCGTAATTACTCACTTCATCAAACTGACCATAAAAACACATGGGTTTCCCTGTTTCTTTGAGTCTTCATTTCTGAAGGCTCTGGTGTGACATAAACTTAACATTAAATAAATTCGTATGCTTTTCTCTTGTTAATCTGTCTTTTTTTATAGAGGTCTCAGTCACAAGCCTAACAATGGGTAAGAAAATAAATCTCTTCACTGTCCCCCACCCATCCCCCACAAAGGTGAAGGGTGACATAGCTGTCAACCCTGTTTAGTTTGCCCAACCCCCATGCCAGCTGCTTATAATACATCTATTACCTTGGTAACCAATGATGACCCCAGACAGAAAGACATGCCCAATACCAGAAGATAAGAAAAATACAATCGGCCCTTTGTATCCATGGGTTCTGCATCCTCAGATTCAACCAACTGAGGATTTAAAATATTCAGGAAAAATAAATGGCTGGCTGCATTTGTACTAAACATATACAGACATTTTTTTCTTGTCATTATTCCCTAAACAATACAACAACTATCTACATAGCATTTGGTATTATAAGGAATCTAGAGATAATATAAAAGATACAGGGGGACATGCATAGGTTATATGCAAATACTAAGCCATTTTATAGAAGAAACTTGAGCATACGTGGATTTTGGTATCCACGGTGCATCCTAGAACCAATTCTCATGGGTAACGAGGGACAACTACATTGTAAGACAATCCACATGGCTGAATTAGAGGATGCACTTAAGGATGGAAGTGAGTGGCTTACACTGATTTATCATGAAATATTTGCTAACAGTGGTAATGCTGTAGAGGAGGTGGCTGGGAAAACCTTCATCATCAGGATCCTCCGCTGTGATATTGGCCACGATGGTTCCTGGACTCAGTTCCTCCAGGATTGTGTACACTCGTGTCGGGCTGGAACAGAGATACAGCAGACACAGCTAATTTCCAGGGGCATGGGAAGGTAGCATCTAGGTGATTGGTATTTTGGTTAGTGCTAAATATAGTGCAGAGCTGTTCAAGTTGCATCAACATGCTCAGAGGGAGAGCACAGCAGTGGAAAGGAGGGGTGGCTGGCTTTTGTATTCCCAAAGACCACATCCCTGTGGATGTGAAGAAAGTACCACGCTGTCGTTGCAACAATTTACATGGGCCACAGTCTCTGACTCTATGCACCTCTGCCTGATGTCATTTCAGATCAGCCTTGGCATTAACGTCTTTTGAAATAAGGACAGGTGGCCTATCCAGCTATCTTTTCTCATTTTCCCACTTTTTGTGCAGATTTCCCTGGATTCTTTTAGATATCACTGTGTCCAGAGTTACATGCCAAGGTCATGTCCAGAGCTGCGGGTTCCCTCCCTTGTTCCTGACTCCCATCCCATGGCTGCCACCAGAAGCCAGAAAAATTGTAAAGCTTCTCTATTCTCACGTGTTTGCTCACTTTTTTTTCTTCCTTTTTTTTTTTTTTTTTGCCTGAGAATATAGAATTTATGCACAGAACTCGTGCACCTTTCCAAGTTGCATTAATCATGAGGTCAGCTCTCTGAACTGAGAAATAGGTCCCCTGAAGAAGACCAGGCCCCATCACTGTCCTTCTTGCAAGATAACCCCAAATCACCAACTTACCCATCTTCCTCAGACCTCCACCAATGCCTTTGGAACAGGCCAGTAATGAGACTGATAGGTTGGGAGTTTTAACTAACTATACATTGAGTAATTTTGAATGCTCTAAGGGAGGCTTATTGTTTAAACCAACTCTGCAGGAAGTCCTTTTGCTGAGGGAAAATCATTTCAGTGGGGCAAGTAGTCACCTCTAATTTCCCAGTTACCCAAGTGGAGGTCTTCCCATGTGGGATCTTCTTTGAAAGGGGTATAGTACCTCTCAGATCTAAGTGACGGCATTACTTTCGTGAGCTCAGAATATTTCTGCTGTGCTATCTCACCATCCCTATAAGGTAGGTAGGGCCAGAGGAAGGAGAAATGGCAGGGAATCAATAGCTAAGTCAGGGGCAGTCAGAGAAAGGCAGGAACCAGGGCTTCACCCCAACCCTCCCTACCAGAGCTCCTCCCTGGATCCAGGGTCCCCCCACATCTATTCACAAGGTGGACTTCTGTGGGTATACTCCATTGCTGGAGGAGAGTAATCATGTTCAGCCTAAGGTCACCCCAGTGTCCCACTGAAACAGGCCCATTCATCCTTTCCCTTACTTGACATATCCCCTTCTCAGGCAATCTGTAATGCTGCCCCTGATGGATCTAGGAATAGACAAAGTGGAATGGGGCCAAAGAGGTGGGATGGCAGGAGCCAAAACCAGAGCCAGGAGGGAAGGATGTGGCCCCAGCGCCCCCAGGCTGGGCCAAGCCCCTCGGTCCCTTCTGTGAATGCCCCTGTTGCTAATGTAGTATGTTTTTGCCTTGGTCATCATGAGTGGGTTCTGTTAACTTCCAACAAAGAGGCCACTAAGATGCCTGTGCTAATCACACAGCCATGAGCTACTGCTCCAAGCATGCTCCTAGTAAAAGCATCACCAGGGAGCTGGTTAGACATGCAGACCTCAGGCCCACCCACCCCAGCCCTCTGAACCAGGACTGGCTTTTTCACAAGATGCCCAGCTAATCTGCATAGACTTTAATGTTTCAGAAGGATGATTATAAGGTGATGCCAGAGGTGGCAACCACAGGCTCCCAGCCTCCCACGGGACAGAGAGAGGACACCTGGGGAGGAAAAACCCCTTCTTCCCATCATCCCTCCTTCCTTCTCAGGCAGTGGTTCTCAGCTGGGGGGCCAGGGGTGGTGTCTGAACATGTTTGATTTTCACAACTAGGGGAGACAGCTACTATTGATGTTTAGGGGATAGAAGCTGGAGATGCTGCTACACATCCTCCAATGCACAGGACAACCCCTCTACAATGCCAGCAGTTCCGCTGTTTAAGAAACTCTGCTCTGAAGGCTCATCTAGTCCATGCTGGGTGCTCCAGGAACCCAGATCCCCACGAAGGGAACTGGTCAGGCTACTGGCCACGACACAGCTCCTCAGGCGAAATATTCTCTCCTTGGCTAACCTGACATTAAGCCTGGCAGGAGACAAAATCTTTAGTCTATTTGATTTTTGAATCCAAGATACAGGTATGTATAAAATATCATTCAACGTAGACCACAGTTAAGAGCTATTCAAAGCACAGCGAAGCCAGGTGCCATGCAGCTACCCTGACACAGTAAAGCTCTGCTACCACTTGTATTCCCACATCCTTCTTCCCCGTAACACCTGACCCCCAGAGCTTGGGCCAGTGGCCACACTCACAGGGAAGGGTGTGAATGCTGGGAAGCCATGGATGGCTTCACCACTATGAATGAGTATTCAGTAAGTGCCCAAGGTGTGCATGACACTGCCAAGCACCAGATGGAAAAGGACTGAGTAAATACAAAAGAAATGGGCAGGAGGGGAGAAAGACCTACCTACCCAACTCTAAAATAAAGTGCTCTGCACACACAGCAAGCTCTGTGCACAGGGAAACAGTAAATATGTCAGGTGCTTTTTTTTTTTTCTTTTTTGTTTGTTTGAGATGGAGTTCTGGTCTTGTTGCCCAGGTTGGAGTGCAATGGCATGATCTCAGCTCACTGCAACCTCTGCCTCCTGGGTTCAAGTGATTCTCCTGTCTCAGCCTCCTGAGTAGCTGGGATTACAGGTGCCCACCACCATGCCTGGCTACTTTGGTATTTTTAGTAGAGACAGGGTTTCACCATGTTGGTCAGGCTGGTCTCGAACTCCTGACCTCAGGTGATCCACCCGCCTCAGCCTCCCAAAGTGCTGGGATTACAGGCGTGAGCCACTGCATCCGGTGTGTCAGGTGCTTTTATAATAAAATGTTCAATTTCAATAATGGCAGACTCCTGGAGCATGCATCCTGAGTCTATAAAGCTTTCTGACATTTGTCACCACCAGGGGTAAAATGGGGAGACATTTTCAAGAACAGACATAGGACTTGCTTTGGTTGTGTTAATTGCATGCGTTTAACAAATAGTAAAGATAGAAAGGCTGTCTGTACATTTTACATTTGTATTTCACGCTCAAACTCAGTACACTTGAGTCTGTTTGAAGATTTAATTTTGTTAATCCTGAATTAAAGAAGTTATCGTTAGTGCTAGCACTGATTTACAGGAAAAGGAGGCTGAGAAGCTCAAGGGAACCATGAAAGCCCTCAAAGTCAGCACGTAGTTTGAAACCAAGCAAATCCTTTCAAATTTTGATGGCTGAGGGATGAGGTTGACCCTCATTGACTGCCTGAGCCAAGCCTGGGCAGCCACCCTGCCCCCACTCCTTCTTTTGGAGTGAGGCTCCAGCAGACCCATCCTCACCTTCATCCAAGGAATGCTGTTTGAAATAAAGTCGACTGACTTAAAAAAAAAAAAAAGACTGTCACACAGATCATGCTATCTGCTTGGGGATGGAGCCCAATATGTTCCTCTTTCAAACCTAAAATGAGAACCGGAGAGTTCCAGGCTGACCTCTGGGTGCACCCCAAGCCAGCAAGGGTCATGTTCTCTCTCTGCTAAAGTCAGTTTCTGTATTTTGGAAGATGTGGTCCAAACCAGATGGTTTACAAGCTCCGCCCCTGGGAAGGACTTATTATTTTCCCCTTTGCAACCCCATTAACCTTCCTCCCCTCCTCCCAGATGGGACTTGTGGGGAAGGTGTCAAAGAATGCGTCTGCTCCAGCCCTGCAGCCACCACCTTCCTCTGGGGGTCCTTGAAGAATCTGCAGAGCTGTGTGGGCCCATACCTGAGCCTGAGTCTGGGCTGGGATGTCATAACTGTTCATAAGCTGCCTAGACTTTGCTCCAGGAGCCACCTGTCAGCCCAAAGGCACTGAGCTCTCCTTCTGAACCTAACCCAGCATCAGGTGCTGATGGAAAGCATTACATAGCAATTTAATAGCAGCAGATAAATTGAGGGTCAAGGATTGAAAAAGGAACTGCAGCCCAGGCTGCAGGGCTGGAGCAGACGCATTCTTTGACACCTGCAACTGGACTGTAGACTATGTTAACATCCAGAAGTTGTGCAATTGTGGTGTTTGCCAAGTGGCACCAGGTTAGTCTGGGAGTGAGGTTGCCTCAAATACCTCACAATCTTGGAGTCGTTTTGCAAGTCCTCTACCCAGCTCTGAGGCCTAATGGTCTTTTATTGGTGGAGTATCCTGTGCTGAATCTATTCATAACCACTCATGCTGTTAAAGGTGATTTTGCCTTTCCTTGTGGCTGACTTCTATGCCCATCTCAGGGACTGGGGCAGGCAGAGGCTCTGTAAGCAGTATGCCAGGCTGTTTGCAGTGCCATCTACTAGCTCAGAATCCCATCTTTTCCTCCTAAATCCCCATCTACAATAGGCTCAGATCTTCATTTTGTGCCTGGGATAGTGCCAGGCACATTTCCACAAACTACCCTCCACCCGACGCATTTACCCTTCCCACCTCTGCTGGACAGAGGAGCTGCCAGACATAGCCGGATCACTTTTCTGGATCCACCATGGCAGGAAGAAACTTTAGAGCAGCCAGTAACAGGCAGGCACCGTGAAAATAGCCCTTTCCTCAGTGTGAGGATAACATGCTAGGAGCGGGCGTTAGGGAGTCGTGAGTGATGATGCATGCTCTGGGACTCTGCTGTTACTAAAGCACAGCACTTTATTTTAAAAGCACCCTCTGCATGTGCACAGTGCAGGCCACACCCCGGGGCATGTGTCCACCCCTTCTCCCCACCATATCCAAAATCCCATGGTGCATGTGAATGTGGGGGTACAGGAGGCAGAGGCAGCAAAGGTGGAAAACAGCAGTCCAGAGGCCCAGATAAAGACTCTGAAGAGCACGTGCCTCTAATCTTTCCTGCAGGCCACAGCAAAGGGCATCCCTCTGCCTTGTATTAAATGTGCCGGAGGAGACGAGGCCGCCCAAGAAGGACGCACCTGCGGCCCAGGGAGTCCTGCATGCCCTCAGGCCTACCTGGTAAAGCGAGGGACTTCGTCGTTGAGGTTCACGATGTTCACCTGGAGCTCTGTGGAGGCTTTGAGGCCTCCACTGTCCCTCACCTCCACGATGAGATGGAAACTGCCAGGGAAACATTCCACGTGAGACAATCAAGCTTTGCTGGCACTACTTCAAAATAGGATGGGGAAAATCATGGAGTGGGAGGAGTGAGAACAGACCCTGCCCCTTTGGTGGTGACCCTCTCCGTAATGCCCCCACAGTCTCAGGGCCTGCAGGGTGACCTTTCTCCCCCCGTCTCCAAACCCGCTGGCTGCTTCTCATTCTGCAGGGGCTATTCACCACCATTGTCCCACCAGGCCAGCATCTGCTCAAGCGCCATGCTGCACATCTATCCCGGTGTTTTTCACAAGATCTCTGGAAAGTGCATATCACTCCCACTGGAGGGAGTGAGGCCCCCATGGCTCACATGGCTAGCTCTTGTTCCCACACCCGACGCAGAGCCAGGAGCCTCGCCTGCTTCACCCCAAGGCCAATGTGTTGTCACCCACTTCCCCTCATCAGCCCCTTTGCTTGGATGGCTGCCTTTCCCAAACAAGATGGGGTCTGAGAAATCTTGTATAGATCACCCTTGACATTAGTGACTACATCTTAGAAAAAAAATGCCATCTTACATTTCAAAAGCCATCAAGCCAACAGGGTCCAGATGGTCACCTAATCAATAAAGACAACACTCAACCAGATAAGGGCATAATCCTTTACTACCAGTCTTCGCCAGAGGACTCAAGGGCCATAAAATGAGCAGGACTTCACTGGCTCGACAAGGCCATCTTGACAGACCCCGTCTTGCTGTCACTTGTAATCAGCACCCAGCATCTGCCCAAATCAAAGACTCTTCCTTGCAAGACATTGATGACCATCTGGATGTGGCCAAGACACTCTCCGTGTCCACATCACCGTCCTTGGTCTGGTTTATTAACCTCTTTTCTCATGATGTTAAATGTTACTTTGTTTGATGTGGAATGTTTAATTTATAACATTTATGTGCTGATGAAGTATACTACGTATGGTTTACAATACTGACTGACCTGTGGAGTGGCTTGAGCCTATGTGCTCTGACTACTGAGTTAGCAAGAAGTCTAAGGAGAGTTGCCTCCTTGGGAATTCCATGTAGCTCATGGCTTTTAGGATTGAAGTAGCATCAGTAAAAACCTGACCTTATGGAAAGACACAAACGTGCATGGACCTGGTTATGTCTGACCTTGCACTGCTCATGACACTCTTGTACTTGGGCACCCTCTCCCATACTGTCATTCTTGCTCTCTGGAGACCAAAAGAGGCCTCCCAGACAACTGCCTTATTCCCCATCCCTCTCTGGGGTTCACTACCATCTGAACTTACAATGACGCTGTAGACTGCTCAAGGGGCTCCCCCCAGCTGCCCTCAGGTTGCACTGTGACCTATCCCTCATGTTTTCCTTGACCCTCAGATAAACAGTACTTCATGCAAGGTCAGTAGCAAGACTACCTTCTGTGTCCTGCTTCAAAGTCCAATTCTGTTGTGGAGAAGAGGGTGCCATTAGCAGACATTCTGAAGCTCTTTGGGGGAGAAATCAGGAAATACTAAAAAACAAGGGAAAAAAATTGATGAAATCATCCCACCTGCCCACCCTTCCCCAGAAGATGTGTGTGCTCATTTCCTATTTTATGTTCTTAGCCCATGGAACGTTCTCGATGCATCAGGATGCGGTTCAAAGAGCAGTTATCCAATTTAATCGCTCTTGAATACAGAAACTTCTGGCTCTGTTGGTCTGAGCCCTGGTTGACCACACCCTGAAAAGCTGGTGAGTGGATCTTGTTCTAACTACAGAAAGCATATAAAAGGCCCCTGTCAAGGCAGGCTCTGCTTCTGAGTCCAATCTTCTTATCCCTATCACTGTGTTCTCACTCCTGGACAACTTCTGGCTTTGATTCTATGCGTTGGCTTTAACCAACACTGTATTTAAATACAGTGTATTTAATACAGCTACTACCCACTAGGTAATAGGACTATACCTATTACCTATTTAATACAGCTACTATACCTATTTAATACAGCTACTACCCACTAGGTAATAGGACTATACCAAAGTGAGTAGGATCTGGTCACTACCCTTAAAAACAACTTACAATATAGCAGGGTGTAAAATGCATGAGCATCAGTTATTGAAATGCCTGAAGGAACAAGGGACAAGGGTGAGCTGAGAATGAAACATAACAGGGCTTACAGTCCAGGTTGGAAGCCAATTTAGGGATTTAGAAGAGCTGTTTTTAAATCTAATCCCTGGCACGTGGCATAAGGAAAGTCCTTCCTACATCTTTGGGTAGTTGAGAGTCTTTGTCATCCTAGGCTTCCAGCCCAGCTCTCTTGATGACACCCTGCCCAGATCTCCTTGATCTGATAGGAAGAGACAGGTTTATGTGTACAGCCCACTGAGGGTGAGCCCATAGGAAGACCATGCCCGTGCCACCCATGGCAGCTCATCAGGATTGCTCTGTTTCTTCCACAATGGAGTCAAGAAAACAGGGGAAGAGCCTGGATCAGAAGAGCTGGGTTCAAGGTCCAAGTTCTTCTTCTTTTTTTTTTTTTTTTTTTTTTTGTGAGACAGAGTCTGGCTCTGTCACCCAGGCTGCAGTGCAGTGGTGCTATCATGGCTCACTGCAGCCTCCGCCTCCCGGGCTCAAGTGATACTCGCATCTCATCCTCACGAGTAGCTGGGACTACAGGTGTGTGCCACCACACCTGGCTAATTTTTTTTGTATTTTTTTTGTAGAGACAGGGTTTCACCATGTTGCCCAGGCTGGGCTTGAACTCCTGAGTTCAAGTGATCTACCTGCCTCTGCCTCCCTGAGTGCTGGGATTACAGGCATGAGCCACTGCGTCTAGCTTAAGCTCTGGTCCTCACCACAAGATCTGGGACAAGTGCCTTTCTTGCCTATAACTTAGGGCTGATGTGACCAATTGCTCCTTCATATTATTGAGGATTAAATGAGAATGCATGCCGTAAAATATGAAGGATCGCAGCAATGCTAGAGACTTACATGTTTATATTCATTTCTTCCAAAGGGCTTTAAGGTTAGAAGGTTTCATTATTTCCTGCTAGGATGAGGGATGTTCTATCCTCAAGGCCTTAGATCTCTGGATCAGATCATCAGTGGAGGTTTTGCAACCACAGCCACAGCCCCTGAAGTCTAGAATCAAAGGAAACACCTGCCAAGGTTTCCAACCCAGCGATTTGCTGTGTTATGATCGCTGCTGAGCTCCCAGTACAAGAAGAGAGTGTGCACAGAAAATAGATTAAAGGTCTCCTTTGAGGCCAATATAACGTTTTTAAGCCATTTTTAAAGTTTCCTTTTGTTTATTATTTAATAATGTTTTTCTAGTTGTAATGAACATATTTTATACAAAACTGAGGAAGACAGAAAAGTATAAAAAAGAAATGAAATATGCCACCTATTAAATCTCATTTTGGTGATTAGCCTTCTGTTCTTTTCTGTGCAAACGTATACCCTCCAAAAATAGCGATGATGTTATCATCAAAATTATAATATCTGTTCATTGTGTTTATATCTTGAGCATTTACCCCTATTCTTAAGTCTTATTTTATAGCCTGGTTAGTTAACGATGGCACAGCATCCTACCACAGGGGTTTATTTTACTAAATCTTTCTTGCTGATCATTTAGGTGTTTTCTGCTCATTTTTAAGGGGAAATATTTGGGTGATGCCACAGAGCACCCTTCTCCCAGCCCCACAGATTGTGCAAGCACCTTGGCAGTACTCCCAGGTGTGGGGTTTAAATCCCAAGCCCCCCATTAACACTCCAGCTCACGGCCTGACAGCAATTGCCTAGGCCTGAAGTTGCCCACACACAGAGCAGTCCTCTGTCTTTGAGCAGAGCCTTCCCTGCAGAGAATCCTCGCATATCCATAAATCAGCACCTTAAGCTACATATGATAGAATGACAGGGTTTTAGAGACTCATGGGTTGGGGAGGAGATTTACTGTATGTACCTGAATCAGGGCGTCCTTCCACATGTGTTTTGAAATGCTCTAGGAGCTGGATCTCCAATTCTGGTTGGTCCCAAGCACTGTAAGGTCTTGGGTTACAGAGAATGCAGACAGGCCCTACACTCCAAAATCTTATGGTCAACCGAGGGAACAAAGGTCTGGGGAGGTGCTCCAAAGGGGATACATACAGGATATGATGGGAACTGAGAAGAAGGACTCTTAGACTCATCTGGAATACAAGAGTCACAAATTAGGGTAATAAATTAAGTTTGGTGACTCTGGAGCCAGAATACCTGGATGTGAACCCTGGTTCATCACTTTGTAGCCATGTGAGTGCCTGCAAAGAGTAATAATACTAGGGCATGCCCCACGGGTTATCATATAAAGTGCTAGAACAATGTCTGGTACATGGCAAGCCCTCAATAAATGTTAACTACTGCTGTCCCATTAGAAGGGATCCATGAGGGAAAGGGCTTCATTTTATTCACTGCTATATCCTCAGTGACTAGCACATAATAGATGCTCAATAAATATTTGTTCGATGTTAAATATTGGGGTTTTCTTTTTGTTCATTTCCCATCTTAGTAAGAGCAACATTCCCACCTTAGAGAATCTTAAAACAAAAAAGCAACAACAAAAAACCATTCTGTAAAACATTTTTTAAAAATATTTGAATGTAATAATGCTAGACTTGGCTTTAAAATCTTCTCCAGTTGGGCCCACAGTCTCAACAACTTATGCAGAAAGGAAAGAAAGGAAAAAAGAAAAACAGCAGCAGATAAAAAGGATGTGGAGAACTGTAGAACTAGGCACATGAGAATTTTCTTTTTAATTTCTATTAAGAGGATGATTTCCTGGAATCTTGATTTTTTTTTTTTCTTTTTAACACCAGGCTAATTTCTTTTTTCTCTGAACCTAAGAGCTGTGTTAATGGGAATAGCAGTTTTGTACTTAGAAAGGAGATAATATCCAAAGACTAAAAATATTGTGTCATGTGGCCATTTGCCAGCGACTCAGCAAGGCTCTCTGTAAAACCTGGCATTTTCTCCCCCTTTTTAAAGGCTTGTTTAATCAAAGCTGCTCCCTTGATATTCATTCTTGGAAAACAGAAATTAAATAGAATGAAAAGCAACTGCAGCCCCTCTCTGCCCCCAGTCCTGGCTAAGAAAAGTCCTGAGTAATCAGATCAATTCAGTTAACAAATGCTTGTCAGACAAGCTCTCTGGTTTTCCTGCTGGGAATATTTCTTTACCACCACCCCAGGTTTCTCTATTTGCAGCCCCTTTGCAGCTAGGTTTGCTCTCAGACACAAAAGCTTTAGTTTGGAAGACAAGAAGCCCATCCTTCCTGCCCCATTCACCCTTGATTGCGCCTTGGTGTAGGGAGAAAGGAAGGTGAGAGGGAGCTGGCCCAGTTTCCAGAAATGTCAGGCTCCCTGGGGTACGAGGGGAACGCCACCCCCAGGCTTGCTTCCCCACTGCAGTAGGAGTCACCGACCAATGATTCAACCTGTGCCACTTTGCAGCTATCAGTTTCTTTCAGGCCTGCAGTAGAAACAAACAACAAGAATTCAGCTTCTTGTCTTTCATAGAATAGAGCAGTCAACTACCAGGCCACCGCAGGCTGAGTTTCCAGAAGGAAAGACCCTTATTCTGCCCACATCCAGGGAGTGTCAATGGCTCCACAAGCCACTGAGTACATGGCCCCAAACCCACCCCAGAGGGCCAGGGCACTCAGGACTGTGGCAAATTACAAATATGTTGCCACATTCCTATATTTTTCAATGGAAGCTGAATATTTTGTAAAAGCCTCAATTCCTCTCTTTGTTTTCCCCTATTCCACCCTCGTCTCAGCTCAGAGGTGGGACGTGGAGGAGGAAGGAGGAAGAGTGCCTAGAAGAAAAAAAACTATCGTTAAAAAACTACCCACTGCAAGTCCTTAACGTGGCTCCTGCTCGTGGTTCATTGTTCTGAGGATGAGCTAAGTGGGTTACAGGCAAGTACTTGAATGTTTTTAAGAAGAGACACGATGACAAATGCAAAATGCTATTATTAATGTAATCCTTCACCGATAAAGCTGCAGATCCTATGCCCTCACATTCTGTCATTCTTTTTCCATAATTGGCCTGGGTTCTGTGCTGCAAGATTCAGGCTTTGCTAATCTTAATAACAATGATCCCCATCTATTTGAGAGTGTCCCACCCCACATGCAAACAGCCAGCAGTGACCACATATTTGGAGTGGGAATTGTCCAGTACCTTTGCTTTTTCCTTTTATGAGCCTTTTAACAAGAACCTGGAGTAGAATGAAGAATGCCTTTTGCTAAGACTTCAGGTGGTGACTCCTGAGTTGGCAGGCAGACACCAGGGGAGCTGAATGACTGGGGCAGGTGGGGGTGTATGGTGGGGACAGGGATGCTGTCACTCAGAAAAGAAAGGGGTAGGAAGCCAGTGGCAGAACTTGCCAGAACAGAGTAGAAGGGAGGTGGGTCAGGAGACCTGGGTTCTCACTGGAGTTACCTGACCCCTCAGTTCCCTCCCTCATCCACAAATCAAGGACTGCTCAATGGACCTGAAAGATCCCATCCAGCTGGGACCCTTGATAGGGCCAGGTCTGGCATATGATGACCACTTTATACACAGGAAAACCAAAACTCACAACTGGCTGCCACTTCTTAGAGCTATGAGCAAGATAAAGACAGAAAGAGAAGGATGGCTTCTGCTGCGATCCCAAAAGTCCAGGTAGTAGCTAGGTTATTGCTCTTTTAATTTAATCCTTTGTCTGCCTTGGTGAAGACAAAGCACATTTCATTTTATGCAAAAGCCCTTCCTCAATGGAAAGGCCAAAAGAAAGCCCCTTAATGGAGAAATTGCTGTACTAGATCATTTTGCCTCCAGCTGAGAGATTGATTAACATCCTGGGAGTCTCCAAGGAGGCTCTTCTGCAGTCACGGTGGCCATTTCCAAGCAGAGGGGGAAGCAGAGAGTGTGGGAGTTGAATGGGAGGAGGGTGGTCTCAAAGAGCCTCCTTCAGAAAGTGGAGAAGAGGTGGGGGGGTGCCCAAAGAAGAAATGCCAGTAAATATAGTTATTCACATGCAGATCATCCTTCTCTATGTTCTGAGCCCACTATTAATGCATACCTCCAAGCCAAGCCCCGGCTCTACCTGCATGCCCACCACAACACAGAAGGTGCCCAGGGAGGGGGAACCAATGCTAGATCTAAGCCTGTGCCTGGCCAATGCAGTAGCCACTACCCTCACGTACGTGTGACTGTGAGCATTGAAATGTGGCTGGTCTGCATGGAGATGATCTGTAAGTGTAAAATGCACACTGAGTTTGGACACTGAGTATGGAAAAAGAAGGCAAAATATCTCATTAATCATTTTATGTTGACTATGCTGAAATATTTTGAGTATACTGAGTTAAATAAGCTATTAAAATTAATTTCATTTATTTTGTTTTACTTTCAATGTGGCTACTAGAACATTTAAAATTACATGTGCAGGACTCATTTCTGGCTCACAGTATAGCTTTATTGGACAGAGCCGGTCCAATATTGAACAGTGTTGGTCCAAACAATGTACCAGCACATGCTTTTTAAGTTTCACTAAAAAGAAGGGAGCAAATACAAGTGGCTTCCAGATTAGTACCTGTTTTTCATTAACTGTGATACAGTTTCACTTTATTAAGCTGGAGAAGAGTTGTAAGATTTGTCATTTTAAAGGGGTTGAGGTTTCAAAATGCATCCTAGAGCTATTTTTAAAAATCCATTATTCATTCTCTAGTTGCTGCCACCAGCAGGGTGACTCGTGGACCCCACCAGGTTAAGATGACAGACACAAACCAAGCCTAGGTCACTTCAGGCATGTGCTTTAGTGTTTTGTTAAACTCTGTCCTTGTTTGTTCAGTCCAGTGGTTCTTGAAGTACATGGTACATCAGAATCACCAGGGAGGTTTGTATTCAAACTCAACATTCTCATGCAATGTCCAGGAATCTGCATTTTTAAAATCAGCCTAAGTATGTTCTAATGCCTGAACACACTTCTAAAGCCTGCAAAACACTTATAAACCGGTGTTTCCACTGGGTGTGGTGGCTCATGTCTGTAATCCTAGCACTTTGGGAGGCCAAGGCAGGTGGATGGCTTGACCCCAAGAGTTTGAGACCAGCCTGGGTAACATAGTGAAACCCTATCTATAAAAAATACAAAAATTATGTAATCCCAGCACTTTGGGAGGCCGAGGCGGGCGGATCACGAGGTCAGGAGATCGAGACCATCCTGGCTAACACGGTGAAACCCCGTCTCTACTAAAAATACAAAAAATTAGCCGGGCGTGGTAGCGGGCGCCTGTAGTCCCAGCTACTCGGGAGGCTGAGGCAGGAGAATGGCGTGAACCCGGGAGGCGGAGCTTGCAGTGAGCCGAGATCGCGCCACTGCACTCCAGCCTGGGTGACAGAGCGAGACTCCGTCTCAAAAAAAAAAAAAAATACAAAAATTAGCTGGGTGTGATGGTGGGCACCTGTAGTCCCAGCTACTTGGAAGGCTGAGGTGGAAGGATCACCTGAGCCAGGAAAGTTGAGGCTGCAGTGAGCTGTGATTGCACCAGTGTACTCTAGCCTGGGTGATAGAGGTGAGACCCTGTCTCAAAAATAAACAAACCAGTGTTCCCAGCCTTTTCGTCCAGAATAATTGCCTAAGATATTTGCCAAATATGCAAAATTGTTCTCAGACAATGCAGAAATGCAGACTCAGACTCGAAAACTCCAGGAGTGGGACTTGGAAATTTTGGGAGATGATGTTGCAAACCAGCAGTTCTCACCCCTGGCCATACATTAGATTCCCTGGGGGCTTTACAGTCCTAATGCCCAGGCCATATCCAAGTCCAATCACATCAGACTTTCACAAGGTGGGACACAGACATCCGTGTTCTTTAAAGCTCCCCCAGTGGTTTCAATTTACAGCCAAGGTTGAGAAGCACAGGTTGGTCAGTAGCAAATTAACCCACCTCCCTTCTACTTTTATGAAGCTAACTGTCATTTGCTTCTACTCAGCACCCCCAAGCACCCAGAATAAAACGTCTAAGTACAAAGGCCATAATATGTTATGTCCTAAACTGTTATTACCTTTTCCTAATCTGAGAAAGTTTTCTTCCAGATTATGTCCACCGCTCCTGCAGGCTGGCTGTTGACTTTCTGTACAGCTGTTAGTTCCAGCACAGGTGTTAAATATTTCATTAACAATTTCTGCTGCAACTCTGAGTACCCCCTCCCCAAACAACTCCTCAACTCACTGCAGAAGCCACAAGCCCCTGCAGCTGCTCTCGGAATGCTTTTGATGGCACTACATTTTTTTTTTCTGAAGGGAGCAACACCTGCTGCAGTTGTTTCCTACCTGGGCAGCTTTCCTTCCTCTGAAAGGGTAACTACCTGATCTAGGAGGTGTTTTTAAAGGGGCCATGACCTTATTCTGTCTGCATAATTTGGAGAGATACATTTAAAGTGGAGATTTAAAAACAAATATATGTTTGTCTTCACAACTGAAATTCTTTCCACTTTTCCCCCACTGGTTCTTATACAAACGTTATAGTAATTGTCATATTGGATTATAATTAGTGTATGCATGTGTCAGAAATCAGAACACGATACCCCAAAATATGACATCTTGGCAATTGAAAAAAACCTTCTCAGAAGCAAGAAGCCCACTTTTTCTCCCGACTTTCTCCCCTGAAGCATGATCATAAAGGAATTCTCTGACCTACCACCCCTAAAAGTAGGTCATAAGAACCTGATTCTAGAGGATTCCAGACCCTACAACCAGAGACCAAGAAGAATCTGAACAAATAGGGCCTTGCTAAGTTTCCCCAGTTTATTACCTTTATATCATACCCCTTTTTGTCCAGTTACGATTCTACACGACTGCCCATTCTTCATTGAACTTCAGCATAAAAATACAGTTTTCCCTGGGGGTCTTTGGGTCTTCATTTCTGAAGCCCTCCCACGTCATGTAAAACTTTGATTAAATAAATGTGTTACACTTTACTCTTCTTGTTAATCTCTTCTTTGTTACAGGAGTGTCAGCCGTAAACCTTTTGACAAGTGAGGAAAAGCTGTTCCTTCTCCCCTACGCATGAATGTCTGCCATTCAGTTTACGCTTCCTGAGGTCAATGTGTCCTACTCATCTCTGTTTCCAAAGTATCTAATAGGATGCCTGGCACATAGAGAGTTCTTTGTAAATGTTGAAATGAACTAAATATGTAAGTGAGGTGCTATACTTTGGGTTTCTGACCTTATCTCCATTAAGAATCCCTGGTCATCAGTAAGCAAAAGTGGCCATAGGGCACAGTTCTGGCCAGTGAGATATAGCAGAAGTCCTCTGGGTAGGGCTTCCAAGAGAGTTTTTGTTTTCCTGATAAAAAAGGGACAGACTGGGCCTGCCTGCTCTATCCTGTATCCCTCCCTGCTTGCTTCTTTCTTTTTCTTGCATGGAACTCAGAGGTAAATCCTGGAGGTGCAGCAGCCATCTGGCAATCATGAGGTGAGAAAAAGAGGACAGTGCCAACAAACAAGTTCTGGTTAGAAAAATAGAAGCATAGGAAGAGCCCAGGCTCCTGATGGTAGCAGATGCACCAGTGCTGAACTGCCTGCCTGCCTCTAGACTTATTAGAGAAGAAAAAATGTTCCCATGTACACTCCCATGGTTAAGTTTTGTTATTTGCAGACAAACACATTCCTAACTAGTATGAGAAGTATGTTATTAAGAAGTATGCATTTCAAGCACCTAGTATTGCTCTTAACACAGACACCCATTAAATGTTTGCATATTCATTTATTCATGCAAATATTAACATGAATGAATGAGTTAATGAATGAATGGGTGATTTTTTTTTTTACACAGAAGGATCATCTTCTAATAAAAACAGACTATTCCCTTACTTTAAGTTGTATCCAATAATTTTATAACAGCTTTGTTTCAGAGTCTGTAGACTATATATATTCGTCCTGGTATTCCCGAGGCTCATTTCTTCCTGTTAGAAAAAGTAGTCCAATTGAAGCTGCAAATCATGCAGCAAACAGTAGAAACAGCCTCCTGGTGTTACCAATTCCCCGAGTGTCATATTTCAAGTATTCTCTTCTCTGTAAGGCAGGGTCTGCAGGAGTGTTTCCTGCTCCAAGGTTAGTCGGGTGGGATTCGCTTTGTTTTTTCTTTTTTCTCTCCAACCTGGACTGCTCAGCTGCAGTGTGTGCACGGGCCACATTAGTGGGCAGAGCCAGGAACTGAGGCGTCCACTCCCAGGGAACAACTAAGAGGCTTCACCTGAGGATTGGTGGTTATACTTGCCCCACTAGTAGCTACATTAAGAAAACTGATTAAGAAGGGAGAGAAGAGACATCCGCTGTCTCAGACTGAATCATGAGGCAATTCCCAGGACCCAATCTCCTGCTCTACAACCTAGAATTCTGGGGACTCTTTAATTTTTTTTTTTTTTTTTTTTTTTTTTTTTGAGACAGGGTCTTGCTCTATTGCCCAGGCTGGAGTGTAGTGACGTGATCATAGCTCACTGTAGTCTCAAACTCCTAGGCTCAAGCGATCCTTCCACCTCAGCCTCTCGAGTAGCTGGAATTACAAGCACGCACCATCATGCCCAGCTAATTTTTTTATTTTTTGTAGAGATGAGGTCTCACTATGTTGCCTAGGCTGGTCTCAAATTCCTGGGTTCAAGCCATCCTCCTATCTTGGGATTACAGGCATGAGCTGCTGCATCTGGCCTCTTTTTTAATTTTTTAAACTTGGCTCTAAGCAGCTTGGCTTCATCTCTTGGGAAAGGTAGGTAAATGCTTGGATTTGGGGTGTACATTTTATGCTTTTAAAATAGAGCTGGTTTTTATCAGCTTAGATTTTTAAAATATTGAGCAGTTTTGATACACCCGGCACTGCACTAAGTGGTTTTACATGCATTGTCTATGTAATACTCACAGCTTCTCTACTGCAGTAGCTGCTGGTACTCTTTTTTGTTTACAGATGAAGAAATAGAAACTTAGAGAGGTAACAAATGGGCCTGGATCACACAGAGCCACAAATCCACTCCAGAGTGTCTGGCCCCAGAGCCCCTTTATTCATTCCAACCATCCTGCATACACTGTGTTTGGAAGTGGACGCACATTCCCCTGACTGCCACTGCCCAAACTCACCCCGCCAAGACTCAGGACAGCAGGCTCCTGTGTCTAACCCAACACGGACAAACACCGCCTCTTCCATACAAGGACACTTACACTGAGGGGAATGTTTCGGCTTGTGTCTTCTGGATCGAAGGCCTCAACCTGGTAAATGAATCCAGGGTTTGCTCTTTCTACTATGTAGAGGTATAGACCTAGACCAGTGTCCAAAGTGGAATAAGAAACATCTTATTAAAGCAAAAATGGGGAATTCCAAAATCAAGGCAGCTGTACACAACCAAGGGAACCAAGGGTGTTGGCATCGTGGGATCAAGAATGCAATAAAAAAATCCATGAGCAAGACCACTGGCCAACTTTCCTGCATGGATCCATTTAGGGTAATTCATAAAGTGCTAGGGTTGGCCAAGCTGGTACCAAGTCTTCATTCATGTCCTCTGTTGAGAGGTGCCCCAGGGTGATGCTGTTTGAGGTGGGGGAAGAAGGAGGTGATAGGGCAGAGAGTTGGGAAGTAAACCCTGGGAGGAACCTCCGGTGTGAGGATCCCCATGTGCTGAATCCACTTTAATGTGCAAATCCCTCCTCAACTGCGCTAAGTTACCCCTTGAAGGACACTTGGCAACTCCGCAGAAATGAGCCGCTGAAATGAGGGATCTTACAGTGGAACAGAGATAAATAGAATAAGTAGGGGAGGGCTACAGAGGCTCAAGGGAGGAACCAAAAACTGATTTCATCTGTTTCAGAGTTTTTCACAGTGATGGGGGAGGAGGGAGGAGCAGGCGGTACCAGCACTGACCAAGGGGCCACAGAGCTCTCACTCGGGCATTTTTTTCTTCCGAGTGATGATGGACAATATGAAAAGTAACTCACTCTATTGGGGGGCACTGTGCTGAGGACTTAATATACATTTTCTATTTTCATCTTCATAACAGTTCTATTAATATAAAGCAGGTATTGTATTTATTCTTTTAGCGTAATTAGTGCTTTTCAAATGAGAACACTGAGACTCAGGGAAGTTACGAAGTTGTCCTAGCTAGTAAATGATAGAATCAAAATTCAAATCCAGATGCCTTACATCTGAGCTTGAGCTTTCATTCACTTTTTATCACTCTCATGCTTCATTCAAAAAAATATCTACTGAGCGCTCTGTCCAAACACTGATCTACACACTGGGAATACAGCAGCTCACAAAACAGAACCTTACTCTCATGCAACTTCCGTTTCCATGGGAAGATATGGATAGCAAAATAATTGAGTAAAATGTGTGTATATTAGTGAGAAACATTATGAGAAAAATTGGGGAAGGAAGTGTGAGTTGGGTTACAATTTTAATAAAGTGGCTATGGAAGGTTCACTGTAGCAGGGAAGGACATGACACTTGTCAAGATTTTTTTTTTTTTTTTTTTGAGATAGGGTCTTGCTTTGTAACCCAGGTTGGAGTGCAGTGGCACAAACACAGCTCACTGCAGCCTCGACCTCCCAGGTTCAAGTGATCCTCCCACCTCAGCCTCCTGAGTAGCTGGAGCTACAGGTACCTGCCATCACATCTGGCTAATATTGGTATTTTTTGTAGAGATAGGGTTTTGCCCTGTTGCCCAGGCTGGTCTTGAACTCCTGACCTTAAGCAATACTCCCACCTCAGCCTCCCAAAGTGCTGTGATTACAGGTATGAGCCACTGCACCTGGCCCTAAAGAAATGAGGAAGAGCCAGGAGATAGGAGGGGAGGCAGAGGAATCAGCAAATGCAAAATGCTGAGGTAGGGTCATGTTTGAGGCATTTGCAGATCAGTAAGGGGGCCAGAGGCTGGGTCACAGGGACTGAGGGGGAGAAGGGAAAAGGAGGAGGGGTAGGAGAGTAAGGAATGTAGGCAGCTTGCCAGATTTAATCGGTTCTTTTTTTTTTTTTTTTTTTTTTTTGACAGAGTCTCGCTCTGTCACCCAGGCTGGAGTGCAGTGGAGCAATCTCAGCTCACTGCAAGCTCCACCTCCCGGGTTCATGCCATTCTCCTGCCTCAGCCTCCTGAGTAGCTGGGACTACAGGCACCCGCCACTACACCCAGCTAATTTTTTGTATTTTTTAGTAGAGATGGGGTTTCATCATGTTAGCCAGGATGGTCTCAATCTCCTGACCTCGTGATCCACCTGCCTCGGCCTCCCAAAGTGCTGAGATTACAGGCGTGAGCCACCGCGCCGGGCCTTTAATTGGTTCTTAAGGAGACTCCCTTTGAGTGAGACGGGAATTTCTTGTAGGGTTTTAAGCAGAGGAGTGCCTTGATTTAACTGACGTTTTAATAGGATCCCTCTGGCTGCGGTATGGAAAACAGACTGCAGGGGGGCTGGGAGGCCAGCTGCCAGCCATTGCAACAATCCAGGTGAGATGGGATGAGTGGCTTGGACCATGGTGGTAGTGATGCAGACACTAGGGTGGGGCCAGGTTCTGGGTATATTTAGAAGCTGGCAAGATTTCCTAATGGATTTCATGTCAAGTGTGAAAGAGAGAGGAGTCAAGGATGATTCAAGGCTTGGTCCAAGCAACAGGAAGGATGGAGTTACTGCTAACCAAAATGGGAAAGATGTAGGAGAAGCAGATTTGGGTGGGGGTGGAGGGTGGAGAGGAAGTCAGGAGTTTGGTTCAGAAGCACATTAAGTTTGACCTGTCAAACATCCAAGTGGAGATGATGGGTGAGAAAGGTGGATGTTTGTGTTACGACCGCCACAGCTCAGGGCAGAACCTGGACTGAAATGACAGACTTGAAAGTTGTCAGAATAGGGATGATGCTCAAAGCCATGAGCTTGGGGGAGATCCTGTAAGACATTAGTTACTGTATGCTCTGGTCCCTTACATTGTCCCTATTGTAGCAGAAACACGCTGCCCTCAAGGAGTCAGAGTCCATGGGGAGAATGAACAAGCCAGTCAATGACCAGGGTACACAGGGATGAACCTAGGGGCAGCTCAGCCAGGTTCCTCCACAATGATCCACTCGAGGTCTCTCTCTGAGCTTCAGTTTCCTCCCTGGGACTGGGAGGGGACCAGGAGAAACCCTGCCTGTGAAGGGCTTTGCAAACTGTTGGACATTATTATTGGGAGTGTTGAGCTGGAGGACATTTCATTTATTCCCTGCTCATTAAGCAGCTGCCTTTTCCAGGGAAACAGCTGCTTGTTTATTTACTTTTTCTGTTTCTCTCTGTCCCCCAGGGCCCTCCCTGATGCCACTGTCTGGGCTGCAGTGCACATCCTGGTGTATCCTACCTTCCGCCAAGTTGCCTTGAAACTGAGGTGGCTCATTCACATCTGTTACCTGGACAGTCAGGACTTGCAGGTCTGTGACACCAACCTCATCCTTCACATAAATCTGCAAATCAAATATGTTTGGTCCTGTTTCAAAATCTAGTTGTTCCATCCCAGTGGTGACAACCTAAAACAAAATGCAAAATTCTTAGTAACCATGTGAAAGAAGATCTGTTTTGCATGCATGCACTTTGCAAAGGGATATTCCTAGGAAGAAAGCATCTGGCATCCCGGAAACCAGCATTCATTCACTGTCAGAGGAACCAGTTGTTTTGCCTTAGTCCTTCCAACATAAGCCCTATGATACTTCACTAAAGGGACTCCTGCATGTGATGCTGCGTTTCCTAGGAAAGAAAAATAGTCAGGAGACCTTCTGATGCAATTGACTGGAGATGGAAAGCCTGAGAATTAAAAAACAAAAAACCCTCCACTACTTGGGGGTAGGCTCCTAGAAAAATCCTTTAACTACCCTGAATATAGTTGGATTTCCTCATTGTTAAGAACATGGCACCTGTATACATATGTAACAAACCTGCACGTTGTGCACATGTACCCTAAAACTTAAAGTATAATTACAAAAATAAATAAAAAATAAAAATAGAACCATAACATGTATACATGCACATCTATATGCTGATGTTCAAGCGTCTAAGACCATGCACATCTTATATTACGCATAAGGTTGCTGCAGGTCCATTGTGCAACAAACCTCATCATTAAACATGATAAATAAAAAATAAAAAAAAAGAATACTAAGCTTTCCTGGGATTGCCGTTAAGTTATATCTTGACTCATCACTTCATTCTAATTTTCCCAAAGCCACATCCAAAAATAAACAAGAGATGAAAGATACATCTGTGTAAGTAATGATATTTACTTAATCAACAGACTGTTCACTTTCTTTGTGCCTTTCCACACATTCTTCCATTGTCAGGAGCTTTTGTTGTCTGCACTACCAGTATTTTGTAGATGTGGGAGGGATGCGAGGAACAGGGCCAGAGAGACATCACCGGAATCTAGAGCTATTGCCAGCAGGAACTCTGGCGGTCTGTGTTGGGAGGGTCCTGCTGAAACCAACTGGAGACCAGCCTGTGATTGCTCGTATCTATAGGCACAGACTCCCACCAACTTAGAGCCTTGAACTCCCAGAAGGCCCGGAGCCCTTGGGGACATTGAGGACTAAATTCCATGTATGTCCTTGATTATGTCAGTAGAACCTTTCGGTTATTAATATGACTAGGGCCAGGTGATGAGACACTCAGCATCTTGCTGTGAAGACAGAACTTTGCTCCAACTCCATCTCCACCACTGAACTTCTGGGTGGCCTTGGGAAAATCACCTACCCTTTCCCTGATTTTGTTTCCATGTGATTGTAACTAGGGAAACAATCATTGCCCTAGTTAAACAGCTGAAGAATGATACAAGGTATTAAAAAGCTAGGTCAAGCTACTATGGAAACTGAAGGAGAGAAAAGTTCACTGTGAGCTGTGTTTAGCTGGGGAAGGCTTCGTGGAGGAGTTGGTAGGTATTGTGTTGGACATTGCAAGTTCTAGGTTGGTTAAGAGAACAGGGCCACAGATGTGAATCAGTACTTGTGGTGAAAGGAGAGGGTATGGAGGATTGTTGAGGGTGGAAAAAGAGGTATTCTTGTGTCTACCAGTGAACAGAGGCAACCTAGGAGCCACGTAAGTGTAGATGAACTGGTCTCTATGCTGGGCACATGGTAGTGAGGGGCAGCGCAGGGGTCAAACACACAGACGCTGAGCCAGACTGACTGGCTTGAAAGCCCAGCCTTCCCATTGCTTAACCTTCCTGTGCCTTAGTTTTCCCATCTGTAAAATGGGGATAATAACACCTACTTTTTGGGTTATCGTGAGGATTCGATGAGCTAATCTATGGGAAGTACTTAGAAGACTGTCTGGCACTGAGCAAACACTCTGCAAATGGTGACTTTTCTAATCATTAAGTAGTCAAAAACTGTTCAAGGAATATATGTCCACCAGAGCAGGTGGACTTCTGTTGAGATGATCCCCTCTCATGATTTACACCCTGGCTTCCTGATTTACAGCCTGGCTCCCTGCTAAGCCTGGAGCCTCCTCCTGCATGCCAAGCTTGGATAGATCCTTGACCTCAGTATTACCTATTGCCAGCCTTTTCTCCTTGGGGAGTAGCTCTCACACCCCAGAGGAAGGAAATAGAACAGTCAAAAAATGGTCCAAAAATGTTGTATCTTGGAACCAAAAGAATGGGGTTGCTCTCAACACAAATGGAAAAACTGTTCTCGTTGTTGTTGTTACCAGCATTTATTGAGCATTTATGTGCCAGACTTGCCAAGTCATTCTGTGGAGTATTTCATTTGATTGTCACAATGACCATAGGTTGGTAAAACTTCCTCCATTTCACATTTAAGGAGATTAACTAGGAGAGGGAGGGGAAGGAGCTCTCCTAAGGTCATAGCTGGGAGTGGTGGAGCCTTGATTTGGTTGTGGGCAACCTTGCTACAGAGTTTTAGTGAAAGACAGTAAGTTTCACTTTAGGCATGTTAAATTTGAGGTTGTTCTGGATAAGGCCGAGCACATTTGTAGGCCACAGTGCTCACGACAGTAGATGGGAAAAGAGGGGAGTCAAGCTCAGAGATAGACAAATGAAAGAGGGGCAGGTGCTGGCCTCCACAGGACTTCAGAGAGCCCCTCTCTCCGCAGCCAGCTGGCAGTCACTCTTCCCTGGCCTCTTAAGGTATGCTTCTGGTGCTGCTCCAGGAAAACACCCTTGACCTATGATTAGCTACAAGTGGCTGAATGAGGACATCCCTCTTGCTGGGCAGTAGCAAACCAGTGCAGCATGAGGGCTATGAACAATAATTCTTGGGGCAGCCTACCCGATTGCAAATCTCAAGCCTGTCATCTCCTAGTTATGTGAACTTGGGCAAGTTGCTCAACCTCTCTATGCCTCAGTTTTCCCACCTTCAGTGTGCAAATAACAGTACACCACTTCATAGCATTCTTATGAGGATTAAATAAATGCATTCACAAAATATTTAGGGAAATTCCTGGCATATGGTAAATGCCCCGTAAATGAAATGTTAGCATCCTCCTCCTCATTATTATCATTACTCCTCCTCACCACCCCCTGCACCACCAGAAGTCTCAATAGCTGTGTCCCAAAGCAGGGAGGCTTGGCCTCTTGCATGATTTGGAGTTTACCCCCAGAAAGTACAAATGAGTCACAAGAAATGGTGACCCAGACTCGCCATCCTCCAGAATGTCAAGGCTATCCAAGGAGGGGCCAGATTCTGCCACGGAGATTTTCATGTCTGGAAGGCTGCAGGAGTAACTCTTGTGAGCAATTTTGGTTGGAGAGTAGGATCTTCTTGGAGGGATGGTAGAGGACGTTGGGTAGTTTCTGGGGAGAAGCAATCATTTCTTAAGAACAGCTTCATGACTTGTGAAACTGTGGCCCATCTTAGTACCAACACAGGGTTGTATGCAGCTGCGGGATGTGATGCAAGGAGGGCACAGGATGAGGACAATACACCAAACACTTGAGCCTAGATGAGTTGAGGTGCTAAGCAATCTGCCATTTCTAGAGGTTAGGAACAGGATGGAATTCTTCCTTGATTAACAGCCCTGCTTGAATCCCATAGAATGTGGGAAAAGCAGGTCCCATGAAGAAAGGGTTGAGAGCTCACGCAAACAGCGATAGACATACATGGCAATATGACAGAAAGCCTGGAACTGGAAATCAGGAGACTGAATGAAGTTCTTATTTCACCTTTTATGGCTATGTGATCTCAGATAAATCATTTAAACTTGCTGGGTCTCTGTTATATCTAAAACAGGAATAAAATATTTCTAAATAGTGATATTAATGTTGTAACAATCAAGAGATGAAACCACGTGTGGTGGTGCAGTGCCTGTAGTCTCAGCTACGGGGAGGCTGAGGCGAGAGGATCACTTGAGCCCAGGAATGCAAGTGCAGCCTGGGCAGCATAGTGAGACCCCATCTCAAAAAAAAAAAAAAAAAAAGAGATCAGGTATGTGAATGTGCCTTGGAGCCTCTATGCAAATTCAAAGGAACATGGTCATCTTCATCACTAAATGCTGTAGACCATAAATGCTAAGGATGAGAACTCCCACGTGGAGACAACCCAAATGTCTGTCAATTGATGAATGAAAAAACAAAATATGGAACATAATATAATTCAGCCATAAAAAGCAATGAAGTACTGATCCAGGCTACAACATGGGTGACCCTTGGAACCTTATGCTAAGGGAAAGAAGTCAGTCATTAAAGACCACATACTATAATGATTCCATTCATAGGAAATGTCCAGAATAGGAAAATCCATAAAGACAAAGTAGATTAGTGGTTGCCAGGGATTGGAGGGATAAGGGAATAGCTGAGTGACTGCTAATGGGTACAGGGTTTTGTTTTGGGGTGATGAAAATAATCTAAAATTAGATTGTGGTGATGCTTGCATGACTGTGAATATACTAAAAACTACTGAATTGTACAGTTTAAATGGCTGGAGTATATGCTCTGTGAATTATACTCAATAAAGCTGTTTTTTAAAATGAGAGCACTGGAGCCAGACTGCCTGGCTTCCGTTCTCAGCTTAGTTACCTACTAGCTGTACAACCCAGGGCAAATTACCTAATCTCTCTGTGCTTCATTTTCCCCATCTGTGAAAAGGAGGTAATAAGATGGATACAATCCTTATGTTTTGAGACTAGAAAAGCAAACACACGCAAAGCACTGTCAACAGTACCCAGTGTACACAACGCGCTCTATAAGGGTAAGCAATTGACAAGGCTTACAGGAACCAAGGAGCAGCAGCAGCTGTTAAAGACAAGCTGAATGTCTAGGGAGTCAGTGGACAGGGCAGTTCAGTCACAGAACCAGCATCTGGGACCCAGGAATGTAAACCGCATGCTGCAATGTAGACTGACTGAATGTGTGCTCCTTACCTCCCCGAGGGCTCCCCCAGGGTGATGAGAATACCGGAAATCTGGGCTCTGGCCTCCAGTCATGGGTTCCGCAGGTCTGCTACAGGGCCCCAATATGCATGCTTTTTTCAAAGCTCTCCTAGTGACTAATGATAAGCTGAGTTTAAGAACACCTAATGGGAACCTCAGGGAAGCAACCCTGACTCAGGACCCAGAGGAATGGCAGGTTGGACCAATGGCAGAGCTGATGATAACAGCAGGAAGTTCCCAGGCCAGTTGAGGAAGGAGGTAGGGGCAGGGAATACTGAAACATAGGCAGATCCAGACATGGGACCCTAAAGACACCTTAGAAGGCCTCTGCGGTTACCAGTGGAAAGCATGCAAGAAGCAGGCTTGTCCCCACTTTAGGGAATTGACAGCTTTGGAAAAGATTCAAATGACAAACTAGAAAACAGAGCAGCAGAGGCATGCCTCTTGAATGTCAATGGTTGGCTCTGAATTATCCAAGAGGAAACATTCACATGGTAGGGCTGGACATTTAGACTTATATTTTTGTTAAAGGGTGTATGGCTTTTTAATTAAATAAGTCTCCTCTTAGATTATCTTCTGAAAAAATCAGACTCATAGGAAAGCAGAATCACTAGACACAAGTTCATCAGGGCATGGCTTTTAGGGAGATCAATATCCAAACTACTCCACCCAAAGAATTTAGATACTGTAGGCACACCTAACACCTGATGTCATGTGAGGGGTGGAGGCCATAAGAAGCAGCCCTCTATTTGCAACACATTGAGTATAATGCTTATGTAAACTGTATGGAGTGGAGAAGGTCCAAAGGCTACATGAGCATCTTAGCACAGAAGGCCCTGGGATGCCTCAGACAGGACTCCCGGACCTTACAAGAGGGAAGATTAAACCAGATGGAGGAATTAATCACCGATCTGGCATCCCATCCACCCTCATTTTCAGGATCACCTCTTTGCAGGCAACACCCATGTTGGTAAGTTGTTACTTACCTCAAAGTAGGTGCCTGACAGCCAATTCACCCTAAAAGCTTCAGTGAGGGGATTTGAGTTGATTATCTGGGGAAATCCTGGGATCACAGGTGACAGTGATGCTGATAACTTCACAGAAAACTTGTGCACTGAAGTCCCAGGTGGAGAATTCTCTGCCACATTGCCTGTAGCAGGTAAGAGGATTAGGTGTAGTGTTTCTCCCCCTGTGGAATAAAAAGGGTGCAGGATGACATGAACACAAAGCCTTTTGCTGGGAACAGGAACTTAACAGCTTGGTTTGTGGCTTCAATTCATAGCTCAGGGTGACGATGGGAGCTGGTCACTCCCCGAGAACAAACGCTGTTGCCAAGTGCTGGCAATGTGTATGTGAGATCTTCTGGGAGCCAAGAAAACAACCACCACCTAACAACCAAGAAATCTGCTTCTGTCACTCAGTAAATAAAGCTGCTGCTTTTCTCTTGTCTCCCTGCTTCCCTTCTCTTTTCTCCCAGCCTTTGGGAAGAGCAGGGAAAGAGAACTGTGACACCTTAGGAGACAGACATCCGCCAAAAGAAACTTGCCTCATAATGTCATCTTCTCTCTTGCCAGGGCCCTGTAGCTTACAAGAGTTTGTTTTCCTTCTCTGCATCAGCAATCTAGAGGTCATCTGAGAATTGAGTGTGCATGACTGGAGAACACCAAAATCATGGTAAATCTCTCCACGTCCATTAGTAATCTCAAGGACCATTTTTGGTTATTATTGGACTCTGTAGGCATCATGCAGAGGGCCAGGCAGTACCTCTTGGTTGGTAGATTAACAACCATTCCACAGAGGAAGAAACAAGAGGCTCAAGGATGGCATGTGAATTGCCTTGGGCTGCCTTACAGGCAGGGAATTTTACAATTTAAGAGAAAGCACATTTCTTCCAGGAAAGCCTTGGGACCATTCTAAGGTGCACAACACTACAAGACTTTGCCAGTGCAGAGAAAAGGAACAAGCTGTATTCTCTCAGCCTTCCATAATGACAATTACTGTTGTGGGTTGAACAGTGTCCCCAAAAGATTCATGTCCACCCAGAACTGCAGAATGACCTTATTTGTTTTTGTTTTTTTGAGACAGTCTTGCTCTGTCACCCAGGCTGGCGAGATCTTGGCTCACTGCAACCTCTGCCCCCTGGGTTCAAGCGATTCTCATGCCTCAGCCTCCCAAGCAGCTGTGATTACAGGTGTGCTCCATCATGCCTGGCTAATTTTTGTATTTTTAGTAGAGACAAGGTTTCACCATGTTGGCCAGGCTGGTCTTGAACTCCTGGCCTCAAGTGATCCACCTGCCTCAGCCTCCCAAAATACTGGGATTACAGGCGTGAGCCACCATGCCCAGCCAAGAATGATCTTATTTGGAAATAGAGTCTTCATGGGTGTAATTAGTTGAGAGGCAGACATATTGCATGAGGGTGGGTCCTAAATCCAGTGGCCAGTGTCCTCATAAGAAGACAGGACACGCACAGAGGGGAAAATGCCATGATATAATGGAGGCAGAGACGAGTGATGCAGCTACAAGCCCGGGAATGGAAAGCAAACGCAGAAGCTAGGAGGTAGGCATGGAGCAGATATTTTCTCAGAGCCCCCAGCAGGAACCAACACTGCCAACACCTTGATTGCAGACTTTTGGTCTTCTGAGCTGTGACAGAATAAATTTCTGTTGTTTTCAAGGCAAACGATTTGTGATAGTTTGTTATAGCAGCCCTAGGAAATGAATACAATGATCATTTATCCAATGTTACAAATAAGTGCAAAATGTAAAATCCTGTATTTCACTTACTCCTCAAACACTCCTCTCAGACAGGTATTAATGTCATTTTACAGAGGGGGAAACTGAGCTGAAATCCACACAGCAAATAATAAATAACAGAGCCAAGATTTACACAGGTCCCCCTTCCCAGCCAGCTTCCCAATCTCGGCCACCATCAGACCCTGAGAAGAAAACCCTGAACAAGTAGGAGGCACGGAGTGGGTAGGGACAGTAGAAGGTTCTGTCCCGCTGAAAGGTATAAATGTTCTAGGAACAAACAAACCAGGATGTTTTATTTCAGTTGGTGCAGGGTGGGGTGAGTGCAGAGGAGTAAATGGAAAAGAGGAAAAAATTGAAATATAAGCACATTCACTGATACAAGCTTTTAAAATCTAAAGTCATCTTATTTAGTTTAGAGGCTAAAATGCATAATGCATAAGTTATTGTCGCTCGCAGAATTATCAAGTTTTATGGACAAGGACTGTGCAAGGACTCAGAAATATCAAAACAGCTGAAGTTTAGGGTGATGCGAATATGAATAGATTTTTAAAAATCTATTACAATTGACTTTGATATTATAGCATTCTTATGGTAAAAACAAGGAGTGAAAGAGTATGGTTGGAGTATTTAGAGACAAAGCTCTCAAAAACAGTTTTTCAAAATGAGCAAAATACTCTATTGCTTTGATGGGTTGGGTATTTGGGGCATAATTCCCTCCCATTCTCTTTTCTCACAAGTGCACACCTCTCTGAGCTGTTCATGAGAGTGTTCCCTCACTGTTTAGCAAGACAAGGACAGCCATACAGGAAATGGAAAGTTGGCAATCTGTCTCACGGGACACCCATCTTCTCACCCATATTCTTCCCTTGCCCCCTCCAACCCTCCCCAGTGACTCGTGCCCCTCCAGGCAACAAGCAAAGTTAGAACTTGCTATGTTTTTCTCAATAATAGCCTAGGGTAAGGTGCCTAGCCCAAATGAATAGACTAAAATAAGTACCCACTTCATTTATCAAGCACCTGCTCAGCAGGCATCATGCTAGCTCCTTGACTGCCTGATCCCCTCAATCCCAGCACAATCCTCTGACATAGGTATTGCTGTCACCATTGTACACATCTGAGATTATACTGCTGTCACCATTGCACACATCTGAGATTATACTGCTGTCACCATTGCACACATCTGAGATTATACCACTCAGGGAACAGTCATGGAGGGCCCTGGCTCATGGTATCGGGATCTTGTAGCTAACAGAATACACATACCTACTACTGACAGTCGGTCACTCCATGCCTGTCACATGACCATGCACATAGGCTGCATCGTAGTTATTCAGTCACCCTGGGACACTGCAACAACATGGCTGTGGGGGCTGGTAAGAAATTGACCTTCAACCTAGATGTTAGATCTTGATGATGTGATTTGCAAGAGGCTGTTTCTGGAACAACACAAAGAATTGTGCTGGAGTGTGAGCGTGGTGTGAGCTCAGGTAGAAGGGACTTGCTAAGCTCCACTCAGGGCTCTCCACAGCCTCACCCTGAGTGGAGAGATCACTGTGCCTCCCAACCTTAGTGCAGCTCCTTTGGGGAGCTGGGGACTGTAGAGAAGCCATGCTCCCCAAATATTGCCTGCTGATAGCTCCTGGTTTGCTTTGCTAGAAGTGCTAGAAGTATATCCACTGATTTTCTTGAATTGATCATAACTTTGATAGTTCCTGGGTCTGAGAGACTAATTCCATGAAAGATCCAGCATTCCAATCCTAGGCATCTGACTCCAAGGACAGCTCCATGATGTCTCCTTAAATCAGAGTGTTTTTTATCGTCCTCCTTGAATGGTCATATTTTGAATGGCAGTGAGAGATATTTTTGAAGAAGTGGATATAGCCAGTGACTCCCAAGCAATTTTTGTTGGGAACTGCCTGTCCCATGTATGGTGAAAGCCAGACTGTCCTTGGATATGCCCTTTCTGTCGATATTCTTGCTAGAAATGATCTACATTTTTTCAGGTGGCCTCTCTTCCCAGGGCAAGGCCATGTGTGCCAGGGTCATGCAAATGAATCCTTAAAACTTTGAGGCAGACCTAGGCAGACCTAGCAGTCCTAGGCAGTCCTTTGAGGCAGAACTAGGCAGTCCTAGGGATACTGATTTTTTTTTTTTTTTTTGAGATGGAGTCTCGCTCTGTCTCCCAGGCTGGAATGCAGTGGCGCCATCTTGGCTCACTGCAAGCTCTGCCTCCCAGGTTCACGCCATTCTCCTGCCTCAGCCTCCTGAGCAGCTGGGACCACAGGCACCTGCCACCATGCCTGGCTATTTTTTTGTATTTTTAGTAGAGACGGAGTTTCACCGTGTTAGCCAGGATGGTCTTGATCTCCTGACCTTGTGATCCACCTGCCTCGACCTCCCAAAGTGCTGGGGATACTGATTTTTTTAAAAAGATAGCCAAGCTGGGTTCTCCTGACCTTAATTCAAAATCCAGTTTCTCCAGCTCTATTGCTGTTTGTAAAAGAAGTAGTAGTAGTAATAACAGCCATAGCAAGAATAATAAGTGACTAGGGTCCATACCCTAAAAATAGAGTAATGAATAAGATACAATATTCACAAAATGTTAAACACATCTGTTATACAGGTAAGCTTAAGTGATGTATCCAAAGGCACCCATCTGGTCAATGGCAGAGGGAAGATTAGAGGACAGGTGCCAGCTCTCCCTAAAACACCGCATACTTTCCTTCCATGGCTGGTCTTCCAGGCTTTCTTTGGTGGTCTGAGTGCTAGAGAGCAAGAAGGAGGCTCTAATGGAATTTGACTTACACATGCATCTTAATTAAGAATCAAATTAGAATTGCTTGAAGCACGTACTTTGGAAAAGAAAGAGCATGCAAAAGATTTATTGTCAGCCATGGCGCCCACTGAAACATCTTGCTTGTGGCTAAGATCTGGATGCATGATGTGCTCACTTGTCTCCCTTGAATCACTGCCTCTCCAGAAATGAACCAATGGGGCTTCCCTGGGAGCCTATGTTGGGATAATTAAGCCTTCCACAGTCTCAGAGAGGAGGAAGTTGGCCACCCTGGACCTTTGACACTGAAAGTGGAGATGCGGGTCAAGAATGTGGGGTGATGCCATCTTCTTCTTGGGGTGTAGCTGCTCTAACTTAGAGCTCTGCTTTCAATACACAGAGCAGGACTCACTGAGACCATCACTCAATCGCTACCTCTTCATTCTCTCTAGTACCTATTCAAACAGCAGTGAACAAAATCAGTTCTGTGAAAAGAACGAGAGATTTGGAATCAGACCCCTGGCTTCAAGTCTTAGCTTTGCCACTGCTTGACTATGTGACCTTAGGCTGGTCCCTTGACTTCTCTGGGGGTTCCTGTCAACTCTGTCTCTCAGGGCTGTGGTGCTACATTAACAGTATCCACTAAACAGGGTTCCATTGCTAAAGAAGACTCATGGGACCCAAGTGACAATGCTTATAAATCTACAGTTTTATTACAGAAAACGGATACAGCATAGCAACAACATGAAAGTAAGGATATGCACTACAGCTGAAGGCTGCCTCAGCAGGAGATCCACAGAGGCCAGGTGCAGGCTAGGCTCTTACTGTTGTCTTTTCTCTATGGGACGGAAGAATTCACTGTCTTGGATCAGGAACAGCCAATGTATGCACAAATATCTTGGAATTATGGAGTCTTTGCTGGGATTTTTTTCTATTTTGCTGTAGGCATATTCTTGTTCTATAACTGGCCTCAACGGCAGAACCCACAGAAGGTCCTCGTTGAGACCAGGTGCAAATAATCAATCTCACTGTTATCAATAAACAACGCTTACAAGCTGCTACAAACCATTCAGAAACTCCTAGGACCCACGGTTACAAAGAAACACTTTTTTAATTTTTATTTTTATTTTTATTTTTATTTTTATTTTGAGACGGAGTCTCGCTCTGTCCCCCGGGCTGGAGTGCAGTGGCGCGATCTCCGCTCACTGCAAGCTCCGCCTCCCGGGTACATGCCATTCTCCTGCCTCAGCCTCCCTAGTAGCTGGGACTACAGATGCCCGCCACCACGCCCGGCTAACTTTTTGTATTTTTAGTAGAGACTGGGTTTCACCGTGTTAGCCAGGATGATCTCAATTTCCTGACCTCATGATCTGCCCGTCTCAGCCTCCCAAAGTGCTGGGATTACAGGCGTGAGCCACCGCACCTAGCCAAAGCAACACTATTAATCGGCATGCTTCATGCCTTGCCTAGGGGTCAGTGTGGTTCACGAACTTCAGCAGAAAAATTCAGGCTAATATCAGGCCTATGGAAACTTATTCTCACGGCACAGATGCCACATAAGAAAATGCATATGCTCGGCCGGGCACAGTGGCTCAACCTGTAATCCCAGCACTCTGGGAGACCGAACCAGGTGGATCACCTGAGGTCCGGAGTTTGAGACTAGCCTGGCCAACATGGTGAAACCCCACCGCTATTAAAAATACAAAAATTAGCAGTGTGTGGTGGCAGCTGCCTGTAATCCCAGCTACTTGGGAGGCTGAGGCAGGAGAATCACTTGAACTGGGAGGTGGAGGTTGTAGTGAGCCCAGATCGCGCCACTGCACTCCAGCCTGGGCAACAAAGCAAGACTCCATCTCAAAAAAATAAAAAATAAAAAAAGAAAGAAAGAAAGAAAAGAAAATGCATATGCTCAGTAAACTATAAAGCATTGTCAAATGTTGTTTCAACATATGCAACTTTTTCCTATTTCTTTAATTTCCACAATATATACCTCTTCCTGAATGAGATGTTCACCCACCCCCTTTTTTGGGAGGAACAAGGAACAATCCAGGCCAAGCAAGATTAACAGAAAAGAGCCCTTTATAGGACATAGAAGGAAAGGTGATTCAACTAGTGATTCTGTACATTATATTAGGTCGGTGTAAAAGTAATTGTGGTTTTTCCCTAGAAGAAAACCTAGGCAATACCATTCAGGACATAGGCATGGGCAAGGACTTCATGTCTAAAACACCAAAAGCAATGGCAACAAAAGCCAAAATTGTCAAATGGGATCTAATTAAACTAAAGAGCTTCTGCACAGCAAAAGAAACTACCATCAGAGTGAACAGGCAACCTACAGAATGGGAGAAAATTTTTGTAATCTACCCATCTGACAAAGGGCTAATATCCAGAATCTACAAAGAACTCAAACAAATTTACAAGAAAAAATCAAACAACTCCATCAAAAAGTGGGCAAAGGATATGAACAGACACTTCTCAAAAGAAAACATTTATGCAGCCAACAGACACATGAAAAAATGCTCATCATCACTGGCCACCAGAGAAATGCCAATCAAAACCACAATGAGATACCATCTCACACCAGTTAGAATGGCGATCATTAAGAAGTCAGGAAACAACAGGTGCTGGAGAGGATGTGGAGAAATAGGAACGCTTTTACACTGTTGGTGGGACTGTAAACTAGTTCAACCATTGTGGAAGACAGTGTGGTGATTCCTCAAGGATCTAGAACTAGAAATACCATTGGACCCAGCCATCCCATTACTGGGTTATACCCAAAGGATTATAAATCATGCTGCTATAAAGACACATACACATGTATGTTTATTGTGGCACTATTCACAATAGCAAAGACTTGGAACCAACCCAAATGTCCATCAATGATAGACTGGATTAAGAAAATGTGGCACATATACACCATGGAATACTATGCAGCCATAAAAAAGGATGAGTTCATGTCCTTCACAGGGACATGGATGAAGCTGGAAACCATCATTCTTAGCAAACTATCGCAAGGACAAAAAAACCAAACACTGCACGTTCTCACTCATAGGTGGGAATTGAACAATGAGAACACTTGGACACAGGAAGGGGAACATCACACACTGGGGCCTGTCGTGGGGTGGGGGGAAGGAGGAGGGATAGCATTAGGCGATATACCTAATGTAAATGACGAGTTAATGAGTGCAGCACACCAACATGGCGCATGTATACATATGTAACAAACCTGCACGTTGTGCACCTGTACCATAGGACTTAAAGTATAACAATAATAAAAAAAAAGTAATTGTGGTTTTTACCATTACTTTCAATGGCAAAAACCAAGATTAATTTTGCACCAGCTAGGTCATAATTGGCAAGAAACAGACGTGTTTATCTTGGAGCATCACTACGGGGTGGGCCTGAGAAAGGCTTGTTTCTTTCAAATCTCTTCCAACTACATGGAGGCGAAAGTGGATGGATTCCAGTGACTGCCTGACTGCTTGTGCTGGGGGTGAGGTTGCCATGGGCAAGGAAGAGCTGAGAGAAGGGACTGTCTTTTGTTCTTCTGAGGTGACTCTGAACAGGAAAGTGACATGATGGAAAAAGTAGAAACCTCTTGCCACACTCTTTGGGCCTGATATATAGGGTTAATTGGCTGACAGAAAGACTTTCTAGAAATGGATTGCATCTTCCAGCCTTTTCATATGATGAGAGCGTTAAGAAGCATTTACATTTTAATTCCCAAGGAGAATAAGAAACTCAGTCTTGGGCCTTTGTTTGATTTGCCAACACTGGCTAGCAGAGAACCACGCACAGATGATGGGCTGAAGAAAGCTGTGATTGCCTCTTGCCCAGAGCTTGCGGACAAACTCAGTGCGATGGGTTTGGTACCTTTTCATGTCCATGCGAATCTTCTAGCTCCCAAGGATCCCTTCTTTCATTAAATACCCTGGCATTTTTCATTTCCAGGAGGGTAATACAAAAGCTGGTTCCTTGGATGCTTCTTCAAAACATAGACAGCTTCCATGTGCAGTGGATTTAAAAATACCAAGGGTCCTTCTCTATGTCCTTCATCTTCTGGGACTCACACGTGATCCTTTGGGACTGATGGAGCCAGATGACTGCTTTGTCTCAACTCTTTCCACTGGGGCAGTTGAAAGTTTTGTCTAGTTTATATTCTTGTAGAGCCTCCCTTTGTAAGCTGTTGGTGGAATAGGCACTATAGCTTCACAAAGGGAAACTCATCTTCATAGGAGGTGGAAAGGACAGAAGTGAATTTAAATGTCAATATCAAGCAGGAAGAAGATCTAAAGCTCTTCATTTGGGGTATATCAGTAAATGTGGGGGAAAAACCATACCAGACTCAAAAAGTATAAAAATAAAAACAGCAAATATGTATTGGATACCCTCTATATATGTGGCACACAGGGACAATGAGCAATAAGATATATGAAATCTGTTATTGCAGGGCTGACATTCTAGTTGAGGAGGCAGAAATGGCCCTATAACAGATGAATTACAGTATGATAGCTCATGCTACTTTTGGCTGAGCACTGAATCTGCATTAGGTGCTGGACTGAACTCTTTGCAGGCAGTCCATGTGCAGGCAAGAGGAGCTCCAGGGTGCAACAGCAGAAGCACTCCCCAGGAGCTAGGTCAATCCAGGAAGACTCCATGGGAGGGGTGGGGCTTGAGTTGGGCCTTGAAGGAAGCATAGGAGTTAGAACACATGAAAGGAAAGAGGATACTCTATGTTACTTTATTTATTTATTTATTTTGAGACGGAGTCTCACTCTGTCGCCCAGGCTGGAGTGCAATGGCGCAATCTCAGCTCACTGCAACCTCCGCCTCCTGGGTTCAGGCGATTCTCCTGCCTCAGCCTCCTGAGTAGCTAGGATTATAGGCACCCGTCTTCATGCTCTGCTAATTTTTTACTGTATGTTACTTTATTTGAGATTATTATAGTGATGCCTGCTTCCAACAGCCTGAAGCGGTGCTGATGTGGCTGCCCCGCTAGAATCCTCTGTAGCCCAGGTGTTGGAGTGTGAGGGTAATGACCAGGTTCTCAGACTCACAAAAGAAACAGTTTGTGTCACAGCAGCCCTTCCAAAAACAAGATTTGACCTAAGGGATTCTATTGTGTGTTTTAAATAAGAAATCTCAAGTATTTCTTGCAAACCTTTGTGATCTATCCCTTTCACACTTCTGATAAAGTTCCAAATGATAGTGTTCAGTACAAGAAATTGGGTTCTTCCTAACCTCATTCTTTCCCCAGTGACAATAAAAGTCACCTCGACTCAAATGATTATGGCCCTAAAAGCCCATATTTCTGGGGGAAATCTGAAATGTTTACTTCAAGTGACAGTCTGAACTGCTCATGGCCCACTTCACATTCACAGGTCATCCTGCCCTCTGCTGAGTTGAAAAGCCCAAGATAGAAGAGGGCTCAATATTAGGAAACCCAGTTATTTATTTATCTCATTAGCAGATCGAAGAGGAAAATTGAATGGTCATTTTCATAGATCTTGAAAAAGTGTTTGATTTAAAAATCCATTTTTATTTAGAAATAAGTACTTGAATATTCTTACATTTAGTTTTATTATATTTTTATTCAGAAATAAATACTGTAATATTCTTATATTAATAAGAATAAAAGCCACCTCCTTAACATATAAAACATTTCTCTCTCACACCAAAAGTTAACATCATGCTTAATGGGAAACAAGACAGGAATTTACACTCTTGTTATTATTTAATAATGGTCAGAATGTCCAGGCCTGGCAGTTAGATAAGAAAAAAATAGGAGCTATAGACATAGGAGAAGAAGAATATAAATGTTCATTTTTTCAAACGTGGAAAATTCATGAGAATCACCTGAAAAACCATGCCAAATAATAAGATAATTTGTTAATAGATTTCCATACATCATACAATAATCAGTTGAAAGATGTAGGGAAGAAGAGATTCCATTTACAAATGTAAAAAAAGAAAAAGTAAAAGAACTAGAAATAACCATAATAAGAATGTACCAAATCTATATGAAGGAAACCTCAAAATACTCCTAAGAAAAACAAATGAAGACTCAAACAAGTATCTAGAACCCTGTTCTCGGATTAGGAAGACTCAAGATCATAAATAATACTCACTAACATTTACTAAGCATTTACTATGTACTCAGACACTCTTCTAAGTATTTTACTACATAACTTGTCAAAGATGTAAATTATCCCTAAATTAATTTGCAAATTTAACATAAATTCTATATATTATGCATATACTACCTATTCAGAAATAAAATTTAATTTTAAAAGCTCAATTTCAATAATCCAAGCTGACATTAAAAAGATCATCTAAGATTCTTGATGCCCTTGAATGAGGAAGAGAGAGTAAAATGATCACTAGCTTGAGTCTTTGACCCTTCTATCAGAAGGTGTTTTCTTTGCTCAAGAGGAAGACACCCCCTCAGTAACTCACTTTCCTCACAGGATCACTTGTCAACCTCAAGTTGCCCTACGAGCCTCCAGAAAAGGGCCAGAATCTCCACAAAGACTCACTTGACATACTCACAGAGCTCTGCTATGAACACTATTTTCCCAACCTTAAATCTCAGGAGGACTACCAAATGCAGGCCAGTTAACCCAAGAGGGAAAGTGAAGTCTACACCAACATAGATTAGATTAGGCTCTTTAAGCATCACTCTTTTCCAGGGCTCCTACCTGGTCTCCCAGGGCTCCCTGGAGCGGCATCACCTCATTCATTACTGCAGCTAAGCCCTCAATTGAACAAGCCTCCCAGGGGCAATTTCCTTTTTGGGGGACATTGTCATTCAATGGTATTATGCAGACCAAGTAGGCAAGCAAGGTTCCAAAGCAAAATTGAGTTCCTACCTGACATGGCACCCAGGAGAGCCAGGAGAATGATTGCTTCTTGCATACTTGATGGTCACAACTGTGCGTGCTTCCAGCACATTAGCCGCAGCCTGAATCCCGTCTCACACCCAAAGTTTATTCCAGAAGCCACTCAGCTTCCCCTCCTGGTTTTGTTGCCATGCAAGAAATCAAACAGAGGCTTTGGCGGTAGCCAAGGGAGACTCCAAACACCACAGGACTGTTTGTTCTTTGATTACCTGCTTCTGTGACTGCACAGCACCCAAGAGACCAACCAGCCAGTCCTGGTCAGCTCAGAGTTTACCTTAAAAGTCCACACTCACCAAGTGTCTCAACCAAGAGCTCCAAAAGAGAAGTCAAAAGAGAAAACCGAGACACGGAGACCACACTAAGAGCTGGACATGCATAGTCCACCCATGATGGTCTCAGTGGCCCTGTAGCCAGGCTTGTGGTCATTTCCAGAAACAGGGGCGGGAAGTGGGAGTTTTTCTGCTGTCCTGAATCAATGAGTAGGATTCAGACTTGGGAATTAACTGGCACTCGTTCTAAAGACAAGATCTGAGAGCTGGGAGCAGACCCCTCCTCGAGGCTGACCTGAGGTGGAAGACTGCCCTCTGACTCCACCCCCCACCACCGCCCCTCCAGCCCTCGAAGAAGGCTGTGAAGGAAGATTACTGGAGTGGTGAGGCTTCTGCCCACTGGGGAGTGATGCAGGTGTTGCCCTTCACGATGCCTTTCTGTTCCACACAGCCCTGTGCCAGGGCACAAGATGTGGCATGTGAACAAACGCGGGCTGGGGTCTAGTCTCCACTGAGAAGGAGCAACAGCAGAGCAGAGAGAGAATGGCCGAGGAGTGGCCTGTCCCCTTGACATGGTGCAGTAAGAGAAGTAGTGGGCACAGTGGAAGGCAGTTGGGCTTGGACCACCTCTCCCGTTCCTCTGCCAGCTAGGGGAGGAGAGGCCAGCTGCCCAAGGCTGGGGGCAGGAATGCAGTGAAGAAGATGGGGAGTTGAGTCAGAGCCTCCCAGTCTGGACAAGACCCCACAGGTGCTCTGAAAACTACACATGCCCCAGAGGTGAACCAGCTTTTAGCACCTGCTACACGGAGGTCACCAACGAGGGATAGAGGGAGACAGTGTTATGGAACCAAACTGGGTCCACTCACCCTGTGCAGTAAAACCGGATATCCACGCCAAGGTTTTTGCAGCAATAGAAAGGAAGGCATTTATTTGCAAGGGTGCCAAGCAAGAAGGGCTCAGAGAGTGAGGGGTTTGACCCAGGCTGCGCCACCTGCCAGTGTCCCCTGTGTCCCCTGCATCCCAAACCCAGGGTGGCAAGGCTGCCCTTCCCTTCCACCACATCCAAACATTTGACAAGCCCTTTCCAGCCTCCAGGGCCTCCTGCCAGGCCCCTTCCCATGCTTGTTGCTACTGCCCTGGCTTAAGGTCCTTGCCTCTGGCCTGGGCTCTGGCCCGCAGCACATCCTACAGAAACTTAGGTTAATTTCCCCAAAGTACAATTTTGGTCATTTACTTTCCTGCTCAAAATAACAAGAACGTTTCCCTTAAGAAAAGTTGACTTTTCTTCTATAAAGCATGAAGGAAAGGTAATAAGATTAGGAAAGTTAGTCGATAGGTCTCTGTTTGAAGCACATAGATGGTAACAACAACAACAACAAAAAAACAAAAGGGAGTTTTGCTGTGTCACCTTTGGCAATTTACCTAACCTTTCAGAATCTCAGTTCCACTCACTTCTGTAAATCAGGGAAAATAATACCTGCTACACAGTATCATCGCAAGCGATACACAAGAGAAAGAAGTGAAAGAAACTGGCCCATACTATGTGTTTTAAAAATACTTTTTTTTTTTTTTTTTTTTTTGGAGACAGGATCTCACTGTCACTCTGTCTCCCAGGCTAGAGTGTAGCAGCGCGATCATAGCTCATTACAGCCTCAATCTCCTGGACTCAAGCAATCCGCCCACCTCAGCCTCTGGAGTAGCTGGGACCACAGGCGTGCACCACCACACCAGGCTAATTAAAATTTTTTTTTTTTAGAGAGGAGGTCTCCCTATGTTGCCCAAACTGGTCTCAAACTTCTGGGCTCAAGCGATTCTCCCACCTCGGCCTCCCCAAGTGTTGATATTACAGGCATGTGCCACACTATTTTTTCCTAATAGGACCCTGGCAAGGGCTGAAACATAGTAGGTACTCAATATATATTGGCCAAATAAAAAGAAAAATAAACAACAGTTGCCAAGCTACCAATTCTCACCTCTCAGTTTTTCCTGTCATGTGAGTTACTGTAAATAATCCATTTCATTATGCATAATTAAAGCTGAAGCGATGGCTCAGATTAAGTTATGGAAAACGTCAGAATAATTAAACTTTTGTATTAAAGAAACTCACATCTGTTTAATTTTCAGCCTGACTGCACAGCATTTTTCATGTTGCCCTGTTTTTACCAGGATATCATGCATCCCCTTCCTTTCCCTCCCTGGTTCTAGGGAGCAAAAGGGTCATCTTTTGGAATTCATTGTGGGTGTTTTCTCCTGTAATTACAGCTTCTGTTTCCAGCCCCGAGGTTGTTTCTGCCATTGCCACGGGCTGCTGCCCATGAGTCAATTCCCATCTCCCTCCGAAAGCACCTAGTCCTAGCACCAGACACCCAACTGGGCCTGAATCGCACCAAGGCTGAATGGGACCTTGCGGTCCCTGGCTCTCCTGTCCCTGACTGTCAGCATGCTGAGCTGTCCTGGATCCACCAAGGTCTCAGCCAGATGGGATGAATGGGTTCCTCAGGCAGGGTCGGAATCTCTAGGGCAGGCACCCCTCCAGCTTCACATGAGACCCAGGAGCCTTCTCCTACATGCTCTCTGGCTCAGCAATGATTCACGCCCTTAAAGTATTTCAGGGGACTTCCCTGGGAACTAGCTACTATAAGTGTCTAATTTGCTAGCAAAGGAGTTGTGTTCCAAACATTTTTTGACTTGGAACTTGGAACTCAATTACCCTTACATAATCTATAACATATAGTCATGCACCGCATAATGACAACATTTCCATCAACCATGGACTTCGTACACAATGGTGGTCCCATAGATGATAATGGAGCTGAAACATTACTATCAACTAGTGACGTTGTAACTGTTGTAACATCACAGTGCAACACGTTACTCATGTGTTTGGGGAGATACTGGTGGAACAAACCTACTGCACTGCTAGTTATGCAAAAGTCTAGCACATACAGTTATGTACAGTACATAATACTTATAATGATAATAAATATATGCTGTCATTTTAGAGTATACTCCTACTTATTAAAAAAAATAAAGCTGGCCAGGCACCGTGGCTCACGCCTGTAATCCCAGCACTTTGGGAGGCTGAGGCGGGTGGATCACAAGATCAGGAGTTCGAGACCAGCCTGGCCAACATGGTGAAACCCCGTCTCTACTAAAAATACAAGTTAGCTGGGCATGGTGGTGAGCACCTGTAGTCCCAGCTACTTGGGAGGCTGAGGCAAGAGAATCTCTTGAACTAGGGAGGCAGAGGTTGCAGTGAGCCGAGATCGTGCCATTGCACTCTAGCGTTGGTGACAGAGTGAGATTCCATCTCAAAAAAAAAAAAAAAAAAGCTAATTGTAGAACAGCCTCTGGCGGGTCCTTAGGAGGTATCCAGAGGAAGGCATTGTTATCATAGAAGATGACAGCTCCATGTGTGTTATTGCCCCTGAAGACCTTCCAGTGGGACAAGATGTGGAGGTGGAAGACATGACATTGATGATCCTGACCCTGTGCAGGTCTAGACTAATGTGTGTGTTTGTGTCTTCATTTTTAACAAAAAAGGTTTACAAGTTAAAAAAAAATAGAAAAATAGTATAGATTAAAGCTATAAAGAAAGAAAATATTTTTTGTACAGCTGTGCAATGTATTTTAAGCTGTTATTACAACAGAGTCAAAAGTTTTAAAAATATAAAAGTTTGTAAAAATGTTACAGTAAGATAAGGTTAATTTATTATTGAAGAAAGAAAATTTGAAAAATAAATGGAGTGGACTAAGTTTACAAACTCTACAGTAGTGTACAGTAATGTCCTAGGCCTTACATTCACTCACCACTCACTCACTCACCTACAGCAACTTCCAGTCCTGCAAGCTCCATTCATGGTAAGTGTCCTATTGAGGTGTACCATTTTAAAAAATCATTTATGCAGTTTTTTATTGTTTTTTTTTTTTTTGACGGAGTCTCGCACTGTCACCTGGAATGGAGTGCAATGGCACGATCTCAGCTCACTGCAACCTCCGCCTCCTGGGTTCAAGCTATTCTCCTGCCTCAGCCTCCCAAGTAGCTGGGATTATAGGCACCCGCCACCATGTCCAGCTAGTTTTTTGTATTTTTAGTGGAGAGGGGATTTCACTATGTTGGCCAGGCTGGTCTCAAACTCCTGACCTCGTGATCCACCCGCCTCGGCCTCCCAAAGTGCTGGGATTACAGACGTGAGCCATCGTGCCCGGCCTTATGCAGTATTTTTTAATGTACTTTTTCTATGTTTACATATACAAATACATACCATCGAGTTACAATTGCCTACAGTATTCAGTACAGTAACATGCTGTACAGGTTTGTAGCCCAGGAGCAATAAACTATACCATACAGCCCAGGTGTGTAATAGGCTATACCATCGAGGTTTGTGTAAGTGCACTCTATGATGTTCACACAATGATGAAATTGCCTAGTATTGCATTTCTCAGAATGTATCCCCATCATTAACTAACTGTACTTGTCTGTATTTTAAATATTACAGCCTTAAGATGAGACACAGAAGTACTGTGCAATGGCTGGGCTCTGTTAGCAGCTTCACGAGCATTGGTGGGCTGGCCTGCAAGCCTCATCACCTTTATATCTGCGGGGCAGTTCTGTTCATGGTCCGTTTGTTCAGGACTGGAACTATGGGCTTCCAGGAATCCAAAACCTAGAACAGAACACCCAGGTTCCATCATTCAAGCACCTCCCCCATCTCAGGCCTCCCTCAGGAAAGGCACTCAGGGTAGACCCATGCTCACAGCAATGGTGCCATGCAGATGGCACAAAGCTGCTTGCAAGAATAGAAACACATCCCTCCCCGTGTCTTCTTTGTGGGCCACTGTCCTAGCACACGCACTGCTTTCGCACCACATCTCATGGATCTTTTATACATCTGTCTCCATGCAGCCTTGGCAAGTTTTTCAGGACAGAGAAGCTCTTATGCTTCTTTGCACTCCAATTGCTTCACATTTAACACTGTGCCAGATGCATAGTAACTGCTCAAAAAACATGGAATTACTGATCTTACTTTATACTTCCTTGCCTCGTGCCATGCTCTCCTCTCACACCCACCCCAAACATCGACCCAGTGAGAGCCCCCCCACCCCGCCCCAGCTCTTGCAGGGATAGAAATAAAGAAGTGCCACAGCCCTTCTGACTTCTAGAACCCCAGAGCTGCATTCCCTGACTGGCCTTGAGGACCATGGGAAGGGCTCCTCTGAAGCCAAGGCTCTCAGGACCCACTGGTAGGGTCCTTTTCCTGGCTTCACAGGTGGAAGAGTGACTGAGAAGACGTCCTTGGGGCTCAGCCCCACCTGACTCCAGGGCACATGCTGTGACTGTGGGCTAGGCTGCCTGCCCTCTGGGCTCACGTCCCCAGATAATTCTTTTTTTTTCTTTAAACAGTTTGTGATATAATTCACATACCTGACAATATACCCAGTTAAAGTGTACAATTCAGTGATTTTTAGTATATTCATAGAGTTGTGCAACCATCACCATAATCAATTTTATAACATTTTCATCCCCCCCAAAGAAAAACCTCTTCAATCCTTAGCAGTTACTCTCAATTTTCCTCTAACTCTCGCCCCCAACCCTAGCAACCACTAATCTACGTTCTATCTCTATAGATTTCCTTATTCTGGGCATTTCATATGAATAGAATCATACAATATTTGGCCTTTTTAAATTTTCTTTTTTTTTTTTTGAGATGGAGTCTCACTCCATCACCCAGGCTGGAGTGCAGTGGCGTGATCTCAGCTCATTGCAACCTCTGCCTCCCAGGTTCAAGTGATTTTCCTGCCTCAGCCTACCAAATAGGTGGGATTACAGGCACGTGAGACCATGCCAGGCTAATTTTTGTATTATCAGTAGAGACAGGGTTTTGCCATGTTGGCCAGGCTGGTCTCGAACTCCTGACCTCAGGTGATCTGCCCGCCTTGGCCTCCCAAAGTGCTGGGATTACAGGCATGAGCCAGTGCACCCAACAATATGTGGTCTTTTGTACTGGCTTCTTTTACTTGCATAATGTTCTTTGGATTCGTGTATTTTGCTGTATGGCTCAATACTTCATTCCTTTTTATTGCTGAATAATATTGGGTTGGTGCAAAAGTCACTGCGGTTTTTGCCATTACTTTTAATTACTTTTGCACCAATCCAATATTATTCCATTGTATGGATAGACCACAATTTAATTTTCTTATTAATCAGTTGATGGACATGTGAGTTATTTCAACATTTTGGCTATTAAAATAATGCTGCTATGAACATTTGTGTACAAGTTTTTGCACGACATAGGTTTTTATTTCTCTTAGGGAAATACCTAGAAGTGTAATTACCAGGTCATATGGTGATTCTACCAGGTCATTCTTGTGGGCAATTGTCTAGCTGCTTTGAAGCCAGCTCCTTCTCCAGCATCCTTCACTGGCTTCCTGGAGCCCCTACCCCAAGCTATGGGTCTCCTCCTACTTACCCTCTCTGCCACTTTGTTCAAACATCTTCATGCCAGCTGATTCCTTCTTCCCCCTTCTCCCTTTAGGTGGCATTTATTTATTCACTCAAGAAATATTGATTACCTACTGTGTGTCAAGCCCTGTTGTGCATGCTAAGGTTATAGCAGAGAACTGTTTTGTTCTCTGAAACAAATGCCTGGCCACAAGCAACAGATGCTGTAGAAGCACCCCTCCTTCCATCCATCCAGTCAGCCAGCTGTGGCTCTGGTTGAAGCTCACCGCATGGCAGCACTGAGAGGTGACAGCATGCTGGCATCCCTCGCAGCCCTCGCTCGCTCGCTCTCGGCGCCTCCTCTGCCTGGACGCCCACTCTGGCGGCACTTGAGGAGCGCTTCAGCCTGCCGCTGCACTGTGGGAGCCCCTTCCTGGGCTGGCTGAGGCCGGAGCCGGCTCCCTCAGCTTGCGGGGAAGTGTGGAGGGAGAGACGCCGGCGGGAACCGGGACTGCGCGTGGCGCTTGCGGGCCAGCGCGAGTTCCAGGTGGGTGTGGGCTCGGCGGGCCCCGCACTCGGAGCAGCCCGCCGGCTCCGGGTAGTGAGCGGCTTAGCACCTGGGCCAGCAGCTGCTGTGCTCGACTTCTCGCCGGGCCTTAGCTGCCTCCCTGCGGGGCAGGGCTCAGGACCTGCAACCTGCCATGCCTGAGCCTACCCCGCCGCCGTGGGCTCCTGCGCAGCCTGAGCCTCCCCGACCAGCGCCACCCCCTGCTCCACGGCGCCCAGTCCCGTCGACCACCCAAGGGCTGAGGCGTGCGGGCGCACAGCGCGGGACTGGCAGGCAGCTCCACCTGCGGCCCGGTGCTGGATCCACTGGGTGAAGCCAGCTGGACTCCTGAGTCTGGTGGGGACTTGGAGAATCTTTATGTCTAGCTAGGGGATTGTAAATACACCAATAAGCACCCTGTGTCTAGCTCAGGGTTTGTGAATACACCAATCGACACTGTATCTAGTTACTCTGGTGGGGACTTGGAGAACCTTTGTGTGGACACTCTGTATCGAGCTAATCTAGTGGGGACGTGGAGAACTTTTGTGTGTAGCTCAGGGATTGTAAACGCACCAAAAAGCACCCTGTCAAAATGGACCAATCAGCTCTCTGTAAAGTGGACCAATCAGCGCTCTGTAAAATGGACCAATCAGCTCTCTGTAAAATGGACCAATCAGCAGGATGGGGGGGGGCGGGGGCAGATAAGAGAATAAAAGCAGGCTGCCAGAGCCAGCAGTGGCAAAACGCTTGGGTCGCCTTCCACACTGTGGAAGCTTTGTTCTTTTGCTTTTTGCAGTAAGTCTTGCTTCTGCTCACTTTTTTGGTCCTCGCTGCCTTTATGAGCTGTAACACTCACCGTGAAGGTCTGCAGCTTCGCTCCTGAGCCAGTGAGACCATGAACCCACCAGAAGAAAGAAACTCCGAACACATCTGAACATCTGAAGGAACAAACTGTGGACACACCGCCTTTAAGAACTGTAACACTCACCGCGAGGGTCCACGGTTTCATTCTTGAAGTCAGTGAGACCAAGAACCCACCAATTCCGGACACAGCACTGTACTTGCATCAGGATGGAAGGTCTGCTATGACATGGTTCTCCCATCGAGGAACTCGGGCCCTAGCCCAGAGACAAACCAGTAAGCCCAGGATTACAACCAAGTAATCCAGGCATGCCTCCACTGAACTCCAGGCATGCCTGAGGCTGTGGGGATGAGAGAGTGGAGAGAAAGAATCAAATGTAGGTCAAGAGTGAAGCTGTCAGAGAAGGTTTCTAAGGGCAGGAGTGAGCTGAAGAAATGAAGGGTAAAGGCAAAAGCAGTTAACAATGTAGAGGTATGAAATAGTATAGTTCATCCTATGGCATTATGCCAGCTGATTTATCTTTAGGGAAGCTCAGTTTTTAAGAAAAAAATTTATTTTTTGAATAGGTAATACATGTACACAATGCAAAATTCTAAATATTCAAAAGAGTAAACAATGAAAAACATGTCTTCCTATCTCCTTTCTCCAGAAGCTGTTTCCCTCCTCGGAGACAGCCATTATTGTTACAGCCTTGTGATCCTTCTAGAAACAGTCTATGTGTATACAGACATATACTCAATAGCATAGTCTCTGCTTTATGGAAACATAGTCTGTGCTTCATGATACTAATGGAAGCATATTATACCCTCTCTACTTTACTTGGTTTTTCCTCTTACTATATTTGGGACATTGTAACATATCAGTGCATACATAGCACCATTCTTTTTAGTAACTGCATAATATCCATTGTATTGATGTGCCACATATTTATCAAGTCTGCTATCGATGGGGGTTTGCTTTGTTATCAATTTTTTTCTATTACAAGTAATGCTGCAATAAACGTCTTTGAATCTATATAATATCATACCAGAGTATATTTGTAGACTAAATTTTTAAAAATGGACTTGAATGGGAGAAAACGTTAACTTTTTGACAGACATTGCCAAAATACTCCTCAAAGAAGTTGTGCCAATTTATACTCCTACGATTGACATGTGAGAATGTGGGAGAATCCCCCAAATCCTCACCAATATAGTGTTATCAAACATTTTACTTTTTGCCAATCTGTTAGGTTAAAAATATTGTATCTCATTTCAATCTGCATTTCCTTCTCATGAGTAAAATTGGGCATTTCTACCATTTTTCTTCTGGGTTGTTGGTATATTTTCTACTGGTTTGTAGGAAATCTTGGTATGTTGAGGAATTTATTACTTTATCTGTAATATGCATTGCAAATATTATTTCCTCTTTATCATTTGATTTTTGACTTTGTTTCTAGGGATTTCTGCCATAAAATTTTTCAAAAAATTTTATATAGTCAAATGTATCACCTTGTGTTCTATGGCTCTACTTTTTGCTCGCTGCTTAGAAAGGATTCTTTCTGAGATAATAATAAATACTTTCATATTTTCTTCTAATACTTTTATGGTTTTGTTTTCAAATATAAGCTTCTGATTTTCTTGGAATTGTTCTGAAATGGGAAAAGTTCCTTGTCCCCATTGCAGGGCGTGCGATGAGAGTGCGGCTCACTTCTTCAGTGCCCTGCTGCTCAAACCTCTAGGGGAGCATATAGACCAGATGTGCAGGCTGTGGGGCTCCAACGCCACAACAGTGTCTAGGGGTGAATGTTTACAGCTGAAGCCCCAGGGAAAGTGTGATATAGTGTGCACTTTTAGTTTAGCCATCCGTAGGTGGCCTGTGTTAGTTCACTTAGACCCCTGCCTTATCACAAGGGCAGATGGCTTTCTGTTTCCCAGGGTTCTGGCCTTGGTGTACCGGAAGAATCAGATCACATGTGGGCTTGGAGAATGAGTGCAAGGTTTTATTGAGTGGAAGTAGCTCTCTGCAGATGGGGGAGCCAGAAGGGAGATGGTTTTCCCCTGGAGTTAGGTGGCTCGGAGGCCTGACCTCTCCTCCAACTGCCCCAGCCAAATTCCACGTGTTCTGCCAGCATGCCAGTTTCTGTCAGTGCATTCCTCTGGACGTCCAGCTGCCCGTGTGTTCCTCAGCTGATATGCTCCTCTCAACATCCAGCTGCTTGTGTGTCTGCCTGCTAGGGTCTCAGCGTTTTTATAGGCATAGGACAGGGGCATGGTAGGGCAGGGTGGTCTTGGGAAATGCAACATTTGGGCAGAAAAACAAAAATGCCTGTCTTCACCTAGGTCCATGGGCACAGGCCCCACTGTGGAGCCCTAGCCAGGGACCACGCCCTTCTCTACTCAGCACTTCCCTGCCTCCTTCCATATCATTTAAAGGGACCATGCCTTTCCCAGTACTTCCTTCCATATCAGTTCCTTAAGGTGTGAGGTAGGATCCAATGGGAACTTCTCTTTCCAAAACTGCACTTTAGCCAACTTAGCCAGAGTGCTAATCATCTGCTCAAAGAGTTGGGGATATGGGAATACTTTCCCCTTCACATTCAAAGAGTAGTTAAGCTTAGGATAGAACTGTCAAGCAGAGGAAATGTGCCTCTAGCCTGTTTCACACAGCACCTGGAAGAAAAGAGGAGCAAAATTTCTCTTAGCTCATAGCATGTCATTCAAGAGAAAGTTGGAACTTTCCCTCTGTACGAAATAATCATTCCAAGACTTGCTTTTCCTGGCCTCAGTCCCCTCATTTGCATAGATGGGGGTGACCCAGTGTTCAGTGCATATCAGCCCTCTGCTTTGTACATAGTAATCCCATCCTGCACAAAGCAGTGGGTGAAATACATCTTAACGTGGGTGCCAAAAGCAAGTCTGATTCTTCAGGCTAAAGTACTCAGTGTTCTCCCTCCCTCCATGCCTTTGCCTAAACTGGAAGTTATGTCTTTACTCACCTCAGCTCATGCAACACCACCAGAGAGAGCCTCATGACAGGCAGCAGGTCCTTTTGACCTCGCAGTCTTCTAGTTAGCGATTCTATTTTGATTGATTTATTTATTTGTATTTTCCTCCTCCCAAAAGAAAGAACTTAGCCAGTTTTTAACTTTCCTCTGAAACCCTTCTTCCCATTTTCTAGGTTTTCTATGTCACTTAGAATTAAATATCTCCTTGTTTTTACACACAGATGAGGGGTGTTTATTTAACCATCAATATTGTCAATGCTTTTATATTCATCAAAATATTTTATAGCTTTCTTGATGCAGCTTTTCTTCTTTCAGTTCTTTTTTCTAGGTTTTTCTTCTTTCTTACACCCTTTAGTAGTTCATTCATTCAGAGTGTATAGTCAGTAAGTACTTTTAGTTGTGTGTGTCTGGAAATCTTTATTTCATCCTGGCGTGTATATAATAGTTTAGCTGGGTATAGAAGTCTAGGTCGACAGTTATTTTCTCTTCATTTCTTGAAGATATGTTCTCCCTGTCTTCTAATATCTATTTCTACCCATGAAATAGATAATAGTTTTTTTGGCTAATTTTTGCTGTTGGCCTAACATTGTTTTTGGTATTTGGTTTCAGAAAGCTGTCTTTTCTTTTTTCGTAGTTCTTAATTAAGCCTTTTATTTATCCCTAATGTCTTACAATTTTAAAATTCTAATTTTACTTTGAGACTATGAGGTTAGCTGTCCTTGAATTCCTATTGTAACTTTCTATCTTTGAAAGGAGAACAAGTTTATAACTGTTTTTAAAGCTCAACTGATTTGTTACCAATTGAAAAACAAATTCATTGAGTAGATGGTATTAGTATCAAAGTATTGCTTTGTTATGTTTTCAAAACCATAAGTCTAAATAGATTTGATAGAAGTGCCTATAAATCAGGACTTCTGCTGAGTAATGTCAGATAACCACAGTCTTACTGTATATGAAACATAACATTAAAATAACAAACATTTCACAGATAATATTTGACACATAACAAATCATTTTTATTATTTCATCATAATCCTTTACAGGTATGTTGAATTAAAACCGATCTTCAAAGGAAAATAATCTTAATTTTCAAAGCAAATAATATGAGTTCTTGCAAGACAAAAATTTAGAGTTGCATGTATTTGATTTGGTTTTGCTTAGCTTTGATGACTTAAAGAGTTTCTTCCCTTTTTGCTTCATCCCTGGGATGCAAGGCTGGTTCAACCTATGCAAATCAATAAAAGTAATCCAGCATATAAACAGAACCAAAGACAAAAACCACATGATTATCCCAATAGATGCAGAAGAGGTCTTTGACAAAATTCAACAACCCTTCATGCTAAAAACTCTCAATAAATTAGGTATTCATGGGACGTATCTCAAAATAATAAGAGCTATTTATGACAAACCCACAGCCAATATCATACTGAATGGGCAAAAACTGGAAGCATTCCCTTTGAAAACTGGCACAAGACAGGGATGCCCTCTCCCACCACTCCTATTCAACATAGTGTTGGAAATTCTGGCCAGGGCAATCAGGCAGGAGAAAGAAATAAAGGGTATTCAATTAAGAAAAGAGGAAGTCAAATTGTCCCTGTTTGCAGATGACATGATTATATATTTAGAAAACCCCATCGTCTCAGCCCAAAATCTCCTTAAGCTGATAAGCAACTTCAGCAAAGTCTCAGGATACAAAATCAATGTGCAAAAATCACAAGCATTCTTATACACCAATAACAGACAAACAGAGAGCCAAATCATGAGTGAACTCCCATTCACAATTGCTTCAAAGAGAATAAAATACTTAGGAATTCAACTTACAAGGGATGTGAAGGACCTCTTCAAGGAGAACTACAAACCACTGCTCAACGAGATGAAAGAGGACACAAACAAATGGAAGAACATTCCATGCTTATCGATAGGAAAAATCAATATCATGAAAATGGCCATACTGCCCAAAGTAATTTACAGATTCAATGCCATCCCCATCAAGCTGCCAATGACTTTCTTCACAGAATTGGAAAAAACTACTTTAAAGTTCATATGGAACCAAAAAAGGGCCTGCATTGCCAAGTCAATCCTAAGCCAAAAGAACAAAGATGGAGGCATCACACTACCTGACTTCAAACTATGCTACAAGGCTACAGTAACCAAAACAGCATGGTACCGGTACCAAAACAGAGATATAGACCAATGGAACAGAACAGAGCCCTCAGAAATAATACCACACGTCTACAACCATCTGATCTTTGACAAACCTGACAAAAACAAGAAATGGGGAAAAGATTCCCTATTTAATAAATGGTGCTGGGAAAACTGGCTAGCCATATGTGGAAAGCTGAAACTGGATCCCTTCCTTACACCTTATACAAAAATTAATTCAAGATGGATTAAAGACTTAAATGTTAGACCTAAAACCATAAAAACCCTAGAAGAAAACCTAGGCAATACCATTCAGGACATAGGCATGGGCAAGGACTTCATGTCTAAAATACCAAAAGCAATGGCAACAAAAGCCAAAATTGACAAATGGAATCTAATTGAACTAAAGAGCTTCTGCACAGCAAAAGAAACTACCATCAGAGTGAACAGGCAACCTACAGAATGGGAGAAAATTTTTGCAATCTACTTATCTGACAAAGGGCTAATATTCAGAATCTACAAAGAACTCAAACAAAGATACAAGAAAGAAACAAACAACCCCATCAAAAAGTGGGCAAAGGATATGAACAGACACTTCTCAAAAGAAGACATTTATGCAGCCAACAGACACATGAAAAAATGTTCATCATCACTGGCCATCAGAGAAATGCAAATCAAAACCACAATGAGATACCATCTCACACCAGTTAGAATGGCGATCATTAAAAAGTCAGGAAACAACAGATGCTGGAGAGCATGTGGAGAAATAGGAACACTTTTACACTGTTGGTGGGACTGTAACCTAGTTCAACCATTGTGGAAGGCAGTGTGGCGATTCCTCAAGGATCTAGAACTAGAAATACCATTTGACCCAGCCATCTCATTACTGGGTTATACCCAAAGGATTATAAATCATGCTGCTATAAAGACACATGCACACGTATGTTTATTGCGGCACTATTCACAATAGCAAAGACTTGGAACCAACCCAAATGTCCATCAATGATAGACTGGATTAAGAAAATGTGGCACATATACACCATGGAATACTATGCAGCCATAAAAAAGGATGAGTTCATGTCCTTTGTAGGGACATGGATGAAGCTGGAAGCCATCATTCTCAGCAAACTATCGCAAGGACAAAAAATCAAACACCGCATGTTCTCACTCATAGGTGGGAATTGAACAATGAGAACACTTGGACACAGGAAGGGGAACATCACACACCGGGGCCTGTCATGGGGTGGGGGGAGGGGGAGGGATAGCATTAGGAGATATACCTAATGTAAATGACGAGTTAATGAGTGCAGCACACCAACATGGCACATGTATACATATGTAACAAACCTGCACATTGAGCACATGTACCCTAGAACTTAAAGTATAATAAAAAAAAAAAGTTTCTTCACTTTTAAAAAAAACTGGTATACTCTCTTCATGCAATCAAAATATTTCAATTCAAAAAAATTTAACAATATCCATCTTTTCAGAAGCTTATTATATCTTACTATGAGATTCTTCTGTTTGTGTATGTGTGTATGTGTATGAGTGTTTGTACATTTAAACCTGCATTCTCAAATAAGTTCCAACTCAAGCAGTTGGACTTTTAAACAGCTCTTTGTGCTCCTGTGGGCCCTCCATACCCTGCATTTAAAGTCTCTACTATATTAAAAATAAGAAAACTCTTTGTCCTCTGGGCTCCTAATAGAGCTGCCAGTAATTAAAAGTTTTCTGGACATCTAGTTGATTATACCCATGGGGTTTCCTCAAGCAACTAGATAAAAGCAAGGAAGGACCACAGAGATCTTCTAAATGCAAAGCTACACAAGCTTTGCATTTTCTAGATAAGAAGACAGTTTAAATGACGTGCCCAACTCACAAACCAGTTAGCAGAGGTTCAAGAACGTATGCCAGTCCTCTGGCTCTTCAGCTCTGCTATCTTTCTCCTACTCTAAAAGTGTGGTTAATAATAATAGGAGGAACATAGAAGCAGCAGCCAATGGCTGATCTGCATGTACTGCTTTACAGAAAGCACTTTCACATGCAGACAACATCTTCCGTTATAATTGCTTCATTGACCATCTCTTAGAACTTGCCAATCAATCTTCCAAACTGCCACCTCTGTCCCTCAACAGACAATGTGAGAATATAGATATTTTCTGACAAAAATCTGGTTGTGGAGGACAGTGGCTACTGAACAGGCAAATCACCATGGCTGGACAGTCCTGAGGAAGGGCCTGAGGAGTGGAAGTGGATGGCCACTACCCATGTGGACATGATCATCATTGTCATCACAGAACTCCCAAGGGCACAGTACATAGGTGGCTTTCCTGAGGTCCTCTGCTTTGGGGAGCTCTGATCTGGAAGATGATAGATAGAAAGTGAAAGCTCTGCCAACCATGCTTAAAGTGGCCCCTCAAATATATCTGTGCGTGGATCTACACATGTGTGAAGGTATCATCATCTAATGAGACTGATTTTTAAATGTGTACATCTCTTTGAATATTCTTCTACAGAGGAGATGCCCTATACATGACTTTTTGCTTGTGGATATAGTTGGAAGTAGGGAAACCCTTTGGAAAAGTGGGGTGGTAGAAAAGGAGCAGTACTAACTTTGCAGTTAAGTGAACCCAAGTTTGAATCCTAACTCCACAAACTACCGGCTATGTGCTTGTATGAGTGTTACTTAGCCTCTTCCTAGTAAAAAGAAAGAAAATGGGGCCAACTTCTATCTCACCCATGTCCAAGATACATCTTGTCCAACACAGAAGGAAAAATTGACCTGTGGGCATCAGAGAAAGCTAATCTTGACTGTGGGAAATCAGTTTATACTTGTTTTGAAGCTTAGTATTTTCCCAAACTTATTGTTTTTCTTGAAAAAATAACTGATGGAGTAAAGCGGAAATGGATGGATGAGGTAAGCAGATATTTTGACCCAGAAATGGTAGCAATACAAAATAGGGAAACTAGAAAGGAAAAGCCAGACTGCTGCATCTCAGGTGAGGACCAACTGTGCTTCAGTCTTCTCTTCCAAGAAAAATCTTCCAGCCAGAAAGAGCTGAATAGACTGATGAAGGAGAAAGTGAAGCCAAGACTCTAGAAACGACAGTGAGAAAGCAAAGTAATGAAAGTAGTGATGCAAACACCATCCACCTGGGGAAGGAAAGACCCAGGAAGGTGTCTGAGTCCATCTTCTGCAAGGAAGCCCAGTGCTATGCTCTTGACATGTGGCTTAAAATTCAATGGGGCAAATACTGTACTAGGCAAAGGCTTCCCACCAATCCCAAGAATATGTTTTAGTGTTGTATAGGTATAGACACAAATCTTGGCTGCACTGATGATTAGGAGGGTGACTTTAGGCAGGTAACTTAATCTCTCTAATTTTATATAATGTGAATAGTAATACATACACATAAAATCATATCAATTAAATGAGGTGGTATCTATAAAGTTCTTGGTATAAAGTTGGCATTCAATAATAGCTATTATAACAAGCATTAATTTCATAAAACACAGACTTATGTGGGCAAAAGATAACTTTATTTTTCCTGTTTCCAGCCTTACTTTTCATCTTGAGCTTTGTCAGACCATTGCGGAAAACTCAAATTTGCTATTTTCAGGTAGACCGAGTCAGATCCAGCAACTTCCTGGGCATCTGGTTTTAGAACTGAGTTACAGTTCAGATTTTCTTTGTCCTCTTTCCTTGTATCTCTGAGATTGACACTGATGTCTGGCTGAATTCCCACTTGCCCACACAGTGTTGAGGGCTGCGTGAGGGCGTGGGGAGAGGGCACCCCCTTCTTGGTGCTCTGCTGGCCTGCTGCTTCTGACACACCATCACCCTGCCTCAGAGACCTGCAGGTCTCCATGGCGTCCTCCCAGGCTTCCTGCAGTCCTGACGGTGAGCTGCGCCTTCCCCACATAGGGTCCCTTCATCCTGGTTTCCAGGCCTCACAGGCTTGCTGTCTCCCAAGTATCTTCTGTGTGTCCTCACGCAGGAGCCTTGGGTGTTTTCTAATGGCTGACACACCCCTTTAGGGATATGGAAAACTCAGGATAGCCTCTGGCCCCATGTGCGGTGCCGTCATTTCTACCCACTGCTGACACACAACAATGGATCAGATGTAGTCTCCCTGGAGTTTATCCTCACATTTAAAGGTGCTCCCCAGACATGCCCGCCTCTGTGAGTTCGCTATTGTCAGAGGATAGGGAGGAGGTACGCCTTCCACATTGCATCCAACTCTCTTACTCCCTCTTCAACTCTCCTCTCTCCACTCAGTCTGAGGGCTTTATCTGTTTGTCCAGAAGCCAGGGAGGATGAGGATGGAGAGCATGCAGGTAGAAATGGGCGTTGCCTGCTCACATCTTCTTTCAGATTTTTCTTCTGTCTATGCCCGGCTAATGCCTTCTGGAGCCTAGGAGTTTGGTGTCTTGTTCTCTGTTTCTGTACTGTTTGGATTATGGAAAGCTATATTCGTTCACTAGAGTGAACAAAGTGCCACAAACTGGATGGCTTAAACAACAGAAATTTATTGTCCCATAGTTCTTGAGGCTTGAGGTCTGAGATCAAGGTGTTGGTAGTGTTGATTCTTTTTCAAGGCTGTGTGGAGAATCTGGGCACACCTCTTTCCTAGCTCCTGGTGGTTTGCTGTCCTCACCCTGGTCTCAACCTTCATCGAAGACATGGCTTGCTTCTCCCTGTGTGTGTTTCTGTCTCTGTATCCAAATCTCCCCTTTCGTAAGGACACCAGTCATATTGGCTTAGTGCCCACCTTAACAACTGCACTCAGACTTAACTAATTCCATGTGATGATTAATTTTGTGTATCAACTTGGCTAGGCCATGGTACTCAGATATGTGGTCAAACATTGTTCAGCATGCTTCTGTGAAGTCAATTTTTACAAGAAATTAATATTTAAGCCAGTGGTCTTTAAAACAGATTTGCCTCTATAATGTGCATAGGTCTTATTCAATCAGTTGAAGGCCTCAATAAAACAAAGATTGGCCTTCCCTGAGCAAGAAGGAATTCTGCCAGCAGACTGCCTTTGGACCCAAATGGCAACATCGGCCTTTTCCTTGGGTCTCCAGCCTGTTGGCCTGCCCTGCAGATTGTGGACTTGCTGAGCCTCCATAATCATATGAAACAAATCCTTAAAATAAATCTCTATCTGTCTGTCTATCTATCTATCTATCTATCATCTACCTTCCCATTGGTTCTCTTTTTCTGGGGAATGCTAATACAGATATATTCTGAGGGTTAGGACTCCAACATAACTTTTGGGGGGACGCAATTCACTGTATAACAGACAGTATTCAGCACACAAGTGAATGAGGTGCATGAGGATGGGGGCATGTTGACACAACACGGTTACCCCAAAGTCCAGGATTGCCACCACTGCCAACAAGCACCATTGTACAATCCCTCCGACAATGCATGAGGGCTCTGTACATTGCTCCACAGTTTTGGTATGGCTTCTTAAGTCTCTTAATCTGTAGGTTTCCCCTCTACTTTTTTTCCTTTGTAAATTATGTCTTGTGAAACTGGGTCTTTGTAAATTATGTGTTGTGAAACTATTCCCACAGTCTGTATTTTAATAAGTATGTTCCCATGTATTGTTTAAAATGTTTCTATTTTCCCTGTCTTTCCTGTTAACTATCCCATCCCAAGCAACTCACCCCACCCCCAACTCTTTCCAGCCACAGCGGCCTCTGTCTCCTCAAGGACACCAAGCCTTGCAGGCCCAGGGATTTTGCTGCACGGTTTCCTCTGTCTGGAACATCCTTCCCTCAGCTTCCCCCATCTGGCTCCTTTTCAACTCACAGATCCTGCTTTAGAGGGACCTCCCTTGACCCCACTCCTGATCATCCTCCCTCCGAGTACCTCCTTCCCTTGATTCATGATTTTATTGATTTATTTATTGAGACAGGATCTCTCTCTGTCACCCAGACCTGGAGTGCTGTGGTGCAATCATAGCTCACTCACTGCAGCCTCGAATTCCTGGGCTCAAGCAATCCTTCCACCTCAGCCTCTCAAGTAGCTGGGACTACAGGCACATGCCACCATGCCCGGCTAAATGTTTAACAATTTTATGTAGAGACAGGGTCTCACTATTGCTCGGGCTGGTTCCTAACTCCTGGGCTCAAGCGATTCTCCCGCCTTGGCTTCTCAAAGCACTGGGATTACATGTGTGAGTCACCGGGCTAGGCCTATTCATGATTTTTACCACATGTTTTTACTGTGTATTTCTTCATGAAGTTATTTGTTTCTAGCCCATCAGATTGTGAGCTCTGTGAGGGCAGGGACCATGTGTGTTTTGTGCATGACTGTAGCCCAGTGCAAGCCACAGTGCCATTAACTTGTTAAATAAATGAATGAATCAACGAAGGCATGTTGGCTCTGAACTCAAACTGGTGGCAGAGATTCTGCCTAGCAACCCAGTTCCTAAATCCCAGATGGAGGCTATTACAGAGAAGACAATAATAAACGAAACACCAGTTGTAAGCACATGAATCAATTAAAGCCCTGTTTACATTTTTTTTTTTGTCAAACATAATCAGTTAGCATTTGAATTAAGGTGAGGCTCATTGTTTATAGCCTCTATTGCCTGTCAAAAATGGATATGAATTTCGTGCTAAAAAGGCTTGGTATCCAGGTTAAATTGCTTGCTATCTGGGCAGTGGGGCTTATCTTTCCTCATCCAGATGTGAAGAGTCAGAAGGTACCAGTTACTCTCATTTTTACTCCACAGAACCTGAGGCTTAGGTGGTCTGGAGGAGGTAGTCCAGAGTTTTGTCCAATCATAGGGTAGGCAGTTGCAGAGCAGGAAGCATGTGGACTTTGGCATTGGACTTGGCCTTGAGCCCCACTCCTTCAAGCACTTGCTTTGTGACTCTGGGCAGGTTACTTAAGCTCCCTGATCCTGCTTCCTCATCGAAAAGTGGGGGCAAGAGTGCTTCTCCATTGCAGAACAGATTGTGAGAATCAAAGAGGATCATCTGGGTGAAGTAGTGAGTCCTGGCACATGGTAGGTGCTCAAAACGGTATTCTCACATTCCACAAAAAGTTACAGGGCGCCTCCAGCATTCTCATTATTATAATCAAGGTCTCCTTGTTTATGGTTTAAGATGCTTTCCACTACCCCACAAGTGTAAACATACAAACAAAAAAGGGCAGTTTTTCCCTTGAGATAAAAAATTATAATCTTCTATAAAAGAACTACAAATAAGACCCTAATTGATGAATTTTCCAGTGACTGTCATTGTTCAACTACTTTAAATATCTTTTCGAAGTAGCTGGGCATTCATTATAAATAAACTATAAATTAGACTTGCTCCCCACTTATAATACAAACTATGATAACCAAGTATATAGTGACAGAAACAGAAATATTGTATCACAGCTATCTATAATAAGAGCAAGGATTTATACAGTGCTTTCCATTGCCAGATACTGTTCTACGTGCTTAATATAGAATAACTCTTTAATCCTCACAACAACACTATGAGACAGTGTTGTACTAATATCTACATCCCCCGTTTTACAGGTGGGGAAACTGAGGCACAGAGAAGTTAAGTAACTTGCCTAAGTTTACAAATCTAGTAAGTGATAGAGACAGGATTCAATCCCAGGCAATTTGGCTCCAGTCTGGATTCTGGCAGCCCCTCTGTCCTCAATTATTGCACTATTCAGAGCACTTACATACATAAATAGCACATTTGTCTATATTGTACACAATAAATACATACCAAATTTTGTCAATTAAGAATAAATTTAAAATAGATAAATAGGCCAGGCGTGGTGGCTCATGTCTGTAATCCCAGTACTTTGGGAGGCCAAGGCGGGTGAATCATGAGGTCAAGAGATGGAGACCATCCTGGCCAACATGGTAAAACCCTGTCTCTACTAAGAATACAAAAATTAGCTGGGTGTGGTGGTGGGTGCCTGTAGTCCCAGCTACTCGGGAGGCTGAGGCAGGAGAATCACTTAAACCCAGGAGGCAGAGATTGCAGTGAGCCAAGATCATGCCACTGCACTCCAGCCTGGTGACAGAGCAAGACTCCATCTCAAAAATAAATAAATAAATAAATAATAAAATAAAATAGATAAGTAAACAGCACATTTGTCCTCTTAAATAGAATGGTGATCCCATCTCCTAGTGTTGCTTCTTATTCCTTCCCTCATAATCACTGGAAAGAAAAGTAACTGGACAAAGGTGTTTGTGTGTGGCAGAGGTGGAGGAGAAGAACCTACAGAACTGAGAATTCAATCTGGTTCCATTTTGTTCCTCCTTTGGTTCATTTGTTTGCTGCTATAACAAGAAATCCCACTGTCAATCACTGAGCAGGTGGGAGGGGTTTGGTCATCAGGAAGGAATGGGGCCTGGGTGCTCTTGGCTGTCAGAGATGGGGGAAAGGATCTTTGGTGTTTTAAGCTCAGGGGTCTCTTTTAGGGGCTTTGTTTGGGGAGAATAAAAAAGCCCCAACCTCCAGGGGATTTCTAGGGAAAGGCCTGGGAAGGGGGATCGTGAAGGCAGACTCCTAAATCAGCCCTGACCAGTGCCTCTGAGGCGAGAGGACCCCTAAGGAAAATGGCTGATGATCGGGGAGGTGGGGTGAGCAGCAAGAGTGTAAATGTTTCGCCTGTCTTGCAGGAACGGGCTCAAGCCAGTTCTAGGTGACATTATCGTGCCCGAGTATTATGGAGATACTCACACCTGGAACCCAAGTGGTGCAAATGGGGGACTTTCCAGCTCTCCCACTTCAGTAGAAGGGCCAAACCAGGAACCTACAGTCCACGCCCACCATGTTTGTCTCATCAACTGGGGGCTGCCTCTGATGTCCCCAGGGAGCCCTGTCAGGCCAACTACAGAAACGTTTCGTTTTTCCAGTCTACCTGAGTGAGAGGAGATTAGAAAGCACTACTGTCAAACTCTCATTTCAGAGCATTCTGGTTCTGCACTTAGGGTGCTCCATGGAGACAAGAAAATATGCTGCTTACAGATTTTGCTAGAGTTCCTCTTCTTCACCATGGTGTAGCACGAATTCCATTCCAATTTACTTTTCTGTGTTTCAGAGGCTCCTGATCTGAGGGTCTGTGGGAGACCTGGGGGGGTTTGCCAGCCACAGAGTCCCATCTTAGAGTTAGGGTTCCAGGAGCAGGTCAGGATTGGGGAAGAAGAGAAGTACAGGACCCAAAGGGAGACTGTAAATCTGAATTAAGGGGAAACAGCAGAGTGAGAGCTGGAGAGACCTACAGAGCTGAAGGAGAAGAGTGAGGCTCTTAGTAACAGGTAACTGGGGTTCAGCACCAACTGGAAATAGGAGAGAAAATGGAGAGTGGGGTGAGTTTGGGTTTGGGTGGAGGCCATGAACAGGGCAAAAATGTCTGGGACTTATTTGTCAATGGGGCCAGCCATGGGGCAGGGGCAGTACTACTGGCCTAAGGATACTTGCCCAGGGCACTCAGGTCTTGCTTGTTCCTACCCCTAACAAGGTGGGGGGTGGGGTCTGAGTAGGAGCAACAAGACTTTTCTCTTCAAGCATTTCTGAGGTTTTTCATTAGGCAAAATCCTATCTGCCTGAGGCATCTCCAGTTTCTGCATTTCCTCTGACTGGGGATAAAGGCTCTGCCCCTGTTAAAGGGATAGGAAGCCAGAGGGAAAGGACTCCAGGGACAGGAGAGAGCCTCCCCCAGGCCTGGACAGAGTCCTGTCGCTGCCCTGGGCAGAAGGGATCAGCTCCTACAAACTGGACACAGGGCTCTGTTTGCTTTATTGCCATGCCTGCTTACAGATGCCTGGCTGATAAGATTAGTTGACACACCAGTGTCCCTGGGAAATTGTAAGTGATGCAAACAAGCGTGACAGGAAACATTGAGAACAATATGAGGTTTCTATGTACTCAGGCTGGAGGACAGCTTTGCTTTCATGAATCAAATCCCTGGGCTGATAGCCTATGCTGTGGTCCAGTTGCTACAGTTGGGATAGAGGACGGAGTTTCCTTGGAGAATTCACTGTAGACTAGATTTGGTCATGAGTTACTTGACTCACAGCCTTTGACAATGTCTATGAGGGATGGACTGTGCCATTCTAGCCATGGCTATTGGGTGGTACCCAGATTGGTGGAAGTGGCCATGACCAGGAAAGTCAATTCCGACCTCCTTGAATTACAACCGAGAAGGTGGTATTTGTAGCAAAGGGAGTCTCAGAGAGAGATAACAAGAAGACATTTCTTTATGAGCTGAGTCTAGGAAACCACCTTATGTGTACATTTGAATATCATAAGTTTAAAAATCATAATTTAAATATATAGCCTTCGGAGTAATTCTTAGGTTGGTTTGACTATGCATGGTGTACATGTGTGTACCTGTGCAAATCAAGGAATTTTCTAGAAAGATGCTGTACTCCCAGTAAGTAGGACTGCTGCGTGATGGTGATTACAGCCTCCCTATCTTCATCCTTTTCTGGGGTAATCTGTCCTTCTACAGCTCCAAGGAGGACTCTCATTTACCCTGCTCTTTTTTTTTTTCTTTTTTGAGACAGAGTCTCACTCTGTCACCCAGGCTGGAGTGCAGTGGCGTGATCTCAGCTCACTGCAGTCTCTGCCTCCCAGGTTCAAGCAATCCTCCTGTCTCAGCCTCCTGAGGAGTAGCTGGGACTACAGGCATGCACTACCACGCCCGGCTAATTTTTGTATTTTTAGTAGAGATGGCTTCACCATGTCAGCCAGGCTGGTCTCAAACTCCTGACCTCAAGCGATCCGCCCACCTCAGCCTCCCAAAGCGCTGGGATTACAAGCATGTATCACCCTGCCCGGCCTCATTCACCCTGCTCTTATCACACCCTGTCCACTGATGACTGAACACTCTAACCCAAAAGACCTCAGGCCATGGGCAGGGCTGTGCCTGTCACACTTTCTCTTTGTTTTTTTTCTCTTTCAAGACATTGACCTAAGAGAGATGGTGATGTTTCAGTGATGAAGAGTGCTCCAACTCAATGGTTATATAGACTCAGGAGTGGAGAAGTGTGCCAATGAGGAAATGGAAAAGGCAGAGAGAAGAGGAAGACAGAAGCAGACACACAGACAAGCAGAGAGAAGAGAAGACTGTGGCCTCATGAGAGAGGCAGGGAACGTTTGGGATCCCAACATCCTCGTTCCACTCTGAGCCTTCATTGTCAACCTTGGTATCTAGAGGTTGCCTGTCAAATCCTTGGATCCATACAGTAACCCCCATTGAACTCCAACTAGTCCAGGTATGTTTCTGTCCCTTGCAACCAAATAATCCATAAGACAGCATGATTGGACAAGATCAGAGAGTAAGCATCTAAGACCCCAAAGACAAGCATATCTAAATGAGAGCCGTTTAGACGTCTCCAATTTACTTTAAATACTCCAGTGAGGTAGAGACAGGGATATTATGTGTGTGCTGGTTCGTTTCTGCTTTTACTCTAAGGGCAGTCAGTTGCTCTAATGGAAAATTCTACTCCAGGGTAGTGAGCTAGTATTTTATCAGAAAGGACACATTCCAGAGGCAGCCACTTTAAGTGCTTCTTTGATCGATGTCTCCCTGAATACCTGAGGCTTTGTTAATTAGCATAGTGAATGTCAGAAATGGATTTTTATTGTTTAAATTAGTTCATCGTTAATAAGTACAATGAATATTAGAAGTGGACTCTCCTTTGTGAAATTAAAGGTATTCAAGATGTATGGATGGGCCAACGTATTTTAGACGTGTTACATTCTCCACTGCACTGGAAAGGGGTCCCAATCCAGACCCCAAGAGAGGGTTCTTGGATCTCGCACAAGAAAGAATTTCAGGTGAATCCATACAGTAAAGTGAAAGGAAGTTTATTAAGAAAGTAAAGGAATAAAAGAATGGCTACTCCATAGGCAGAGCAGCCCCAAGAGCTGCCAGTTGCCCATTTTTATGGTTATTTCTTGATTATATGAAAACAAGGGGTGGACTATTCATGTCTCCCATTTTCAGACCTTATAGGGTAACTTCCTGACATTGCCATGGCATTTGTAAACTGTCATGGTGCTGGTGGGACTGTAGCAGTGAGGATGACCAGAGATCACTCTTGTCACCATCTTGGTTTTGGGGAGTTTTGACTGGCTCCTTTACTGCAACCTTTTTTATCAGCAAGGTCTTTATGACCCGTATCTTGTGCTGACCTCCTATCTCATCCCATGACTTAGAATGCCTTAACCATCTGGGAATGCAGCCCAGTAGGTCTTAGCCTTATTTTACCCAGTCCCTATTCAAGATGGAGTTGCTCTGATTCAAACACCTCTGATGGTGTGGTAGATACATAAATGTGTGGCCCAGAGTCCTCCTTCAAGGAAGGACTTGCTACCCAGCTGTGGGGAGTACCATCAGGGGACAGCCGCAGCTGCCTGCTCCTTCGGGGTCTGCTTCAGATGCAGAGAGCCTCCTCACCCACAGCCCTTATCTGCTGCCTGAGCCAGGTCAGGGATAAAGACGCAGCTATTTGACCCAGTGCAAGATAACCCCGATGGCTAATATTTGTAGTGTGATGTGTCCCCTGCCAGGTTGCTGAGGGATGTGTGTCTGCTTCCTGAACCCTGAAGGCCAGGCCATGAGCCAAGCCCATGGTACCCAGCTGAGGAGCAGGTATCCCTGAGAAACCAAACATCCCAGAGAGTATCTGCAAACCTACCAGGGAAAGCAATCCCATCACACACACACACACACACACACACACACACACACACACACACACAGAGCAAAGAGCCAGAAAATTAGCTTAAAAGCAGCTTAGGGATGGGGGGCAGGGTGGATCTCTAAAGCTGTCCTGCTGCTGTCCAAGAGCTCCTCGTATGTAAGTCCTAATAAACTCATTTATTTGCCAGGCTGGACTTGTTTAAGTCATTTTTTGGTCTCTCCACTCCCTCCCAGTTTGGGGGAAGGTTTTTCTCATTACAGTATTCACTCTAAAACTCAACATTGGGTTGGTTGAGGCTTTGTTGGATGTGCATTATGGTTCAACTTTTCCCTCTGCCCAATCTAGATTCCTTCCCTTTTTCTTTTTTTTAACTTACCTTAAACTTTATTGAACTTAAATTCTTCTAACAGAAGAGAATTCAAACAGACCAGTAAAAACAAACAAACAAAAAAACTCAGAGCAGTTATTTACCATTAATAATTCCCTTCAATTTGTAGATTATAAAGCTCCATCAACATGGAAATAAACTCCTAATCATGTCGTACTTTTGATAAACTAGCAAGAGAAAATAAGTGTAAAGAGTATAAATGAAGTTTAAAGATGGTCTGTACTCTTTGTGATATTCAATTATTTTGAGTTTTTTTTAAAAAGCAGAACTAGCTGGCCATATATGTTTTTTTGTTTTGTTTTTGTTTTTGAGACAGAATTTCGCTCTTGTTGTCCAGGCTGGAGTCCAATGGCACGATCTCGGCTCACTGCAACCTCCGCCTCCTGGGTTCAAGTGATTCTCCTGCCTCAGCCTCCTGAGTAGCTGGGACTACAGGCATGCGCCACCACTCCCGGCTAATTTTGTATTTTTAGTAGAGATGAGGTTTCTCCATCTTAGTATCTGTCTCAGTATCTGCTTCCAGAGAACCTAAGTGGCTGGGAAGTCCAAGATTAAGGCACCAGCAGATTCAGTACCTGGAGAAGGCTGATCTCTGTTTCCAAGATGGTGCCTCTTCCTCCGTGCTCACATGGTGGAAGGGATGGAGGATGGGTCAGGCAGCTCTCTGAAGCCTCTTTTATAAGGGCATTAATTCAGTTCACAAGGGTGGAGCCATCAGGACTTAATCACTTCCCCAAAGGCCCACCTCTTAATACCATCACCTTGGAGTGTAAGTTTTAACTTACAAATTTTGGAGGCACACATACATACATTCAAACCATAGAAATTATTTATCTCAATCTTTCAACAACGATTTTCAACTAAAAAGAACTTAAGAGTGGTGCATCATGACCAAGTTGACTTAGGTCAGTTCACTATAATGGTGATACGTGGTTTAGTTTTAGCTGAGGGACTCTTACGTGACTCACCCCCTCATCTCATTCGAGTCTGTCTGTTCAAATGTCATCTCTTCCAAGCAGCCTTCCCTAATGAATCTAACTAATCAAAGGACACGGACACACACACACACACACACACACACACACACACACACCATTACTTGTCACTGTGTCTGAATCCTGCTTTACTTTTTGTATTATCAAACCTAAATTATATTTATTAATTTGTTTATTTGTTTCTGTTTCTTTCCTCCACCAGCATGTAAGCCTTATAAGGGCAGGTACCTTGTGCAGTGCTGTATTCCTAGAGCCTGAAAGCATGCTGGACACATGTCAGAAGTTAATTGTTATCTGTTGATTGAGTACATGAATGGAACTATGCAAAAAAATCTACCTCTGTCAAGTGGCAGCTATGGAGCACTGGGGCTTTAAGGCATCTACACAAGTGGCCAGCAGTCAAATTTGGGTCCTATAACTCTGCTAGGTGGCCCTCTTCCCCTTGACATTCCCACCCTCTTGACCACCTTGATTCCTGTTCTTTCATGTAAGTTCAATTCATGATCACCAAGAAACAGTTCATCTGACCAGCCCGATTACATAAGTTCAGCAAATGTTTGTTTCTGTGTCAAGTGCCAGGTTTTGACTCTCCATGGGTCACTGGTGCCTCAAGAGGAACACTTCAATATGATGACAGGTGACTAATTAAAAGGGCAGGGCCTGGGAGTGGGGCTGGTTACTAAGCAGAAAGCGCATGCTAAATCAATTGACAATGCAAACACAACTCCGGAGTAGATTTTCAGTTCACATAGAACAATACTATTTTCAAATATTGCTTAAGTAGATAAGAAGCAACTACTTATCTACCAAAAGCAGTGATATGCAGATACAAACCATTCTTATCTATTCATTAAAGCAATTCTCCTGAGTTTCTATACTGGGCAGCAGTTTGTTAATCTAGTTGTAGCATATATTTGAAAAAACATTGAAAGGATGTATATCGCTAACTAGATCTCTCCTCCCAGAATTAGTCTGAATGAGGGTTTAATTTTCAGCACCAATGAAAACAATACCAACATGAGTGAGTCAATTGTGGTAGTGGTGGTGGTGATAGTGGTGGTGGTGATGATGGCAATGGTTGTAGCAGTGGTGGTGGTGGTAGTGGTAGAAATAGTTAGCACCACTAGCCTCTTAACTATGGGCCGAGCTCTGAGAGAGAGACTGTTAGGACCTCTCGTCCACCAGATCTAGCTTCAGTCTTCTCCTCCACACAAGCTTGAGTTTCATAAAATGTGTTGGGATTAGCATCTGTGCACTGTTGACCTTGTGTCCACAGGGCCTTGCCAAGTTTAGATTTGGAGAAATGTTGCCATCTAGTGCCCCGCAGGAGTCTTCACTGTTCAAGCAGCCAAGCCAGTCTCCCTCTGCTTAGCTCCCCCATCTCCCTCTCAGGTAAGAGGCCAGACACGCTGCAGGCCAGAAACGGTGAATTTGCCCCTTACCTATAGCGGAAACCACAGAAATGTCTCCAGAGATTGTTTTGGTTTTATTTTTTAAATTCCTTTTCTCTTTACAAAATGTACAAATAGAAAGAGCTAGACAGGGGCAAAGAAACAGCAATACAATTAAGAGTTGGTAATGAGTTAACATTTGCCATGTCTAGCAAAACTCAGTGAGGAATGGGAGAAAGATGTTCAGGAGAGCTCCAGAGACAGTAGTGAAGTATGTGAAGAGGGCCATTGACATGGACTTCATTGGCACTTTGGGTCACCTCCAGGTGATCCACCTGGATTTTTTCCTCAGCACAGCAAGCACTGTAGACTTTCTCACACTCACCCATCTAAAGCCCTCAGTCTGTTCTCTCAAGCTCATCCTCTTGGCTTTCCGCAGTAACAGCTAACTAAACCCATCAGCTCCTTTGTGCTCTGGGTGTCTTGACCCTACTCTGTCAGGTAGAAGAGGGACATTTTCAATGGAAGCTATCAAAGACTGAACAATGATTAGTTATTCTATAAAGGGGCAAGTGGCAAGCCAGGTGGGGAGGGGAGATGCTTAGGGCAGTATCTCTCCAACCCCAGGCCCACTCAACTTTCAACCATGATTTTGTCTTTCATGGTGTTCATACCTCTTGATTTGGATTTACATATTCATTTGTTTAATGCCAATCTTCCCAACTGGTCTATGAGCCCCCTGGGGTTTCTGTTCACTGCTGTATGCCCAGTGCTTAGCAGAGGGCCTGGCACACAGGAGCACTCTGATGAATGCTAGACAGAAGAATTGGTGCACATCTTTGGGGATATTTGGGTTAGTGAATGGAGACTGAGAAGTGAGGCACACCACACCGGCAGTGTTCAGTTGGAAAGAACAATGAGACTTCGTCCAGACTTGTGATTTTCAAATTGTTTAACTTTGGATCCCTTGATTTCCTTGAAATGCTATGTTGGAGCCCCCTCCTGCTTTTTTTGAAGAGAGCCCTTCTCACCATCTCCCCATCCACTTCCACTGGGCCCCGCCAGGCCCCCAAGTGGCTCCAGGTAGCACAGTTTGAAAACAGCAGATCCAATCCCTTCATTTTACAGAAAAAGAAACCCACAGAAGGTGAAAAAATGGGGAAACGTGACAAAGGTGAGAGACAGGGGTAAAATGTGTATGTCAGAGAAGGTAATTGCTTTGTCGCATTTTCCCATTATGGCTCTCCTCTGTAATTCCAGACCACTCCGCAAGATTTGTTCTTCCTCATCCAGGAATTCACAGTGTGATGCATCCAGCCTGGGCCAGAAACAAAAGAGGCCTGGAGAGAATGTCAGGGGCGTGGTGTAGAAGTCGAACCTTGCTTGGTAGAGGCGGTGGCTTTGAGGACCCTGGCGATGGAGAGGGTGTGTACACTGTTAAGGGCCCATCTGGGAAACCGCAGCCTGTGGAGATGTTGGGGACAAAGCCTTTTTTGTCCTTTGCCACCCGTAAGGCAGTGCTTTTCTGAGCAGCTCTAATTATAAATCTCTGTCCTGCTAAGATGGGTAAACTTGGCAGCATTTGAGATCTGCCTTGTGTCTTAACTATTTCTCAGTTGGTTTGGGCTTGGCAAAACCCCAAATGCATTTTGCCAGGCACTTTTTCCCTTAATTTCTAATCCCTTGAGTGGCTTAAAGGAAATTTCATCCATATGCTTCTGAGTCACTTACTGTGAACTCATTTTTTGGTAAAAGAAATATGTTCTCAAGCCAGCACAGTCCAGAGAAAAGCACGCTTTTAGGCTGAAATGGGTCATGCTTTCTTGAAGAAGAATTTCCTGGATTTTCTGAGTACAAAGAGAGAAGGGGAGCAATAGTTCCTGTCCCCACGTTCCTTCCCCTTTCTGAACATGCTTTCTTGGGGCTTGCCTGAAAGCCTCCTCTATTGTTTACGAGGCTGGTAAATGCCATATCTGTGTTTGGATCTAAACAAACTCTGTGGGTTTGTGGTTTCTTGAAAATTCCCATTTTTAACCTAAGCTGGAAAAGAAACAATTATTGAACACATACTACATGTCAGGTGCATCTTGGCAGCCTGGTAAGACAGACATTATCCTTGTATACAAGGAATCTGAGAAGTGGAGATATGAATTCACTAGACAAGTTATGTACTTCATAAAACCTGAAGTCAGAATTCACATCTAGAGCTCTCTGACTCCCAAGTTCATGTTCTTTCCACCTGGTTGTGCCCATTCCCATGCACAGACAGGAGAGGAGGCCCAGCACATTCTAGTTGACAGTCATGGGTCTAGTAGGGGGCATACATTTTTTGCAAAGTGAACAGAAACTGAACTTGGCATTACTGCAAGAGTTACCCTTTTCTTATTGACTCAGAAGAGTTTGGGATGCTGCCTTGTTCACTGTGGTAAGATGTCAGACGTAGAAATTGCCAGTCTCAAAAGTGAAGTTTTTGATATTGCTACTAATAATGACAAGCTTCTAGGTATAACTATCAGCTGATAGGAATTACAGGTAATTACAGGAATTCTAGGTAATTACAGGAATTACAAGAACATGTTAAATGATACCATGAAGATGCAATCAGCAAAATGCAGAACGGTAAAAATTCTGCAAGACAAATAGCTCAGTTTCTTCAATAAATAAACGGCAAGAAAACAGGAGGGCAAGGAAGCCTACAGACTATGAGCAACAAGAGCTATTTCAGCAGAATGCAATGAGTGCGTCTTATTTGGGTCCTCATTTGAACAAACCAAGAATAAAAAGGAGATAATCAGGGAAATTTGAGAACTGACTGAATATTTTATAATATTAACAAATTTTTTTTTAGATATGATAGTATTGTGATTATGTTTAAAATAAGAGAGATTATCTCTTATAAATACTGCTGAATTATTTACAGATGAAACAATATGATGCCTTGGATTTGTTTTGAAGTAATCTCAGGTGGGGTCAGGAGGAGGGTGGACATGATTGGGGAAAAAGATGAAAGGATGAAATAGAGATTGGCCAACTTTACTGAAGGTGAGTGATTAGTACAAGGGGTTCGTTGGATTAGTCAGATGTTTATATGCTTGAAAGTGTCCATAATAAAGAAAAATTGTTTTAATTATGATGATCAAAATTATTCTAATGAATTTAAATTTCTTTCTTCCCCACTTGTATCTTAATCTTTACAACAACTCTTTAGAAGTTCTGACATGAACATGCTATAGGTTTTTGTAGTGCTGGTGGTGGTGATGACTTAAAAGGAGGAAGGAAGAAAGGAAGGAGGAAGAGAGGAAGGGAAAGAGGAAGAAGAGAGGAAGGGGAAAGAGGAGGGAGAGACGAAGGAGGAAAGGGAAGGTGGAAGAAGAAAAGCTGAGCCGATGGAGGAGGGAAGTAATTTCTCATCAAAGAGAGCCAAGTTCCTGAATACTCAAGTCCCAAAATGTACAGTTCACATGGGTTCAAACTTCGCCTCTCACTTCCCTGACATCCGGATTGCCGAGCTGAAGTGTAGGTGTAAGCCTGGGTGCCAGAAGTCTTCAAAGCTAAAGAAACACTTCACCTTGACCTCTGTCCCTGACCCCATGGGGCTGCACTTATGTTGATGCCTTAACACTGCTCTGAATAATCTGCACCATCACGTATATTTAACAGTGAGAGGCAGGCATACTTCTGAGATTCTTTTTAAAATAATAACTTCCAGATGTTTTGAGTGATCTTAGGCTAATGGTAAAGTGAAGGTACATTCTCTGTCCAGAAACCCATGAAGATATGAGAATTGATTAGGCGTTATGACATCCTATATCGTCCTTGTAACTTTTTAAAAATTTTTAAATTTTTTTAATTTTTAATTTTCATTGTTTTAAAGATAGAGTCTCACTCTCTCACCCAGGCTGGAGTGCAGTAGCACAACATGGCTCCCTGCAGCCTCGACCTCCTGGGCTCAAGCGATCCTTCTTTCTCAGCCTCCCAAGTAGCTGGGACTACAAGGGTCCACCACTATGCTCAGCTAATTTTAAAAACTTTTTTTGTAGAGACGGGATCTCATTATATTGCTCAGGCTGGTCAAGAACTCCTGGCCTCAAATGATCCTCCCACCTTGGCTTCCCAGAGTGCTAGGATGACAGGTGTAAGCCACTGTGGCCAACCTCCTTTTTAAATGGACATGTTTAAAAATATACACAAAGAGAGGCAGTGTGCCCCATGACACCATCACCCAAACCCGACAGTTGTCAATAGCCATCTTGTTTTGCCTACACCTTTCCTATCCCCACTCCTGCTGGATTGTTTTAAAACATATTCCAAGTGTCATTAACATTTCATCTGTAGAACTTCTTTACGCATTGCTACTTTTTATTTCAGATTCATGGGATTAAGAGATGAGCCTCTGATGGATTTGGAGAGTGAAGAGTCCACCCAGAGATAACCAGAGTCTGTTGGATTTGGAGGTCCAAGGAGGAGATGGGGTGGCAGGTGGCAGAGGCTTCAAGGAAGAAGGGTAGCAGGTGCTGCATGATCAAGGAGTGGCGGACTGGAGCTGAGGCCCACACAGCAATGGCTGCAGTTAGAGGAGGGCACTCCCCCATCCAGAAAGGGGGAATGGGCTGGTTATGGAAGATAGCAGAGAGGGTCTGGTTCTGCCTCCATAATTGTCATTACCCCAGAACTGTCCTCAAGGCCACTATGCCAGGACAGTGAAGGTTTGAGATACTGCACCTTACTCACTTAAACAGTCAAAACTTTTATTTCTGCCCAATTTGATAGAGACCTTTCTAAACCATATTACACACTTCTCTGCCTTTTTCAAAGAGTACTGCATGGAACATTCGGCCTTTTCTTGGTGGCTTAAAGGCATTACCATCAATGACTGTTTTGCATTGACCTCAAATGTGGTCATGCCTCTAGAGCTCCTTGAGAGTGATTTTACATGGGTGCTCCAGAAACAAATAGCTGCTAGAGCTTTCTATTTATTTTTCTTTCTTTTTTTCTTTTTAGAGACAGGGTGTCACTCTGTTGCCCATGCTAGGGGTGCAGTGGCACCATCATAGCTCACTGCAGCCTTGAACTCCTGGGCTCAAGTGATCCTCCCTCCTCAGCCTCCCTCGTAGCTGGGACTATACACATGTGCTACCACACCAGGCAAATTTTTGTATTTTTTGTAGAGATGGGCTTTCACCATGTTGTCCAGGCTGGTCTCGAACTCCTAGGCTCAAGCAATCCTCCCTTCTCGGCCTCCCAAAGCACTGGGATTACAGGCATGACCTAACGTGCCCAGGCTCATTTTGGTTTTAATAGGATAAAGTGAAGATGAAAAGGATTCTCTCTTCTCTCCTGTCAGTTGTCCCTTTTTATAGCTATCAATATACCTGACTGTAAAGGCCATCTTTGTTCTGTCTTCTAACTTGGTGCATCTAACCAAGCTGTGAAGATGTTACACCTGTGTCCCAGGTGAGAGGAAAGTGACTGTGAGTGAGACTCCGATGGGCTGGCCTCTGAGGAAAGTGTGTGGATTTTATGACATCTATTTTGTGTCTTCAGGGTCTCTTTGTGGCTTACTTTTCAGTTATTAGCTGAGTCCTAGACAGTTAAAGCTGCTGAGTAGGTGATCTATTTCTTCTGTGTTGCTCACAGGTATTTGACACTGGCTTTTCAGAAAATAAGCTAAATTAGGTCTCAGCATCTCCACAGATAAGAAAATATGGCAAAGATGGGTAATAAGTAGTCCAAACATATAAACACATCACGGTAAAAAAAAAAAAAAAAAATTCTCCCAGATATCCTTGGGTCTTGGCAAGAGAGAAGTTAGAATGGAAATAGTAATTTTTAAAACTATGTTTTATTCAAAAGAAGTACGTCTAACAAAAAGAAACATAGAACTTCACGTTAAATAAGAACTTATTCAACTACATCGAAATCAGTAAGCCTAGGAGCAAAAAGATGCTCATCTGATGAAGTGAATCTAAAATGCTTTCCCAAAACATAATATGAACACACCCATTTCTGCATACAGATAAGAGGGCAGGGCCAAAGGACATCACCTCCTCGGCAGCTACTACACATTTCGTTCTCCTACAAGAAGTGATTCTTCCAGTTATCCACCTGGAATGGCAGTCATTTTTCCCATTATCCAACTGATAACTCCCTTGCTCAGAAAGGAGACCTGGTGTTTTAGATTTCATTTTGTCCAACAGAGAGGTAAGGTTGGTGTGTTGAAAAAAAGACATCATTGGTGAGTGTTCATGGTGTTATTGGGTTCCTAATTACAAGAGACTGAAATATGGTGCTGGCAGACAAAGGACCTGGATGTTAGGAAAGAAGGTTTCAAACTGAAGGGAAAAGACAGAGACATTTTATGAACTGAGCCAGCGTAGCATTGAATCAACCCTTACTGTGTAGCAAAATCATCTAGGGAACGTTTTTAAAATTTCATTCTCCTTACTGATATATAATTTGTAAATTGCACGTACAGATAATAAATATACAACACTTAAGACATCATTTGAAAATGGGTTTTGATAAATGCCTATGCCTTGTAACAACCCACCATTATCAAGACATCAGACACATTCCAGAAAGTTCTCTCTGGCAGTTTCCAGACACTCATAGATGCCCTGTCTTAGAAACAACCTCTGCTCTGGTTCTCTGTATTTTAGTTTACTTGTTCTAGAACTTTATATAAGTGGAATTATGTAGTAGGTACCCTTTTGTGTGTGATCTCTTCCCCTCAGCATCATGTTTTCCAGGTTCATCTGTGTTGTCATGGGAACCACTAGTTTGCTCCTTCTCTATTACTGCGCAGTATTTTATGGTAGAGATATACCACAATTTGTTTATTAGTTTTCTAGTTGAGGAACATTTGGATGGTTTCCAGTTTGGGCTATTATTAATAAAGCTTTTAAGTCTACTAGTTTGTGTCTATTTTCATTTATCTTGGGTAGACACCTAGAAGTAGTGTTTTTGGTCATTGGGTAGGTGTATGTTTCACTTTATGAGAAACTGCCAGAACAGTATCCAAAGTGGTTGTACCACTTTATACTCCTACCAGAAACAAATGAGAGTTCCAGTTGGTCTGCATCCTTGCCAACATTTGGTGTTGTCATTTTTAAATTTTAGCCATGTTAGTAGGTTTTAATTCACATTTCCCTTATGACTACTGGTGTTAAATGCCTTTTTATGTGTTTACTGATCATTTACAAATTTTTCTTTGTGAAGTGCCTGTTCAAGCTTTTTTGATCAATTTCTTCTTTTTATTACTCAATTGTAGCAATTGCTAATCTATACTGGTTATAAGTCCTTTGTCAGATATATGTGTAGCAAATATTTTCTGCCAGTCTGTGATTTGTTTCTTTTTCTTAACAGTAGCTTTTGATGAACAGGAATGTTTAATTTTGATGAAGCTCATTTTAATACTTTTTTCTTTTATGATTATATGGAGAACATAAACATGAGAGATTTTTTATGATTAACTGGAAAACCATACCCTAGAGGTTTGATTTCTCCAATCATTTTAATGTGCAGCCAGGGTTGAGAACCCCGTCCCTAAAACAAAATATGACTTAAGAAGCAGAGGGCTCTAAAAAAATGAAATTCTGGAAATACAGTAAGGCATAATCCAGATGAACACAAGGGAGGAGGTACTTAAACTCCTGAGCTGTGTGTCAGCGCAGGGAGCATTTCACTATGCAGGTAGAGGGGAGCACAGACAAAGGACAGTACAGGAGAGGCTGGGTCATGGTCACAGCTCTGACCTCAGGCCTGTGCAGTGCTCAGACAGCAAAACATGGACCTTGTAAAATTGTGTTTCAGGTAAGAAGATGAACAAAGGAAGGTGATGGCCTGGGGTAAATGGTGGAACAGATGATGACACTGCCCAGCTGCAATTTTACTCTAGCCTTGCCATCTGGAAGCAAAATCTCCAATATTAGTGGAGCAGAACACAGATGGTTAAGAGAGAACAGAAGCTAAAGATGGATGGACAGAGATTTAGGGAGCCCCGAGCAGCCCAAATGAGTTCAGGTCTCCAGGCCCCATGAATTACAGCCCAGGCAACAGGAAGACCTTTCAGAGGTAATTGAGGAATCACACCGTTATCTCTGAAAATCACTGAGCAAGGGAACAGTGCCAGAAAACTCAAGATAAGAAAATGTTCCAGGTTTTAAAAATGGGGCTGTCAGAAACTGTCAGGCCACAGCAGTGTCCAGCATCTGCCCCAGGAATGTGGCCCTTGAAGCCTGGGCAGCCCCAGGCAGCTGTCCAGGAAGTTCAAACCCTCTCCAGCTGCAAATAAATAGCATTGACTACAAATCCCGTTGACATGCCTCTCCTCTCTGGGATAACGCTTGTGAACACAGGCCCCACCCAGCCCTGCTTCACAACACTTGTAGCTTCTTTTACAATAGTCGTAATTCTGTCACTAATGATTATACTTATTGAGCACATACTATATGCTTGGCTAGTTATCTCTCAAATTCTAAAACTCTTGAGTCCTCAAGAATACACATTCAGCCCAGATCTCCAAAGGCCCCAGTTTGAAAATCACTGGATTAAAAGTTAAGAGTTGGTAAGCGGATTTTAAAAACTGCGATACATCCGGACAATAGAGTATCATTCAGTACTAGCAAGAAATGAGTTGCCAAGCCATGAAAAGACATGAAAAGACATGAAAGAAGCTTAAATGCGTACTACTAAGTGAAAGAAGCCAATCTGAAAGGCTACATACTGTCTTTATTATCCCAACTGTATGGCATTCTGGAAAAGGCAAAACGATGGAGACAGTAAAAAGATCAGTGGTTGCCAGGGATTGGGAGGGGGAAAGGATGAATAGACAGAGCACAGATAATTTTTGCAGCAGCACAACTACAGATACACCTTGTTTTATTGCACTTCACTTTATTTCCCTTTGCAGATATTGCATTTTTTCTTTAATGAAGGTTTGTGGCAACCTTGTGTTGAGCAAGATCTATCAGTGCAATTTTTCCAACAGCATGTGCTCACTTCATGTCTCTGGCTCACATTTTTGTAATTCTTGCAATATTTCAATATTATATCTGCTATGGTGATCTGTGATCAGTGGTCTTTGATGTTACTATTGTAATTGTTTGGGGGTGACACAAACTGCACCCATATAAAATGTCAAACCTAATAAATAAATATATGTGTGTGCTTCCTGCTCCAGAAACCAGCCATTTTCCCATCTCTTTCCTCTCTTCAGGCCTCCCCATGCCCTGAGACACAAAAATATTGAAATTAGGCCAATTAATAACCCTATAATGGCCTCTAACTGTTCAAGTGGAAGGAAGAATCACACATCTCTCACTTTCAATCAAAAGCTAGAAATGACTAAGCTTAGTTGAGGAAGGCATGCCCAAAGCTGAAACAGGCCAAAAGCAGGGCCTCTTGCTCCTGTTAACCAAGTTGTAAATGCAAAAGAAAAGTTCTTAAAGGAAATTAAAATTGCTACTCCAGTAACCACACAAATCACAAGAAAGTGAAACAGCCTTGTTGTTGACATGAAGAAAGTTTTAGTGGTCTAAATAGAAGATCAAACAAGCCACGACATTCTCTTAAGCCCAAAGCCTAATTCAGAGCAAGTCTCTTCAGTACAATGAAGGCTGAGAGAGGTGAGGAAGCTGCAGAAGAGAAGTTTAAAGCCACCAGAGGTTGGTTCATGAGGTTTAAGGAAAGAAGTCATCTAGTTAACATAAAAGACATCCTTGTGCACATAAAAGTGCAAGATCCAGAAGATCTAGCTAAGATCATTGATGAAGGTGGTTACATTAAACAACAGATTTTCAACTTAGACAAAACAGCTTTCTATTGGGAGAAGATGCCATCTAGATGCCACCTAGAACTTGTATAGCTAGAAAGGAGAAGTCAATACCTGGCTTCAGACTTCAAAGAACAGACTGACTCTCTTGTTATAGGCTAAGGCAACTGGTGACTTTAAGTTGACGCCAATGTTCATTTACTATTTAAAAAATCCTAGGGATCTTCAGAATTAGGCTAAATCTGCTTTGTGCTCTATAAATGGAATAACAAAGCCTAGATGACAGCACACCTTTTTACAGCATGGTTTTACTGAATATTTTAAGTCCACTGTTGAGACCTACTCAGAAAAAAAGATTCCTTTCAAAATATTACTGTTCATTGACAATGCACTGGTTACGTAAGAGCTCTGATGGAGATGTGTAAGGAGATTAATGATGTTTTCATACTTGCTAACACAACATTCATTCTGCAGCCCATGGATCAATATATAATTTCAACTTTCAAGTTTTACTATTTAAGAAATATAATACATTTCATAAAGCTACAGCTGTCATAGACAGTGATTCCTCTAGTGGATCTAGACAAGGTAAATTGAACACCTTCTGGGATGATAACAATAGTTATGAGCTAAAAAAATCACCAAAAAATCTCATAATGTTTTAAGAAAGTTTACAAATTTGTGCTGGGCCACATTCAAAGCCATCCTGGGCCACATGGAGCCTGTGGGCCATGGGTTGGACAAGCTTGATCTAGGCTCTTCTTAGCTTGGTTTTGTTTGTGTGCTTCTCCATTCATTCCAGCTGTGTTGCTGCCAGAACCCCTGACCTACCCTCAGCCCAGTCCTCAGTCTTAATTCCTATCCCTGCTCACCCAGTTCTTGCCAACCTTATTCTAGCTAGTTATCCTCCTAACCAGCATTATGGGTACCTCCAGCTTTGATTCCACCCCTACCTGTGTACCCAGCTACACTCAGCCAGGCCTTACTCAGCCCAGCCCAGAAGAATAAGTCAGGGCCCTGTCCTAGTATAATTCCGAGTCACAACAGTTTGAGCCATGAAACAGAAAAACCCATGACTCCTTCTGCTGCTGCTGGAGGAAACCATGTCTTCTCAGGGAAAATTTGTCAGCTACCCAGTGGGAGTGAGAATCGCCAGGCAGAGCTCCAGGGATCTTCGTGGCAGTCGTTACATCTTCTGTCTATGAAAGTGAAGCAATGCCTTCCAGAAATCAGGTGGGTGCTATGGCATAGTAAAAATAAGAGGCCATTAACTGAGCTCCATGTCCCCAAGTCCTAGCGACAGTCTACTTAGGGGCCTCGGAGAACCTGGGAAGGGTCGAGGCATTCTCATTTGAGTCAAGGCTAACACCATGAATGCCAAGGCCATTAATGATTCTATATTTGAGAGCATGTTCAGTCCTCAGAAGCTGTGATCCTGATTTCCTTCTCCCTGATGAGCATTTCCACCAGCCTCACAATTATACCTCTGAGCTGGTGCAGGGCTACTGATCCCATGGTACGCACCCATCACCCCCGCCCCCCTGCCGCCCCGCATCAAAGAGTTCATCCAGACCAAGTTTTTAGCCATAGTTTATTATCCATTCATCTCCTTCAGTCCCCTCTGAAAAAATAAAACCACGGAGGTGAAGCTGTAAAATGGCTAGAAGGCTTTCAATGATACAGTCATGCATGACTGCTGCTCATTCTTAGCATGTTCTCTACCGGATTCACCTGCAAAGGCCCTACAATTGCCCAGATACATAACAGGCAGAAGAAGAGAATAACACTCTGGGCTCAGCCTAGTCACGAAGCAAGGTTTCTATGTTTGGCAAATAACAGTTTTATTACAATTTGGCTTCATACATAATTATCCACAGTTAAGAATGCACCAATTTGTGATCATGAATATTTCATCCTTGTGACAGTTGTATTTTCAAAATAAATTATTTAGTCATCCTCCACTGTATAAAAGGTGTATTCATTTCCTATTGCTATTGTTACAATTCCCACAAACTTAGCATGTTCAACAACATATAGTTATTATCTTAGAGTTCTGTAGGTCAGAAGCCCAATACAGGTCTCACCAGGTTAAAATCAAGGTGTAGACAGGGATGTATTCATTTTGCTAGCTCTGCAGAGAATACGTTTCCTTCTCTTTCCCAGCTTCTAGAGCCTGCCTGCATTCTTCGGCTTGTGGTCTCTTCCTCTATCTTCAAAGCCAACAATGTTGAATCTCTCTGACCGTTCTTACATTGGTTGCGTTTTTCTCTGTGACCACAGCAGGGAAAAGTTCTCCACTTTTAAGAACTTGTGTGATTACATGAGTCCCACTGGGATTATCCAGGATAGTCTCCCCATCTCAAAATCCTTCACTTATTCACATCTGCAAATCCCCTTTGTCATGTAAGGTAATGTATTCCCAAATTCTGGGGATTAGGAAGTGAATATCTTTGGGAGGTCATTTGCCTACTGCAAAATTAAAGGATAATCTTAACACCATTCATACTTTAAGTGCCTCTCATAATGCCAGGGCTTGTGAATTAGAGTTTATGAGACTGGTATCATATATCTCAATTTTTTAAGGGAAAGACCATCTTTCACCTATTAGGCTTATCATCAGCACAGAACCAATTATTTGTCAAAGAGTATTTGCTGAAGCCTACACTATGAGATAGGTCTACCATGTACAGCACAGTAGTGCATGATCTTTTAGGGAAGAGGGTTTGAAGTGTATGCTAATTTCACAGTGCTCCATCCAGAAGGCCCTGACATGCTTCTGGATTTACAGGTTAAATACAAAACTGTCGAAGTACATTTTTAACTGGTGGAAGTCAAATTTCTGGGCCATGTCAACTTCAAACATGGTATCCAGATGGGTCAACACCATGCTCTGTGATGTGCCCCTTGAAGATCAGGCAGCCCCAGGTGCCAATTCTTCTACAAAGGAGATCTGGATTACTGCTGTCCAACAGAACCTTTTGCAGTGATGGAAATATTCCATAATCAGCACTGTTCAATACAGCAGCCACTGGCTTTATGTGGCTACTGAGCATGTAAAATGTAGCTAGTGTGACTAAGTAACTAATTTTTAAATTTTGATTAATTTAAATTTAATATAAATACATATGGCTACTGGCTACCATATTAAATAGGGCAGATTTAAACCCTTTGGGAAAAAGAGAACTTGGCTTGGCCATCAAGGTCATGTTTTGATCCTGTTGATCCCATCTACAGGGATGCAGAATCAGGCATTCCATTCTTTTTTTTTTCTTTTTACTATATTTTAAGTTTTACGGTACATGTGCACAACGTGCAGGTTTGTTACATATATATACATGTGCCATGTTGGTGTGCTGCACCCATTAACTCGTCATTTAACATTAGGTATATCTCCTAATGCTATCCCTCCTCCCTCCCCTCAACCCACAACAGGCCCCGGGGTGTGATGTTCCCCTTCCTGTGTCCATGTGTTCTCATTGCTCAATTCCCACCTATGAGTGAGAACATGCAGTGTTTGGTTTTTTGTCCTTGCGATAGTTTGCTGAGAATGATGGTTTCCAGCTTCATCCATGTCCCTATAAAGGACATGAACTCATCATTTTTTATGGCTACATACCCAAAGGATTATAAATCATGCTGCTATAAAGACACGTGCACATGTATGTTTATTGCGGCACTATTCACAATAGCAAAGACTTGGAACCAACCCAAATGTCCAACAATGATAGACTGAATTAAGAAAATGTGGCACATATACACCATGGAATACTAGGCATTCCATTCTACTGTGCACGAGTCACTGCAAACTCAAGCATTTCCAGAGTTCTGAAAGCTCAACTAAGAACCAAGCCTACTCATTCAACATCAACACACACAGCACCCTGAGCGTCCAAAACCACGGGGGTTATGTTCTAGACCACAGGACTGGCTACCGGGCCCTGCTCAAGGTGGCAGGATCAATGGGCAAGAATGTGCAAGAATTTACCACAACTCAGCCTTGCTGTGTCAACCACAGAGGCCAAGTACCCCTAACACCCAGATAGAGTAATCGTGCCTTACTTCTTTGTTCATTCCCACCATTACATTTTGTAAATTGGAACTTCTAGGAGGTTAGAAGGATATGCTGATCAAAAAAAGGGGACATATTCAAGGAGTGTCCCTGGGTCAACTCTTCATTCAGTCTCTGCCACATGTCTAGTAACTGTGAGTGATGGGTGCATCAGTATAATCCTGAGCCTCCCAAGGTACAGCCTTTCACTACTATTCATCATATTGGCTAAGGTATTCATCATATTGGCTAAGGTATTCACCAACAGGGCTCATTTTCTATCAGACCTACAAGAAACCTACAGTGGCTATAGCTGCCCAGATGTGCATATGAAATGCATTTCATTTTTATGAATCCTCCTAATCGGATTGCTTCAGTAATATAGCCCCACTTTATACCCCAATTTTTGCAAAGCCAAAGTTAAAGATAATTTGTCTTTTATGCTCTACTGCCACCATCACTAAGCTCTCACTGTTCCTTACAGCTATATTTTCCCTATAACATCCATCTGTTCTGCTACATTTACTCTACTTCTTGCCAGCCCCCAAAATCTCTTAAAGCCATCATGGTAGTAATAACTACCAGTACGAATGTCCTGTTGACAGGCCAATTTATACCTTATCTTTCACCAGATCAGATCTACCTATAAGATTCAGTTGAATCCCTGGAGAAACCATCCCTGTCAGGAACCTAGTAGAGATACTCACTAAAATCCTCATTTCACTCAATTCATCCATATATCCCAAACTCTAAGAAGATGTAAAACACTTCCCAGTCTTACTTCCCATTGCCTAGGTCATTCATTCTGGTGGACTGGAGCCACAGGTCCTCTTCAACCCCCAAGTCCACCCCCTTCTTCATAACCCCTTCCCGTTAGCCACCAAGATTGATGTCATGTCACAGCAATAGTCCCAGGCTGCTTCCTATCCTCATCAAAGAAGCCAATGGATTCCAGGCAAAAAAGCTTCAGTTCACTGTTTGAACTAATATTGTGCCCCTGACATACCCAACCTTCCAATAATAATGCCCTTTTATCACCATTAAGTACCAGGACCTAATAAACTGGGACTTGAATAGGGGAAAATAATGCCTCAAGATAGAGGTCTTTTAAGAAAAGGCCATCCCTCTTTAAAAAAGGGCTGTTCTCTCATTCATATTGAATGGATGAGTGGATGGACAACTGGATTTAAAAAATCTTTTTGCTTACCTCCATATGCCAAGCTCTAGGGATCCTAAGATATTTTCTGGGCTCTCATGGATCTCACAATCTAGAGAGGAGACAAGCAGATAAATCTATCATTCCAACACAGAGCAATTATGTTCTATGAAAGAAATAAGGGCATTCAAAGAAGGGCACATTTCTCATAATGGGGAGCAGGTTGTGGTAGACAGAGGAGACATACTGAGTAGAGCAGCAAGTAGGTGAATGGGAGTTAGGTGAACGGGAGTTAGGTGGGAGGCAGATATTTCTGGCAGCAGGAGTAACATGTCCAATAGCATAAAAGAGCACTATGATCAACCAGTAGACGGACCACCAGAGTCTGAGGCATGCAAGATGAAGCAGGGGGGCGTGAGAAGTGAGGCCTCCCTAGGAAGGGGCAGGTATCCCATGCTGAAGGGCTTTATTTTATTCTGAAGGTGCCAGGAAAACCACTGAAGACTTTTTAAGCCCGAGAGAGATATGATCAAGTTTATTTCAAAATAAGGGCTGTAACTACAATACACAGACTGAATGGGAAGCCACATCTGGAGGCTAGAGGACTTGTGATTCAAGAGTGAGATGACAAGAGTCAAATTATTTTTGACAAGAATGCAAGACCATTCAATGGGGGAAAAGACAGTCTTTTAAACAAATAGTGCTAGAAAATCTGAATATCCACATGCAAAATAATGAAGTTGGATCCTTAACTAACAACATATGCAAAAATTAACTGAAAATGCATCAAAGACTTAAACACAAGAGATAAAAACGATAAAACTCTTCAAATAAAACACGGGGCAAAGCTTTACAACATCGGATTTGGCAATGACTTTTTTGGATGTGACACCAAAGACATAGGCAACAAAAATTTTTAAATAGACATGTTAGACATCATGAAAATTCAAAAATTTTGTGCATCAAAAGACACTATTAAGAGTAAAATGGCAACTCACAGAATGGGAGAAAATATTTGCAAATCCTGTATCTCAAGAGGGATTCAAATGCAGAATATATAAAGCCCTAAAACTCAACAACAAAACCACCCAATTAAAAAATGGGCAAAGGACTTGAATAGACATTTCTCCTAAAATATATGCAAATAACCAATAATCACATGAAAAGATGCTCAACATCACTAATCATTAGGGAAATGTAAATCAAAACTACAATGAGATACCACTTCACACCCACTAGGATGGCTACTATCAAAAAATTGGAAAATAACAAGTGTTGGTGAGGATATGGAGAATTGAAACTCTTGTGCACTGTTGGTGGGAATGTCACATGGTGCAGCCACTGTGGAAACAGTATTATTGTTCCTCAAAAAATTAAAAATAGAATTGCTATATGATCCATTAATCCCACTTTTCAAAGAGCTATTTTTATGTCCACATTTATAGCAGCATTATTCACAATAGCTAAAAAATGGAAGTAACCCAAGCATCCATCAACGAATAATTGGATAAACAAAATGTGATATATACATAAACTAGAATATTATTTAGCCTTAAAAAGGAAGGAAATTCTGACATATGCTATAACATGGATGAACATGTTAAGTGAAATGTTAAGTAACATGTTACAAAATATGTTGTGACAAGTTAAGTGAAATAAGCCAGTCACAAAAAGAAAAATACTATATGAACGCACTTATATGAAGTACTTAGAATTAGTCACAATCATAGAGATAGTGGAGTGTTGGTTGCCAGAGGTTGAGGAAGAGGAAACTGGGCAATAACTGTTTAATGGGCACAGAGTTCCAGTTTTTTTTTTTTTTTTTTTTTGAGACGGAGTCTCGCTCTGTCGCCCAGGCTGGAGTGCAGTGGCGCGATCTCGGCTCACTGCAAGCTCCGCCTCCCGGGTTCACGCCATTCTCCTGCCTCAGCCTCCCGAGTAGCTGGGACTACAGGCGCCCGCTACCACGCCCGGCTAATTTTTTTTTGTATTTTTAGTAGAGACGGGGTTTCACCGTGTTAGCCAGGATGGTCTCGATCTCCTGACCTCGTGATCCGCCCGCCTCGGCCTCCCTAAGTGCTGGGATTACAGGCGTGAGCCACCGCGCCCGGCCCAGAGTTCCAGTTTTATGAGATGAAAAGAGTTCCAGAGACAGATGATGGTAATAGTTGCACAACATGGTAAATGTATTTAATTCCACTGAACTGTACACTTAAAAATTCTTTGGGAGGCTGAGGCGGGCAGATCACCTGAGGTCAGGAGTTCAAGACCAGCCTGGCCAACATGGTAAAACCCCATCTCTACTAAAAACACAAAAATTAGCTGAGCATTGTGGCACGCGTGCCTGTAATCCCAGCTACTCAGGAGGCTGAGGCAGGAGAATCGCTTGAACCCGGGAGGCAGAGGTTGCAATGAGCCAAGATAGCACCACTGCACTCCAGCCTGGGTGACAGAGTGAGACCCTGTCTGAAAAGAAGAAAAAAAAAAAATCCTTAAGATGGTAAATTTTATATTATTTATATTTTACCACAATAAAAAAAATGGGGGGTCGGGGAAGAGATGACAGTGGCAAGGGTGGTAGAACAATGTAGAGAAATGGGCATTGAGAACTATTAGAGGGAGGTAGGAATGATAGGGCTTGATAATTCAAGTGGCTATGGGGAGACTGAGGGAGCAGTAGGACTCCAGGAGGACACCAGGTTTCTGGTTTGGACAACTGGGTAGTTGGCATCATTTGCTGAGACAGGGAATACAGTTGTCTCATCACAAGCCCTGATGAGGCCTCAGTTCCCCAAGACTGTTTCTCACCCTTGACTTACATCAGCTTCACCTCCTGGATCCTTGGGCTTTCATGGTTTCTACCATAGTGTACATTAATCAAGCTTCAGCCTCCAGCCTTTCTCTGCCCAGTTGGCTGCTCTCTGAAGAGACATCTACCTTGATTCCATTCTTGTTCTTTCCCTGCCCCTTGACACCTTCATAGGGTGGATTCTTCAGTTCACCTCACTGACAGCTAGTCAATTCCCTACCCTAATTAGCTAGCCCTATCACCTGTGCAATTAACCAACGCACCCACCTCATCACTGAGGCCTCTATTCACTATCCCTGCTGGCCTTTGCCTTGCCACCACTACAGGCTCCATACATCCCAGCCTGAACCCAGCCCCTTTCTGAGTCACTTGAAGCCCAGCCAAAATGTAAGTTTGGTATCAATCCACAGCAAAGTTCTTGCACAGACCATAAAAGAAATATTTTCTGAACCCTAAGAAGAAAAGGTGATGGTACGTAGGAACTCACATAGGTTTGCCAAGAATAAAATTGAATACTTCCTTTTTTGAATAAACTTACTGGATTAATCAGGAAAATGCTGTGGACAGAAAGGCATTTAACCAAATTTTTCATGCCCTTATAGACAAGACTGAATGATAATACAATCAGGTGTGTTCATATTTGGTTGAAAAACTGTAGCCCAGGAGTATTAATTGATTAATTCCCCTACAAGTGCTCAAAGACTCTGTCCTTGGTCCTACCTTTAACAAAGCTCTTATCAATTATTTGGACAAAGAGAGGCATCACATGTATTAAGATCTGAGAATGACATTGAGCGAGATAATTTAATCGGTGATCAAATTGAAAGAACTGAAAGATCTATATAAGTTGATATAATGGATCACAACCAACAAGAAAAATAATGGAGATAGATATAAAGTCCTTCTAAGACCAAGAAACACATTTGCAAGGATATAAAATGAGTGCCATCTGAACAAGTTTATTTAAAGCAAACAAAAAACTCAGGGTCTAGTTGCTTCAAGGTCAAAAGAAACCTACTCACTGCTCCAAGCCCACAGTGCAGTTGGAGGCTGCAGTCACTGCAGATGGTGTCCAGAGCAAAGGAGGCGAAGGCTCCCCTCTGCTGTGACTATAACTTCCAGCTTGTGGTGGTGGGCTGCAGAGGGCCTTCGCAAATTTGGCAGTGGCAGCCTCTAGAGTAGAATTTTAAACTGGAAGGTTTTACTTTTACATACCTTGATTTAATGCACATTTAGCATTTGTTATTTTGCATTTAAAAACAAAGAAAGAAAAAATCTGAAGCATAACATGTTAGTTGAGGATGTAGAATTTGGAGTCAGACAGAGTGTTCAAATTTCAATTTAGCTACTTAGCTGTGGGAGCTGGGGCAGGTCATATGACTTCTCTAGCCCTTGGTCTTCTCATCCCAAATACTGGGAAGATAGTGACACCATAAATTTCCCTCAAGACTTTATCTAAAAGACAGGTCTAAAGCACTTGGCACATAATCAACACTCTCACTCCAACCATAATCAGAGAAGGACCCTGGACTAAGAGTCTGGAAAAGGGAAGAGAGATCCTGAGAAGGAAACAATAACTGCTTGAGAGGTTGAAGTATTTGAAAGTTTATTATGGGGAAGAATAACTTTTTTTGGTATTGCTCCAACAGGCATAATTGAAATCAACAGGTAGAAATTATTGTGGTGGAAATGCCTTTCCACTCAGCACAAGGAAGAATGTCTCAACTCGGGCCACTCATAAAAAGTGGTGAGTGTCCCATGGCTGGAGGTTTTACAGTGGAGGTTATAGAACCACCTGCCAGAGATGATACTCAAGGAGGTCTTACCCTGGGAGCCTGGCTAGCTTGGTGTTCTGAAACTGGACTGATCATCAGAAACACAAGGAGAGCTTTTTCAAATATAAGTTCCATGGCCCCAAGCAATCCTAATGAATCAGAATGGCTGTGGGGGCAAGAATATGGATTTTCTAAAAGTTCACCAAGAGACTCTGATGAAGAGCCAGGCTTGGAAACCACGGGGTTATAACCTTTCTGTTTCCTTGAGTTTAAGAACGTACAGCTTGACATATGTTGAGCTGAATTTTGAACAGTAAAGTAGAGTCAACTAGGACCAGGGTGTCTTTGAAGGAAACAGGAAAGGAGAAAGAGTGTGAATAAATAAGTTACCCCATCCCTGCGACAACCCAGGCACGACTAGGGTACAAAGACTCCTTGTCCAGGCAACGATGTGAACCCATGGGGACCCTGCTGCCCTCTGACAAGGGAACCCTAGGATATATGTCAACTTTCTGCAAACCACCAGCATAAATTTTCTTTAAAACCAAAGTCACAAATAATCTGCCCCCCCGCCCCGCCCCCGCAATAGAAGCCTATGACCCATTTTGTTTTCATGTAACCTCGGTCTTGGATAAAACAGGAGACAGAGAGAGAGATGTCAAGATGTTACAGCCAAAGAAGGAAACAGAGGAGAGATGCAGCCTTTGTTACTTTTTAATTGGAAAAAGATCTTATTTCAGACAACAAGACATTTAAGAAAGCCATTAATTGTTTGTTGCTGTCACCAATGAGAAAAAGGTGAACAGGTAGGAAGCAGAGTTCTAAAATTAGCTATCTTTAAAAGTTGAGGAGGAGTCCTTACTTCTAGCAGAGGCAGGTTACTGTATTAAATACTAATAAAGTATCAGTTAACAATGACTTCTCTAGTCCTCTTTACTGGTTAATCTCTTAGTTCTAATAAGATACTGCTTTATTGTCAGGGCAGTTTCCTAACCTTTGTGCAGAGGACATTTAAGGAATCTAAGAATGCAAATATGCACCAAATAGGTGTAGCCGGATAAATTGGTCTCAAGCATATTTTTTAATTGCTGTTTTTGAAATTTATGTAGACATTATTGAAATTAAAATACGTATTTAAAAAGCATTACTGAATTCACAGCACCTTTTCATCGGCACACACTGTCCCAATCAATGGGTACCAAAGTACAAGTAGTATCACCTGGACATGCATGACCCTTTTCCTGCTGGAAAGAGTGAAAGCTAAGCTCAATAGCTTAGGAAGAGCCTATTTGTGTTCTTTTTCCTCCCATGAACACTACAAATAGCTTTTCCTTAGTTCATATTGAGCTGGCTTTTCAGGAGCAGACAGGAAATCAGATGGGAGTGCAGGGAGAGACTGGGAGAAAAGAGCAATGATTTAGCTGCTCTTCTCGTTGTGTGGGAGAGGTCTACTTCCCACCTATGAAAATCTTCATACATTTTTTTTCCTGCAAACAGAGTCCTCTGGGGCTGCCAACATCAGTGAAATAAAGTGTAATTTAGTTTATCTTGAAAACAAAACAACCCAAAACCCACTGCTATTATCAAAACTGAAGAATTATTGGGAGCAGGGATTCCCTGAATTATTCATTGTTTCAAAAAGCAATTATTGATTTTCTACAATGTGCAAGGTTTGTAAACTGCCCTCAAGCAGTTTACGAAATAGTCGGGATGCCACCAAAAAAGAAATGGGGAAAAAATTTTAAGCATGCTCAAAAGTTGGACACAGTAATTTATTAGTTTATATTAAATTAAATTATGTACAATCTGTAAACCTTTTTTAAATGATGAAATTCAGTGCTGGCAAGTTGTTGAAAATGTACACCCACACCCTGCTGGTAGCACTGTAAATTGGTACAATCCTTTACCAAAGCAATTTGATACTGCATTCAAGAACCTTAAAATGCTCACACCCCTTGATCCAGTAACTTAAAGGAAATATATTTTAAGAAAATAAGTCAAGGCCGGGTGCGGTGGCTCATGCCTGTAATCCCAGTACTTTGGGAGGCCAAGGTGGGTGGATCACGAGGTCAGGAATTTGAGACCAGCCTGACCGACACGGTGAAAACCCATCTTTACTAAAAATAGAAAAATTAGCTGGGCATGGTGGCAGGCGCCTGTAATCCTAGCTACTTGGGAGGCTAAGATAGGCGAATCGCTTGAACCCGGGAGGCAGAGGTTGCAGTGAGACGAGATTGTGGTATTGCACTCCAGCCTGGGCATCAGGGCGAGACTCCATCTCAAAAAAAAAAAAAAAAAAGAAAAGAAGTCAAAGGAAATTAAAAGTTACGTGCAGAAATATTTTTACTATGTACAATTTCTAATATTGAAAACTTAGCAGTCAAAAGGCTTAATAGAGGAATATCAAAATAAATTATAGTAAGGCTATTCGATCAAATACTACGTAGTCATTAAAATGTCAATAATGAACTATAGAAACATAACGAATGCTGAAGATAAAGAAAATGCAGAGTATAAAATTATATCTATGCCTTAACTGTAGTTGAATAAAAATATATTCCTTATATTATCAAAGAGTAAGGACTACCCAGAAACATGGAAAAATCCAAACTATTTTATGATTCAAAATTATAGGTGAGTTTTATCTGTTTTTGTCTTAGAGTATATCTACATCATTATAAAGCTTGGTGCATAAAAAACATCTGAGCATGAGTGCAAAAAGTATTATTATTGGGCTCATCTGTTATCACTAACTCCTGATCCAAACGTATCTCTCCCTGGCTTATGAAGTTATTCTTCAACTTACCCTCAGGTGAAGGGAGAAAACTGAACTTATAGTATGAGATACAGCAGTACCAGGACTTTTATGCAGATAAGACTGTTTCTCCTTTCCGGTCTAGAATGAGATGGAAAGAAAGGAATGATGACTAAACAGGGTCTGACACTGGTAAAGCTGGGAAATTGGCTGCTTCATGTGTGCCTCACAAAAACCCTCTGAAATGGTGTTCTTCACTTAGGAGAAAACATGCCCACAAGGGTTATGTGGTTTGCCCAAGGACACACAGCTAGTTGGTAATGGAGCCAGTTTTCAAATCCCGGGCAGATCTGATTCTGAAAGCCTCCTCATTCTACTCTACATCCCCTCCCAAGCAAGTATGGGAGAAGATGAAGGCACATTGTTTATGATATGGGTCAAGTCAGTTTGCACCAAAGTCATTAACTCATTTGACCCTTGAGGTTTCAGGCCACTGTTTGAAATACTGATGGTATGTTAGAATCATCTGGGGATGTATTGAAAATTTTTTTGATGCCTGGGCCTTACCTCCAGAGATTTTGATTTAATTGGTCTTGGGCGTAGCTAAGACAAGGATAAGACATAAAACTCTCCAAGGATAGGATGGCTCAATCAGGGCTGAAAACCACTGGTTTAGGCCCTTTGCATTTCCAACCTCTATCCTATAAACCTTTCAACTGGTCCCATAATGGGAGTTAAAACAACACTCCATTCACTCTTTTAATTTTTTATTGTGATAAAATAGGCATTACATAAAACTAACTTTTCTTTTTTTTGAGACAGAGTCTCACTTTGTTGCCCAGGCTGGAGTACAGTGACACAATCTCAGCTCACTGCAATCTCCGCCTTCCAGATTCAAGTGATTCTCCTGCCTCAGCCTCCTGAGTAGCTGGGACTACAGGCATGTGCCACCACGCCCAGCTAATTTTTGTATTTTTAGTAGAGACGGGGTTTCACCATGTTGGCCAGGCTGGACTTGAACTCCTGAACTCAGGTGATTCCCCTGCCTCAGCCTCCCAAAGTGCTGGGATTACAGGCGTGAGCCACCGTGCCCAGCCAAAACTGACCATTTTAAAGTGTACAATTCAGTGGTACTGAGTACATTCACAATGTTGTGCAACCATCACCACTATCTGGTTCCAGAACTTTTTTTTAAATCACAATGGGAAAAACACAGTTAGTCACTCCTCATTCCTCCCCTTCCCCCAGTTCCTGGCAACCATTAATCTGCTTTCTGTCTCTATGAATTTGCGTATTCTGGTCATATGATATAATCACACAATATGTGGCCTTTTGTAGATGGCTTCTTTAGGTAAGGATCGTATTTTTTTTTCCAACCTGAAGCAGAATGGATAGCATAATGTTTTCAATGTTCATCCAGTTGTAGGTGTATTAAGACTTCATTCCTTTTTATGGGTGAATAATATTCCTTGTATGGATATACCACGATTTGTTTATTCATTCATCAGTTGATGGACATTTGAGTGGTTTCCACATTTGACTTCCATTCACTCTTCTTTCAAATCTGAGGTTCCTCAGGACACACCTTTACAAAAAGAAGAACTAGAGAGGAAGAGTTTTATAAGTTAACAATGGGACTGAAGAGTGAACCTGCGATTCGAAAGTGGGATCTCCCAACCAGCAGCACCCATATTACTTGGGGACTTGTTACAAACGCAAATCCTTAGGCCCCCCACAGACCTACTGAAGGCACAAACTCTGGGGATGGGGCCCAGCACTCTGTGTTTTCATAGCCCTCCAGGTGACTCAGACCCAGGCTGAAGTTTAAGAACCACTGGTGTTGGCTGGTCACAGTGGCTCATGCCTGTAATCCCAGCACTTTGGGAGGTCAAGCCAGGAGGATCACCTGAGGTCGGGAGTTCGAGACCAGCCTGGCCAACATGGTAAAACCCCGTCTCTAATAAAAATACAAAATTAGCTAGGCGTGGTGGCACATGCCTATAATCCCAGCTACTCGGGAGGCTGAGGCAGGAGAATCACTTGAACCTGGGAGGTGGAGGTTGTGGTAAGCCGAGATCACACCATTGCACGCCAGCCTGGGCAAAAAGAGAGAAACTCCATCTCAAAAAAAAAAAAAAAAGAACCACTGGTGTAACCAACACTAGCATGGGGCTCCAGCTCAAGGCGCTTCTGTGTGGCTTTCGCTCAGGTTGAGTCCGCCCACACTGCAAACCAAGCACCTCTGGAGCAGAGCAATCTCCAGCCCTGGGCAGCCTCCCTGGTAGTGCAGTCATAATACTCTCATCTGCAGGATCCAGGATGTTAGTGTCACTGAATTCAGCTGGTGCATGAGACAAGGTTGACATGACACCCTCAAGTGATCACAGCTCTCTGTAATAAACAAACACATGTTGTAAGAAAATAGTCTTAATTAGAGAGCTGCATCCTAGCAGTTTACATTGTTGAGTGTCTTACACTCAGAGAACCGCAATCAACTTGTTCACTTCAGAACTGCTATCAGAAGACAATTGGCAGGGTCTCCATCGTCTGGTTTCTGCTTCTCCTTCTGGCCTGGTAAAGATCCTGCTCTTCCCCGCCAGCCTGGATTACTCCTACTCACTCCTCCAAGCCAGTGGGTCACGTGTCAGGCCACCTCCCTGCCTCTGCTCAAGTGGTTTCTCCTCCCTGTGACACCCTCCTAGTCTCTCCCCGCTCATCACATCCTCCATCCCTCATACTCAATCCACCTTCACCTCTCTCGTGAGAGCCCAATGGGGCCATCCCCGCCATCAGCCATCTCCTCTTCTTTGCCCTTATTTTTGGTACCACCATTCTTTGCTTGATCATACTGCTTGGGCATCTCTTGTTTGGGGTCATTTTTGTTATATTGTTATTTGGTCCTTACTTTTTTAGGCTTAATTCCTAACTATCAACTATTCTGTAAGCTTCAATACACATATTGTAGCAGTGGGAGAATGCTATTTAAAGCCATGACTGCAGCCACTTTCACGTAATAGGACATACATTCTCTTATAGGGAAGAAATAATACCATGAGCCTTGATGGGACTTGTAGGTGAGAAATGCAAGCTCTGGGTATAGCCTGGGAAGTAACAAAGAAAAATGAAGAACAAGCTGTGTTGTGTTCCAGTGGGAAGTAACCAGAATTTGGGGAAGCTGTTAGTTGAGTAGACAGCCACTTCTGGAGAAGAGCAAAGCCCAAGAAGGTAATGGCAAGGCAAGGCCTTAAGGGGACATGGCAAGTGGTTTGGCTAAAGGGCAGAACACTAGGCCTTCTGCGATTGCCCCTATGATGCTGTGCTCCAATTCCTTGGCATTCAGCCAAATGCAGCCTAAGGCAGAAAGGATAGAGAAACTGGGGCCCTGTGCAGCAGGGTGACATGTCAGGGAAAGGGCAGTCACTGCCAGGATGCTGACAACCCTGGACCAGGAGTCTGTGAGTCCTCAGAGACAGTCTCAGGACATCTTGAGGAGGACTCGGCTTTCACAGAAGAGGAGTGGGACTCTGCTCGTTAATCTTGGTACACAAGAAGAGGAGCCCAGAAGACTGGATGGCTTAGAGTCCTGCTGTGTCAGAATTATAAGTATGCAATGTCTACCATGCAGAAATAGCACAATACTGTATTTGCCTTTCTGGAAAATTCTGCTGGGATGGTGATTATGGGGTGGAGAAGATTTGGAAGTGTTTTTTGTCTGACAGTTTGGGGGTCCAATATACTGGGCAAAAATCACAATAAAAGAGATGTGCACTAAGTATCCTATGGGTACTATATACATACATATATATACACACACACATATATACACATATATATACACATACATATATATACACATCTATATACATAGGATATATATATAGGATACATATATACACATATACATATATACCTACATATATATACATACATATATATACATATGTGTGTATGTATATACACTTATATATGTGTATATATATATACACACACATATAAAATTATTTTTTGTTTTTGAGACAGAGTCTTGCTCTGTTGCCCAGGCTGGAGCGTGGTGGTGCGATTTCGGCTCACTGCAACCTCCGCCTCCTGGGTTCAAGCGATTCTCCTGCCTCAGCTTCCCGAGTAGCTGGGACTACAGGCACCCACCGCCACACCCAGTTAATTTTTGTATTTTTAGCAGAGATGGGGTTTTGCCATGCTGACCAGGCTGGTCTCGAACTCCTGGCCTCAAGTGATCTGCCCACCTCGGCCTCCCAAAGTGCTGGGATTACAGGTGTGAACCAGTGCCCCTGGCCCTATTCATTATTTTTTTAAAAATAGCCAGAACAGAAACTTAACTGCCTTAAAGAATTTTTCCGATTAAAATTATGGCAGCCCTGATACATGAACTGTGGGTTCTCAATCATCCATTTGTCTGTGCACTGGAGTGGACTGGAGCTTACTTTCTAGGTGCACTTTCGCCTTGCTTCCCTATTTGCCTACCCTCTTTTCTGAACCCAGCTCATGGATCACCTTCAGTTCAAGCCAGAGCCCATACTGGGACCCTGAGCGGAAATCTGTCGGTCCTATTCCATCTCGGCCCACGGGTAAAGCATACGGCTCCACAGTAACTAGCCCTCCAGAATGTTGGCCCCTCAGGAACTCATCAGGATTCACACATTTCCTTAAACTCACTGCTGCCCAAGATTTGTCAAAGGCTCAGCTGTCAAGGACAGCCTTTATGAAGGACTATCACAGGGATATTTGTTCCTAATCAGTTACCAGAGAGGGCAGTGGCACAGGCTCCAGAGCCAGCCTGCCTGCCTGCCTGACTGCCTGGGTTTGAACGCTGCTTAGGGATCATGAGCTCAGTGACCTTGGGAAGCTTTCTTAGCTTTTCTGGGCCTCAGTTTACTCATCTGTAAAATGGGGATGACCATATTACAATCTCATATGGGTGTTGTAAGACTTAAGCGAGGTGATCCATGCAGAGGGCTCAGAGCTCTCACTGGCCCTCCTGACGCTCAGTAAGCACTCGCTGTTGTTGCCCCTGGTTAAATCACAGCCCCTGCAAGCACTGTGCCTGGACTCTATGATGCTGGCTCTCAGGAATGGTTTCTATTGGCTGATGCTGTGGCTTGTTGCCATTAGCCTCTATTAAAGGGAAGCCGGTGGCACTTATCACTGGGTTTATTCTGAGGAAGTTGTTGAGAACAGTTTATAACGTTGCACAGTGCCCTTCTCAGAAGGCCTCTAAAGAGCTCTTTCTGAGCGGTTGCCTCTCCTGAGCCCACTGTTTTCCTCTTGTGAACATCGTGAGTGATTTAATAATCAGGTTTCTCTCATCACACTGGCCCTGACAAAGTGCGTATGACTTCATAGTAGGTATTTTTGTATGGACCTCATTCTTGGCTCTATTTTATGACCCCACCCCTTGATTTCTTTCTGTTAAATAATTCTATGCCTTGTAATAATAATAATTATCCACTGAGCACCTCTGTGGTCCAGGCTAGTGCTAGAACTTTACGTGAACTGGTATTAATGTCTACCCTAATTCTACTGGGAAGATATCATTCCCACATTAGAGGCAGAAAAATCCGGTGCCAGAAAGATGCTGGCACTTGTCCATGGCTCCTGGGAAGGAGAGAAGGAGAGCTGGGATTGCAGCCACACTGTCACACACACACCTAACTGAGGCACTCTTCCAGTATGTGAAGCATTTCTGTATCCTGTCATAGAAGCTTTGGGGAGCAAGGCAAGATACAAATAAATAAATTACACTTTAAATGATGTCTTCCCTGGCTAGTTCTCTTACTTAACAGGTGGGACTATGGTTGTGGTATCGATGCTCCAAGCCCCCAGAGGGTCCCAGGACACCATGACCAATGGCCCTGGGGTAAAATGAGGAAGAGCACAGGAAGCAGTAAAAGCACACATGAATTCTGCTCCTGGTGCCAGAAACATGATTTTGTTGATCACAGGACTGCCGCCTTCTGTCCCCCAAACACTGGCCTCCCTTACTCCCCTCCAGGCCCCAGAAGCAGTATCAGGACTGATGGGGTTTAGGGAGCACCTCAGGCACAGCTCTGCACCCTGCACCATGCCACTAGTTACTCCAGATGGGTTATGTCATCCCACGTGATCCTCAGGGTACTTCCTATGTGAAGTGCTGGATGTGGAGATGTCTCCGCATGTCCCTGGAGGAGGTAGCAAAGAAGACCCAGGCTCTGGAGTCTCCTGCCTACGCTGGAATCCAGGATTCCTTCCTCTCTCCCTGCCTCAGTCTCCTTTTTATAAGAATATTAATACTAAAACCCCCTCCTAGGAAGATGGTAGAATGTACCAGTTAAGAGCACAGAGCGAGACTCTGTCTCAAAACAAAAACAAAAACAAAAAAAAGAAAAAGAGCACAGAGCCATATGATCAGCTTGAATCCAGGCTCCGACACTAGCTGAATATAACCCTGAGCAAGTGATTTAACCTTTCTGAGCCCACATTTAACCTTTCTGTAAAATGTAGGTAATGGTAATTACTACTTCAGAGGAGTATGAAAGAATAAAATTGGTTGAGGTATACAAAATAATTTAAACTATGCCTGGCACATAGTAGGCACCGTTTTATGTGTTGGCTGTTACTGTTATTATACATGCAAAATGCTTCTAGTGACCGTCAATTGATGTTAGCTATTATCTCACCCCACAGTTATGAACACAACTGCAAGCAGCGCCCTGGAAAATCTTGGTCTTGTCCAGCATATGCAAAGGGCAGGAATTCCATGAGGAGCTCTTTGCATGAGAAACTGAATGCAAATCCTCCCAGCCCTTCCATCCTTGCCGAAGCAAGAAGGAAGAGAGTGAATACAAACCATCTTAGACGCAGCTGAGCTGTGTTTCTCAGCTCCTTAAGACAAAGAGGGCTTCATCCTTTCAATTTCAAATAAAATAAATTCCCAAGCTTAACTCTAAGCTGCATGTAGACAAATTAGCTCTAACGCCTAATCACTGAGGATGTGTTTCTTAAGTGAACTCACATGAACAAATAGGAAACATTCTTCTTCCTTTTCTAAGTAACTCAGCCTGGGAACAAGAGCTTGACAGAAGCGGGGATGAGCCTGTGTGTGCACATGGAGCCTGGAGCTCCCAGGGAGAGGCCAACGCTCCCCTTCCCCTCTGCCCACTCTTTATAGCTGCTTTTCTGCTCTTTGCCCTCCTGAATCATTTTCTCTTATTGTCATATTTTCAGACACTGAAAAAACTACCTTGGCAAATTCGAGATGAAGTCAGAAATAGACTCAAAGGCGTTTATTAAGAAGCATTTCTAAAGGGAGAAAAACAAATTACAGAAGCAGAAGCTGCGGTTGAGCAAGAAGAGATTTGGAGGTTTCAGGTAAAGAAACAAGCATGATAGATAAAAACACAAATAGGAGACAGGACCCGTGAATCACAAAGTATTACATTTATTACTTAACCTTCATTAAATGTTCACTGCATCAAGCATGCATGCATCTTATTTAATCTCTGGAGGAAAAAGGGTAGCTACAATTATCTTTTATCTTTTTATAGATGGGGAAACTAAAGTATATAAAGGTTTAGGGATTTCCTGGCTTATGACTGTGCCCCTTGTGAATCAGGAAAGACTGGAGAAGATTCAGAAAAGATCCAAAAAAATAAAGAAGGGATCTAAAACCCAAGATTTTTGGCCAGGCATGGTAGCTCACAGTGGTAATTCCAGCACTTTGGGAGGCCGAGACAGGCAGATCACCTGAGGTCAGGAGTTTGAGACCAGCCATGGCCAACATGGTGAAACCTGTCTCTACAAAAAAAAAAGAAAAATTAGCCAGGTGTGGTGGTACGTGCCTGTAGTCCCAGCTACTCAGGAGGCTGAGGCAGGACAGTCACTTGAATGTGGGAGGTGGAGGTTGCAATGGGCTAAGATAGCACCATTGCACTCTAGCCTGGGTGACAGAGTAAGACTCCATCTCAAAAATACATAAATAAAATAAAATTCAAGACTTTTATGAAGAGTTCTGTTAAAAGTCCTAGAATTGTTTAGCACAGTGCAAAAGGAACTGAGGATGGGAGGGGGAACAAAAGACTTTATTTCCTAGTCTCCCTGGCAACTACCCTATGTGCCAGCCAATAAGCTGTAAGCAAAGGATTGTGTGGCACTTCCAATGAGTCTCCTTAAAAGAGAAGAGGCAAGCCTTTCTTCTGCCCCTTCCTCCTGCCTAGAATGCAGATGTAATGGCTGGAACTCCAGCAGTCATTTTGGACCTTGAGGTGAACTTGAGAAAAGGAGCCATACCTTAGGACGTGGAGCATCAAGTTAAATGTCTGGGTCCATGACATAGTGGAGCCACATACCATCCCTGGACTGCCTATCTCTGGATTTCTTTTATATGGAGGAGAAATACACTTCTATCTTGTCATAGCCACTACTACAGCATACAGAGTAAACTTAATCCTAACAGATGGACCCAGGCTTCTTCTGACAAGCATCTTGCAACAACAAAGGAAGCCAGACTTGGAATAAAGCTGATACCACAGCAGCAGAGCAGAAACAAAAAACCCAGGTATTTCCATACATCATGAAGCTGCTGGGTCAAGCTTCTCCTGAAGCTGACATTTTCATGAGACTTTCCAGTTACATGAACCAATAAATTCACTTTATTTTTTAAGCTAGTTTGAGTTGGCAGTTTTGCTACTTACAACTGAAAGCATCATAGTTGACATGGCATTTCATTTCCAATGAAAGCAGTATAAACAGAAGTATATTTAAGTGCATCTGGGCTTTCCTTAGAGTGGAGTCATTAAATGCATACATTAGGTCTGAATGATTTTTTAAAATTATAATTATGCGCCACATAACGTTTCAATCAGTGATAGGCCACAAAGACAACAGTGGTCCCATAAGATTATAATACCATATTTTTACTGTAACATTTCTATGTTTACATGTTTAGATACATCAATATTTAACACTGTGTTACAGTTGCTACAGTATTCAGTACAGTAATATGCTGTACAGATTTGTATCCTAGGTGGGTAGTAGGCATCTAGGTTCATGTAGGTACACTCTATGATGTTTGCTCAATGATGGAATCACCTAATGACACATTTCTCAGAACATATCTCCATTGTTAAGTGACATTACTGTACTTAAAATTTATTGAGTCCCTAGTATGTGCCAGGTATTTGACACAAATTATCACTCATCTAGGCAACAGTACTGAATGGCAGAAATTGTTATTCCCATTTTACAAATGAAGAAACTGAGGCTCAGGGGTTTACATAAGTTGCCCAAGGTGATATAACTAGTAAGGACACAGCTAGGAGTAAAACCCAGGCCTGCAGAGGTCCTATAGACATAATCTTTGCATTACACAGAGCCCTGGCCACAGCTACCTCCTAGTCCTAATGTTCTGCAAGTCTTGCTTTTTAAGCTCTGTTTTTGTTTTGGTTTTTGTTTGTTTTTTGGGTTTTTTTTTAGACAGAGTCTTGCTCTATTGCCCAGGCTGGAGTGCAGTGACATGATCTCAGCTCACTGCAACCTCCACCATCCAGGTTCAAGTGACTCTCGTGCCTCAGCCTCCCAAGTAGCCGGGATTACAGGTGCACACCACCATGTCTGGCTAATTTTTGTATTTTTAGTAGAGACAGGTTTCACCATGTTGGTCAGGCTGGTCTTAAACTCCTGACTTCAAGTGATCCACCTGCCTCAGACTCCCAAAGTGCTGCCATTACAGGTGTGAGCCACTGTGCCTGCTTGTTTTGGGTTTTTGTTTTGTTTTGTTTTGTTTTTTGCATTTTTTTGTAGAGATGGGGTCTCGCTACATTGCCCAGGCTGGTCTCAAACCCCTCCCACTTCAGCCTCTCAAAGTGCTGGGATTACAGGTGGGAGCCACTGCGTCCAGCCTTAAGCTTTGCTTTTGGAAACCTTGCAGCTTGGCCAGTTTGGAAGAACATTTATATCAGTCTCACCAAAAAAATGGACCTGCAGTTGGGTGACTCAGCATATGTTCATGGTCAGAGACACAAATGTCCCCTCTTTCTTGCCCACACTTACTCTCTCTCAGAGCTCTTTGGCTGTCTCTGAGGAATGGCTCATTTGGGTACCTTGACTATTTCTTCCTCTTTGAGACGGTACATACTGTCGAGGACACATATATTAGATAATGGATCCGGCCCATGTTCGTCTTAACAAATTATACTGTCTCACTAGTGTTTGTTCTTCTACTGCTGGGTTAAGTGTTTGAATTTCACTTTCATTTAAGATTTAAGGCTGGACATTATACTCCAAAATCATTCCTGGCCTTTATTGATTAGCACTGATATAGTGCATCCAAACTGAAGATATATGACACCCAAGTCACACTGGGTTTTCAGGCCCTGTTTTTCATCTATGAATAAGCACACTGAAAGAGTTTTGTTTAATATTATTGAAGTTGAAGCATGTCATGTTCATTTACTGATATGTAATTCATTATGAGCAAATGCTGACTCTAAACGTGAAGTCACATGAGGTGTACTCCCTGTGATTCTATGCTATTTAGAAATGATCCCTTCTGTGGCCGGGTGTGGTGGCTCATGCCTGTAATCCCAGCACTTTGGGAGGCCAAGGCGGGTGGATCGCAAGATCAGGAGATCAAGACCATCCTGGCTAACACGGTGAAATCCCATCTCTACTAAAAAATACAAAAAATTAGCTGGGCGTGATGGCAGGCACCTGTAGTCCCAGCTACTTGGGAGGCTGAGGCAGGAGAATGGCGTGAACCCGGGAGGCGGAGCTTGCAGTGAGCCGAGATCATGCCACTGCACTCCAGCCTGGAGACTCCATCTCAAAAAAAAAAAAAAAAAAGAAAAGAAAAAAGAAATGATCCCTTCTACTAAGTATTTTTGAATATTTCAAAATACAAAAAATTAACCCCAGATAAATAAAATAAAAATGTTTGCTCTTTACCAAATTGCCATATTCCATCTTATTTGGAAAAGTCATCAATACTTCACAATCATCAATGCCAGATGCCAGTGAAAGTGGTGTGGATGGGGTATATAAATAGCAATCATTAATATTTCTTAGAATGCTAATGACATTTTGTCTTCCCAGATAAGTCAGAGTCTGAATACATAAGTCACCAAAGCACAGTTTGTCATAGAATTCTGACATAAAACACTATCCAAGCAAGTTTCCCAAATAAACAAATTATCTGGAGTGTTTACTGCTCCCACGATCCACTTAACAGCTTCATGAGTAGCCAATAGGAAACAGCAATGGGGATCTTTCTACACCCAGGAAATAGGTATTTGCCAATAAGAATGAGAGCAACTTGAAAAGGAGAAATTCCGTGCTAAATATAATTTCTGTGCCCATAAAACATCTAACAGAGCACCGTCAGAGGAGTGTATATTCGAGAGAATGAGAAGACAAGCTACAGACTGGGAGAAAATATTTACAAAAGACATCTGATGAAGAACTTTTACCTAACATATACAGAGAACTCTTAAAAACTCAACAATAAGAATACGAACAACCCAGTTGAAAAACTGGCAAAAGATCTGAATAGACACCTTATAAAAAAAGACACAGTTTATTGTCACCTAATTCTGCTCCTGGTGCTTTCAGGGGTGAAGACTCTGTGTGAGTTCCTTGGTTATAGAGTCTTTGTATGGTGGCTTTCTCAGCTGCTGGTTGTAGCAGCAATGTGCTCACTGTCTCCTGTGGGGTCAGAATGGCAGAGGTCTCTCAAAGCTTATCTTGTTCTCCAATAGTATGCACTTTTTAATTTTTTCTCTAGCACTTTATTTACTGGGTTGAACAGGTTGAGCTTCCAGCCAGAAGGGGAGGTGTCCACAGGTAAAAACCGATTGTGGTGGCCGGGCACAATGGCTCACGCCTGTAATCCCAGCACTTTGGGAGGCTGAGATATGCAGATTGCTTGAGCTCAGAAGTTCGAGACCAACCTAGGCAACATGGTGAAACCCTGTCTCTACCAAAAGTACAAAAATTAGCCAGGCATGGTGGTACAGACCTGTAATCCAAGCTACTTGGGAGGCAGAGGTTGCAATGAGCTGAGACTGTACCACTGCACTCCAGCCTGGGTGAGAGAGTGAGGCCCTGTCTCAAAAAAAAAAAAAAAAAAAAAAAATTGGTGGCTAAAGCAAAGTGGGTAAATGCAATACCCAATGATGGGTAGAGGTCCCAGCCCTAATAGAGGCAGCTGAGGGAGCTCTCAGTGAAATGCACTGAGGTCTTCTCAGAAGGAAGGGACGGACACCTCAGCTCCCCTGAAAGTGATCCACCTCCTAGTCACACTCCTGACCCAGTGTCCCAGCTATTCAGATCAGACAGACACCTCTTTTCATCTGCAGGAAGGCTGATGTTCCATGTTGAGATGGATTGTGACTCTACCCCTCGCGCAAGCCTGCAACTGGAGGGCACGCTGCCTGTGGAGAGGCAGCCCCGCTGAAGTGTTCAGGAAAGGCTATCCACAGGTGCACCCCATGGAACACTACTCAGCCATAAAAAAGAATAAAATAATGTCTTTTGCAGCAACTTGGATGCAGCTGGAGGCCATTTATTCTAAGTGAAGTAACTCAGAAATGGAAAGCCAAATACCATATGTTCTCACTTATAATTAGGGGCTAAGCTATGGCTATGCAAAGGTATACACAGTGGTGTAATGAACTCTGGAGACTCAGAAGGAGGTAAGGGGGAGGCGGGAGAGCAATGAAAAACTACATATTGGGTACACTACTTGGGTGACAGGTAAAATAAAATCTCAGATTTCACCACTATACAATTCATCCATTTAACCAAAAACCAACTGAACCCCAAAAACTATTGAAATAAAAAATATATATTTATATAGCTATATATAGATATATAGCTAGCAAAAAAGCATATAAAAATGCTCCATAGCATATGTCATTAGGGAAATGCAAATTAAAACAATGAGATACCCCTACACACCTATTAGAAAAGCCAAAATCCAAAACACCAACAATGGCAAATGCTGGTAAGGATGTGGAGCAACAGGAACTCTCACTGACTGCTGTGCAGATGCAAAATGGCACAGTCACTTTGGAAGACAGATTGGCAATTTGTCACAAAAATAAATAGATTCTTACCATACGATCCAACAAGCATGCTCCTTGGTGTTTACCCAAAAGAGTTGAAAACTTATGTCCGTACAAAAACCTGGATGTGGATGTTTATAGCAGCTTTATTCATAACTGCCAAAACTTGGAAGCAACCAAGACATCCTTCAGTAGGTGAACAGATAAGTAAACTGCCGTACATCCAGACAATGGAATATTATTCAGCTCTAAAAAGAAATGAGCTGTCTCAAGCTACAGAAAGACATTGAGGAAACTTAAGTGTATATTGCTAAGTGAAAAAGCCAATTGGAAAAGACTACATACTGTTAATTTCAACTTTGCAACATTTTGGAAACGGCAAAACCATGGAGAAGGTAAAACAAAACAAAAAAAAGGTTGCCAGGGATTAGAACGGTGGGAGGAATGCCTAGGTGGAACACAAACTATTTGTAGGGCAGTAAACTACTCTGTATGATACTATAATGATGGATACATGTCATTAAAAATGTGTCCAAACCCACTGAATGTACAACACCAACAGTGAACCCTAATATAAATGGTGGACTTTGGGGGATAATGAGGTGTCAGTGTTGCTTCATCAACTCTAACAAATGTACCACCTCTGGTGGGGGATGTTGTTAGTTGGGAGTCTATGCAAGTGGGTGGGTATATGAGAAATCTCTGTACTATCTGCTCAGTTTTGCTGTGAACCTAAATCTGCTCTAAAATACAAAGTCTATTTTTAAAAGCATATGTTCAATAAACTCAATTAATATATTTAATGAACTACTTGTATGTGAAATGATAACTTAAGTTGCACATATGGCAATTTCAAAGCCTCTACACATTTGGTTAAAATGGTTATTATCCAAAGACCTTAAAAACAACTACATGCAACTCAGCTCTACTATTCTGCCCACGGAAAAATGCCACCCCCGGGTCAAACAACCAACCACAACCAAATTAATTTTGCCAAGTAATGGCAAAGGCTCAATCAGCACCAACTCCAACTAGAAATGCCACCATATTCCTCCATTGTCCTGGAAGGTGGTCTCAGGCTCTGAAAAGCAGAAAGTAATGTGTCTCCACTGAATGCAGTCACGGAAATAGACCAAAGAAGTTTCTGTAATCCTGGAAACAAAGCTAGACATATCATTTCAGTATAAAGGGCAGATTCTGAACAGCCCAAACACTATCAAACACCATTATCAATGCCACACCTATAGAGTTCACAAGACACACACCATTTGTGGGAGGTGTAGCAGGAAAGTCCTTATGAAAAGATCAGTGCCTCTCGTCTGAAATTAAAGACATAAATGTGGGAGAACACCTAATGCAAACAATTTCTCTTCTAGAGATTAGAAAGGCATTTTCTTGCTGGTCAGAAAGATGCTACACAACTACCGTCAGCTAAAAGACTTAAAAAAAAAAAAACCACATAGGGAAAATAATTTTACCATGCCTCAAGAGTTCTGAGAAGTTCATGAACATCAAAATAAAAAGTGTACATAGTTTATGCATCAGGGTATGCATTGGAGTTTGGAAGTTCAAATTAAAAAATAAAAATAAAAAGCATACAGTCCAGCTCCCAATCTGAAGCTCTACCAAGATCTAAACTTTTAATCTTGGGTTCTTTGAAGGACCTTGAAAGGCATTTAGTCCAACCTGCTACCCAATGCAAAAATCTCTTCTAAAACATATTTGATAGTCATGCTGCTTAGAGAGAATTTGCTATTTTCTAAAACTTCCCATTCCAATGTTGGATTGGCCTGTTGGCATGTTTTTGCTTACTGTTAGCAAAACGTCATTCCATCTAACTCCTAAACCCTGGGCCACACCCTTGCTTCTAGAACTAGAGACTAAGAATGATCCTTCTTCCTGGCTCTAGCATTTACCAGCTGCGTGACCTTCAGCAAGATACTGAACTCCCCTGTGCCTCAGCTGTATCTACTGAAAGGGAGATAACAGTACCTACCTCCTAGGGTTGAGGTAAGAATGAAATATTAGCACAGTGCCTGGCTTCTGTTGAGCACCCAATAATTATTAGCTAGTATTATCATTAGCTATTGCATACAACAACCCTTCTGATGACTATGAAATGGCAACTTCTTTATTAGGCTTGCAAGGAATAGACATTCTCAGATTACCTTAAATCAGTGATTGTCACTCTTTCTGTGGAATGCTAGAATTTGGGGTTACACACTTGAAGGCTTAAAATGGTATCCACAATTGTCCTGGGATTCCTCTGGTCCCCATCCACATGACTGCTATTTGAGTGTGTCTTTACTTCCCTAATAGCCTCTGTCTTTGAAACCCAGGTCTTTTTTCTTTGGCACTACATTGCCATCAGGTTCCACCTCTGCTGCCTGAACTCTGACCTGCAGCAGGCTAGACTCTGACTCTATCCCACATCATGCGGTGCTCAATTAGCAATCTAGCTTTCCAGAACTGTGTAACAACAGAAATGCTCCCCAAAAAAATCTTACACATTGCAGCTCACTTGGGAAGCATTTAAGGCAATAAAATAAACCATCACATATCCATTGAAAAGCACTGCCTTAAGTAATAGGGTTTATTTGGGGCCAGCCTGGGAAACAGAGGGATCTGGAATCTCAACCTCAAAGCCAGACCGCTTGGAGACTAGAGCTGGTTCAGGAGCTGGAAGGTTGCTTAGGATACAATGTGGCTCTAACAACTGGGTTATACCAGTAAATAAAATTGCCATCTGTTGAGCTCTTAATATGGGCCAGGCACTATGCCAAGCATTTTACAAGTGTTAGCTATCTTTTTTTTTTTTTAAACCTGTTTAAATTGTGGAATAAAATACTCTTAGAGTGTTCAAAACAAATATACAGTATAATGAACAATCACAAAGCAAACACTTGTGTAACTACCTGGTCTGTCAAGAAACAGAAAATGCTCAAGCACTGCAGAGTCCTCTCACTCTGAGCACTCCCTTCAGGCCCCAGGGCCCCTCCCTTCCTAGATGTAACCACTACTCTGATGTTTGTGATCATTGTTTCCTTACTTTTTTTATAGTTTCCTCAACAGTCTATGCTATATAATATCAATATATAACTATATTATATAATTTATAGTTTAGTTTTGCTTATTTTTGAATTCTAAAGTAAAATAATACATATTATTTCTTTTGTTCAACATCGTGTTTATAAGATTCATTCATATTGTTCTCTATAGCATGGTTAATTCCCTCTCAGTGCCGTATAGTACTCCATTATGTAAATATATCACAATCTACTTACTCATTCTACAGTTGATGGATATTTGCACTGTTTCTGAGGCCATGATAGCAATAAAATTATGGACATGCTTGTATGTGTGTATATGTATATACACATACATACACATATATGTATATGTATACATGGTATATGTGAAAAGTTCCTCTTATATACATACACCCAAGAACAAAATTACTGGGTTGTGTACCGTGCATGTTTTTAGTTTTATTCGATAATGCCAAGGTGTTTTCCAAAATGGTTATACTAACCTACATTCCATCAGCAGCATACAGATTTCCTGTTGTACTGTATCCTCACCGACAGTTGGTACCATCCGATTTTTCACATATGCCTCTCTGATGAGAGTACAAAATATTTAATTGGAGTTTTAATGCCTGGTTCTTTTAAACTTTAAATACATTGAATCACTTTATGCATTCATCTCTATCTTGCTTCTTTAGCTCAACGTTGTGTTCATAGGATTCGTCCACATTGTTGCATATGGAATCTCACTGTGTTTCTCTTTATTAATGATGTTGATCATCTTTTCATTTTTTTTGACCATTTTACTATCCTCTTTTGTTAAGTGTCTGTTCAAGTATTTTGCCTGTTTATCTACTGGGCTGCCTGCCTTTTTGTTACTGATTTGTAAGAGACTTTTGTTTTTTTAAAAAAGTCTGGAGACCAGTTCTCTGGTGGTTTTGTGTTGTGAATATCTTCTTTGGTATTCATGCACATCTCTTTAAAGCTCACAACAACTCCGAGAAATAAATACTTTAATGTCTATGAACAGAACAATCTTAGAGAAGTTGGGTGGCTTGTTCAAGGTCACTGAGCTAGTTAGCACAAGAGGTGGGAAATCAAACTCAGATCTGCTCAGCTTGAAAGACTGGCTCTTAAGCATTCAGCCATACTGGGAACAGAGGTCATCCATCCCTCTCTAGCGCTATATGGGTCTTCAGCCCCTTCTCCTGCACCTGCTTCTCTCCTCTCTCCTTGTTTCCTTGTGACTTTAACTTACGACTTCCATTTCCTGCCCTCTCCTTGTGTGGCCTTTCTTCTGACTCCCCAGCTCCAAACATTGTCACTCACTTGGGTTCTCCTTCAAACTCCATGAAGGACATCTCATCAGCTCCATTTGGCACTGCCCCTTCATGGGCAGGCTTTCACTCCAGACCACGTTATGGCCATGGCTCAGGTACTTTCCCACTCCAATCAGCTGTGGCCAGGGTGGCAGAATCCCATGGTCAGCCTGCCTTTGATAGAGCTGTGGGCATGAGAGACAAGGGTGCAAAAGCTGCTCTCTAAAGCAGGTATCTCCTCTGGATCTTCACTTTTTTGGCCAATCATCACCTGCTCCTTTGACATCTCATCATCCCAATGATAACTCCCATTCCATCTTTCTTCCAGGACACTGCCTTCTTCCTCAGTCCCCACCTAAGCCCACTTAGGCATCAGCTTCCATCAGTTCTGTGGCCTAAAAAACTGTTAAATGTAGCCACTCCTCTCCATGGCCAGCCTCCACCCGAGTCCAGGCTACCATCATCTCTCACCTGGACTCCCAAAATAGCTACCCCAGGTGCTCTTCACATCTACTTTTCCATCTTCCCAGTCCATTGCCTGTACGGCAGCCAGAGGTACCTGTTCAAAATGCCTATCTCATCATGTCAGCTTGCATGAAATTCCCTTTGGCTTCTCCTTTCTCTTGGGATAAGGACCAAAACCCTCAAGATGAATCGCAAGGCCCTGCAAGGTCTGGCCCATGCCTCCCTCTTCACTCCCCACCTGGCTCTCTGCTCTCTGCCCCTAGGGAATCTGTTCAGTCCTGCTGATACACCAGGTTCCCTCTACCACAGGACCTTTGCACTGTCTACACTGCCTGGAATGTTGAGGCTGCAAGAAAACATGTGATCTCATCTGCACTCTCACTGAGGTGCATCCTGAATGGTAAGAAACGTGGTATCTATCATTTAAATTTTCCATACCTTTTGACACAGTATTTCCACTTCTTTTTTTTTTTTCTTTTTTTTTGCAAGACAGAGTCTCGCTCTGTGGCCCAGGCTGGAGTGCAGTGGCTTGATCTCGGCCCACTGCAACCTCCACCTCCTAAGTCCAAGCAATTCTCCTGCCTCTGCCTCCTGAGTAGCTGGGATTACAGGTACATGCCACCACGCCCAGCTGATTTTTATACTTTTAGTACAGACGGGGTTTTGCTCTGTTGGCTAGGCTGGTCTCAAACTCCTGATCTCAGGTGATCCGCCCATCTCACCCTCCCAAAGTGCTGGGATTACAGATGTCATAGTGAGCCAGCGTGAGCCACCACGCCCAGCCAGTATTCCCACTTCTCTGAATCTGTGCTTTAGAAATATGACCACAGGCTATATAAAAAGGTATGTAGAACAATTGTTTGCAAATCCTTATAATAGTGAAAATGGAAACGATATGCATATCAACAAGATATTAGTCAAATAAACTATAATACATCCATAGCATGAAATATTATTATTCAGACATTAAAAAGAATGAGGTAGATTTCCTTGTGTTCATGTGAGAGGATATCCCAGATATATGAAGCTAAAAAACAAAATTCAGAAGTGTATGATTCCCCTTTTATGCTTTAAAAATACATTGCATGTATATTTTTAAAAGTTACAAAAACGTGCACAAACTGGTTGACAGTGGCTACGTCTGGGGAGGGAGGATGAATTGACAGGGCATATTTTTTCCTGTGTTATGTATTTCAGTAATATTTGATATTGCTATTTTATTACTATAATTTTATAATCTGAAAAAATCTAATACAGTGAAAAAGATATGTGTATAATTAAATCTGCCATGTCTATCTACTCCCTAGAATGTCAGCTCTATGAAGTCATCAAATGTTTCTATCCTATTCACTGTTATTTACCCCAAAGCCTAGTCAGTGCCAGGCACATAATATGTGCTCATTAAGCATTTATTAATTGAATGAATAAACAAATAATGAGCTGTTTCTGTGACCCCATAAAATGTGATACCCACTCAGTCCTCCACAAACAGACCCCTGGCTACTTCCTCCCTGGAGTTGTACCCCACAGTTTAAAAAAGTTGTAAAAGTGCTTGACTTTTTTATGGCAGTCACATCATGCTACGTGCTGACACTCAGCTTCAGGGACTTCACACCAGTACTGCACTCAAATCAGGTTCCCATTCTTGACTTAGGCAAATACTTTTTCTCAGACCCAAGTCAGGACTTCACAATTTGTCCCTGTTGAAGTTCATTGTTTTGTTCATGCCTGTCAAGGTATTTTGAAACTCAGCCCCTGACTCTAACCCAATACACATCCTACAAGCTTTATATTGCCTGCACATTTATGATGCATTGTTTTCTTCCAATTTAATTATAAAAAATGAAAATTGTACAGGGCAGAGCCTAGGACAGAATCCCACAGCCCTCCCTGAGCAATGATATCCCTGTTGACTTAGAGGGGTCTGGGCCTTCTGTTTGCTTCTCACACACAGGAAGCTCATTCCCACCACAGAGCCTCTGTGCTTGCCACTCACTCCACTTGGAATGCTCTCCCTCCAGATGGTAGCTCCTTCATGATCTTCAGGACTCAGCTCCAAGGCTTTCTCACCAGAAAGGGCTTCCTACTACCTAGTCTAAAACGATCCCCGTCCGCCATTCCACATTATCCTGTTTTGTTTTCTTTAAGGCACTTGTCAATCGCTAAAGTTACCTTGTTCATATTTTTCATTTACCTATTTATTACCTGCTCCTTCCCCCTACCCCAGTGTCAGTGGGGATATTGTCTGCCTTATCCACTGCTCCAGTGCCTGAAGCACTGTAGATTTGAGTAGTCAGTCAGTATTTCCCATGTGACTGAATAATAGACAGAGTTGGTCAAATACCTTGACACCTACTTGCACTGTCTTCTAGACCCACGTCTCCATTTTACCTGCAAGGATGGTCCTGGGACTACTGTATAACACATTTTCTTCAAGTTTGGAGGAGTCAATAAACACAAATTTATTCTCTCATAGTTCTGGAGGCCAGAAGTCCCATACCTGTTTCAGTGGGCCAAAATCAAGGTGCCAAAAGACCTCACTCCTCCAGCAGCTCTGCAGGGAGAATCTGTTCCCCACCTCTTCCAGTTCCCGCTGGCTGCGGTGTTCCTCAGTGTGTAGCTGCCTCACTCCAATCTCCATCGCTAGCATCTTTAAATCTTTCCTGCTCCATCTTTACATCGCCTATTCCTCTGCGTGTGTCATTATTTCTCTGTCTCCTTCTTATACAAGGATACATTTAATGGCATTTAGGGCCTAACTGGCTAATCCAGGATAATCTCTCCAACTCAAGATCCTTAACTTAATCACCTCTACAAAGCCTTTACCAAATAAGGTAACATTCATAGGTTTCAAGTATTAGGACCTGATATCTTCAGGGGCCACCATTCAGCCCAACAGAGGTTATTACTCATTTCGTGAAATGCCTTTGGAAAACTGAGACATACGATGTGTCCAGATTTCTCTTTTCCACCTCTCGGGTAGGGCCTGCCACAGAGGAGAGCTCTGTAAATGCTTCTTGAACGAGTAGATGAATAGAAGATGTTGTTCCACTCTACTATTCCCCACCCCAGTCCTCAAAAAGAGAAAAGAATGGGTCTATGACTCCTTTAGCATAACTGGTTTCTCCAGTTCACAGACCCTTGAGAAGCTGGGGGGTTTCAGAAATGGGGAAGCTCTTCATAACTGGTGGCCATCTGACACGCTGCCAATACCTATTGGGAGGGATACAGAATTACTGAATGAGCAACAAGACTAAAATTATTTACAAATGAGTTTTGCCCACTACAGAGGGTGTGGGCTTTGCTCATATTTGATTTCTCTCTCTCCCCAGCACTCTGAAGAGGGTTGTATTGTAGCCAAATTAGTTCTTTGGCTACTGAATAGGAGGATGGGAGAGGGAGACCAAATGGCACTGGATAGACAGAAGGAAATTAGTTTATCTTCTCCAAATAGAAGGGACCCCTGATGCACTTCATATAAAAGTACAGCATCTTGGGAGGAGGCCAATTAAACCCCTAACAGGGTCATTTCATAATAAAAACTATTCTCAAGCCCCTGGTCTGGACCCCAGAGTTGGATGAGAAACCTGGTTCTCTGCTGTTGGAGCAGGTTATTCTACAGTTAGCATATTTATTGCTCTTTCATAATTCCTTATCAAAACCAAACATTCACTCCTTGGTGCTTATCCCCAAGACACCCCACCCATGATGGAGTTCTCTTGAGGTATCAGATAATGGGGTTTGGCACCCTGAGATTGCACCTGGGGTAGATCCCAGGGTCCCCCCTGCGAGCGCAGGGGGAAAGGCTCTGAAAGCTGAGGGCCGAGGTGAGTCGCCCTATCTCAGCATCACGGTGGTGCTGTAATGGTGCTCAAGACCTCCCCTCTCTCAGTCCACAAGAAAAGGGACTCTGATGGAAGCAGGGGCGAGGGTGAGGACAACTAAGTGGACTACTATAAGGTAGTCCACCTTATAATAGACTATAAGGTGGAGAGGAAGAGGAGATTCTCTTCTCTCTCTAACCCTGGTGTAAGCATTGAGAAGGCCAAACAGGCATAGTAAAGGGTCAAGGACAAAGCGGGATGCTCAAGTCTACCTTCAAAGACAAAGAAGGGGTTGAGATTCACATGTGGTTCAAGCCAGCACACCAGCATAGGAACCCAGATGCAAACTCAGGCACAATGGTCCTAGCTAGAGCAGGATGTGCACTTGTGGGGCAGGCCCTCCTGACCATGGTGTGAAGCCTGGGGACGCCATTCCATGGAGAGCTGCTTGCTTTGGGGGAGCTACAACAGGCTGTAGCATTTTCTTGACTATGTATTAGAATCCTGGGTTGGTGCCACAGTTTTCTGGAAAACACATCAGTGCAATTATAAAGCACATCAATGGGACAACATGATATATTCAGCAACATTCTCAACAAACTAGTCCCTTTGACTCCCATTATAGCCTTCTATATACAAATAGAGGCACGTGTGGTTTGTGGTTGAGGAAAAGAATGCTCATCACTAGTTCTTACTTGCAGTGACTTATCTGTGAATTTCTAAAGTGCCTAAACCCCTTCTGAAGGATATAATGAACCACGGAAATGGAAACAAAAATTATCTCACCTATGTGCAATGCCCATACTATAAAGTTTGAAACAAGGAGATCAAGGGTTTTAGAGCATCAGATAAGACTGTAAAAGTTTCACAGGTTAATTTTGTTGCAAACCTGGTCCTTTTAAAAAGTACAAAACTCTATAAAGGAAGAGACTGATAGATATAACTGTATAAAAAGTAAAGACTTCTGAATCTACATAAATCTACCTTATCTGTATACACATAAATCTACCATAAATAAAGTTAAAAGACAAATAGCAAGTCAGGAAAAAATCTTGCAATTTATAACATAAAGGGGTATTTTATTTAAAATATAAAGAGCTTTCACAATTCATTAAGAGAAAGGTGAACACTCTAAAAGAAAGGTAGGCAATTTACAAAAAAATGAAATACAAATCATCAATAAGCAGAGATATAACTGAAACAAGCTGGAGATGAAATTCTCTCCTCAGACTGAAAGATGAAAAAGAATCATCCGTACAGCACCTATGAGGCCACGAGGAAATGGGAATTCTCATACACCCTGGCAAAGTTTGGCAATTTCAAAATTGTAAATGTGCATCCAGTTTGACTTGGCAATTCCATTTACAGAAAAGCATCCTAAAGAAATAATCATAGGCTGGGCACGGTGGCTCAAACCTGTAATCCCAGCACTTTGGGAGGCTGAGGCAGGTGGATTACCTGGGGTCAGGAGTTCGAGACTAGCCTGGTCTACATGGTGAAACCCTGTCTCTACTAAAATTACAAAAAAATAAAAAATTAGCCGGATGTGGTGGCAGGCACTTGTAGTCCCAGCTACTTAGGAGGCTGAGGCAGGGGAACAGCTTGAACCCAGGAGGCGGAGGTTGCAGTGAGCCTGGGCAACAGAACAAGACTCCATCTCAAAAAAAAAGAAAAAAGAAAAAAGAAAGAGAAAGAAATAATTGTAGATGTGCAAAAAGATTTAGCTACACACAACATTTACTGCAGCACTGTCAATAATATATAGAAATGTTGGAAAAACCTAAATGCCAAAACTGGGGATTAGTTAAAAATATTATAGTTTAAGAACCAATCACTAGAATATTATAGTCTCTAAAAGCAATTATTTAAAAAGTGATTATATTGATCTATATTGGCTGTGTTATCATATAGTTCTAGATATTTAATATATATAAGGTGGCTTGGTTTGGAGATTGGGGATCTAAAGGTATATAAATATATTATTGATAATGTGTGGCATTATATATATATCAAAATATTAACACTTATTTATAGGCTTATAACTCTTATTTATGCCTTTCATTTCCTTCTGAATTTTTTGCAATGATTGCTTTCTGTGCAAGGGAAAAAATACAACTATTTCATAAAGACAGGATTCACATGTCGGCAAATACTCTTAAGCTGGAAACATCTTTTTTGGCCACTGACAACTCACAGAGTAAACAAAAAAGACTAAAGTGCATCATTTAAAATTAGGGTAGCCATATAATTTATCATCTAAACCAGGACACTTTTGATTCTGAAAGGGGAAGCTATTAATAATTTTACTGGGACAAGTAGCATAATCCAGGACTTCCTAGGCAGACTCAGCTGTTTGGTCAGCTTACTTAGAATGAAAATTTTATATACTCTGTCTACAAAAACGACCCAGTGTTGGAGTATTCAAAGGTAGGCCACAAATGTAGAGACTACCCTTTTATCAGTATGATTGGTTGTAGTTTTTAAACATGCCAACCAGATGGTTAAAGGATTTTGAAAAGTTCATTTTTCTCACCTAATTAGCTTGTTTGGATCGACAGAGCTCTAATTTTAGAGATTTGCTCTTGATAAAAAGTATTTCTCAAAGAAATATACCACTTAAGACCAGGCACGGTGGCTCATGCCTGTAATCCCAGCACTTTGGGAGGCTGAGGGGGGCGGATCACCTGAGGTCGGGAGTTCGAGACCAGCCTGACCAACATGGAGAAAACCCCCTCTCTACTAAAAATACAAAATTAGCTGGGCGTGGTGGCACATGCCTGTAATCCCAGCTACTAGGGAGGCTGAGGCAGGAAAATCGCTTGAACCCGGGAGGCAGAGGTTGCAGTGAGCCGAGATTGCGCCATTGCACTCCAGCCTGGGCAACAAGAGTGAAACTCCGTCTCAAAAAAAAAAAAAAAAAGAAAGAAAAAAAAAAAAGAAATATACCCTGTGACTAAGAACACACTGTATTATTAGCTATACTATGTCACATTGCAGATTTTAATCTTGGAAACACTGTGCAACTCTTTTAAAGTCTTCTTGATTCCAAACTTCCTGAGACTCACCTGGTTTCCACTAAGGTCTTTATACAGGGAACTGTTATCTCTGTGACCTGAGGCTCTTACCTAAGATGGCCACTATTCGCATCCTTCAGCCCTGGGTCACTCTGCCCACCAGCTATTTATATCCTCCCTGCCTTTCACAGCGGGGCTCAAGTTTCTCCTCTCTCCTGCGACTTTGCTGCCCACCACAGCCATCCGTGCTGCTCAGCCTCCTGTGATATTTCTTACCTGCACATCAGATCAGCATCTTCTCACAGGCTATCCTGTTTCCTAATTATTGATTGCACACAATCTCCCTCAAACTAAATAAGCTCCTCGTGAGAAGCAACTATTCTTAGTCTATACCACTTGGCACTTGGCACTGGGCCAGGCAAGGTAAGTCTGTCAACCTCTCTTATCCCGATTATAAAGTGGGGGTTGTAATTCCTTTGTATACTCCACCTCCAACACAAACTGGGGTAGTAACTAGGCATTATAAGAGATAATTTTTTAAATTAGCCGAATTCCCTGAATGCCAGGGTATTTGTGTAGGTGGAAAAATCAAAGCCTTCTCAACTGAAGCAAGGCCTTTTCCTCTTTAAAACACCGTGAAATGACACACACTACAGATTCAGAACAAACTTAGAAGAGAACAAATCTGTTGAAGAATAGTGTCCCATGTGTTAAAAAAAAATGGCTGCGTAGGTACAAAGGATAAAAGCTTGGACAGGCTGTGTTAACATCTACAATGCTATCACTCCCATCTTACAATATTTTACTTGTATTTTTATTCTCCCTGCAGAAGGCCAATATGGAGCTCATCCATTGATCAATTCCCCAACATTTGTGCCCACCTTCCTAAGAGTCCAGAACCTGCCATTACTTGGCATCGATTACAACCTAAGCAACGCATGTTGCTAAATCAATCATGGGTCAATCTATAATTGAAATAACATTCTTTGCACCTCCCCGCTGCCAAATTTATTAAACTAATACAAATGTCAATGTCTCTTTCTTCCAAGCCTAGCTTAGGATGACTTAAGCCCTAACTGAAGTGTGAACAACCAAAATTAGATACCGAGGCTCTTATATTTATTCCATGACCCAAGGCACTATGTTTCTCATACACAAAAGAAACCTTGGGAAATCTGCCAACTCAAATGTATTACTTGTAAACGGCACCACTCTGCAATACCAATGTATAACCACACATGTGGTTGGCAAGGGAGGGTGACTCCTTTTCCAGCAAAAAGTAAAATTCCCAGATGAACTGGTAACACATACAAAGGGACATCAATGACGCCATTCTTTCTGCTAGTCCATCTAGCACCTGAGTGAGCATCAGGAAAAGGCTCACCTGCTTCAAAAAACCTTCCATCTGTTAGAAAATAGTCCTTATATTCCCAATTTTGTTAGAATAAGCTACTTTACTGCCATCTGCCAGAAAAATTATCATAATAAATCTCTGATGTCTGTGATTTGAACACTGACTCCTTAGAAGGGACACAATTGTGCAGTGTACAACCTACACAGCAGTGCTGGCCAGGTGTTTAATAACTTTGGAATATAGTAAACCAGTAGGGGGGAGCCATGCTTTATTTTACTTCGTCTCTGAGCCTCAGTTTCATCATCCATACATTGGCAATAATAAGAGCTATCTAGTATCAGTGTCTTAGCACTGATCAGGCTTCCTATTGGAGTAGGAAAGCAATGGTTTGTGAAAGATTAAGACAATAAAAGACCACATTACTTGATTATTACATAATAACTATACCCATAAGATGGAGAGCTCACATTCTCTTTGACTCTACAAATATCATTCATCCAATTACATAATTTAGGTCTTCACATATTGAAAGTGAAAAGACTTCATGTTTTTTGGTAGTGATGATGGGTCTCGCAGCCCCCACCATACCCTCTTACTAGATTTCTGATCGAAGAAACCCACGATGGCAAGGTAGTTGGTGAGAGTTAGGCATTTATTATCTAGGAATGAAAAAGAAAAAAAAAGAAAACCTAAAATTAACTGGCCTACATCAGGGCTTCTCTCGATCTCATCACTATCATTTTGGACGTGATCAACCTTTGAGGTAGGGGCCGTCCTGTGCATTCCAGTGTAGGAAGTTTAACAGCATCCTTGGCTTCTACCCACTAGATATCAGTAGCACCTTCACCCCCCAGTCATGACAACCAAAAATGTCTCCAGACATTGCCAAATGTCCTCTGGGACGAGGGGGTGGCAAAACTGCCCACAGTCGAGAAACACTGGCCTACACAGAAATTCAAATTTATGGCCGTAGCATCATTCTTGGGAAACAGCAAGCTGGCCTCCCACCAAAGGAGACCTGGACTTTAAGTTCTACTATGGGTGTTCTGTGACCTTAAAGGTTCTAGCTTCTACTTCCTGTCATATAAATGAAACCCAGACTCTGGTCTCTCACTTCCAGGATTTCCTCCTTTGCAGGGTATTAAAAGGTAGGGCTGGGGGAAAGTGTTAAGGACAACATCACAGCTCAGGCATCCCCCTCTGCTCACTTGGTACTTGGCTGCCTGCCGGGTTCCCAGCATTGCCATCTTCTCTTGAATAATGGTGCTGTTACCACACAGGGCTGGCATGAAGTTGGATACTTGCAGCCTTCCTGTTGTGGCTCCTACAGCAGTATCAACTCATAATTTAGTTTCCCATAGCACAGCTATCGAAGGCTAGGTCATTTAATAAAAACTTGGGTAAAATAAAAGAAATGACAACACAGAAAACCTTACAACTGGGTACTGGATTTGAAGGATTCCAGAGTCACACCTTGGTCATTCCAGACAGGTCCTCTTTCCAGACGCTGCCTGGCCCAGCTCCCAGCCCACAGGGTCCACCTGCTTCTCTCCCACCACCCAGGGAGACCTTCAGTCCCTTCCCCTCTGGGAAGCCCAGGGGTTCCATGCCCTGTCTCAGGTCTGCTGTCTCCCTCTCCTCCAGCCTTCACTTTCCATGGCTCTACTTTCTCCCTTCTGGCCTGACGGACAGCTGGGAGCGTCCACATCATTCAAGAAAATTCCCAACCACCACCCACAGAGGTTGGCCTTTTTAGAAACTTAGAAGACAATATCTCTCAATAATTCATTTCCCCAAGTCTGAGATATTTGTCTTGGAAAATCATCTCAGGGGAAGCTTCACCAAGATCTGAGCTGGCTGTAGTCGCTGGGCCCATCTTTACAGCATCCTGTGGGCATGAGGTGAGGCTCTGCTTCCTATGATCTTCTAGACATGGCAAATGTTGAACAATGTCATGTATATAACACACTTCCCAGGAATTAAAAAAAATAATTTTTTAGAGATAGAATTTACTAAATCTATAATGAAAAAGATTTTTTGTAGACCACAAAGCATATTATTTAAAGAAGAGTAATTAATTGGTGCAAGAAAAGAAACAGTTCAAACAATGAACAGAAAAAGAGCTCAGAAACAGACCCAGGTGTTTGGAAAATAAGCATAAGAAAGATCTCTACAGAAAGGATAAACTATTCAATATATGGTTCTCAGGATAAATGGTAACTGTTTGGAAAAAGATCGAAAATTAACTTTTTACCTCACATCATTAACCAAAAGATCCAAGATCTGAATAAAAAACCAAACACCTATAAAGCATAAAGAGAAAATATAAGAAACTATTTTATGACCTTGAGGAAGTGAAGGTCTTCTTAAGCAAGACACAGAAAACAAAAGGCCTCAAGGAAAAGCCTGAAATGTCGACTATTTCCAAAGGGGAGAAAAAGCATGTGTGGAAAAGATGCCATAAACAAGGTCAAAAGAAGAAAAGCAACAAGGTGGAAAATTACATTGTTTCCAAATAGAGAAAAGATCCAAATCGAGAATACATAGAGAATTCCTACAAATCAATAAGCAGCTCTAAATAATACCAATGACAAATCATCAAAGGATACTAACAGCAATTTACAGAGTACAAATACAATGAACATGAGAGGAAAATGCTCAAAAACACACCACAAATGAGGGAAATACAAATCAAATTTTTTTTACTCATAACATTGGCAAAATTTAAAAGGTTTGAAAATGTGGAGCATTAATTAAGGAAATGGGCACATCTCTGTACTGCTAGTGGAAGTATAAATTACTCAGCTACTTCAGAAGACAATCTGGCAGAACTATTAAAATTAAAAATGCACATACCCAGCAATTCTATTTCTGGGTAGTAATACTTCCTCACGTGCCCAGGAAGCATACATAAAAATAAAGACGTTGACTACCTATTTTTCATAAAAACTAGAAACCTAAATGTCTATCAACTTAACAGATAAATATTTGGGAGGCCAAGGTGGGTGGATCATTTGAGGTCAGGAGTTCAAGGCCAGCCTGGCCAACATAGTGAAACCCCACTTCTGGTAAAAATACAAAAATTAGCCGGGCATGGTGGCAGATGCCTGTAATCCCAACTACTTGGGAGGCTGAAGCAGGAGAATCACTTGAACTTGGGAGGTGGAGGTTGCAGTGAGCCGAGACTGTGCCACTGCACTCCAGCCTGGGCAACAGAGCAAGACTCTGTCTCGAAAAATAAATAAATAAATAAATAAGAATAAAAATAACAGATAAATAGACCCTGGAACATTTTATGGAATACCATGAAGCAGTTTAAAAGAATGAGGTATTTCCACACATAATAACATTTAACAGCACGTGTGAAAAAAGAAAATTACAGAAAAATGTCCGTGAAGTGATACTATTCACATTAAAAAGAAAAAAAAAAAAAAGACAATGCACACAGCAATATCATCTACACCCATAATGACAGACATATACTGTAGGTAAATGTGTAGAAAATGGTATGAAAAATGCCTTTAGACCTGGGGGTACAGGAGTGACCACATTTGAAGGGGATATTTCTCCCTTATCTCTATTGTTTTACTATCTCATGAGGAGAACATGTTTATTCATGATGTATTAGTTTGTTTTCACACTGCTGATAAAGACATGCCCAAAACTGGGAACAAAAAGAGGCTTAGGCTGGGCATGGCGGCTTATGCCTGTAATTCCAGCACTTTGGGAGGCCAAGGTGGGTGGATCACCTGAGGTCAGGAGTTCAAGACCAGCCGGGCCAATGTGGTGAAACCCCATCTCTATTAAAAATACAAAAATTATCCAGGCGTGGTGGTGGATGCCTGTAATCCCAGCTACTTGGGAGGCTGAGGCAGGAGAATCGCTTGAACCTGCAAGGCGGAGGTTGCAGTGAGCCAAGATTGTGCCATTGCACTCCAGCTTGGGTGACAGAGCAAGACTCCGTCTCCAAAAAAAAAAAAACAAACCGGTTTAATTGGACTTACAGTTCCACATGGTTGGGGAGGCCTCAGAATCATAGTGGGAGGCAAAAGACACTTCTTACATGGCAGCGGCAAGAGAAAAATGAGGAAGAAGCAAAAGCGGAAACCCCTGATAAACCCATCAGATCTCGTGAGACTTATTTACTATCACGAGAACAGCATGGGAAAGACCAGCCCCCATGATCCAGTTAGCTCCCCCTGGGTCCCTCCCACAACACATGGGAATTCTGGGAGATACAATTCAAGTTGAGATTTGGGTGGGGACACAGCCAAACTATATCACATGACTTTCAAAATTCACTGTCAAGTTTCTTTTATGGAAGAAACAAATTTTTCAAAGAAAACAGTAACAAGCAGAAATCACACTCTACTTAGTTTTAAGACAACTATTTACCTCATCATGCAAAGGCAGTTTTGTCTGCAACCAAACTGGATTTTGCAGTCCCTCTGCATAGCAAACGGTCTTTTAGGACCTTTCCTGAAGAAAGGTATATTTATATATTACCATGATGTATATGTCAAGAGGAGGTTTTGGGCAGAGGTTTCAGACAGAGGCCTCCACATAACTGATGCAGGCCAGCAGCTCCATGTAAAAGAGAGAAGTGCTTAAGTTTCCTTTCTAAGCAGAAGGATGTCTGTCAGAAGCAACCAGAGGAGCTACTCCTAGGTCAGTGTCAGCCTGTCTCTGACTGGTAGCTGCTGTCTAAACGATGCACTGAAACTGAAGTAATCATCACAGTGAACATTGAACCACTGTCCACTGTGTGCCAGGCCCTATGCCTGGGGCTCAGTACCCAGAATCTCACTTAATCCTCACAACAATCCCAAGAGAAGAGCTTTACTACCCATTTCAGAGATGAGGAGCCTGAGGTTCAGATGGATCAAGGCAGGTTCTCAAGCAAATGACTAAAGGGCAATTCTAATTCATACCTGCCCATCTCAAGCCTATGCTCTGGCCTCCACCCTGTACTGCCTCCTGCACCATAGTAAATGGTAGGTTTGGAGATATGGATGGGCTTTGCTCAAATCAATATGTGTACATTAATGTTAAATTTCTTTATATGTAGGTTAAGGGCCAAAAGTGATTTCTCCAAGAATCCTAAAGAGAAGCTATCATCTCTCCTGTCTCGTCCTTGCAAAGGATAGTGGTCAGGAATGGGGCTGGATCTGCCACATTCTGGGGAACAGAGATGACCTCAACCTTCAGCACCAGAGCAATTCCAGGGAGCACCATCTGGCCAAAGTCACAGGTGAATCAGTCAAGAGTTTTAAGACAGCTTTCCCTTGAGATAACACACTCCCGTGCTGGCTGTTCTGACCCAGTCAGAATGCAAATGTTTGTGTAGTTATATTTATTAATAGAGTCCACGGTTAGCCAGGCCTGGCACATGGCTAGGGCTCTGTATTGAAACCAATAAGTAAAAGCCTGGAATTTCTATTTTCGTTCCCACTCCTGTTGCTACTGCGGGCCTTTTATCCAGTCCTGTTTTTAATCCAGCAGCCTGCAAGGGGCAGGAAAGAGGCAGGTAAAGTTGTCTAGCAAGGCAGAGTAGAAGGCACACCTGCCCTCCAGATGCCAAGAGCTTTTATAAAAGGTAACAATGTAGGTAACAAATTTCCCCCAAATTATAATTCTCAGGGAGAAAGGGTTAGGGAAATAAATTTAGAGAGAAGAGTGGCAGATGGGACAGATGGATTCAATTAAGGCAAAGAACATCAAATAATTCCGGGGATGCCTCATTCTAATGGAACATGTCATTTTCTCCTCATTGCCTCCAGGTAACTCCCAACAGTCTAGGTAGGAAGTAGGGTGCTCACACCGTGCCTCAACCCCAGCAGGAGTTTAATATCCTCAAATGAGAGAGCTAACATTCCCTCTTCTCTTCTTTTCAATAATGTGGTGAAACAGCACATGAATCAGACTAAGTGAATGCAGGATACATAATAGATGCACATTTCTACAGAACCAGGTGTTATTCAAGTTAAATAGGTATTTTCCATTGTCATTAAAACAGAACAGATTTCTTTATTTGGTCTATGGGAGACTCTCCTTTTTAATTAAACTAACCACACTGTCATTTTCCTAAGAAAGATAATAAAACAATAAAAATATTTACATCCTTTTTTCTTCCTAAACATTAATCATGAGGGGAAGAGGGTGTTTTGCCTTTGCTAGATAGTTTTATCACATAGACATTATACTAATATGCTTTAAATTACTGTTTTACAGGTCACTTTATCCTTATTAAGGATGTATTAGATTCTTGTTGCCTCTAACAGTATTTGTAATTATTTACTACCAAAAGGAATTCAATTCTGTAATAAATCGATCACCATATATAGTTGATATATGAGTATTGATATGTATGTAATACATACACAGCATGTAAACCTGAACACTACTTCCAACTGACCTCAATTTTCATCCAAAGTCAAGTGTAAATGTCTAGTAGTTTGATGAGCGATGCTTTATTCTCTGCCTCTCAGTTATGCAATTTGATTGACAGTCATGTTATCCAACACAGTCATAGATGGGTTATAGTTTCAACAAGTCAGTATTATTATGTCTATAGTCAATGGAGAGACTGGAGAAGGCTTAGAGTAAAGCAACTCTACAATTATACTCCATAACTAACTGCAACAATGTAGATCTACTCTGTTATCAATTAAATGTGGCAATGCCTATGAAGTCTTCTTTTGTAGAGATGCTAAATCACTTTTAGATTCTAGCCCACAATTTACCGTACTGTGGAGTAAAATCATCCCAAATAGAAGGAAATAATATTTGGGCTGTCAAACTCTCTTCAAGGTCCTGTGTAGTAACCTCCACTTGAGAGACTCTGCTGGGAAAGTAAGCTCATGTTAAAATATGGAACCACTGATTTGCTTCACTATAACTGAGGTGTCCTGACTTCTGATGATAAGCCACCTTTGATTTTTTTGAGTGGTTTGCAGTAGCTCCCAGAAGAGGAGACAGCATTCTGGAAGCTCAAGTCACTGACTCCCAGCAAGTGGCCCACTCACATAGCTACTAGCAGGATTAAGCTCCTAACTGGCTGTTGTACTGAGGGCCTCAGTTCCCCACTGGCTGATGACCAGAAGCCTCCCTCAGTTACCTGCCACACAGGCCTCTCCATAAGGCAGCTTACAACATGGAAGTGGGCTTCCCTTAGAGCAAGACAGGGCATGCAAGAGAGAGTGAGAGCAACAGAAGTGACAGCAGTTTTGTACCCTAACCTCAGAAATGACATCCCACCACTTTTGCTATATTCTCTTTGTTATAAGCAAGTGACTAAGTCTAGCCCACACTAAAGAAAAGAGGATTACACAAGGGCATGAACACCAGGAGGTACAGACCTTTGGGGCCACATTAGCCGCTGCCCACACTTTCCTTGCATGCACAACAACACAGGAATAAACATCAAAATAGATAATAAATAGAGGGAAAATAGGGAAGCAGAAGGGAAAGGGAAAATGTTCCAGCATCTAATTACTCATGCCTCAGAGCTCTCGCATTCTCTCTCCCCACCTCTAAATCTAGCCCAACAGCACACCCTCTGATCAGGTGCTCTCTTCACAGTCTCACACCTGTCTCCTCTTCTCTACCTGCATAGCACCACCAAAGTTCAGGCTTTCATCTCTTCACACCATGAATATTGCAGCACTACTTTTCTAACCAGGCTCCGTACTCCAATCTTTCTAACTCACACTTTTAACTTATCTTTATGGTACAGAAAGCCCTTCAGTAGCTCCCCATTGTCAAACAAAATCCAGACTCTTTAGGCTGCCGTTTGGTGCCTTCCATAATTTGATCCAGGCCTGGGTATCAAAATGCATCACCCCCAAGCCCCCAGTAACAATTCTCCATCCCAGGCAAACCATGCTCAACACCCAAACACACCATGTTTATACTCAGCTTGAAGCCTCTGCTAATACCATTATTCCCCCTCCCTCCGCAAGACCAGTCTTCACCTTACCATTACAAATCTTTGGCAATTTCCAAGATGCAGAGCAGAGCCCATCTTCTGTTACGCAGTTTCTGTTCACTCCTAACTAGATTTCGGTTCCTCTATGAACTGGCACAGCTGAGAGACCACCCCACCCACTGCACAGCCAGTCCCTGTGTACCTGCCTGTTTTCCCAAGGAATCGGTAAGTTTCACAACTTCCTTCTTCCAGAGGCCACCAGACTGCATCTCTGTGAGGGTGAGGATGGGTCTCACTTATCTTTCCCTCCTGACAGGAGGGGACAGCTGTTCCATGACAGGCAATATTGGTTGACTTAAGATGGACAGATGGAAGGAAGGAAGGAAGGAAGGAAGGAAGGAAGGAAGGAAAAAAGGAAGGAAGGAAATGTCAAGCCCAGGGTCTAGCATATAACAAGAGGTCAACAAGTAATACATATTTGTTAACACCACCAATTCTTACAATGGGAATTCTTCACCCAGCGACACCCTGGCTATGTAGGAGCCCTTCGAAAGAGAGCAAAGGCAAATGCAGTTTATCTGAGTCTGACACAAACAAGCCGACTCACACAAACATCACAACTAAAGGCAAATCCGCAGCTCCTCCTTCATCGCCCATCCTAACACTGGCTTAGCGATACAGGGTGCCAAGCTCAGGGAAATTATTAGATGGCTCAGCCAGGGCAGAACTCAGTCAGTACAAAGCAACTTCCAATCGGTGCGCTTCAGCTGTGACAACTTGGGAAACAGCAGTGGTGAGAGCTAAAAGGGTGCTGGCGAAAGAGAGAAAAAAAAATATGTCGCTTGTGGGGTGAGGGCGGTGTCCATATAGTTTAGATAATTCTAGTAAACAAAAGGATTTGTTAAAAAGAAGTAACAGAAGACTTTTTAAAGCCTTCTTTAAAGGGTGAAAATCTCAACCAACGTCCAAAATCCAGAGGAAATCTAGCGCTCCCTTTCTAGCTGGCTAGAGCAGTTAAGCCTGAAGTGAATTCTCCCAGGAATCAGATTCCTGGCCAAAGGTTGCCTGTGCAAACCCGGGCCACCCTCGTCTCACGGCAGGGAGCGCTGGAAATGGCTCAGGGGCTAGGCCCGTTAGCATCGTCTTCCAAGAGCCGTAAATTCGCCCTCCCGCTCTGCTGACCCTGGAGCAAAGTCCATGCAGTGGTTCTCTGAGAGCCGGAGATACGCACCGCGCAGGGAACCCGGGGGTCCGGGGGCCCTAAGTTTTGAGTTTTGCACGTCCCGCAGCCTGAGATGGGAAGGTAGCTCGTCGCGCTCCAAACTCACCTGCGTTTCAGAACGACATCTACCCACTGGTTTCAGCTCCCAGAGCAACAACTGCAGAATCTCCATGGTCCAAAGTCCTCCGGGAAAGAGAAGAAAGGGGTGACGGGGGTGAGGGCTGGGAGGCGAGGTCACCAGGGTCCCTTCCCTGGCTCGGGTGGGGGTGGGGGGCGCAACCCCTCACGGCTCCTCCCCACCAAGCCGTCGGGACCCCAACCGGGGCGCCTCGCGTTGGGCGACAGGGACGCGGGGAGAGAGTGACAAGCTGGAAGCAAGGGCTGCCTGCAAAACTTTCGGTCCTCCAGCGGCAACTCTGCGGGAAAGACCACCCTTCCTTCGGCCCCGCGTCGGGCCTATCCCCGTGTGCCCCGACCCCTGCGCCCCAGGCTTGGGCGGCGCCGCTGCATCCCGGCTGCCGGGCGCGCTGCAGCCTTCGCTCTCCCGCACGCGGCGCTCGCCCGTCCGCGCTGCCCCTCCCCGGCAGGCGGGCGGCCCCCGGCGGGCGGGCGGGCGCGGACTGCAGGTGCCTCTCTGCTGCCCCTGGCGGCCGCGGGCGCGCGAGCCCCACCGAGCCGGCTCCGGGAGCCCGAGCGCCCGCCCCTCCTCCGCCCCCTCTCCCCTCCTCCTCCGCCGCCCTCCTCCCATCCCGCCCTTCCTCCCTCCCTCCCCCTTTCAGAACACTCAATGTCGGAACGTTCCGAAGATGACGTCGGAGCGTTCTCGAATCCCGTGTCTCTCGGCTGCTGCTGCCGAAGGAACAGGGAAAAAGCAACAAGAAGGAAGAGCAATGGCGACACTGGATCGCAAAGTGCCCAGTCCGGAGGCGTTTCTGGGCAAACCCTGGTCCTCCTGGATCGACGCCGCCAAATTACACTGCTCCGACAGTAAGAACCCCACCGCCTCCTCCTCCTTTTATTATCCTGTAACCTTTCCATTCACCTAGAGCCACTGGGAAAAAGTGTGTGTGTGAGAGAGAGAGTGGCCCCCGGTGTCCTCCATGCTTCTCCCTCTCTCTCTAAATAAATACACACAGAGACAGATCATCAATGCACAGGGAGAGGCCCGGCTGCCAGGGCTGTCTGTCTGTCTGTGCCCGGCTCCCCGTGGCAGCCCGCGGGGTGGGCTCGCAGCCCCACGGTGTTGTCCGTTTAAAAGGCTACTCTGTTGCTGCTTGCATAGTTTTTTGGGTACCTATCTGGGCCAGGTAGATGGAAACCCAGACTTGGGAGAAAATGTTGCATTGTCAATTTTTGAAAGAATTTCATATACAGTATTTATATCGATCTGTTTGCAAATAAACACTCTCCCTCCCCCCTTGACTTTGGCTTTTTTCCCCCCTTTTTTCCTTATTTTCTGTTTTCCTTTTCTTTTTCATCTGCAGATGTAGATTTAGAAGAGGCTGGAAAAGAGGGTGGAAAAAGCAGGGAGGTTATGAGGCTTAATAAAGAAGGTAAGTGGAGCTACTGGCATTTTAGTGTTAGCATGTGTGGCAGAATCTTCACAGGATTTCGAATATAATGTGAATTGTTCTGCTGGGTACAGAGTGACTAAGGCTTGTCAAAAATTGAGCACGCCCAGGTGACTACTGCTTCATGTTAACTTCTTTCAAAGTATAAATACAACTGGGGGGGTAAAGGGGGGTGAGACTGTTGAAGGCAGAAGTTTACTGCACTTCAGTTGGACTCCACGTTTGAACCTTCTGATGCATATCTGCCATTCTCCTTGGGAGCATCATTGCCAAATGGTGGGGCGTTAAAATTTCTGAAATGAAGAGTGGAGTTCCCTTCACAAGCATCCCAGCCTTTCTCGTGGGTGAATGCACAACAGCTTAATGAACCCCACATGGTCAGTCATACCAGCAGCTACTTCTCCACTCACCACTGAAAACCATTGTACATGGCAAACCTTTGCAGCAAGTTACATTTGGCCCACTTTGCATTTGGTCACAGATTGTTATGTGACAAGCAGGGTCAGGAGCATCTGTATGTGCAGCCCCTCAGCAGTCATCATCTCTCTTTTCCCAGCATGGAAATACGGTACCTGAAATGGGACACACTGAGTAGATAGGTCATCCCAGACCAAGATATGCAAGAGAAGCCACAACCTGCTGCAATTGGGCATCAAACACATATGGTCGTCATAAATAAATCATATCCTGTTCTCATTTGCAAGCCTGCCGTATGTAACTCTGGCCTATGGGCTTCAAATGGAGCAACTCCAGGGGCCACTTGCTGCTAAGCAAATAGATGGATTCATTTGAATTGTGATTCACTAACTGATGTCTTATAAACATAATTGGCTGAAATTGGGGGTGGGAAGATGGCACAAGGGGACAGAAGAGGTTGGTGGTATTGAAAGAGTTCAGACATAAGTAGGCCATAGGTGCATTGGTCATCCCAAATGAATGGAGAAAAGGCCATTAGATGCCAAAGAATGGTCCCCCTCATAAAAAGGGATGTCACCCTGGAAGGCAGCTGAAGCCTGCGTGGAAAGATGGAACTCATTTTATGAATCAACACTTCAGATGGTTGGTTGTCTATGCCCAATCATTTCCTGACCATCCACTGAGAGGAAATTTTGTGCTTCAGAAAAAATAACATGAAGGTTAAAATGCGTACATATTCAAGGACAGTTCCCTAGCATAGTGTTTCTGCTAATTAAGCACTTTGGGAACAAAACATTATTCTAAAGATGTTTGCTTCTAAATATCTTAGTGTGATCTTGACATGTGTCTTCAGGATGCACGAGGGATTGATGTCAAGTGGACTTCTTACAAGTGGCAGCTTATTTGTGTTAAATGTTCATGTGTGTTGGCAGTGGGAAGCATCACTAGAGATTATTTTTCTTCACACACAAACTCTTGAGATCTTTAAGTGCTTGCAAGACCCAGTTATCAGGCTACTGGCAACATGTCCATAAAATATGATGAGGCTGTGGAAATCTTTAAATTAAAGTTGAGTAAAGGTCATGGTATAGCACAGGATTGGCACCTCTCAGGTCTGGGTGATGGGTTATGACTATCACACACAAAACTCACATCCTTTCCCCCCAGTCCCTGTTTCTATTTCAGAAGACTGTTGTTCTCAGATTCTCTTTGCCTCATGAGAAACAGATTTTTTTTTTTTTTTTTTGATACGGATTCTCACTCTGTCGCCAGGCTGGAGTACAGTGGTACGATCTTGGCTCACTGCAACCTCCGCCTCCCGGGTTCAAGCGATTCTCCTGCCTCAGCCTCCTGCATAGCTGGAACTACAGGCACGTGCCACCACACCCAGTTAATTTTTGTATTTTTAGTACAGACGGGGTTTCACCATGTTGGCCAGGATGGTCTTGATCTCTTGACCTTGTGATCTGCCCACCTTGGCCTCCCGAAGTGCTGGAATTACAGGCATGAGCCACCATGCCTGGCTGAGAAACGGATTCTTTTAAGAAAAAATGAAAAGCTCTCCTTTCCTCAGAAGTCACAGGTGGTACATCCCGCTTATTAGGTCCTTTGTCCTATAAAGGTACAAAGATTTAGCTCCTAATTATACACATTTGCATTAAGGACACCCACTGTTCAGTGTAACTTGAAATTGCTAACTTCACCAAAATAGCCATATATGGGCTGAAATCTCTTTGTTCACAGGCCTGGTGGAACAGACTTGGGTGAGCAATTCCCGATGGTCTTTCTGGTATATATGCATGCAGTTTTCTTTATAGATAAAATATCTATATACTGAATACGTATTCCCCCATGGTGAGAAATTGAAGGGTCGAGCTGAGACAGGGTGTTTATTTGGTTACCTGGATCTCCAGTAATGCTTGCCATGGGCCCTCTTGTTGGAGTGATCAACAAAGTCCTGGGATGGATACATGTTTGTGGATGGGTCACTGAAGGACACAAAGTAGCCTGTGTGTGGCTGTGTACCTGTGCTTATGAATGTATGTAGATTGTCCATGACACTGTTGGCTTTAAGCAGGTCTTGAGAAGAAATTCGGCTTTAATGGGAATGAATGAACAAAATACAGTTTAGAAATTCCAACTGGGAATTTAAGGGAAGTGGTTCTGATTTTTGTTGTTGTTGTTGTTGTGTTGTTTTGTTTTGTTTTGTTTTTTTGAGACGCAGTCTTGCTCTGCCGCCCAGGCTGGAGTGCAGTGGCGCAATCTCAGCTCACTGCAAGCTCCGCCTCCCGGGTTCACACCATTCTCCTGCCTCAACCTCCCAAGTAGCTGGGATTACAGGCGCCCGCCACCAAGCCCGGCTGATTTTTTGAATTTTTAGTAGAGATGGGGTTTCACCGTGTTAGCCAGGATGGTCTCGATCTCCTGACCTCGTGATCCACCCGCCTCGGCCTCCCAAAGTGCTGGGATTACAGGCATGAGCCACCGTGCGTGGCGGGTGGTTCCGATTTTGATGTTTTTTTTTTTTTTTTGTGGTAAAATATACATAGCATAAAATTTATCATTTTAACCATTTTGAGTATACAATTCAGTGGCACTAAGTACTTTCATAATATTACACAACTATCATCACTTTCCATTTCCCAAATTTTCCATCATCCCAATCAGAAACTCTGTACCCATTATGCAATCACTCCCCATTCCCCATTCCTCTCAGCCCTGGTAACCACTGTTCTACTTTCTGTCTCTATGAAGTTGCCTATTCTAATACCTCATATAAGTGGAGTCATACAATCTGTATCCTTTTGTATCTGGTTTATTTCACTTCGCATCTCTTCATAGCTCATCCATGTTGTAGCATGGATCAGTACTTCATTCCTTTTTAAGGCTGAATAATATTTCATTGTGTATATATACTACATTTTGTTATCCACTTATCTGTTGGTGGACATTTGGGTTGTTTCCATATTTTGGCCATTTTGAGTAATGCCACTATGAACATTGGTGTCATATATTTTTAATAGACTAAACTCAGGAAGAGAAGTTAGGCTGGAAATGTGAAATAAGAATTATTTTGGTTTGGCCAGGCATGGTGGCTCACGCCTGTAATCCCAACACTTTGGGAGGCTGGGGTGGGTGGATCAGGAGGTCAGGAGATCGAGACCATCCTGGCTAATATGGTGAAACCCCATCTCTACTAAAAATACAAAAAATTAGCCGGGCGTGGTGGCACGCACCTGTAGTCCCAGCTACTTGGGAGGCTGAGGCAGGAGAATGGCATGAACCTGGGAGGCGGAGCTTGCAGTGAGCCGAGATCGCACCACTGCACTCCAGCCTGGGTGAAAGAGCGAGACTCCAGCTCAAAAAAAAAAAAATTATTTTGGTTTCTACCCCTATCTGGCCACAACTTCAGAAGACACAGCAAGGACTTGCAGACTTTTTGAATAACTTGATTACTGTAATACAGTTCCCCATTCCTCACCCGTTTAAACTTTCTTTCAATTCTTTCCATTTCTTTCAGTTCTCCACCTATAATGTATGAAATGTTAACTGGATGCTTTGAAATGTCTGTAATAAAGTTTTCATGTCATTGTTATTATTTCATCTAAAATTAGCTAAATTATAGCTAAGAGGAATTTGCCAATTTTTTTTTTTTTTTTTTTTTTTTTTTTTTGAGACAGAATCTCGCTCTTGTTGCCCAGGCTGGAGTGCAATGGCGTGATCTTGGCTCACTGCAACCTCCACCTCGTGGGCTCAAGCGATTCTCCTTTCTCAGCCTCCCAAGTAGCTGGGAGTCCAGGCATACGCCACCACGCCTGGCTAATTTTGTATATTTAGTAGAGATGGGTTTCACCATGTTGGCCAGGCTGGTCTCAAACTCCAGACCTCAGGTGATCTGCCTGCCTCAGCCTCCCAAAGTGCTGGGATTACAGGCATGAGCCACTGCACCTGGCCCCAAATACTTTTGAATGTTGTCATCACCTGGGTTCAGAAGGCGTTGCTAGATCCATGGGTGGATATGCTTAGATGGGCTTATATCCAGGACAACCTGGGTACTGGAAGGAGCAGGAGAGCACTTTGAGTCAGCTTCCTACATTTTGATCTATGCCCTTTGGAAGTCGTTTCACTTCTCTTGGCCTGTTCGTCCATATTTAAAGAAAGGGGGGTGGGACTGAATGTCCTCTAAGGTCCCTTTGAGACCTCTGAACCCAAGCTTCTCTATTGAATGTACCTTCCTTTGAGATGCAGTTATAGCAGGCAAACTGTTTCTAAAGAAACTTAAAAAAAAAAAAAAACCCAAGCCCTCACATTAAAAATATCTTAAACTACTTCAAAAATAACTGGGTTTATTTTCTCAATTTATAACTTCTTGGTGGCAAAAATCACTGCATCTCATACACAAGCAATATTCTGCTGCAAATCATTTGTGAATGGTATCTGGCCTTCAGCATTCCAAGAAAAGTGGGGTTCTGAGTCCAAAACCCAATGTGTTCCCCTAGTGAGGAATGATTTGACCCCAGTCAGCTTGGATCAGTCAAGCATTCAGATTTCCTGAGAGGAGGACTCCCAGAAACCTTATTAGCCTAATCTGTGAAAGGTGTTTATGAGAGAAAATTCCAAGGACAGCCATTCTTCTGTGCTAACCTTTTCAAATAATTTCCTCCTCAGCTTTTTCAAGCTAATTAGGGAAAAGCTCTCAGTGATTTAGAAAGATGTTCCCCTTGCCTCACCTGAAGTTTTTTTTAAAGAATACCAATTCATAGATAAGGAATAGGGTTCCTGTGCCTCATAAGTGTCCCTAACTATAAGACAGAAAAGAATAAGGTTGTTGTGATGATTAAATGAGATAATACAAAAGGGCTTAGCACATAGTAAGTGCTTAATGAATGTTGGCTTTTACTATTATTATCATTATTAATGAAGCTAGCTCTGGAAAACTTTATTCTAATTAGGATTTTAAACTAATCTGTGATGAAAAGAAAAGATACGTAGCAGAAACTTTATTTTTAGAGTAAACCATTTTGTTATAATTTTATGACACTAATGATTTTTTAAAGAAACAATTTCTATGGATATCAATTTTTTTTTTTTTTTTTTTTGAAATGGAGTCTCCCTCTGTCGCCCAGGCTGGAGTGCAGTGGTGCGATCTCAGCTCACTGCGACCTCCACCTCCCAGGTTCAAGTGATTCTCCTGCCTCAGCCTCCCGAGTAGCTGGGACTACAGGTGCCCACCACCACACCTGGCTAATTTTTTGTATTTTTAGTAGAGACTGGGTTTCACCGTGTTAACCAGTATGGTCTCGATCTCCTAACTTTGTGATCCGCCCGCCTCGGCCTCCCAAAGTGCTGGGATTACAGGCATGAGCCACGGTGCCCGGCCAGATATCAATGTTTTTAATAGAGTGCAGTTAAGTGATCATTGATAAGTTTTATCAACAGCTGTCGAATAATACTTAGGCTGTATATGGCCTATGGCTAAGAAGAGTTTATACAAAGTTCTTTCTAGGGACTGGGAGATCTAAAAAACTTTTTTCAATGATCGATAAGTTGTTTTATTTTATCACTGAGAAAAAAAAAAGTCCTGAATAGATTCCTGTTTGGGTCTCTTGGAAGCCTACACTTGTCACTTTGAAAACTTGCCTGTGTTTTAACGTTCCCACATGTTTTGAAGTGATGTAGATAAACTGGTGGAAAGTTTCCAATTTGAAAATTGTGCTGGGGCCAGTAAGATATTGCTGTGACTATGAGTTTGCTGTTCTTCTGAGATGCTGGTGGAATTGAGCTGGAATATAGGAGGGTGCAGAGAACATAGGAGCATGTTCAGCTCAGGCTTAGGAGTCTTGCAGTTGCGGCTGGATGGGAGCAAATTGGAGAAGGTGGCAACTGACCTGGTTAAGCATGAAGTTTTCTTAGAATCCAAGCCAGAGAAGCCAGCAGCAGGCCATGGAGATTTATGGGAAACTGCGAACAGCTTCCCTTTATCATTATAGACAACTCTGTTATCTATGTTAATAGGAGATGGGAAGACACAAAGTCCACAGATTACACAGATAAACCTCATTTTTACCATTAATTTCAACTTCATTCCCCATTAAGCCTACCTTCCTCCCCTTTTGCTAACAAGCAGTAACATTTGTTCACTTTGGCGTTACATTATCATCTCTCTTATCTGGCCCAGCTTTTGGGATGGAAGGATGGGAGAGATGGAGCTGCTTAAAGGTGGTAGGGAGGAAAGATGAGACGGAGGAGAAGGGAAGGGCTTAGAGACCTATAAGCTCTACAGGTGCAGCCCACTGATGGAGCAGGGGCATGCCACAACCAACACAACACAGATGAGAAAGGACATCCTGATCATCTAGTTTGGAAAATACAAAGCTTCCAAAATGAGTATTTCTTTATACATACAATTATTTCCTTGTGCCTGGGTTCCCGTGTGGAAGAAATGTGGCTCTGTCTCCTTCCACAACAGGAAGTGAGGATGGACACACTGAAGCACTGTATATGATAATTTGCCTTCTAAGTTGCCCTGTACCAGGGTCTCATCCTGTATCATTCTATGAGAATAATGTTTTTACTGCTAGAAGATGTAGACCATTACACACACATACACATTCATTTTAAAACTACTTATTATTTTTTAATAATGTTCATGTTACAAAATTCAAAATGCTATCCAAGTGGAAAGTAAGTCTCCCTCCCACCCCATCCCCAGTTGCTTGTGTATTCTTCCAAAGATATTCTGTGTGCATTCAAGTAGATACATATATAATTTTGTCTTCTTGTTCTCACGTGAATGATAGAAACCTATAGTATTAGCTGATATCTTGCCATTTCCATTTATCTTAGAGAGCTGTCCATGTCAGTTCATGAGAAGTCGCCATGCTCTCTTTTGGTGCCTGCATAGTAGGGTAACAATTTAAGCCTCTGGGTGTCTTGCCAAGTTTTTAATACTCTCAACTGTTTCTCAGCCTCCCTTATGTGTTTGACCTGGAGGGACCTCTCCTGACGTGCCAGCACTGGGCTAGACACCAGGGACACAGCAGCGAAAAACCACAACCCCTGCCTGCCCTCAGGGTGCTTCCAGCCTGGTGGCAAAAGTACAGGTAGACGGCGATGAGTGCTCTGATAGGGAAACTCAGGTGCTGCTGGAGGTCATGGTGGGGGGCCTCACTGAGGTAGGGGCTCAGTGCAGGCCTCCCAGAGGAAATTTTATGTAAGCTAAAACCTGGAGGAAGCAGGAAGTTACCCATGTGTAGAGCTGGGCAGGACAGAGTTAGAGGAAACGACAGGGATAAAGGCCCAAGTGCCAGAGAATATAGACTGTTCTGAACCTAAAAAGTCCTCTTGCCGGAGTAAAGATAGCAAAGCACAGAGTAGTGTAATATTTCTCACCAGTGGCACCACTGATGGTTTGAGCCAGATGCTTCTTTTTGGGGGCGCTGTCCTGTGTATGGCAGGATGCTGAGCCGCATCCTGCGCCTCCACTTGCTAGATGCCAGCACTGCCTCCCTCCCCTCCCCCAAGTTTAGACAACCAAAAATATCTCCGTACATTGCCAAATGTCCCAGGGGGACACATCACTCTGATAGAGAATCACTGGCTGGTGAGGCTGGAGAGGTAAAAACACAAGAAAAATAGACTAAGATACTCACGGAAATATTCTGCCAATATCTGTCCATGTGTTAGGCCTTCAGCCCATGTAAGTCAGCCTTGTCGATTACTCAGCAGATATACCTGGACTGTGACTATCCCCTGGTGCTGAGCTACATTTGGGAGGATCTAAAGAGAGAGAAGACTCAGTCCCCCAGGGAACCCTCCTCCCAAAGTTCCCCAGATGACTCTTCCAAACCTTGGAGTCCAGTCTGCAGTCACTGGTGACAATAGTGAGTTGCAGGTTCTAATTCTGGGTGGCCTAACCCTCCTTCACTGTGGGTGGAGGAGACCCAAAGCATCAATTCTGGTAATGATGGCATTTATTATACAGTGGCCCCCGATGTCAAAAGTACCACATCGCATTGGTGAAACATTAAGGATTTCAGTTTATATTTAAAGTCAGGCTGAAAATACAACTGGCGTTCTCTGCAGTTTGATTACCCATGGGATATGTCTGAAATGGGGATGCACATGACGGAAAGCAAAGTGGCTGCTTTCATGATTTCCATGTTAAGCCCAGGAAGGTACAAAGGGCAGGGGAGGGTCTGATTCCTGAGGCCTTCTGACCTGTGTGCCAGGTGGTCTGCAGCATCAGTTAAGACTGTGAGGCCATGTTGATGCTTTCAGCCAGCGGTTCCCAGGGGCCTGCCGTCTCTGCTGCAGAATTGATTTAGAAAAGTTAGGCAGATTTGTTTCTGTATGGTTTTCCGGGTTGGTTGCATTTATATCCTTCAGGCTAACGCTTCGTTTATGACATTTTGTTTCATTCATGACATATTTCAGAAGTAGGCATAAGATGGTAGTACCCAATGCAGTGAGACCTTGTCCTGGTCAAATCCCTCTTCTCTAAGGACCCCACACACTGAGGTGGCCCACTACTCACACCTGGAGACAGTGGTCACTGAGTGATTGCAATAATCAAACATAGCCGTAATGGAGAGGGAGAGCTTTAGCCAGTGGGTTCTACTTTTTCAGAATATTGTAGGAATGGCAAGGACTGACTTCTGTGTGTGTCTGTCTCCTAAATCTCCCGGTCCAGTGTTCTGCTGATTACGTGCTCCCAGCTGATGCCGTTTGGCTGGCATTCTCTTACTCTCTCCTGTGGTAGAGCTCAGACTGCCAAGTGGACCTGGATTTGGACCCTGAGGCGCTTGAACTAATGATGAAACCTCAGGAAATCCCTTCTTGCAAGTGGGCTGAGGCTACAGCGGAGCATCCTTAATATTCAGGGGCTAGACCTGGCTGCTCTAGTCGTCTATAAGTGAAGCTGGAATTCTGCTGTGGGGAAAGCAATGTTTTTATGGAGACGCTTTATCCTTGTACCTGTGGTTTCTCAACACAATTCTGCTTGCCAATTTTAAGGGATCAAGTGTTTACAGAAGAAATGGAAACCAAATAAATACTCTCCAGGGCAGGACAAAGTGGCACCAGGTCACCATAATGGGGAAGATAAAAGTGAGTCGATGACAGGCTCTTTGAACACAGAAGCACTTATCGGTGTACCTGATTCTGTGATGCTAATTGTAAATCTGTGAACATTAATGGTATAAGGATACCCTTAACTGTAGGAGGAGTGGGAGTTACATGACCTTACCTCAAGGCATTGACAGGCCACAGAGTCCTGGGGTGGGGTGGGGACACAGGGCACCCAGTCCGATGATATTAACCACAGGTGAGTTCAGCATTCCAGGGGTATGGAAGATGCTGGAGACATGGTCCCAGTTTGGTTATATCAGACCAAGGTGATAGTCCAGTTCTCAAAAAGTATATTAGTCACAAAAGGACAGATACTCTGTGATTCCATTTATAATGAGGTTCCTAGAGTAGTCAGATTCATACAGACAGCGAGTAGAATGGTGGATATTCAGGGGCTGGGGGAGGGGAAACGGAGAGTTAGTGTTTCCATGATACAGAGTTTCAGTTGGGGAAGATGCAAAAGTTCTGGAGATGGACTGTGGTGATGGTTGTACAACATTGTGAATATACTTAATGTCACAGAACTAACCGTACACATACTAAATGGTGAAAATGGCCTGGGTGCAGTGGCTCACGCCTGTAATCCCAGCACTCTGGGAGGCCAAGGTGGGCAGATCACGAGGTCAGGAGATCGAGACCATCCTGGCTAACACGGTGAAACCCCCGTCTCTACTCAAAATACAAAAAATTAGCTGGGTATGGTGGCACGTGCCTGTAGTCCCAGCTGCTCAGGAGGCTGAGGCAGGAAAATCACTTGAACCCGGGAGGCGGAGGTTGCAGTGAGCTGAGATCGCGCCACTGCACCCCAGCCTGGGCAACACGGCGAGACTCTGTCTCAAAAAAAAAAAAAAAAAGTTAAAATGGTAAATTTTATGTTATGTGTATTTTACCACACACAAAAAGGTTCATTGGCATTGCAGGCTTGGGAGTTTAATGGAGCATTATTTAAATCTTGACCATTTATTGGCTGTGTATTAAATTAAGCCTCAATTTCTACTTTTCTTTTCCAGAGTAGGAATAATAGTACCTCTCAGAATTGTTGTGGAAATAAATGAGATGCTATCTGGTATAAAGTAGATACTCAGTAATGGAAGCCTTTGTTGTGATGATCGTTGTTTTTACCAGGCACTTGGGTCTTCGCCTTTGTCTTAAGAGCTGCCACTTCCGGGGACAGACTGCGTTCTTACTGCTCCGGGGGATGCCTGGGGCTCACCAGGCATCTTTTGTCAACTTGTATGTCTCCAGTTCTTTAAGGATGCCCCGAATAAAGACAAAGGGATTGGACTGGTGTCCCTGTACTGTTAGTTTCAAGAGTGAATCTGGGGCTGGGCACTGTGGCTCATGCCTGTAATCCCAGCACTTTGGGAGGCCGAGGCGGGTGGATCATGAGGTCAGGAGTTCGAGACCAGCCTGGCCAATATGGTGAAACCCCATCTCTACTAAAAAAAATACAAAAATTAGCCAGGTATGGTGGCATGTGCTTGTAGTCCTAGCTGCTTGGGAGGCTGAGGCAGAAGAATTGCTTGAATTCGGGAGGCGGAGGTTGCAGTGAGCCGAGATTGCACCACTGCACTCCAGCCTGGGGGACAGAGTGACACTCCGTCTCGAAAAAAAGAAAAAAAAAAACCAATGAATCTGTTTCAATGTTTTGCAAAGTGTGTTCATTCTGGAGACCCTGCTGTGTTGTCCTGTAGGGTACTTCGTGCCCCCAGCCCCAGGCTGGTCATACTAAAACGAAACAACCGGGAGTGAAGCACAGGAACCAGGAATGTGCTTTTTTTTTTTTTTTTTAATTTATTTTTTTGAGACAGGGCCTCTCTCTGCCACCCAGGCTGGAGTGCAGTGGCACGATCAAGCTCACTGCAGCATCGATCTCCAGGGCTCAAGTGATCCTCCTACCTCAGACTCCTAGGTAGTTGGGACTACAGGCGTGTGCTGCCATGCCTGCCTAATTTTTTTTGACTTTTAGTAGAGACAAGGTCTTGTTATATTCCCCAGGCTGGTCTCAAACTCCTGAGCCCAGGTGATCCTCCCACCTCGGCCTCTCAAAGTTCTGGGATTACAGGCGTGAGCCACCACACCTGACCAGGAATGTGCATTTTAAACAGGCTCCTCAGGTGGCTCTGATGTTTCCTGAACTTTGAGAACTACTGTTTATTGGTTGAGAGAAGTGGTTCTCAACCCTGCCTACCTTGAAAATTCCTTGGGAAGCTTTTTAAAAGCAAATATGCCAGGACCACCCACAGAGATTCTGATTCTATAGATCCAGGTTCAGGGGTTCTAGGGAGCTGCTTATGTATTTCCTTTTGGAGTTTTTTGTTTGTGTTTTAAATTTATTTTTCTGGTACCTTTTGGGCTAAACACAGCCCAACTTATGTGTTTTTTTGTTTGTTTTGTTTTGTTTTTAAGTAACAATCCTAGCTGTCTTTTATTGGGCATTAACTAGGTGCCAGGCACAGGGCTAAATGTGCATGTTCGCATTTAATCCTCATGACCACCCTGTGAGGCAAATCCTGTTATCAATCCTATTTCAGAGATTGGGAAGCTGAGGCTCAGAGAGGTCAAGTGATTTACCCAAGGTAACATAGCTGGGGAATAGTAGAGCTGCCCTGAACCCCAAGGCAGGCTGATTCCAGAGGCTGTGCTCTAAGCATTGTGTCCTGATGTCTGTCATCCTAGGAGCAGGGTTAGGATTAAGGGGAAGCAAGCAGGCACCCAGGACACCTGTTTAAGGAGGGGCTCACGGGGGCTTCTGCAAGTGCGGAGTGAGTGCCCCTTAAGTGTTGCACCTGGGCACCTGGCTTCACTCATCCTCTCACCATCCTTGCCCAAGAGAGCTTGTTCTTTAAGCAAAATGGCAAGGCTGAACTACCTTTCATTCCCCCTTGACTGTGTAAGCCAGTGGCCTCCTGATAGGGCCCTGGGTCTCCCCATCAGGGAAACGCTCTCTCTTTCCAAGGCCCCAGCTTTGGGGCCTCTGTGGCCAGAGTCCTGGCCTCAGGGAAATCACAGGAGCTAATGCAAACTGTGTTCCTTTTTGGGAGAAGGTATTAGCAAAGATGGTTGCCAAGCAACTCCAGGGGCGTCTATCTAGAGTGATGATTTCTCTCTTTTTCCTCCTTTTGAACATCTTCTAGGCCGCTGTTCGGTTTCCCTCATGGCATTGGGATTGTTAGTAATTTCATGAAGGGTGCGCTCTCTAGGATGATGGAGCGGAGATCGCTCTTCAATACTGCCACATTAGAGGTGTCCTTTTGATGGTGATATGCCTGCTAAGTGGGTGTGAAAGTCCTTTACCTTCTTCAGCCACAGAGATGCCCTAGTTGTCACTGTCTCTGAGAGGGCAGTGACAAAGAGGATCCTTTGGATTGGAGTGGCTGGGAAAGGCACAGAATGCATCTCCCACATGAGGACAGGACGATGTGGCAACATTTACTTCCCGTGACTTTGGATTTCACCCATTCTCCATTAACTGGGACATTTAAGCATTTTATAGTGATTGCCCTGCTGGTCCCAGAGGAGCTGGTGTCACCCCCCTGTCTCTCTCTCAGTGGTTTCACAGGCCAGAAGAGTCCTTGACAGTCCTTTCCTCCTCAGTGCTGTCCCCTCTCCTAATTAATCACCTCCTCTGTGTGGGGTTTCAAGTGACCTTCGATGGGCCCCAGACCCCATTGTCTACCAGCTGGTGGTTTGATTCTTCTGATAAGGACCTGGAGCTTGTGGGTTCAAGCACCTTTTACACTTAATGGGACAGAATCCCAGCCAGACTGGCAAGAAGAAGGTGATCCACTGGAAAAGAGGAACTGGTCACATTTTTGGGTGGGAAGGGGCAGTAGCTCTGTCACCCAGGCTGGAGTGCAGTAGTACAATCATAGTTCACTGCAGCCTTGACCTCCCGGGCTCAAGTGATCCTCCCACCTCAGCCTCCCTCCCAAATAGCTGGGCCACAGGTGCACGCCCCCATGCCTGGCTAATTTTTTCTATTATTTTTAGAGACGGGGTCTCCCTATGTTGCCTAGGCTGGTCTCGAACTCCTGGGCTCAAGCGATTCTCCCACTGCAGCCTCCCACAGTTCTGGGATTACAGTAGTCAGCCACCACGCCCACCAGAACTGGTTACATTTGCTTAAGGTTGAATCCGTTTGGCCAACCCATGTACAACAGCCCTGTTAGCCAAGTCCCCAGACTCCAGGCTTCTGTTCCCTTGAGTTACTCCTTCCATCATTGTGCCCTTCCCCATCATCTTTTGCAGAAGCAGGGCAGGACCCAGAGAGAATTAGGGACTCAGATGAGTCCTGCCACTTTCAGTGGCTGAGACAAAAGACTTAATGGCAGAACACAAACCCGGTACACAAGCCAGGTTTAAACAGAGTAGGGGCTTATTTGCTTTCCAAATGGAGTTACTGGGCATTTCTTTAAACAGTAGACAACCCTACAGCTTTTTGAAAATCATATTTGCTTCACAGAAGTTTTCATGGCACCCGCCTTTGTGCCCTTTCTGCCAGCTCCTCCCTTGGAGCGTGAGGCTTTGCCCTCGGTTGGCTCTGCATTTGCTCCGGACCCTGGCTCCTGTTCACACCCCAGGTGGTCCCTGTGTGTGGCGATTCCGACATGCCTGCAGCTTTCCTGACCTCTCCTCCACAGAGTGCTCATCCCACCCCCGGGTGCCGCACCAGACAGCCCCTCACAGATGTCATTGTGCATCTCAGACTCCACTAGACCCAAGAGCAAGCCGAGCCTGTGCGTTTTCCCCATCACTATCTTTAGAAAGACCCCGTCCTCCTCTCCTCCCTCCCTCCCATCTTAGCAATTCCCTGCACTTCTCCATCTCTCTCCACTCCCCCACCCCCATCCCAGCTAGCCTGCCTCATAGCCTACCTAGATTTTTATAATAGCTATTTAATTGGTCTTCCTGTCTGTATCTTCCCTGCACACCACTTCAAAAATTAATCTTCTGAAAATTCACATGTATCAGTTTGTTCCTCAAGTGAAAACCTCTCAGCACTTCCTCATCGACCAGTTAACACAGCATTCAAAGTCCTCAGTCCCTTCCTATCCGGACAGGTGGCCTGCCCTTTGCAGCAGCACTTTGGACAAGTGGAGTCCTTTCCCTGTCCCCTTCTCTGCCTCTGCCTGCCCTCTGCATCTAGTGTCTTCCCCTTCTCCCCTTCCCCTTGCCCCTCATCCTCCTTCCCCTTGCCCCTCATCCTCCTTCCCCTTGCCCCTCATCCTCCTTCCCCTTGCCCCTCATCCTCCTTCCCCAGGGCCAGCCATACTTTCTAAGGAAGCCTCCCTGCCGCTCGGGCCACCCTGCCTGGACCTTCTCTGCACCCTGTGCATGCTAGCCATGCCCAGCCTGTACTTTGCCCCCAAACCTCGCACCTCCTTGCACTGCTGCAGACTCTTCCCATGGTCCACGTGTGTCTTGTCATCATAGCTGCATTAGAATCTTCTGGAGGCAGGGTGGAGGAAAAGCGATCATATCATCCCCTTTTCTTTCCTAAGTTATCTTTCAACCAGCAGTGTTATAGTTCGACTAAGCATCTTGTTTTTGAAATACCTGTATTGCCTTTTTCTTTTTTTAAGATAATTGTGGTAAAATACTATACCATCTTAACCATTTTCAAGTGTAAAGTTCAGTAGTGTCAAGGACATTCACATGATTGTGTAGCCAATCTTCATAACTCTTTTCACCTTACAAAATTGAAACTTCATACCCATGAAACAACAGTTCCCATTTGTATTTTCATTTTTAAAAAGTCAGTCTGGAGATGGCCTATGAGGTTTTTTGATTCACCATCTGATATTTTGAAGTTGTCAAGATTCTAAGAACTGGAAGGACTCCTAAAGTTTCTGTTCAAGTGGATAGCTGGAGCTACAATGCAAAACACAGCTCACCTTAGGACATCAGCTCCAGCATCCTAGGTCAGCAGAGAAAATTCCATGAAAAAATGCTACCTCTGGGGTGCAGAGTCACAGACATCTTTGAGCACCTAAAGTTTTTCATTTAATATTCAGTAGTAACCCCCACCCTGCACCATTCTCTTTTTTGCCCTTGCAGCTCAGTGTTAAAATTTTTCACACATATAAAAAGGTTGAAATAACGGTACCATAATCACCTATAGAATTAAACATTAGTTCACATTTTGTCTTATTTGTTTTCTTTTATATATATATATATATTTACATATAAAGATCTATCTGTATATATGTCTTATAAAGAAATATACAGGCCAGGCACCGTGACTCACGCCTGTAATCCCAGCCTTTGGAGGCCAAGGCGGGTGGATTACCCGGAGTCAGGAGTTCGAGACCAGCCTGGCCAACATGGTGAAACCCCATCTCTACTAAAAATACAAAAATTAGCCAGGCATGGTCGCACACACCTGTAACCCCAGCTACTTGGGAGGCTGAGGTGGGAGAAATGCTTGAGCCCCGGAGGCAGAGGTTGGAGTGAGCTGAGATCGTGCCACTGCACTCTAGCCTGGCCAACAGAGCGAGACTCTGTCTCAAAAAAAAAAAAAAAAAAGAAAGAAAAAGAAATATACAGTCATGCATTCCTTAATGATGGGGATATGTTCTGAGAGATATGTCATTAGGTGATTTCCTAGGTGTGCAATAGGCTATGCCATCTAGGTTTGTGTAAGTTCACTCTATGATATTCCTATTGGTTTAACCTATTGCTCCTAGGCTACAAACCTGTACAGCATGTTGCTGTACTGAATACTGTAGGTGATTGTTGTAACACAATGGTAAGCATTTGTGTCTCTAAACAGATTGAAACATAGAAAAGGTACAGTAAAAAATATGGTATTATATACTCTTATGAGACCACTGAGTATGGGCCTGTTGTTGACCAAAGTGTCATTATGCGACTGTGTGTGTGTATATGTATATGTATGTGTATATATATATATATATATATTTATATTTCTGTAGCATTTGAAAATAAGTTGTAGACATCACGACACTTCACCTTTAAATATTTATCATTTTTCCACATCTTGATTGTGCTACCTTGAGCTGTTCACTTAAATTCTCAGAGCCTCATCATACATAAATATGTATGTATGTTTTTGCTGAACTATTTGGTAAGTCACAGACAGCATGACAACCCTAAATACTTCAGCATGCATCTCCTAAAATTAGAGGCATTCTCTGACCTAATCATAATACCAGTATCACACTTAGAAAACTAATGGTAATTCCATACTCATATCTGATACCCAGTTCTCATTCAAAATTCACCTGTCATGCCCCCACCCCCAAAAGCTTAGAGCTGCATTTTTCAAACTAGATCCTGTTATGGTTCATGTATCGCATTTGGTTGTTATATCTCTTCAGTAGTTTTTAATCTAGAACAGTGTCCCTCCCCCACATGTGTGTGAATATATGTATAATACATATTTCTATATATATGTATACATAATTTTATATATAAATATATAAAACATTGCCATTTAAAATGCTTCCTGTTCTGGTCTGTCTTGTCACTTCCTTGTGGTGTCTTACCTTGCTTTTGCTATTCCCTGTTTTTCCCCTGTTCTGGAAGTTTGAGCTTAAGTATCATTTGATTCAGACTCAACATTTTGGTGCAAATGTGTCCCAGGTGATTCTGAGTGCTTCATTAAGCATCTCATCCAGGGGTTACAAGATATCAGGGTGCCCTATTATTAGATATGGATGACTTCGTAAGGTGGTGACCACTTCTGCCCATTGCAAACGTTGTATTTTCCTTCTGCAATTAGCATGTCATTCTGTGGGTAATGCTTTGACACCCAGTGAATATCCTGTCCCCCAAAAGGAAATTTTGTGGAATCCTCTGGGCATTCATTGATGACCCTTGCCTGGATCAGTTATTTCTTTGGGGATCGTAGGATGGTCATTTTGAAATTCTGTCATTCTGATCTGCTTTTATTGGTTGACATTCTTCAATATAGAAGACATCTTTCCCATCAACAGGGGATGAACTATTAAATTCCTCCTAAAAGGGCAGAGTTAAGTTTTTCTCTTTAATTATCAGTGCTCATAGTAAGTAGTTGAACACTGATGATTCTTTTATTTTATTTCATTTTCATTTTTTGAGAGACAGAGTCTCATTCTGTTGCCCAGGCTGAAGTGCAGTGGCATGATCATAGCTCACTGCAGCCTTGACCTCCTTGATTCAAGCGATGCTCCCACCTCAGCCTTCAGAGTAACTGGGGCTACAGGCACATACTACCACACCACACTAATTTTTTATTTTTTATAGAGACAGGATCTTGCTATGTTGCCCAGGCTGGTCTCCAACTCCTGGGCCTAAGCGATCCTCCTGCCTCAGCCTCCCAAAGTGCTGGGATTACAGGCATGAACACTGCACCAGCCTATGATTCTTTTTTTTTTCCCCCTGTAGCCTAATCTTGGAGGTGAAGGTGATGGCCTGTGATTCTTAAGCTAAGGAGGAACGAGGTTTAGGACTGGGTGCACTAGAATTTCAAGAAGATGCTTGTATAGTGTGAAAACCACAATCAGTGGGAAGTCTTAGAGAGAAAGTGAGCTTTGTAGTACAAACCTCAGGAAGTAAAGTGTGATCCAATCTTGGTAGAGCATGAGTTTAAAAACATTGAGAAATATTATCCCACACAGTCAAGTGACCCTCTACTTTAACCTGGGGAAGGAAGAAGATAATTATACTTAAAATAATCCTTCTCCCACCTTTCAGAGGGAGCATAGTAGTTAGCCTGGGTCTGGTGAACCACTGAAGTTAAATGGGAAATCATGATGAGTGATGCTCTGCAAGTCAGAAGCCAGAGCTGTGCTTCCTGCATTGCTGACTGCGTAGAAAGTGACCAGTTGTCCAGGAGGTGGAAGGCCCTGGGCTGGGCTCTGTGTGGAATGTGAAGGTGGAACAGTGGCCCTGCCCTCTAGGAACTCACTTGCAGCACCTGGGAACTCTGATGTTGCTTAGAAAATGAAATGTGATTAGAATGCCTTAGAGCCCAGGGAAGGAAGATATCTCAGTCTATGGTCAGCCAGACCTTTAACCTGGGTCTCAGACCTTTGACTTAAAGGTAGCAGCTGTTTGGTTTGTGGTTTTACATGGGCCACAGTAAAGGATAGTTAGTAGGAGTCAAGTTAATGTTTGAAAAATGAATGAAAGAATGAATGAATGGACACCTCGTGCAGAGGCAACACAGCAGCTAGAATTTGGACATTCAGGGCATTGTACAGGGAAGGAAGAGCTTAAGCAAAGGCTTTGAGGGCTATGAGTTCCTCAAGAGGTTGCTTTTAGAAAAAGAAATTATGGCGAAACTCCATTAATACCAAAGAGAAACAGTTCATAATTTATTCCAGTTGTAGACACACTCAGTGCCTAACTCCATGCCGTCTTTTTTTGAAGTAGAGTTTTCAGAAAACAGCCTTCTGTTTTCTTTGGTAGTGTTAGTGTTTGTTTTGCTTTCTCCATTCAGGGTGCTGGAGGGAGAGTTATTTTCTCTCTCTCTCTCTCTCTCTCTGTCTCACACACACACACACACACACACACACATACACACACACTTTTTGGGTGCTGCTGACCAATTAATTTGTAAGTTCTTTTCTATTAGAATCAGTGTTGTGCTAGTAAATGTTTAACAATCTGCTATCTAAAAAAGTTAGTGCATATGGATATATATGTTTATTATACATTTTACTGATTTAAAAAAGCTGTTTGGCATATACTTTATAAAGAATAAAATATTTAAATTCTTTTTTTTTTTTTTTTTTTGAGACTGAGTCTCACTCTTGTTGCCCAGGCTGGAGTGCAATGGCACTATCTCGGCTCACTGCAGTCTCCACCTCCCAAGTTCCAGCGATTCTCCTGCCTCAGCCTCCCGAGTATCTGGGATTACAGGCTCCCGCCACCATGCCCCACTAATTTTTGTATTTTTAGTAGAAACAGGGTTTCACCATGTTGGCCAGGCTGGTCTTGAACTCCTGACCTCAGGTGATCGACCCGCCTCAGCCTCCCAAAGTGCTGGGATTACAGGCCTGAGCCACTATGCCCAGCCTAAATTCTTTTTTGTAAATTTCATATAGTCTATAGATTCTTACCAAATGCTTTGGTTGACTTCTGCCAAATTCTTATATCCCCAAACTTCCTAAGGTTTAAATTGACAAACAGGTGCAAACCCCACATAAGTATTGGTTGATATTTTCATTTAAGTCAGTGAGTAAGTTGAAAGGGAAAGAACAAAGATAAATGTTAAAACTTCACTTGATTGTTAGTGACGTGACTTTCTTGCTGAACTGAATAATGGTTTTCAAGTACTAAAAGAATATGTCCTCATTGTTTTGTAGTATTCACAATAAAGCTAGAGACATGATATACAGCTGTCGCTTGATATCCAAGGAGGATTGGTTCTGAGACCCCAAATCCTTGGATTCTTATCCCTTATATGAAATGGTGTAGTATTTACATATAACCTATACAGTTTTTTCATAGACTTTAAATAATCTCTAGATTACTTATAATACCTAATACAATGTAAATGCTGTGTAAATAGTTGTCATTCTGAATTGTTTAGGGGATAATGACAAGAGGAAAAGGTCTGTACATGTTCAGTATAGACTCAGGCATCTTTTCTTTTTCTTCCACATATTTTTGATCTGCAATTAAGTTGAAACTGCAGATGTGGAACTCACAGATTCAGAGGGTTGACTATTCTTTTAATGTAACTTACATCATTAAAATTTTCTCCATCACTTTCTTAAATTTTGATAATCAAAAAAATAATAAATCATGCCCTGATTTGTAGTATGTGATGATTTCCATGGTGTAAACTCTCCTACCACTGCATTTCAAGGTGTCAATGTGATATCACAGAACTCAGAGTTGGGAAGAGATATGCATCAGCACACTGTTACGTAGGATATCCTCCATACAGATACATTAGATGGTAAATGACTTTGAGAGCAGGATTAAGCAATGTGTGGCCCATGGGCTGCCTGTTTTTAATAAAGTTTTATTGGAACACAGCCACACTCATTTTTTAATGTATTGTCTGTGCTAGCTTTTGCACTACAATGCCTGCATGGAGTAGTTGAGACAAAGCCTAAAATTTTTACTACCCACAGTGGCTCACGCCTGTGATCCCAGCACTTTGGGAGGCCGAGGCGGACGGATCACGAGGCCAAGAGATCAAGACCATCCTGGCCAACATGGTGAAACCTCGTCTGTACTAAAAATACAAAAATTAGCTGGGTGTGGTGGCGCACACCTGTAGTTCCAGCTACTTGGGAGGCTGAGGCAGGAGAATCACCTGAACCTGGGAGGTGGAGGTTGCAGTGAGCCGAGATCACACCACTGCACTCCAGCCTGGTGACAGGGCGAGACTCCATCTCAAAAAAAAAAAAAAAGAAGAAGAAGAAAAGAGAAAGTTCCCAACCCATACTCAAAGCATAGATAATAAGTGAAATGTAGCAAGATAAATTGGAAATGATGAGTTTTATATTCAATTGTAAGCTTATGTCATATAACTTTTAATAATTTAATAATTGGCTCACCACATTCCTGAGAATTTAACAATCAGCTCTTGTGAGCCTTTACAAGCTGGCCCCAGCTTACAACTGCAAAGCTTTGAGGGCTTCAGCTTTTAGTGCCAAAAATGAAGCTGTCACTATTAAGCAGCAGCAGCTGACAATACCAGATTGGAGGGGGAGCCTCACTAAGAAGGATTTGAACTACTTGAAATTATGGTCTAATTGTCCATAGAAATCAGAAGAAAGCAATTTTGAGGTTAGTTTTCATATGATGGGGTTTTTGTGTTTTGGGGTTTTTTTTTCCTCTCTAAGGGTCTGGGGTTTGTTTTGGTTTTTCAAATGCTTTTTTTTTTTTTCAGAGCTAATTTTCAAACCCAATACAGCATGCTTTTCTTACCAAATTTTGTGAGCATCTGTCTCGAGCCGTTCAGCCCCTGACAGACGCTCAGCAGCCTCCAGAACTCCCACAGATGTTGTGTGTCCCAAGAAAGGCCCACTTCCTGTTTCTGGCCACTAGCGGGAGGAGAGGTGGTCCCACCAGTTGCATTTTGCAGGGGTTTTCCTTGCCGCCATTTCCTGCCGGTTGCCTTTGAATGGATTGCAGATGGTCAGAAAAAGACTTCTTGGCACAGTGAGAGGACCAGTCTCCAGTGCTTTGTGGGAAAGGATTTATAGCAGGATGGCAGTTTACGCCTACCAAGAATGGGCCTGGCTGCCGCGGCCTTGTAGGGAAAACTGCCTGCCTGCAGAGATGGGCTCTGGGGGTGGAGGGAACGGCCAGGATGAAGGGGATGTTTAAATCGATGTGGCACCTTTCAGCCAGTCGGTGCTTAGACCGCCGCGTGTCCAAAGATGTTAGGCCCCTGTGGAGGTGTCGGGCCCCGGGAAATGAGGTGCTGCTCTTGGTGCATCAAGCGCTTGTGGGAAGTATTATGAATCCTCATCTTTTCAGAGAGAGGTACAGCCAGGTGCTGTTGTTCCCTACCGCCCGCCCTTTTTGTTAAAGCCACAATATAGAGCACATTTAATTTGTTTTTGTTTTGTTTTGTTTTGTTTTTTGAGACAGAGTCTCGCTCTGTTGCCTAGGCTGGAGTGCAGTGGTGCAATCTCTGCTCACTGCAACCTCCGCCTCCCAGGTTCAAGCAATTCTCCTGCCTCAGCCTCCTGAGTAACTGGGATTACAGGCGCCCACCACCACGCCCAGCTCATTTTTGTGGGGCTTTTTTTGTTTGTTTTTTTGTTTGTTTGTTTTTTGAGACCGAGTCTTGCTCTGTCGCCCAGGCTGGAGTGTAATGGTGCGATCTCTGCTCACTGCAACCTCCGCCTCCCGGGTTCAAGTGATTCTCCTGCCTCAGCCTCCCAAGTAGCTGGGATTATAGGCACCTGCCACCACGCCCAGCCTAATGGTTGTCTTTTTAGTAGAGATGGGGTTTCACCATGTTGGCCAGGCTGGTCTCAAGCTCCTGACCTCAGTCAGGTGATCTACACGCCTCGGCCTCCCAGAGTGCTGGGATTACAGGCGTCAGTCACTGCATGTAGCCTACATTTAATTTTTAAACTTTTAAAAATATATGTAACTTAAAATTTTAATACTTTAATCAGTTTAGAGTGTATAATTCAGCGTTACTAAGGACATTCACAGTGTTGTGCAACCATTGCCACTATGCATTTCCAGAACTTTTCTATCATCCCAAACAGAAACTCTAAACCCATTAAACAATAATTCCCCACTCCTGCCTCCCCTCAGCCTTGGTACCTGTTCTACTTTCTCTATTCTACTTTCTGTTCCTATGAAGTCACCTATTCTAATCATCTATTCCCCTCATATAAGGGGATTCATGCAGTGTGTGTCCTTTTGCGACTCGTTTCTTTCACTGAGCGTAATGTTTCCAAGGTTAATCCATGTTGTAGCATGTACCAGAATTTCCTTCCTTTCAAAGGTTAAATAATATCTCATCGTATGTATATTTGACGTTTTATTTATCCACTCATTTGGGCATTGTGAATAATGCTGCTGTGAATGAGGGTATACCTGTTTCCATCTGTGAGTGGGTCAAACGTATACCTGTTTCCATCTGTGAGTGGGTTAAACGTATACCTGTTTCTATCTGTGAGCGGGTCAAACAGAGACCTGGAGAGAACTGATGTGACTGGGATGATGCTTCAGTCCTTCCGAGATAACCCAGCCGAGGTGCACCTCTCCATCAGAGCTGACAGGAATGTGTGTGCGGAAGGGCCCTGTGCAGGATGCTGGCCGAGGGGTCAGATCAAGCTGGCACTCTGCTTGCCAAACTGTGCGCCCCCTGTGCTGCATCTGACCAGAGAGGGTGCCTTTTTCTAGCTTGCACAAAGGTCCTTGCTTCATGGTCTGGAAGAGTCCTGCCAGAGCTGAAAATCTGAGAGGCCAGGATCACACAAGGGCACTGGTGCTTTTGCTTTCCAGGGAGGAGGCAGCAGATTGCTGGGCAGAGGTTGTATAGGGAGGGTTAGGAAGGGTTGAACTAACTGGGTCAAGATTCCTGGGATTGGGTCTCCCTCTGTCAGAAAACAGGGCAACCTCGTGCAATTACAGAGCAAGTCCTGGTGATCTCCATCTGTGAGATGAGGGGAAGACTATAAGGTCCCTGCCGGTAGTATAGGGCTGCCTGTCAATAAAGAACTGGCAAAATTCATGGGGGACTAGAGAGAGGCAGGGGCAAGCCTCTGGGAACAGGGTATGGACGACATAGAACAGGAAGGTGATGGAACTTCACAGAGGGAGGATGGTACGGAGAACTTAGAAATCTGAGAGCCAGGGAAGCGCCTCATAGAAAGTGTGATAAAGTAAACAGCTACATTCTTTCTGACCAAAGATGGTGGTGGAAGGAGGAGGAGAGAGAAGTAGTGGCATTGATCCTTCATAAAATTATTCAGCACTTACTGTGTACAGACACAGAATAGAGGGTGCAAGAGGCAAACAGAATTGTGATTCTTCACTTGTGCCCTGTGAAGCTCTCCTGTTGCATGAAGAATTGCAGAGATGTGAGGGCGTGTTTTGTGTGTGCACATTTCTCCTGGGGACGGTTCTGTGGTTTTTCCTTTTCCTTTCCTGTGGACTTCTTCGCCCTTTCAACAACAACAACAACAAAATGTTTAAAGAAATTTACAGCTTGTGGGGGAGACACACCTGTGCCCAGAAATAACAAGGGGGCGAGCCACATGGGAGGGGGATGGAAACACGCGAGGAATGAGCTTGCTGCTTTAAAAGTTGCATTTTGGTGTTAGGGTTTGTGATACATGCAAATCTCCTGAGGAAGAGTCCTCCCTGTTTGGGGTAAAGGGCTGGGGACAGCCACTTGCAAATCTAGCCCTATTGACATGATTGGTGTTTAGATTTTTACTGGGAGATAGACAGACTGACAGAGATACGGAGAAAGACTGGTAATATGTACGCTAGCTGGAGAAGCCACCTTTCAGTCCCATCTCTGCGTATAGTTGATCGTCAAGGAACTCGATGGTGCAGGGGGAAAGGCATAGCTTTGCAGTCAGACCTTAGCTAACTTCTTGGCCCTGCTGCTTGCTTGCTGTGTGACTTTAGGCTAGCTACCTTGCCTCTCTGTTCCTCTGCTTGCTCATTTGGACAACAGGACCAGACCTAGGAAGATTAGGGATAAGTCACCAGCTGCCATACTATAGATGGTCAGAAAAATGGTAGCTGGTATTATTGCCTGGAGGAGAGGGCAGGTCTGAGAAATCCAGTGGTTTCCCTGGGTTAGTTTCAGGGTTGTAAATCATTGTGGGATACACATAAAAAACGAGCCACAATTTGAGAGCAAGGGGAGGGAGGTGTTGTGGGAAGTTGAGTTTGGAAGTGTCTAGGTGAAGAGGTAAGTTATAAGGAAGCGGGGCAGCAGGAAGGAATAAGAACTAAAGTGACGTATCCTGGGGGCAGAGATGGCTTTCTGCCCCTTTTGATATTGACTTTCATTATCTCTGAGCTCTGTCTGTATCTTGTCCTCCAGCTCAGCCTACACACCAGGGCCCCCACTGAGGGCATTTGCAGAGTCTGGGGAGATGGGAAACCGGGAGCTCCTGAGAGGGACTCTCTTGCAGGCAAGTGAGGATCACTTTCCAAACAGGCAGGCCATATGGAGCATGGGTACCCCTTCTGTGCAGAGGGAGACACCACAGTGTCTTGCAGCAGAAGCCCATGCTCACTCTGTGCTCGTTCTTCAGGAGGCACAGGGATCAGTGCTAGGTCTCTTAAGTCAGAGAGATCTGGGTTCAGCACAGAGGAAAGTCCTATAACCTCTCACAGCCTTATTTTTCCCATCTGCTTAATGGGGTGATCACAGGTAGCTCATAGGGTTGTTGGCAAAGTTGAAGGAAGTGAACACACAGCATTTAGCTCAATGCATGGCCCATGGGAAATGCGCAGTGAACATTTCCTTTGGTTGCCATTGAGTAGCCCCTGGAACAGAGGACTAGGGGGTGTCCTTCAGGATGAGCTTCGTCATGGTCCTCTCCTGTGGGAACAGTGTGCTGGTGAAGGCTGTATTCCCGATGCCATGGGGCATGACAGGCATGAGGAAATGACATCTGGAAATGGTCCTTAAACCAGGGCCCTAGGCAGGGAGCCAGGAGTGTGCAAACCTGGCACATCTTTCAGAATGTCAGTTCAACTCTAATTCTACAGGAAAGTATTTTTTTATCATTATATTTCATCAACTCTAAGATGCCATTTATCAGAAAATACATTGTTATTTTATGTAACACTGAGAAAAAGCACTGCCAATTAAACTACAGCCACTGTGGATTCTAAGACATCTTGATTTTAAAGATGTTACAATGGAAGTGGGGGTGAGTGCAGCTTAGAATTAATAAAATACAGTAGGGCAAAAATAGAGTATCAAGAAAAATTTGCATTAATTTTTAAGATAAAGCATGAAATTTGAAGAATCACAGAAAGCTCTTGTGGTAGCCTCAGAAGGTGCAGGTATGTGTGAACTTGCCAGCCCATCAGGGCAACTCTGTTTAAAGAGCTGAGAGCAGCTGGGGCTTGATCTGCCTCTAAGTTCAGATGGGAAGCAGGAGGGAAGGAAGTGGCCCAGACTTCAGAGCACCCATTGTCATTCAGGGGCCTGAACATCCTCAGGGAGCCCCAGTGACCTCAGGGCCCCTGGTGAATCATTTGTGTTCACTTCACTTAGAAGGAAAATCTACATACAGCACTTTCAGGAGGAGAAGAGGTGTCATGAAACCAAGCAAACAATGGCTACACCTCCAAGAGGGTGGGAAACCACAGGACGGCACCACCCTGTAAGAGAGGCAGCTTCCTGTGACTTGTTGTCTTTCAGTACAGCCTGCATGACCCATGAGCAGCACATCTTCTAGCGGGGGCCCAGCCCTGGTGTTTTGGTGTTTGGGTGGAGATTCAGGGAGAAAACCAGGCTTGACCCTCTTGCCCTTAAGAATTCCTGGCACATCTCAGGTCTGTCAGAAAGGATCTGGTTACACTAACTTCTTGCCAGAGCCCTCCCCACCTGCATATCACTACGTAGGGACGGACTCTGGGCAGTTGTGGTGTTGTCAAGGAGTGACGCCCTGGTGTGGTGACCAGCCTTCTGCCACCTCCTTGGCAGGGAAGTGAAATCACACCTCCAAGCCCTGTTGAGATTGTCCATCTCCTCTCAGGCCAGTGGTGATGGCCTGTCCCCTCTGATGGACTATAATAAGGTGGTGATAATGGTGCAATAATGGTCAAATTCAGTGGAGCAGTTTTATTTTCAGACTGCTGTGTCGTGGGGATAGGAGTGGAGGATAAGCCTTAGGTCATGGGACTTGCAGGTGGAGGAATGGAGGTGAGGAGACCAAGTGATCCACTGGGGTGATAGCTAGTGGCAGACCTGAGTCTAGAGCCATGCAGTGCAGGGAGAGGGCCCAGAGAGGAGCAGAAAGCAGTGACCCAGCCCTGAGAACACACTCTGGGCTGGCAGGCTGAGGGAACTGGAGGCTAGAAGAATAGTCACTGGATCGAGGAGCAGCATGCTCTACACTGGGTGCACGGAGCTGCAATCATGGAGGGCCTGGACCTCCATGAGTAGATTTATTTAATGATGCTTTTTCTTCATGCAAAAGTGATATGTGATCACTGTAGAAGATGCACATCAACAAAAGAAGAAAAAAGCTAGCCTATACCCCTGTCATCTAGAATTAACCAGTGCTGACCTTTTGTTTGTTTCCTGTAACTTACAAAAATGGGATAATTTTGTATTATGTTGATTATGGTGAGTACCTTTCCTAGTTATTAAGTATTCCATTGTAAATGTATTTCATAATTTATTTAACTAATTCCCTGTCATTGGATATATTGGTTGTTTTCAGGTTCTCATTATTAAAAATAATATTGCAATCAAATGAATATCCTTGTAGCTAAATTTTTGCACACATTCATGATTATTTCTAAAGCATAAATTCTTAGAAGTGGAATGCTGAGTCTAAGAGTGTGCTATTTTTGAGGCTTTTGATACTCATTGCTAAATTGCCCTCTAGAAATATTGTTCCAATTAATACTCCCATCAGGAGTGTATGAGAGTGGCTGTTTTCCCAACTCTGGCCAATATCTCACCAAAGATTGTCAGATATTTGATGATTTAATAAGTTCAAATGTTATCTTATTTTAGTTTTCATTCTTATGATTACTAGTAAGGTTGAACATTTCGTTAGCTTTGTGTATGTTCTTATACGAGTTGCTTTTTCATGGTTTTTGCTTAATTTTCCATTGGCCTATTAATCTTTTTTCCCATTGTTTTCTAAGAGCCCTCTATAGATTAAGGCTAACTTACCCATGTCTGTCATATTTGGATCACATGAGTTTTAGGAAATCTTAATGCTCAAACATTTTCTATCCAATCTTGCCTATAGGACCAAAGTAGCTAGGAAAATAGAAATTTCCAGATAATTCTCAAACCACATGGCAGGTGTTACTGAATGCTGGCAGGGGCCATTTCGTATGAATAATTATGCTGACAAGACAGTACTAATAATAAAAACTACCATTTACTGAACAACTATTATATGCCAGGCACTTTTCATATATATTAGCCTTTCAGTCTTATCACCCTGCAAAGAGCCGAGTAAACTGGGGCAGAGAAAAATTAAGAAGCTCTTTTAAGATCACACAGCTAATAAGTGGCAGAGCCAGGATTTGAACCTGGATCTGTTCATCTCTACCACCCATGTACTTTCTACTGTCCTGAGCTCTTGTTCTTGGGATAAACAATAATTTTACAATTCAGGTCTTCCTTAGCACCATCCACATCTGGACCTGTTGGTTGGCTCTAGAAGAGTCAACCCTGCCCTGATTTTACCTGCCCTTGCTGCTGTACATTGTTCCTCAGCTGGACCTGTTCTCTAGGCTTCCAGCCTGCATGCTTTCTCCTTGGTGCTAGAGGTCCTGTCTGACTGTTTTGCTACTGATAAAGAAGCCCAAAAGATACCAGGATATGATTTCTCTCTCAAATTTCAGGATCAAAAGTTAAAACTAGATCCATCCAGTCCTTAATCTAGTGGCCAACTCCCAATGTTCTCACCCATCAAGCCAAGAAGTGAGTTGGAGTGCACATGGTAACTGGTCTTCAGAGGTGCCCTTGCAGGGAACACGCCTCCCATGTAGTCTCTTCTCTGTGACGCTTGGCTCACCCTGTGACACACTTTTTGTGTGTGTTTTAATAATTGCCATTAAGATATAATTCATATGCCACAAAATTCACTTCTTTAAAGTTGTTTTTGGTATTAATATATTCGCAAGTTGTACAACCAACACCACTATCTCATTCCAGAACATATCTGTTAGTCCCAAAAGAAACCTTGTACCCATTAGCAGTTGCTGACCATTCCCTCCTCCCCTCAGTCCCTGGCAACTATGAATCAACTTTCTGTCTCTATGGATTGCCCAGTTCTGAACATTTCATATAAATGGAATTATATAATATGTGGCCTTTTATGTGTGGCTTCTTTCACTTAGCATAATGTTTCAGGGTTCATTCATGTGGTAGCAGGTATCAATACTTCATTCCTTTTTGTAGCTGAACAGTATTTCACTGTAGGATATGCTACATTCTGTCTATTCATTTACCAGTTGATGGACATTTGGATTATTTTTACCTTCTGGCTATTTTGAATTGTGCTGCTGTGAGCATGTGTATAAGTTTTTGTGGACATATGTTTTCTCTTGGGTATATACCTAGGAGTGAAATTGCTGAATCATATGGTAACTCCATGCTTAATTTTTTGAAGAACTGTGAAACTCTTTTCTAAAGCAGCCGCACCATTTTAAATTCCCACCAACAATGTATGAGGGTTCTAATTTCTCTATATCCTTACCAACGTTTGTTATTATCAGTCTTTTTTATTATGGCCATCTTAGTGGGTTTTAAGTGGTATTTCATTGTGGTTTTGATTTGCATTTTCCTGATGACTACATGATGTTGACCATCTTTTAATGTGCTTGATGGCACCTATTGGCCATTTTTACAAATTTTATTTCTTTTAGAGACAGGGTCTCGCTGTGTTGCCGACGGTGGCCTCAATCTCCTAGGCTCAAGCGATCCTCCCACCTTAGCATCCCTAATAGCTATTAGATTATTTCTCTTTCAGTTAAGTTTTAAGAATTCTTTATTTATTCTGGATATGTATAAGAAATTATATATTTCTTATCAGATATAATTTGCAAATATTTTTCCCTTCTGTGGGTTGTCTTTTTTGCTTTCTTGATGATGTCCTTTGAAGCACAAAAGCTTTTAATTTTGATGATGTCCGGTTTATCAAATATTTCTTTTATTGCTTACACTTTTGGTGTTATATCTAAGAAACCATTGTCTAATTTCAGGTCACAAGATTTGCTCCTATGTTTTCTTCTAGGAGTTTTGTAGTTTTAGCTCCTACATTAGATCTATGGTCTCTTTCGAGGTATGTTTTTGTACATGGTGTGAAGTAGGGGCCAAAATTCTTTTTCATGTGGCTATCCAGTTGTCTCAGCATCATTTTTTGAAAGAGACTATTCTTTGTTCCATTGAATTGTCTTGGAACTCTTGATGAAGATCAGTTGACCATAAATATGAGTTTATTTCTAGACTCTCAGTTCTGTTCCATTGATCTATATATCCTAATGCCAGTAACACACTATCTTGGATACTGTGGCTTCATAGAAAGTTTTGAAACTGGAAAGTATGAGTCTTCCAACTTTGTTCTTTTTCAAAATTGTTTTGGCTTGAAATAATAGGAACTTCTTCAATTTCCATACGAATTTTAGGATTACTTTGTCAATTTCTTCAAAAAAAAAAAAAAGACAGGGTACTTACAAAGACTACGTTGAATCTGTAGATCAGTTTAGAGAATGCAAACCATCTTAGCAACATTAGGTCTTCCAATGCATGAACATGGTAAGGCTTTGTATTTACTTAGATCTTAATTTCTGTCAACTGTATTTATAGTTTCCATGTACAAGTCTTACATCTCTTTGGCTAAACTTATTGGTAAGTATTTTATTTTTGATATTATTGTAAACGAAATTGTCTTCCTAATTTTACTTTCTGATTGTCCATTGCTAGTGTGTAGAAATACAACTGAACTGATTTTTTATTTTTATTTTTTGAGACAGAGTTTTGCTCTGTCACACAGGCTGGAGTGCATTGGCGCAATCTTGGCTCACTGCAACCTCTGCCTCCCAGGTTCAAGCAATCCTCCTGCCTCAGCCTCCTGAGTAGCTGGGATTACAGGCACCCGCCACGATGCCCGGCTAATTTTTATATTTTTGGTAGAGACAGGGTTTCACCATGTTGGCCAGGCTGGTCTCAAACTTCTGACCTCAGGTGATCCTCCCACCTCAGCCTCCCAAAGTGCTGGGATTAAAGGCATAAGTCACCTTGCCCAGCCCACAACTGATTCTTATGTATGTTCTTTTATTCCGTAACCGTGTTAAACTTGTCTGTTAACTCTCATAGTTTTCTTTGTGTATATTTATTCCTTAGGGCTTTCTGTATATAAGGTCATGTCATCTGCAAATAGAGATGGTTTTACCTTTTTCTTTCCAATCTGAATGCATTTTATTTATTTTTCTTGCCTAATTGCTCTGGCTAGAATATTCAGTATAATATTGAGTACTGATGGTGAGAGTGGACATTCTTGTCTTATTCCTGATCTTGGGGAGAAAGCATTAAATCTCTTACTATTAAGTATGATATTAACTGTGGGCTTTTCATAAATACACTTTATCAAGTTGAAAAAGTTTCCTTCCATTCTTGTTGGTTGAGTGTTTTTATTAAGAAGGGGATTGGATTTGTCAAATGCATTTTCTGTGTCCATTGAGATGATAGTGTAGTTTTGCCGTTTATTATGTTAATCTGGTGTATTACATGGATTGATTTTCATATGTTGAACCACTCTTGCATTGCTGGGATAAATTCCACTTGTTCATGGTACATAATCCTTTTTATATATTGCTGAATTTGGTTTGCTAGTATCTTGTTGGAGATTTTTATGTCTATATTCAGAAGGGATTTAGTTTTCTTATGATGTCTTTGTCTGGTAAGGTGATACTAGCCTCAAAGAGTTGGAGAGTGTTCCTTGTGACTCAGTCTTGACCAATAGAATATGGCAGAAGTGACACGGAGCCTGGGTCACAAGGGTCTTGCAACTTCTGCCTGAGTTTCTTTGAAAACTCACTGTCAGGATGCACTTCTTGGATCCAGCTACCAAGCTATAAGAAGTGCAGGCCATTTGGGGTGGAGGCCCTCCAGTCAACATCCCTAGCTGACACCAAGCATCAGATGCCAGCCATGTGAATGGGCCATCTTGGACATCCAGCTCAGTAGATCTACAGATACTGCTGTAGCTTCACTTGACATCTGATTGTAAGGGAAAACTGCCCAGTTGAGTTTAGTCAATCCATTGAACTGTGAGAGATAACAAATTGTGGTTTTAAACCAGAGTTTTGGGGTAGCTTTTTACACAGTAATGGAGCAGGAATCCATTGGCTCCAGCCATCCCTGGGCCATAGCTTTCTACAAGAATTGTGGAAACATGCAATGGTGTTTTCTTATCTCCTGTCTCTTGAAAAGGCCCTGAAAAATGAAATGGCCAGAAGGCAGCATTGAAAAGAAGAGGGAACCTGGGTCCTGGAACACCCATGCCTAGGGTAACCACCCCTCACAGTGGTGGCCAGTGGCCCGTTTTCCAAAAGGTGCTTGCCTAGATGTACTCTGCCTCTGCCCTTGGCAGAGTGAGTCAAAGGCTCACAGGGCTCACACATCAGTCAGCCTTCAGCCACTTTGCTGCCCCTGTACCACAGGAGGGTTTTGCTTCTGTGAGTGCCCAGACCTGCCATTGGCTGGCATTTGGGGCCATCCGCTCACTTAGCTTCCTAGATGGATCTGTCATGTGGCATTTATCCTTAATGCCCCAGCTTTTCTGAGGCCCGCAATTGGTCTGCAAGCTGAGCATCTCAGACCATCTTGCTAATCCCACCTTCAAGCCTGTGGACAAAGTTGGACTGCCATTCTAAAGACAGATAGGACCTAATAACCAGAGAAACAGAACCAGGGTGGGCCCCAGCTAGATGTGGAAGCTTTGGTGAGCTGGTGCAGCCTTCCCAAATCCCACCCTAACCTTGGGGCCACCATTTGCTTGCTGAACATAGGAAATGACCAAAGGACCCTGTCTGTTGGGTATTCGGTTTCCCTGCTGCAGTCTCTAGGTGGATCAGCTTGCTCTGCCTGCACCAAGTTCACGCCTTCATTTTAAGAAAAAAAAGCTGAAGATTTCGTATCTTTTATTTCAACTTCCATAATATCAAGAACCTAAAGATGTACTGTACATGAAAAGATGCTCAACATCATTAGTCATTAGGGAAATGCAAATCAAAACCCCAAGAGACACCACTCTCCATCCACTAGGATGACTATAATACTATATATATTTTAAAATAGAAAGGAAAAGTACAAGTGTTGGCGAGGATTGTGGAGAAATTGAAACCCTTACACATTGCTGTTGGGAATGTAAAATGGCACAGCCACTGTGGAAAGCAGTTCGGCAGTTCCTCAAAAGGTTAGGCATACAGTTATGGTATGATCCAGCAATTCCACTTCTAGTTATATACCTAAGGTCACACAAAAACTTGTACACCAGTATTCAGAGCAGCACTATTCACAATAGCCCAAAGGTAGAAATACCCAAATGTGCATCAAATGATAAATGGATAAATAGAATGTAGTATATCCTACAATGAGAACTATTCAGCCAAAAAAAGGCGTGAAATATCAATACCTGCTATAACATGGATGAACCTTGAAAACATTATGTTAAGTGAAAGAAAGAAGCAAAGGACCATATATTGGATGATTCCATGCATATGCAACATTCAGAATAGGGCAATCCGTAGAGAGGAAATAGATTAGTGGTTGCCAGAGGCTGAGCAAAAAGGGGAATTGGGAAGTACGGGGTTTCTCTTTGGGGTGGTAAAAATATTCTCATATTAGATAGTGGTAGTAGCTACACACCATTGAGGATTACACATTGAATTGTACACTTTGCAATGTTTAAAATAATTAATTTTGTGTTATATGAATTTTACCTCAATAAAAATTTTCAAAAAAAAAAAACCCTTCTACTTTAATGGTTATTGCTGTAAGATGACAATATACATTGTTTGCCATGTAAAGGCCCTTTCCCAGGCAGGAAGAGGGACTGGCCAGAGAATAGGTGCTTCCCAGAGTGGCTTGACGTGGCATGAAGAGTACGGTCTGGGAGCCAAAGAATTCTAGTTCCCCATCTCACATTCCAGCCGGGCAACTTCAGGCAAGTTCCTCAGCCTGGAGCACTCTGTTTAAGTCATTCTAAATTGCAGATCTTTCTCTAAGAATGCTTATAAAGTACTCACTATGTGCTAGGCATTAGTCCACTAGTCCCCCTTATCTACAAGGGATACAGTTCCAAGACCCCCAGTGGATGTCTGAATCCACAGATAGTACTAAACCCTGTGTCTACCATTTTTGCCTATGCATACGTACATACTGTGATAGTTTAATTTTTAAATGAGGCACAGTAAGAGATTAACAATAATAACTAGTAACAAAATGGAACAATTGTAACAATATGCCAGCATCACTATTCTTGCGCTTTGGGGCCATTGTTCAGGAAAGTAAGGATTACTTGAATGCAAGCACCGAGATGCCACAGCCTTCCATCAGATGACTGAGACGCTACTAAGTGACTGATAGGCGAGTGGAATAGACAATATGGATCTGCTGGGCAAAGGGATGATTCATATCCCAGGTGGGATGGAGTGGACAGCATGAGATTTCATCAAGCTGCTCTTAACAGTGCACAATTTAAAACCTATGAATTGTTTACTTCTGGGATTTTCCACTTAATATTTTTGGACCATGATTGGCTGCATGTAACTAAAACTGGAAAGTGAAACCGTGGATAAGCAAGGACTGCTGTATTAGTTCCACTTTTCAGCTGGAGAAAATGAGGCACAAGGAAATAGAGTACTTGTCCAAGGTGAGGCAGCCAGTGAGAGGCTGAGCAGTGCTCCAGGACAGGCATTTCAACTGCAGAATCTGCGGTCTCATGCTCTGCTCCATGTGGCCTTCTAGGAGTGCCTGACCCCCCGACCTCCCATGGTGTTGTGGGATCCAATGCCATTAGACACCGGGAAACTGTCTTATAAACAAAAACACTGTGCAGCACGCACAAAGCTCAGTGTTGCTCCTGTGTCAGATATTAGCAATGAGATTTATAGAAAAAACACCTGGAGCTCATCTGCCCAAGTGATCTGTCCTGGCCTTACCCAAAATGCATTCCTCCTGGAGTTCACCAAGGACATTAGGATTGTCTGATGTCCAGATTTCTCTGGACACAGGAAAATGTCCCTATAAGGGTTCTGAGAGGACCCTGAGATTGCCATCACTCCATGGGGCCAGAACCTGGGGGCAAAGGTAAACCAGATGAATCCTGGAATTCCTGACACCAGCTGGGGGAGGTAAACCTGGAAGAGTGTGCTCACCTCCGGTAAGTTACTTCTTTTTTGTATTTAGAAGGTGGTCTGTAGACAGAATCAAGTGGGAAGTATACCCCATTTCTTTCTTGGGGCTTCTGGCCCTGGAGCCGTTGGAGATGCAGGGGTTGGACAGGGAGGCTCTCTGGCCCAGCATTTGACAGCTGGGTTGTAAGCTCTGGGGGGCAGTATGTGTGATCTGGAGAAGATATAACAGAGCTGGGAGCCGGGGTGTTGCTCAGATTCTGGCACTGGTGAATCTGAGAATCAGGAAGGTTCAGAAAATGTGGCAGAAGAGCTGGTGTGTTGGCAGCCTGGACTCAGACACATTCAAGGCGCCAGGCTTTTTGGCCCCAGGCAGGCATCATTTCCTGCTACCTGCAGCCCTGTGGACTCCACCCTGAAGCACTTCTGCTCTGGCCCCTCCTCTTCGCCACAGCGGCAGGCTATCCAAGCCCCCGTTCTCTAGGACCTTCATAGTAACCTCTTGACTGGGCTTTCTCCTGGTTAGTGCCTGGTTAGTGCCTCTCCAATCCAGCTTTACTGTCTCCAGCATGACTTTTCCAGAACTCAGATCAGATTGTCACTCTGCTCCTACACTCATGCCAGTGGCTCCCTGGGGTCTGCTGGGTGAAGTTGGCATATAGCCCCTCACTGTGGCCCTTGTGGGCCCTCCCAGGCCCAGCCACTGCCCGCCAGCAGAGTCCCTGTGCTCTCCACAGACCACTCACCCTCTCCTCTGACTCCTCTGATCCTGACTGCTGCCTTGGTCCACCTGGCAACTTCCTACTCATCCATGAAGGCCCAGTTCAAATGAGGTTTCCCTGACACCACCCTAAACCTCAGACCCATGCAGAATTAGCCAAGTCCTCATCTGTTTACATAGCACATTTCAGGTGTTTCTGTTACAGCATATAATAATATTGTATTATTTCTTATTTCACCTGTCCTCCTTTCTGGTGGGCTCTGGGTGCCTTTAACACAGACCGTATGTCTCATTTATATTCCTCTTTCCCATGCCTGGCACATAGTAGGTGCTCAGTAGGTGTATTTTCCCATGGGTGTTCATGGGCTATCTGAGTGCAACAAAGTAGATACTCATCAGTCCTCTCTGCCCTGCATATGAGGCTGGACCTAAGGCTGTCATCCCTCGTGGGGTGTTTAAGTTCTTCCTCTCCTCTGGGTATCATGAGCAGAGATGCAGGGAGAAAAGGGAGAAGACTCATCTCATCTCACCTTGTGCTCTAACTGTAACAGCTGCCATTCAGACACCCCAGATGGACCATTCAGTGTAGGCTGAATGGCCAAACAGGCTCATACGTGCTAATCAGGTACCATCTTGAACCCAGTCCAAACGGGGAAGCTGCCAGCGTTTACACCCATGTGCCCAGCAAACTGGGATTGAAGGCAGTAAAGAGTGCATTGGGCTGAGACATGGAAAGCCCAGGGTTGGATTTGGAGTGTTTAGGCCAGGGTGAGATGCCAAACCATCAGGCAACCACCTTCCATGTTCAAGTTTTGATTTTCATTTTAAGTGCACAAAATCCACAAGCTTTTTTTTTTTTTTTTTTCATGCAGCAGCAACAGCTTCCTAAAAACGTCTCTCAGCTGAGCCATTGCCCATAACAGCATGCTATTTGGCCTTTGTAAAAGGAAAAACCTCTGTATTTGTATCTAGAACACCCACAGCTGAATGTGTCAGATGCTGCTGGCTAGTTTGATTGGTTGCCTTGCATGGGTGGCTTCCCGCAGGGGCTGGCTTCCCTAAAGTTGAGTGGGCAGTCCCGAGTTCTTCAGAGATTTCTGCCTAACCTGAGGAATGCCTGGTTTAAGCAGAGATGATGCTTCGTGAAGGAATGGATTCCTTTGCTTTTCTGTTGGGAGTGACTGAGGTTCCTAGAGTCTTTCGTGAGTGAAAAGGAAGTAGAGGTGTGCTCCAGCCAACTCTTCAGATGAGGCAAGTGGATTGATAATGGCACATTCCTAGACTCCTAGAGACCTGGCTGGCAGGGTGCCCGGTGATCCAGGAGTTCAGGTCATTTCCACGTTGCTCTGGGCCCTTGCTTGGGTGCCAGACGCGCAGAGTAATTAGAAGGGAGTAGAACAATCAGGGAAGATGATGTTTGCCAGCCACAGGCCTTTTTTTATTGTCCCTGTGGGTTGGATACTGGACTGATCCAGGTGGGACAGAGATCAGTTTATTACCCAGTCTCTCAGCCCCTGCTCCTGGCTGGAATTTCACAGAATCTAACCGATTTCTGCACAGGCCACTCCTCTTATATCAAAAGGCGAAATCCCTAGGGGTGTGGCCTATGCAGCAGCTGTTTCTCTCCTGGTTTCCAAGGATAATGTCAAGTGCCTCCGAGTGTGTGAAATTCTGGCTGAAAGTGAATGATTGAAATGCTTTTTCCATTAAACCATCTCCCTCCTGGTATAGGTATTTTCCTAACAACGCTTATGCAAATAGCTGTGAAAAGTAGGAAATGGTAAAATGTCGAGTGTCTTCAGCTCCTGGCAGCATGCTCAGCCGAAGCCTTCTGATTTTCCACCAAAAAAAGAAAGAACGACAGGCAGACCACCAGCCTTTGGTGTGGCACTGGGCAGACACAGCTGGGAGGCCTGTGTCGTTTTCTTGTCTGCTTCTTGGAGGGCAGGATTATGTTAGAACACTGAGCCATTATGGGTCTCTAGGATCACATATTGCGCTTTATTGTCTACACAGCCAATGTAAGTTATTGATTTGCAAATGGGAAGCATTCCTTTCCAACTCCCTTGAAGGAGGCTGGAGGGAAGCTATTTGCCGAGGGAGAAGACTTGGTTCATTCTTTGCAAAACATTTCCTGTGCAGCCCGACTCCTGCTTTTAGGACCTGCGCCATCGAGAGCGAGCGCACATGTGTAGTGTTCATTCACGAGGGAGGCAGGCATTTGGCAAACGTCCCCAGAGGTCCAGAGTGCCACTTGTCTCACGGAGGCCTCCGCTGTTGGCATCGGGCTCGCCATGTGAGTGGAGAAGGGTGGCCAGGGACGTGTTCCATGGCTGAGTCCACCCTCCACAGAGACAGTAAAGCAGATCCCCAGGGAGTCCTTCCGTCCCGGCTGTCTTTTGCTGCTCCCTGTTCATGCGTTCACCTCCTTCTCAGCTCTTCCTTCCCCCATCATATGTGGATTCTGGGGATGATACATCTATGCCAAGTGAATCTTTTCACTGGCACCCTTTCACTGGTGCTGTGGATGGGAGGCAGTGTCATGGTCCCATGCACCCCTTCTGAAAACAGCCAGATAGTAGTATATCCTTCCAACCCTTCATATTTCACTGATTCTAAGATGCCCACTTTTTTTTTTTCACATTTTAACTTCTCCAAAGCAGGGGTCCATCTTAAATTTCATGTTGTGTTATCATTGGGTAGTTTGGTTTCTTGTTTCTTACTAGTAGATAAAATAATGGTGCATCTTAGGGCATTGTAGATTCAAAGAAGTAGGAAGGAATCAGAAGGCCAGTGGATGACTATGGTATAGTTTGGATATTTGTCCCCACCCAGATCTCATGTTAAAAGGTAATCCTCAGTGTTGGAGGTGGGGCCTGGTGGGAGGTATTTGGGTCATGGGGGTGGACCCCTCATGAATGGCTTGAGCCATCCCTTTGGTGATAAGTGAACTCGCGCTCTGAGTTCACACAAGATCTGATCTTTGAAAAGTGTGTGGCACCTCCCCCCACCCACTCACTCTCTCGCGCTTCGTCTTCCACCATGAGTAAAAGCTCCCTGAGGCCTCCCCAGAAGCCGAGCAATGTCAGTACCATGCCTCCACCTCCTGGGTTCAAGCGATTCTCCTGCCTCAGCCTCCCGAGTAGCTGGGATTACAGGCACACACCACCACACCCGGCTAATTTTTGTATTTTTAGTAGAGATGGGGTTTTGCCATTTTGGCCAGGCTGGTCTCAAACTCCTGACCTCAGGTGATCTGTCTCAGCCTCCCAAAAGTGCTGGGATTACAAGCGTGAACCATCACACCCAGCCTAAACCTATTTTCTTATAAATTACCCAGCCTCGGGTATTTCTTTATAGCAGTGCAAGAACAGCCTAACAGACTGCTTTCAAGATGATTTCAAATCCTGAGATGTCCTTTGAGACTCTGTTCAGGGCCAGGTGCTATGGAGTAGGCAGATGTGTGGAGGGAACCACCTGCCCTGATGTCTCCCAGTTCCAACACTTTCTTCTGGGGACGCTTATGCCACCTGATATTGTTTGCCATCTGTCCCTGATAATTTACTTTTCCTTCCCCGCTTCTCTGGAAACATCACCCTCAGCTGGGAGTTTGTTGCCCTACCATTTAAATGCTGGCATCCCATTTTCTCCCTAATCACTCTCTCCTGGGCTTTTTAACACATTCGTCTCATTTGTTCGGTTGTTTTTCTGATCTTTGGGTCATTTTGGTTGTTTGGGTGACCCTGAAGCTCTTGTGTGATTCAGAGGCTTAAATTCTCAAGGGTCCAGGTATAAGAGTACTTTTGGCTAAATATTGTCTCTTCAACATGATAGAAACCTCCATGTTCTGTGCAGTAGGCATATTCCCTTCACTGCGAGAGTTTGGGGTTCCTGTGGGTTTCATCTCTGGTCCCCCATAGCCCAGTGCCATCCCATGCCCCTTCTCCCCCAGCCCTCCTGGTTTGGGGCACTGCCTCTCTTGGCTGTCACCATTCTACTTTTAATTTACTCTGGGGATGCAGTGCGTGCCAGCTGCTTCTTCCCTGGATAAATTGGACATTCCACCTCAGAGCAAGCTTGTTCTCACAGTTTCTGAAGACTTCTTTCCCCTCTCACTTTTTATCCCTTAGCTGGTTTCCTCAGAAAGTTCTGAGGGTTTTTTTCCCTTGGTATTCTTCCTCTTGAAAAAAAGAGAGAGAGAGAGAAGGGTGCCACTAGCCAAACTTCCCAAGAAAGTTTCTTTTTTAGAAAAATTTCTGCCTCTGTCACCAGTCTTGTGAAAGTCCCTTCAGTATTTCTGTTAATAGGGTTTTTCTATCCTTTAAGAAAATGGGATTTATTTTGGTTTTATGAAGGGTCAGAAAAGCTCTTGTTGGCCAGAACAGAAACTGTCTCCATTGTATAGGGAAATATGTTCCAAGCTCCAAACCACAACTTACAAATGAACTTTTGGACTAAGACCAGTGTGTGAAGTGAGGAGTCCGTCTCCGCTGAGCTCTGAAATGGAAATGCTGGTGTACTGGAGTTCAGGCTGAAAGACTCACATGCTGATTTCAAGTGCGTGGTCTGAAAGAGTCAACCCACCAACTTGGGCCCCTTACCTCCGGAAACTTTTTTTTTTTTTAATTATACAATTAAGGCTGGGCACTGTGGCTCACGCCTGTAATCCCAACACTTTGGGAGGCTGAGGTGGGCAGGTCCCTTGAGCCCAGGAGTTCAAGACCAGCCTGGGCAACATGGCGAGAATCCATCTCTACAAAAAATACAAAAATGAGCCTATCGTGGTGGCATGCGCCTGTAGTCCCAGCTTCTCAGGAGGCTGAGGTGGGAGGATCACCTGAGCCCGGGATGCAGAGGTTACAGTGAGCCATGATTGCACCACTGCACTTTAGCCCAGGTGACAGAGTGAGACCCTGTCACAAAAAAAAAAAAAAAAAAAAAAACACACTTATGAATTATTTAAAAAAAAAACAGCTTCCACAGGGGCATGGAGTACAGAAAGTGAAGCCCCTCCTGCACCCTGCCTCTCCCCCAACATTCATGCAGCTTGACCTCATTCTGTTTAAGGGTCAAGAGGGTTCCATTGTTTTGGTTCAACCAAAACCCATTCAGTGAGTCCCAGAGACCACTTTTAGCCCTGGGAAAAACTGGCCCTGGATTCCCACTAGGCATCTGAAAGACCCTGGTTTTGGCTGCTAGATTGCCTTTCATCTGCAGCCCTCTCCCCTCCGCTCCATCACAAAAAGGCAGCCTCAAATTTCCTGTAAAGAAGAGTACCTCTCCCCGTTCTCAGCAGTGCGGCAGGATTCATTCTAGTCATATGTTCTCTGAACGTTATTGAAGTTGTTTTTCTGCAAGCCTACAGTGTGTGTGGCGGTACGCTCAGCCCAGTGAGGGAGGCAGAGCAAAGCAGTTGCTCTCTCTCAAGAAACTTACAGACTCATCAGAAAATAAGAATATACCCATCAGAATAGCACCCTTCAGCAAGGCAGGTGTGCGTATCAGGATCCTAAAATGTTATGACGTTTGACCTTAGTATTGCATTTCTGGGCACATAAACTGAGTAAGCAAACATTAGGCACACAGATTTATATACAAGGATTTTCATTACTCTGTTGTTGATAAAAGTGAAAAATTGAAGGTGGCCCATAGTTCCAAAGATAGGAGACTGGTTAAGTAATTTGTGATATATCCATTCAGTGGCATATTATACAGCTGGGTGAAGCCAAGCTTTCAAAGTCAATGATGAGGCCAGGCATGGTGGCTCACGCCTGTAATCCCAGCACTTTGGGAGGCCAAGGCAGGTGGATCACCTGAGGTCAGGAGTTCAAGACCAGCCTGGGCAACATGGTGAAACTCTGTCTCTACTAAAAATACAAAATTAGCCGGGCGTGGTGGCACATGCCTGTGATCCCAGCTACTTGGGAGGCTGAGGCAGGAGAATTGCTTGAACCTAGGAGGCAGAGTTTGCGGTGAGCTGAGATCATACCACTGCACTCCAGCCTGGGCAATAGAGTGAGACTTTGTCTCAGAAATAAATAAATAATAAACAAAAAAAGACAATGATGACATGGGAAAATACCATAAAATATTCAGTAAACCATGTTGAATACTGACTGTAATATCCGAATTAATTTTTCCCAACATTTTATTATAAAAATATTCAACACATAGCATAGTTGAAAGAATTTTGCAGTGAAATCTTCCTTATAACTACCACTGGCTGTATCATTACCATTTTATTATATTTGCTTTATCATCTATACCCCCTCTTCTTCATCCAATAATGCATCTGATTTTTAAATGCATTTTAAAGTAAATTTCAGGCATCAGCATGCTTTCCCCTTGATACTCCAGCATGCATATCATTAACTAGTGTTAACTATTTGGTTTTTTGTTTTGAGGAAAAAACTACATACAATGAAATGTACAAATGTTAACTATACCTTCTCTGAGTTTTGACAAATGGATACTCTCATGAAACCAAAATCCCTATTAAGATATAGAACATTACCAATTATTTTTACTACTAAGCACACATACTTATTTGTATATGTCTATATCTGTGCAATGGATTCCAAGGCTGATTTTATTTTCTTCGCTGTATTCTTTACGTTCTAAATGGTGTGAGTACATCTATTTGCTCTTTTATTTAATGGGTATTCATTTATCATGTAGTGTGTGCCAGGCTCTGCCCTAAATACAGGGGCTCCAGGGGTTAACAGGACTGCAGAATTCCCTGCCTTTATGGCACCTACGATCTAGTAGGGGCAAGATGAGTGAACAAAAGATAATGCAGCAGGGAGATAGTGAGTGAGGGGCTGTGAGTGGTCAAGGGAGACTGAATGATCTGAGGAAACAGCCAGTGAGGGTCAGGAGAGTCTAGGGGACCTGGGGACCAGCAGGTCCAAGGACCCTGAGGCAGGAAGGGGAACATGATAGGATGGGAGGTCAGAGGGGAAGGCAGAAGCCAAGCCATACAGGGCCTTGTAGGTGATGTGAGGAGTAAGGACTTTATCCTGGTGTGGTGAGAAGCCATTAGAGGGTTTTAATCAGGAGAGACATGGTCTGATTTCTGTTTTTAAAAGCTCTGCTCTGTGGAGAATCTGCTCTTCTGGGGTAAAGGTAGAAGCAAGGAAGTCAGAAAGGGAGGCTTGCTGGGATAGTAATGGATGTGGTTAGCAGCTGTGAAGGTAGAGCTGGCTCTACTTCCTGAAGGATTAAAGGTGGGATGTGGGCAAGAGAGGCGTCAAGGAAGATTCTTAGGTTCTTTGTCTAAGCAACTGGGTGAATGATGGTGGTATAACTGCGATGGGCAGACTTGTGTAAGAAGCAGGCTCTGGGGAGGAGAGAAATCAGTAGTTCCGTTCTGGACATGTTGAATGCAAAGTGGAAACTTCACCTTTCAAAGCTTTGCTTGGAGAAGTCAGGCAGGCAGTGGCTGGGTGAGCACTGGAGGAAGGGAAGGGGCCAGAACTACTCCAAGTTGTTGGTGCACAGAAGGTGCAGGGGCATCTGCAATGCCCTTGGGGGCAGGTGTGTTTTTGAATTCAGAATTATTCAGACTTTGGAAAAGTAAGCGATTTACACTCACTGAGGTCTGGGGCGTCACCCGTCATCAAACACATAAGGTATTTCTGTAGCAAATCGTAATCTTCACACTTAAACAGATTAATAAAGACTAGAAATAGCCTCACATCAGTTCAGGTCAGGTGTTGTTATGAAGGCAGTTTAGTCACCAAATTAGGTAAAACTTGGTTTCAGAGCTCTTGAGTTTCTGAATTGCAGAAAATTAGCAATCCCCTCCCTAGTCTCAATTTCTACTCCCCAAATGCAAATACTTTGAAAAAATTTTTCACTGTTCTTTTCTGTTTACTTCTATAATGTAAAGTAACTGGGTTTTCCTGCCATCTCAAGATTCTTAAAAGCTTTATATTATCTACTAACTTGCCACCATGAAAAGTGAGGGCTTATTTCTTCAATAGGCCCTCCGCACTGCACACCCCTTTTCCATGCAGCCTTCCAATATAGTCACATGGCCATTTTTCCCTAAATCAGCATTAGGGGCTTATATTATTATGATCATGTGAGTATTACTCACAGCTGAATGACCTGCCATACTATTATTACATGTCCTTTCTTAAACAACTCTGATTTCTTCAGTCTTTTGCAGAGAAGAAGCAAAGGATACCAGGCTAGAAGGTTATACAGAGTTCCCACCAAGCTTCCCGTGCCTAGCCCTCCCCAAATCCCTGTTCTCAAGGGTAGCCTTTCTGGGCTTTGGGGGCTAAAATCAGCCCATGTCAATGCCCCCCACTTCACCCCACCCACTAACTGTTCAGCTAAGTCATTTACCATTTATCCAACTGCTCTGCAGCAGCATCCAGAATTTTACTGGCATCTTGGGTCTACTCTCATCTCCTATATTGTAGGACTATCACATTGTTCTGGTAGTTTACGCTTTTTAAAATTAAATTTACTGTCATTTTTTGTGGGGCTTCAGGAGAGAGTAGAGATAGACATAGTTTATCAACCTGCCATGTTTAACAAAAAGCATCCCAGAGCACTTTTCATAGTTCCTCGGCCACGACCTTTTCATAGTGGGTGTCAGCAGATGTTCCTTATGTAATGATTTTGTCCACCTGTTGCCCAGCTCAGCCCACAGAGTTGGAAATTGGAAATTTGGAAGCGCTGTTACAACAAATTGCTTTCTAGGCATTTTAAATCTCCCAGGGTTTTCCCAGAGCAATTTAGGAGACCTCCTGAATGAGCCTAATGTGCTTTCAGCCTTTCTCGCTACAGTGAAGAGACTACATGGCATTTGCATTTATACAGCTATTTTGAAGTAGAATTCTTCATGTAACCAGGGTAGCATAAAGGGCAGGCATTGGTCAGGCAAGGTGGAGCTTGGTCACCAACAAGTGTGTACACTGCACAACTTACTTTTGCTCTCTAGGCCCCAGTCACCCCATCTATGGTAAAGGTGGACTGGAGCACCTCATTCTTTATCCAAACTTTACACAGAGCCCTCTGTATAAAACACAAAAAGAGGAACTGTTGCGGTTGAAGAAGGGGCAGATGCCCCCAGAATGAACTGAGATACTTCCAAGGTATCCCAGACTCCTGGGAACATAGATTGAGAAGCACTGGACTTGAAGATGTATCTAAAGTCTCAATAGGACAGCTCTGTGAACCCTGCCTTTTCAAATGCTTACTGCTCTGCAGAAGTGAAACACTCTTTGCAGCTGGGGTCCCAGGAAGTGCAGCCCCTGCCTGTCTCTGGGGCCACTGGACCCGACATGGCATAGCAGGCACTGTCCTAATCTCCCTTTCCTGGCACAGAAGTGGAAGCGGGAATGTTGGTTCTAGCTGCCTCTTAGAGAAGAGAGAGCTGTGTTGATTTATGGGTTAAGAGCCCTGGGATGGGAATCCTCCCAACACAGGCTCTGTAAGAATACAGGAATTTGTTTTCCCACATCATTTGCTTTTGATTTACTGTTTTGATGTGGGGCTGCTTGATGACTCAGATGTTATCTTCCACTGCCAAATCACACGTTAGGTATGTATAACATTTCCTACACAGTGACATCTTATCCTCTTCCACAGTCATCGATGGCCATACCCCACACCTGCCATGGGGCAGGGCTGGGTGGGAGGGGGAATTAAACAACTCTTCTAGTCACAGGTATGGGGCAGTGGTTTTCAAAACCGTTGTCTTTGTTGTTGATGTTGTTGTTTGAAGGATAGAATCATTTTCCAAAGAAAATCTTAGGCCAAAGCCGAGTCAGTAAAACAGATAAACATGGAACCCCTGCTCAAGTTGAAGAGTGGGATGAAGTGAAATCAAGACTCCAGCCCCTCTTCCAGCTCTGCCATAGAGGCTCCAGTTATAGGGACAGACCACCAGGTCATTTCTGGATCTACCTCCTATACTTGTCGTGACCTAGTAGGATAAATAACTGAGCCTCCCAGGGCCTTCTTGTCCTCATCTTTAAAATGGGGCTGTCGGGGGGTGGGGTAACATCTACCGCTGTTAGCTTTGAGTGAGGCACTTCGTGTGTCCCCAGTGACAAGGAGGCTTCTTATTACTGCCTACTTAGAAGGCTTGCCCCCAAAGGGTAAGCCTTGAGCCCCACAACAGCTTTCCTGCAGGGCATGTTTTAGAAAACCTGATTTGCACAGTTTGCAACAACTACTGTTTTCTTTTCAACCTCTTCTTTCCAGAGAAGGTCCTTGTAAGGTCGTAGTAACATCCAGTTGTTAAGTGCTTGTGATTTTGCTTGGAATGTAAACAATACTCTGGCCAGTTCGAAAAGGAAGTTTTATATTTTCTCCTCTGTCTTTGGAAGCAGCCTTACTTTAGTAAATGCATTTTGATAATGCATGCTGAAATCTATGATTTTGGTTACGTTGAAGATGGGGACCCTGGCAGTAGTGTGGATCTTCTCAATGAGTGTATATTTGTGGGTGTTTTGTAGCTGTTAATTACATTAAATAAATCACCATAAAATTGCCCCAGTATTTCCCCTCCTTCCTCCATGCTGGCCCATAGGAGCTTTCTCTCTGAGTGGGAAATGGCTGGTTTTTTGTTGTTGTTGTTTGTTTGTTTTTTGAGACAAAGTCTCACTCTGTTACCCAGGCTGGAGTGCAATGAGTGCAATGGCCTGATCTCGGCTCATTGCAACCTCCACTTCCCGGGTTCAAGTGATTCTCCTGCCTCAGCCTCCCGCGTAGCTGGGACTACAGGCGTACACCGCCACACCCAGCTAATTTTTTTGTTTTGTTTTGTTTTGTTTGTATTTTTAGTAGAGATGGCGTTTCACCATATTGGCCAGGCTGGTCTCGAACTCCTGACCTCAAGTGATCCACCCGCCTCGGCCTCCCAAAGTGCTGGGATTACAGGCATGAGCCACAGCGCCTGGCCCAGAAATGGCTGTTTTTTCACTTCACTATTTGAGGACTGAGCAGGCAGCCTGTCAAATGTATTGATTGCCTTCTCCAAGTTGGAGATTGGGAGCTACATATTTGCTTATCTTCCCTAGTGAAAAAGCAAATAAGACTGCTTATGTAGTATTTAAACTTGCTTTTCATTTACCCTGTCAAAGGCATTATCCCATGAAGACATAATTTGAGAAGTATCTTCATAGAAAATAGCTCTCATTGCATAAGCCACGAATACCCTTGCCGGTGGAGTCCATGTATTGCTTCTTTAGAAATTGTCAGTGCTCACAGCTCTCATCTCCCTCAGTGAATTTTCTAGTTTCCAAACCCTGTACTTTTTCTCCCACCAGCTCTTTCTTCCCCTTAAGCTCTGCCTCCAACAAACTGTGGACTGTGTGCATTTAGCTTCAGCCGCTTCTTCTATAAAATGAGAATAATAATGGTTTCTCCCTCAGAAACTTTTTGCATGGAAAAAACATGATATTGCTTACAAAGTGCTTAGTACAGTAGTTGGCATAGAGTATGTGTTTGATAAAGAGTAGTCATTATTTCTCTTTGTTGCCTCCTCAGTTCTTACATTCATATTCACCTGTCTCCCTGACCATATTTACCTGGTTTATCTGGGACTTTGTTGTATTTTCCTCATCCCATGGGATTAAAAGCAAGCACAGCCCCTTTCCAAGATGCTGTGTGTGCCTGGAGCCTTTCTGGTTCAAGATCTTCTATGGACAACTCCACGCCTTGGGCTTCCTCCAGGTCATTCTCCCTGTCCTTCAGGGATGGGAAGCATTGATGTCACCTGGCTGTCTTCCATATCAGCAGGACTCTGCTTGGTTCTGAATACCATGTTCCTTAACTACTTGTGCGGTAAAAATGTAATTTATGCCCTCTAAACCCCAATCCTAAACTGTGAGCCACATACAAGGAAGCAATATGGCAAGGGCAGTTAAGAACCTAGGTTTGGGGCCACACTGCCTGGGTCAATCCCTGACCCTTGGGGCAAGTTATGTAATTTTTTTTTGTGCCTTGGTTTTCTCATCTATCAAATAGGGATAAAAATTCTGATCTGTATTTCTGAAGAGTGCATTTCAAGCACTCTGAAAACAAAGTTGTTTTTTTCCCCTAAATTTGAGGCACACTCACTTGGCATCAAAGTCTGCCCTGAACTGACATATGACTATTTATTATGCACTTTATCCAAATTAGTGTGATTATTCCTATGTTTCACTGCAGAAATATTAGTGTTTCTGATTATAGGATGCAGCCCGACTGCTGGGGTGTTATATAATGTACACCATATGACCTTACTAAAACCTGATAAATTCAATTTGGGAAAACCGCTAAGCCCAAGAGCTTTGGATAAGGGATTGTGGATCTATAGTAGCTACTTCATAGGGTTGTTGAAAAAATTAAACAAGATACAGTCATCCTTAGTGTACACGGAGAATTGCTTCCAGGACCCCTGGGTATACCAAAATCCGTGCTTACTCACATCCCTCAGTCGGCCTTGCGGAACCCGAATATATGAAAAGTCAGCCTTCTGTGCAGGCGAGTTTCGCGTCTCACAAATACTGTATTTTCAACCTCATTTGGTTGAAAAACTTTGGTATATAAGTGAACCCACGCAATTCAAACCCATGGTGTTCAAGGGTCAACTATATTTTGCATAAAACTCTTAGAATGGTCTCTGAACTGTGAATACTCAATAAACATTTGCTATTATTCTCCTAAAGACATAAAAGAGTACTGTGTCCATGAGAATGAGTGGTTTATTTTACCACAATAAAAATGTTTGTTCTCTTTTTAAGTGAATGGTTTAAATGTTTAATGAATGATATAAAAATGAATTTTACTGCCTGGATCTAAAGGAAGTTTGCTGTTTGTTTTGGAAAGAGGCTCCAAATCCAACAAGAGAAGTCAGTTTCAGCAAATATGGATGCCACTTTGACTGTCAGATTTTTTTCTGTATTCTTGACCCAGAGCTTGCTTATGCCAGCAAAGACAAAGTCCCCATCCTTTCCTTTTCAACCTCGCCTTCCGTTCTGCATACATTAAACACAGGTTGGAGTGGAATCCAAGGTGGCCTTACTCTGAGATGTTGTGCTTCCTGGACACCTGTAGTTCAGGTGGTCCCTGCTGTCTTGTGTCTTTTTCATACCTTTGTCCTCGATGGCAAACCCTATCAGCTCTTCCTTCTATATCCCAAAGGTAAAATATTTGTAAGTCTCTTGTAAAATATTACAGCTACTATCTTTCTCAACATTTTTCATCCCCAGTCTCAAGCTTTTGCCAAAATCATCTACCATTCAGACTTCTCTGTTCACCTGTATAAAAACCATGGGAAGGTCCTATTTCTCCACCGTCCAGCCTCTTTCTCATTTAGACCTGGTCTGGGTCTAACCCTCCTTGTCTATTTGATTATTATTGCTTTGTTTTTTTCTTGGTGGCCATGTTGTTTTATCTTCTTTGACGATCCTGTGTTTTCTTCCATATTGCATTCTTCTGCAAAATAGTCACAATTCGCATTCCTCTGTGTCTGGCAAATCACACGACTCCCTTATTGCACATTTTTCCAAATGTCTCCATTTTTTAGGTATATGTCTATGTAATAAAATGCTATTTTCTTAGCACAGTGCTAAATAATATTACAGTCCAGTAATTCAAGTTTGGATGATACCACCAACATTGGCAGAGAACCCACATTTGCACATTAGAACCATGCAGTCATAGAATTGGACAGTTGGGAAGGACTCCAACTCCTTGTTTTATAGATGAAGCAACTGAGACCTGGAGATCAAAGTGTCTTGCTCAACCAAACACAGTTGGCTGGTGACAGACATTGAGCCAGAACCCAGTTCTCCAGGCTAGTGTTCTTATTAAACTTTTTATGTGCTTTTTTCCCCCAAAGTAATATATGTACAGTTTAAAAGCCAAGTTGTACTAAAAACTTAATTCGATAGCAGTCCCTTGCCCTGTCTCCACCCACTGCTAGTCCTGTCTCCCTAGAGGCAACCACTTTTCACTCTTTTAGCTGTTTCTTCTAGTATTTACTCCATATCTCTATGAAGGGTATATATATGAGTACTTCTTCATTTATTGGTTTTAGGTATTTAGGATCTCTCTGAACCTTCCATCACATACCGGAGGGTTTGGCTGTCACACATCTCCACCCCCTTTCCTTCCTCCATCCCTTCCCTATGGCTTCTCCATTCTCAGTGAAGGTATGTGGTTACATCAAGCTTGTAAATATCAAGTATCTGAATCTATCCAGTTTCTAAGTCAGATAACAAGCTCAGAAAATGAGAGACACTGTACATCCAAATTTATTTGGTTTCTGGGTTTCAGATGTGAGTAGTGGAATTTCAAATGATGAGGAACAGATTCCAGAAAAGTATCCAAATCTGTTCCCTTCTAAAAGATGAAGGCTAAGTGTTTGGATAGTGAGAGGCATCTATACTGTTCACTTACAGAGCCAAGGAGTATTTATTTCCTTGTGTCTTAAAAACATGCTTATTGAGTCTGTCTTTGTCTACCAATATTAGGCAATATTGGCAATTCCACTTCCTCTCGTATGTAGGTTTTTGCTTGTCCTAAAATTATTGCCTCATGGTTTTTACTTGCATTCTTACCTATATGTTTATCCTTAATTTTGGCCACTAGATTGGGTATATCCTGTCACTATTTTTGGCCCAGCTGGTCAGACATACTGAATAAACCCATCAATTCCCCTGTATTTTCTGGAGCCCATTAGCCCCTCAGCCTACTGTGCTGCTGCTCTGTGACAACAGCTTCCCTCTTCATTGTCTTGGGAAGTCCACTGACTGGAAGCCTGTCTTCGTCCTGCTCAATTTACTCCCTCTTTTGCTAGGACTAATCTTCCAGGGGCATCCTACATGAAAGGTAAATTTTTCGAGTCTTCAAAATATGGAAATGTCTTGGATCTGTCCTCAGACTTGAGTAGTAATTTGGTGGCTACAGAACATTCGAAGTTGGAAGTAATTTTCTCTCGGGATTTTAAAGACATTTTCGTATTGTCCTCTGGCTCTAGTGTCACTCTTAATATGAGATGCCAGTCCTGTGTGAGACCACTTTCGTTCTCTGAAAGCTTTTAGGATCTTCTCTGTATCACTGTTGATCTGAAATTACTTAATAATATGCCATGGAGGTTTTTTTGTTTTTTTTGTTTTTTTGGTTTTTTTTTCTGAGACGGAATCTCACTCTGTCGCCCAGGCTGGAGTGTAGTGGCGTGATCTCAGCTCTCAGCTCACTGCAAGCTCTGCCTACCAGGTTCACGCCCATGGAGGTCTTTTTTTCTTTCTTTGGGTTGGGCACTCCACTGGTGGGCCCTTTTAATTTGGAAATGCATATTCTTCAATTCTGGAAAACGTTCTTTTACTGATGGTGGTTTGTTTTGTTTTGTTTAATTTCTTCCTCCCCATTCACTTGGTTCTCTCTTTCTAGAATTCCTTTTGTCAGATATTGGACCTTATGGATTCTAAAACTCTATCAGTTTCTACTTTCTGGTTGCTTTTGTTTTCTTTTTTGAAGGCTCTTGTAAGCCTTCTAGTAAAATTTTTATGTCACCTATCATATTTTTAATTTCCAAGAGCTCTTGATTGTTTTCTGCTTTTTTTCTTACCGTTGCATCCTGGCTTTGGTTTCTCTCTCTGAGGACATTAATAAGTGTTTTTGAAGTTCTCTTCTACTCATTGTGGAGCTTCCATATTCCTCTATTTCTGGTCATTGTGTCTCAGTCCCTTTCAGGTGGGTGCTTTCTTTAAATGTCTGGTGATTCTTGGCCATTCATATTTAAGAGTGAGGCACTACAAGCGGCTTGGAGGTTCAGGGTGTTTTAGTGGAGCTTTTTACTGGTGGCCCATTGTAAAGGGGGATTACATTGCGAACTCATCATTTCTTTAGAGAATTTTCAGTTGCCAGCATGTGGAGGCATTTTCTTAGAAGAATTCCTCTCTGTTTTTTCTGAGATGAATTCTCCCCTTTCCTGCCTGGAGGGTGCTCTAAGAGCAGATGGAGGCAGAGACCCAAGGGCATCACGCCATGAGAGTGGCTACCCTCAGTCCATCCACTCTGTTTAGCCTGCCCATCACCTCATCCCTTCACCATGCCTCCTGTCCCCTGGTCTGGATCCTCTTCTAACCCATTTCTCCAGTAAACAAACCTTCAGACTCTCAAGCAGTCTCCCCTCACATTACCCCTGCCATCTGAAGTACACAGTGCCTTCAGCTCCCAGGCCTCCCAAGGGTTATATCCCAGGCGGATATACTCACTTTGCATCCAAACACCTTTCTGTAGACACATAGATCACTGTTTCCTCCACTCTGCCCAGTCAGCAATCACTCCTCACCTGTCTTCCAAAAACTTGTGCTTGTTTGCTGATATCTCCCATTTCCATTGTCTTTGCACTCTTTTTCACTTCTTTACCATCATTTTAGGGGTGTCTTGGTCAAGAGAAAAGATAAAATTGAGGAGTAACCATTAATCCACCATTCATTCAGCCAATCAACAGATAGTGGAACCAAGTGGGTTCAAGGCACTGCTGGGGATGGAGCAGTGAACAAATCAGACAATAATTCCTTCCTTCTTAAAACTTCCAATATAGTGTTTATTGGAAGTACCATGCTCTTGAATGCCACAGAGTAGCAAGTCTAGCAACATAAACCTGTAAAGAGAAGCTTGGGCCTGTTACGATTCAAGAACCAATGTGCAGACACCTGTGAACCCATATGCTTACTTGAACCTTTGCTGTTTGTAAGTGATCACAAATGATACTGGAAATGGGGTTGCCTCTGCTGTATGAGCTGGGAGTCATCAAGTTTGCAAAGCACCGGAATAGCCTTTTACAACAAAAGATGATTCATGTCAGCCTTCGACTTTGTAGGAGATAGAAAACACCTTCTGCTACTCTAGAAAATCAGGATTACCACTTCACAAGGTTGTGGTTTAATCTGAAGAATACAGACCAATCAAAGTTCCTGACCAAAAGTAACTAATAATATATAAAAAAAAAAGATAAAGGGCCAGAGGATCTATTAATATCCAGTATTACTAAGACTCTTACTAGCTTAGAGCTGTGGCTTCCAAGCTATTTTAATCATGCACCCTTATCAGTAAAAATTTTTGGAGCTGGAACCCAAGAGTATGTGTATTTAATTATAAATTACAGGCACATACTAGTCTAATACATTAGTGATACTATGAAACAAAATTTAAAAGTTAAAAGGGCAAGCTAAAAATAACTAGAATTAGAAGTTTTAATATGTTTCCCCATCCTAATAGATCATCTTGGGCATATAAAGCTCACTTAGAAACAACTCACTGGGAGAATGGAAATGAGGACTTCATCATACCATCCACCATTGCTTAGCTATGAGATACTGGGCAAGCTACTTAATTCTAAGCCTCAGTTTCCTTATTTGTAAAGTGATGATAAAAATACTACAGTTTCCCTGGCTTTCTCATAGGGTGGCTTTGAGGATGAAATGAGCTCTGTAGGTGTTTTATAAACTGCAAGGCGCTCAGCAACATGCAAACTCAATTGTGTGACCAGTTAGCCACCTCCATGCCCCAGCCAATAACTTCTCCCTGAGTTTATTCCACCACCCCAGATATCCTTCCTGCAGGTCATAAGAAGTAATGATATGAAGGTGGACAAATGAAGCAGTGAAAGTCTCTCATCCTTACTTAAAAAGAGAGACAAAACCATAAAGCAACTCAAGCCCAAATTCTGCAGCTAGTCAGTACCATCCTCCCCATTCACAGGAGAGTACCTTTCTCCCTACAGCTCCAAGGGTGTTATGTTTTCCACACTATAGATGTTATGGATTTATTTTTGGAGACAGGGTCTTGCTGTGTTGCCTACGCTGCCTTAAACTCCTGGACTCAAGCAATCCTCCCACGTCAGCCTCCCAAGTAGCTGGAGCTACAGCTGTGTGCCACTGTGCCCAGCTGACATTATGGATTTTGAGAAAGTAAATCTAATGTTGAGAAGCAGCAATGTTGTTCCTAAGACTCGAAGAATTTCAGTGTGTCCAGCTGAAGTATAGGGAAGGGCTCTATGACCTCAGCAAGACAATTATGTGAGCTGCCTGGTGGCAAGTCACTAAGCCCTACAGCAGTGTCACTGAAAGGTGTCTGGGGCTTACACACTTGGAGTATGTGCAATGTCACCGTATAGCAAAACTGCATTTCTGGCGTCAACCAAAGTAGAGGATTAATTATGCAAAGGGAAAATAAGATGTTCCAAGCACCAGTTAATGGAAGTGTTGTGAGCACAGGAGCAACAATCACAGTTAACTGTACTGCACACTTGCTTTATGCCAGCCTGTGCAAGGTGTGCCACGTGTGATCCCATTTAATCCTCACTGTTTCCATTTCCATTTTGCAGTTAAAGAAACTGAAGGTGAGAGAGGTTAAGTAGCTTGCTCACAATCATGGTGGAGCCACAATTCAAATTCAGATTGCTCTGTCTCCAAAACCTATACCTGAAACCACCCTACTCTTCCACCTATCAAATGAGTTCTATATTTTCATCTTTGTTAGTGACTCCTCTCTCTGATACCCATATAATCAATCTTCTACGCCATTCAACAGGACAAAACTGGAAGGAGACTAGCGATCTCCTTTGCTAGCCACTCTCCTGAGGTTAGAAACCCAGACTCACTGCACAGGATCTTAAAGCAGCAGCAGCAGGTGTGTGTTAGTCAGTTTTTTTGCATGACTATAAAGGAATAACTGAGACTTGATAATTTATAAAAACAGAGGTTTCAGCCAGGCGTGGTGGCTCACGCCTGTAATCGCAGCACTTTGGGAGGCTGAGGCAGGTGGATCACCTGAGGTTGGGAGTTCAAGACCAGCCTGACCAACATGGAGAAACCCCATCTCTACTAAAAATACAAAATTAGCCAGGTGTGGTGGCACATGCCTGTAATCCCAGCTACTCAGGAGGCTGAGGCAGGAGAATCGCTTGAACCCGGGAGGCAGAGGTTGCACTGAACAGAGATCACGCCATCGCACTCCAGCCTGGGCAACAAGAGCAAAACTCCGTCTGAAAAAACAAACAACAGCAACAAAAAAACAGAGGTTTCATTGGCTTACAGTTCTGCAGGCTGTACAGGAAGCATGGCACCAACACCTGCTCGGCATCTGGTAAAAGCCTCAAGAAGATTACAATCATGGCTGAAGCCAAAGCAGGAACAGGCATGTCACATGGTGAGCGTGGGAGCAAGGGGGTGGAGGGTAGATCCCAGACTTTTAAACAACCAGATCTCACATGAACTGAGTGATAACTCACTTATCACTGAGGGGATGGTGCTAAACCATTCATGAGGGATCCACCCCCATGATCTCATCACCTCTTAATAGGGCCCACCTTTAACACTGGGAATCACATTTCAACATGAGATTTGGAGGGGACACACATCCAAACCATATCAAGGTGATATGTTGGTTTATTATAACTGAGTCTTCCAAGGACATGGAGGGAAATTTGCAATTTAAAAAAACCCAACCCTGCCCTTTTACTGGAAACTGGAGTGCAAGTAAGAAAGCATTAGCCCGCAGAAGGCAGCTACATGGCCGAGCTTTGTTGTGCTGAGAACCACAGCTCTCTGTCCAGCCAAGCTGCAGCCTCATCAAGGGGCTGGTGAGCCTTGGAGGTCCTGCTCCAACTTTAATACCTTCCCCCCACTGCCCAGCATGTTCCTCACCTCATACCCATCCCACAGTGCTCACTCTTCACTCCTTCCAAAAAGCCTTACGCTCTAGAAAGACACTAAGTTATCAGTCATCTATACCCCAGTATGAATATTAAGCCAATATATGACTTCCTGGTGATAGGTACACTTTGATGATTTTCTTGAATATTAGTTTGAAAGGCTTTGCTTCTATTGCTGTGACCTACAGGCATCAGGAACAGATGGGGTGAAGGACATCTGAATGAGGCACACACTTTTTTTTTTTTTTTTTGAGGAATAAACAGTCTTTACTGGGCTCAGATCAGGAGTCCATGGGTCTTGAGAGCTTCTGTGTATTTGTCAGTTTCTTCTCCACGTTCTTTTCACCCAGTTTCCATAGCCTCATGAGCTGTTTCTTCTTCCGATAGTGGATCTTGGCTTTCTCCTTCCTCTTCTCCTTCAGGGTAGATGCCACTGCCAGGTACTTACAGCAAACCTTGTGAGCCAGGCGCCCCACGTAGGCAAAGTTTCTTGTAGGCTGCATGACTTTGAGGGCAGCAGGAACCACCATCCGCTTTTTCATGTCATAGGGCGGTGGGATGCCGTCAAACACCTTGAGGCGCTCCAGGGCGGCCCGGCCTCGCTTTGTCTTGTGGGGCAACATGCCTCGAGGTCCGCCGGAAGGTGCGGCTAGAGGCCCGGAAGTGGTAGGGGCCTCGGGAAGGGTTGGTGTTCATCTGCTTGCGGAGGAAGACCAGGTATTTCAACTTGTTTCTGTAGAAATGGCCAGAAATGATGATGCCCTCACAGCGTACGACCTCCACCTTCCGGCCCAGCAGTACCTACTTAGCCACGATGGCCGCCAGGCGGCCCAGGAGATGGCCTCGACCATCAAGCACCAGGACCTGCCCCTCCGCCATCTTGTCATAGGGCGGTGGGACACTCCGCCCCTGGGAAAGGACACTCTTTTTTTTTTTTTTTTTAATCCCAAATACAAGTTAATGCATTTTGCTTTGCTATAATTTTAAATTTTTTATTGTTAAATATCCAGCATATACAGATTTTTTTAAAATAGCCAACCCAGATACAGAAAGCTTCATAAAACAAATGTACAAACTCGTATGAGGCTATCACTCTTTGCAGGGTTACCAAGATGCCATTTGTGAACCCCTCCCAGTGACTTATCCCCTCTGTGCAAGATTAACTTTGATCCTGAAATTTAAAAACCAAATTTAAATCCAGTGGGTAGGAAACCATCATTCTCAGCAAACTATCACAAGGACAGAAAACCAAACACCGCAGGTTCTCACTCATAGTTGGGAATTGAACAATGAGATCACTTGGACACAGGGTGGGGAACGTCACACACCGGGGTCTCTCCGGGGGTGGGGGGCTGGGGGAGGGATAGCATTAGGAGAAATACCTAGTGTAAATGATGAGTTGACGGGTGCATCAAACCAACATGGCACATGTATACCTATGTATCAAACCTGTACATTGTGCACATGTACCCTAGAACTTAAAAAAAAAAAAATGCAGTGGGTAGATTAGCTGTCCCCGTGTGTTTAACAACAAGGGATAGAGTCATAATCTTTTCTAGCTGCAGTGTTTTGGGGTCCTGAGTGGTTCTGGTACCCCAGTTTTTCGGTAAAGGATTTCCCCTGGGTACATTATGCATTTTTATGAAGCTTTATCCTAATACATGCCTGCTTCAATGTGTGCTGCATCTTTGGAGGCTGCAGACTTACCCAGTAGTGCCCAAACTTTTGGGGACTTCCTTTTCTGAATTATCTTAATTTGGTAAGACAGCTAGATGGTTCCTTTCTTTTAAACCAAAGCTGTGTTAGGGCAGCTGATCATTTAGCCTTGAATTTGGGCCATTACAGAGTTAAATCCTGAAAGAGTCATTTTCTTTCACTTTGAACATTCTAAGCCTGTTTTACTGGTTCTAAATCTATTTCAAAAGACAAGGAGCTGGGCATGGGGGCTCACATGCTGTAATCCCAGCACTTTGGGAGGCCGAGGCGGGAGGATCCCATGAGGATCCCTGGCCAGCATGGCAAAACCCCATCCCTACAAAAAATACAAAAATTAGCTGGGGCATGGTGGCACGTGCCTGTAGCCCCAGCCACTCAGGAGGCTGAGGCAGGAGGATTGCTTAAGCCTGGGAGGCAGAGGTTGCAGTGATCTGAGATCTCTCCACTGCACTCCAGCCTGGGCAACAGAATGAGACCCCCCATCTCAAAAAAAATTTTTTTTAATTTAAAAAGACAAGGATTTTAGCCCAGGCAGCTTGTTACATTGAGAGTCTGGTATCCAGCACTCACCAGAATGCTTTTGGAATGCTTGTGAAACCTCAGTGATTTTCTTACAGCTTCATTTGATTTTATATTATTTTTAACTCCTTATTTGGAAATAATTTCTAATTTCCAAAAACATCAAAAATAAGAATAGCACAAAGAACATTCTATAGCCCTTACCCAAATTCAACATTTATTTATTGAAACAGGGTCTTGCTCTGTTGCCCAGGCTAGAATGCAGGGGTGCAGTGATAACTCACCGTAACCTGGAACTCCTGGCTCAAGCAATTCTTCCACCTCAGCCTCTGGAGTAGCTGAAACTGCAAGTGTGTACCACTGCATCAGCTAATTTTTTATTTTATTTTTTATTTTTTAGAGATAGAGGTCTCGCTGTGTTGCCCAGGCTGATCTCGAATTCCCAGCCTCAAATGTTGCTCCAGCCTCAGCCTCCCAAAGTGCTGGGATTATAGGTGTGAGCCATTGCCCCTGGCCCAAATGTTGTTAACATTTTGCTCCATTTGCTTTGTCCTTCTGTTTCTTGGGGGTAGGGAATGGGAGAGAGACAGACTGATCCAGATATATTTTCAATAGTCACACATAATATTTTTCTGAACCATTTGAGGGCAAGTTACATTCTTCGTGGTATTTTACCAATTACTTCAGTGTATGTGTCCTAAGAATAGGAATATTCTCTTACATAACCTCAGTACAGTTTTCAACTTCAGTAAATATAACATGCAAGCATTTACTTTAATATAATCAGAAGAAAAAACCACCAACAGACAGTGGTTTATTTTTTTCTACACACTGAGCAGTAGGCTTCCATTTTCATGTGGTTTGCATACAGCAATCTTCAAGTCTAATTGTTTCAATCTTATTGAAATTGCTTTCTCCTGTATCAACAATAGGTAGAGGGTGCATATTGACATCTCTGTTTTCAATCAAATGTTTGTTTACTTTCTGCCCTCATTAGGGTCTCTAAACACATCAGAGAGATAATAAAAATAAATATCCCATCCCGCTCTCAGGCCTTGGAAATGAGAGAGTAAACACCAGTATAATTTAACACTTTCCTGGTCCGATGGGAAAATGTTGCTTTTTTATGTCTACGGCCCTTGAGAGGAGGAGAAGCTCTCCGTTAAATAAAATATTCTTTGTATCCTCTTTGCTGAGCTTCCCTTCCTTGACTGACTTTCACCATGAACCCCACCTGCTGGGGTAAATTACTGATAAGTGACCCATGCCTATTCCCCCCTGTTTTGTGAATTCAGTGGTCAGTGTTTGTGACAGCTGTCATCAGCTGCATCTCGCCGTGCTCCCTGCACTCTGCAGGGTTCTTGGCTTAGAGAACTTAGCTTAGAACTCCTTAGAGTTCTTGGCTTGTCCTGCATAGGAACGAACCTTCCAGAGCATTCCAGCTCCCAGCTGGAGGTGAGACAGCACACACATTTCCCACTGGGGCCTCCGCTTGGGCCAGGAACAGGTATGGTGAAGGTGGCAGCGATGTTGGGAAACTTCTTGGCTGCTGGGCCCCTTCCCTGAGGGCTGTGGGGAAGGGAGCATTGCAAGAGTGCTGTGCTTGGAAGTTTTCAGCAGCACGAAAATCACATTTATAGGTTCTGAATCTGAACCATTTCACACTAAGAATTTTGTAATACTTCCTCTTTCTCCTCCTCCACCCTAACCTCTCATTTTAAGTTGCTTTGTCACCCCATTTCGCCTATTAAAAGCTAGTGTCTATAAAAATTTCAGTTTCAAGGCAGTGCATTCCTCGTTAAATTGTTTTCTCTCAGAGTTTTCTAAAACCAGTTTAAAATTCAGCTAGTGCCCTTCTCAGACTCTCCCCAGCCCCCAGACCCTCTCCCCAGAACAACCTCTTTAAAATCTTTTTGTTGTTTTTTCTGGTATTAACCCCTCTAAATTAGATGCTTAGACTGCGTTCCTGATTTATTGGTTTTAAACACTGCCTACTGACTTCGCGTTAGAAGAATTTGGCCCTCTTGTACCACCCACCCTCACTTCTCCTCCCCATCCTCCCAGTACAGCTATACAGGTGGGCAGAATTCATGGTCAGTGTTTACAGTATGATGGTGATTTAAATATTATTCACTAGGGAGCCAACCAGTGTACTGGGATTAGGTTTCCTTTCTTACATAACTTTTTGTTTTTCTTTTAATAATTGCCTTTAAAAGACCGCTTTGTCTATGAGATGCCCATTGCACATTCTCCTAAATGCCTACCAGTGGCATCTGCCAAACGCTCACAAGCATCCTGTGAACTCTCGGTCCCCAGCTCCCGAATCCTCCACCTCCTGCTCCAGCCTAGACTTGTGATTCCCTAGGCAAGCTGCCGAGCATCATGCAGGGATTTCCTTTTGCTGTGCCTCTGAGGCTTAGATCCCTGTTTTTCTTGGACCTATTTCTTCCTACTTTTTAGTTTGTCCATTTTAGGGGAGAGTACATCCTCTGACAGCGTCCTGAGAAAGAGTGCCTGGGAGGCAAAGTTTTTGATGCCATGTGGGTCTGAAAGTGCCTTTGTCCTTCCCTCAGTCTGAATAATGGTTAGTTGGGTATAGAGTTTTCAGCTGAAAATAATTTCCCCTCCAACTTTTGAAGCTAACACTTCACTGCCTTCCAGCTTCCAGTGTTACTAATGAAAAGCCCAGTGCCATTCTGAGTCCTTGATGCAACCTGTTTTTCTCTCTGGAAGTTTATGAGATATCCTCTTTATCATTTTTTTAAAAAGCTAAGTGATCTCAATGTAGAACAGTTAGGGGTTTCAAAATCACACAACTCTTAATAATAAGGTAGAAAGTCAGCCTGCAGTGTACATACCTTTTCCTAGAGCCAAGCACAAAATGCAAATGTGAGATTTCAATGATTTCTGACTCTCAGATGGTCTTGCACCTGGTACTTCTCCCCCTCTTCGCTCCATAATACCTGGTTCTTCAGGCACAAGTAAGCAGTTTTCAGAACGTCTGAGAGAGAGGAAATGAACACCTTTATATACGTGTAAGAGTGATTTCACATCTTTTCCCTGAAGAGGCAAAACTGACATGGGGATAGAGGAATAGGAGAGCATTGTGGGCCCCCCTTTCCAGAAAGGACCAGTCCCATCCACTGCCCCCCATCCTGTCTTAGCAGCAGTTCCATTTCTTATATGTTTCTAGTAAATGATCTTTTGTAACAGTCCTACGAACTGATTGTTCTAGACTGGCAATTTCTGTGAAACCAAGTAATAAATACAAAGCCCCAGGAGGAAGCCATTCAGAACATTCTCTTCTTATTTAAATAATTTATTTGTACATGAGATTTTCTGTATCTTTTCTGAATGTTTAGCCATGAGGAGTGAGAGACAACTTAAAATGTTATCTTTTAAATTCTGCAAGTATTTTGCGACTCTGTCAATCCCCTTTCTGACTCTTCTTCCTTCCTTTCTCATACATGATTCTTCCTCACATGTATTTTAAAGGATGTCTAAGCATTGGAGTCAACAAGCCTGTGTAATGAGGAAGGAATTAAGAAGTAGAAGAAAAAAACTAAAAACAAAAAGCAACTGCCTGAAAGTCAAGTAATCATAAAGTACCTATGAATAACCTAAAATATGTAAATATAATCCAATACTTATGCTAATGTATATGGGCATCCTAGCTTTCATATTCCTCAGACATAGAACCTGGAAAAAAAAAAAAAACCCTGCTGGAAAACACTGAATTGATAGTTTCTCTCCCTTCTCCCCATCCCCTTCTTCAACATCTTCATCATCATCATCACCATCATCATTGCCACCAAAGCTTCAAGTGGCAGGAGGCGGGGCAAAGATCAAGTTTATTGAGTTTTTAGAAGCTCACTGGGGTGAGGATAGTGAATTGCCAAGTCAGTTTCAGGGGGCCATCAGCACAGCTGCTGGCATTGCGATCACAATTGGAGGCCGAGTAAGAGAAAACACTGGATGGTCCCCAGGTAGAGAGGATACATCCTGAAGGGCAGGGTCTGAGCACCTGATAGATGTGGGACCCTACAGAGAATGGGGACTGCTGCGAAGCTGGTTTTATTAGACTGATTTCCTGAGGACGACGTCTCCTCTGGAAGGACAGCTTTCGTGTAAGGTGAAATGGAGGAAGAGAGGAAGAAAGGATGGAGGCTAGAGGGGCATTAAAAAGAAAGATTTGAGACTTGGAAGGGTGGGACTCATACTGGTGGGAGGAAATTGGAATCCAGGATACATGGAGAAATTATCAGAAAACACCCAGCTATCTCAAGTTCAGAATTCAGGTTCAGATAATGACATCCTAGGATACTGGGGGAAAAAAAGAGAGAGAGAGAGAGAATTGCTTTTGGTAAGCTTAGCAGAGTCAGAGAGAAAAGGAGAGTTCCCAGAAAACAGAAAGTGGCCAAATGATTTTCTGGTTTCCAGAAAAGGAAAAAAAACTTAATTTCAGAATTTACAGATAAAGGAAGAGTCTAGTGTGCATTATTAAAATTATAGATTGTGGGCCGAGCACAGTGGCTCATGCCTGTAATCCCAGCACTTTGAGAGGCCGAGGCGGGTGGATCACCTGAGGTCGGGAGTTCGAGACTAGCCTGACCAACATGGAGAAACTCCGTCTCTACTAAAAATACAAAATTAGCTGGGTGTGGTGGCACACGCCTATAATCCCAGCTACTAGGGAGGCTGAGGCAGGAGAATCGCTTGAACCTGGGAGGCAGAGGTTGCATTGAACTGAGATTGTGCCATTGCACTCCAGCCTGGGCAACAAGAGCAAAACTCCGTCTCAAAAAAAAAAAAAAAAAAAAAAAAAAAAAAAAAAAAAAATTGTAGATTGTGAATACTAGAAAAGAAGGTAGTCAACACCAGGAGCCAACCTGGGTTTACTAAGAACTGTGTACACCAGAGAAATCCCATCTCCTTTCCTCCTGGGCTGGGAGGCCAGAAAATATTATAGATACAGTGTCTCTGGTTTTAACAAAGCATTTGGCAAAAGTCTGTCATGCAATGTATGTGGAAAAGATGGAATCCACATGAAGTCATACAAGTAGGTAAATTCATAACAGTTGAAAGGCGGTATCTGTGGAGAAGTCAGAGCAAGGATCTTTGTTTTGGTGGTGGGGTTGTTTGGTTTGGTTTGGTTTGGTTTTGTCTTGTTTTTGAGACAGGGTCTCACTCTGTCACCCAGGCTGGAGTACAGGGGCGCAATCACAGCCAACTGCAGCCTTGACCTCCCAGGCTTAGATATTCCTCCCACCTCAGCCTCCCAAGTAGCTAGGACCACAGGTGTGTGCCACCATGCCCAGATAAATTTTTGTGTTTTTTCTAGAGACAGGGTTTCGTCATGTTGTCCAGGCTGGTCTTGAACTTCTGGGCTCAAGAGACCCACCCGCCTCAGCCTCCCAGAGTGCTGGGATTACAGGCGCGAGCCACCGTGCCCAGCTAGATCTTTGTTTATCACTGATGAATTCCTGACACCTAGAACAATGCCACAGTGGGTGCTTAGTAAATATCTGTACAGTGAGTGGGCCGTAACTGAGCCAGAGGGACAACTGCAGGGAAATGTTACAGGCTTCTTTCCTGCCCCTGTCCTGCTTTGTTTCATATTAAGGACTCGAGTAAAGACATTGATGATATGCTCAGTAAAGTTTGTGGAGAACAGAAAGCTAAGCCTGAAAACTAGTTTAGAAACTGATAGAATCAAGACCCGAATATCTGGCTAGTCTGAGTTAGATCTCTCAAGAACTAAAAGTTTAACAGGAATATATGTAAACTACTATTCTTGAGACTTGGAAATCAACTGAACAGGTAGGAAAGATATAACTTAAGAAACCTTGCTTTTAAAGTTCATATGTTTTCGTTGACTCCAAACTTAGTGTTAATACGGTAGCTGCCAGAAGAGGCCCATTTCAGCCATCCATGTTTGGATTCATCAGTTTCAACAAATGCTTATTGCAGGCCTGCTCTGTGCCAGGGAGCTGGTTGTGTACAGAGACAGACATCCCCATCAACCCCGGGATAGGAGATGAGCACTAAGGTTGAGGCAAGGGTAGCATCCAGGGGGGCTTGAGAAGGGAGCAGGGTGCCTCCCTGTGCCTGGGGTGGTCCAAAGCATTCACAAGGCAGGGGAGCTCTTAGGCTGAGACCCAGAAAACAGAAGGGAAAGGGGAAGCTGGCAGAGGAGACAATTTGTCTGAAGACAAGGTATGGGGACAGTTGAGAGTGGTCTGTTCAGTGGGCTCTCTGGGACTTAGCCTGTGAGGGGAAGAGGTGAGGTGGCTGCAGGTAGGTCAGCAGGGAGGCCTTAGCCCACCAGGAGCCGTGGGGCCAGGGAAGAAATGCAGGCCCCAGGACTTGGCACTCTTGGTTTTTCTTCTACCTCCTGGGCTGCTCCAACTCAGAGTCCTTTGCTAGTTTCTGCTTCTCCCAGTCTCAGCTTTGGAGTGCCCCAGGCTCAATCCTTGGCCCTCTTCCCTTCCCATGTATACTTTTATTCCTTGCTGCCCTCATCCAGCCCCATGGCTATAAATGCATTCTATTTGCAGACATGTCCCAGACTCCTGTCAGCAGCCTGGGCTTTTCTCCTGAACTTGGGACTCAGACATCCCACCACCTGCTTGACATCTCCAGCATTTAACATGTGGAAAACTGAATTGTTAGCTTACCCCCTGTAATAGTTTGCTAGGGCTGCCGCAACAAAGTACCACAAACTAGATGGCTTAAAATAACAGAAATTCATTCTCTCTCAGTTCTGGAGACCAAAAGTCCAAAGTCAAGGTGCTGGCAGGCTGCGCTCTCTCTGAAGCTTCCAGGGCAGAATCTGTTGCATGCTTCCGGTGTGGCTGGCCATCCTTGGCTTTCCATGTCTTATAGCTGTGTCACTCCTGGCTCTGCCTCCTTTATCACGTGGTGTTCTCCCTGTTCACCTCCACATCATCTCCAGGCCTGTCTGTGTCTCTTCTCATCGTATAAGGACGCCAGTCATATTGGATTAAGGCCCACCCTAATGACCTCATCTTAACTTGATCACTTCTGCAGAGACCCTGTTTCCAAATAAGACCACATTCACAAGTATTGGGGATAGGACTTCACCATGTCTTTTCAGGGACCCCGTAACTTTCTTCATCTGCAGCCTTTCTAGGTTAGCTGATAGCCACTTCGTTCTTCCAGTTGCTTTGGACAGAACTCTTGGTGTCATCCTTGACTCCCATCTTTTTCTCCCATCCACATCTAGTCCACTAGGAAACAGGTTAGGTTCAAAACCAACTGCTTCTCCCACCTCCACTTCTGCTGCCCTGATCTGAGCCACCATCACCTAAATTACTATAAAAGCCAAGTATCAGTTCATGTCACTCCTCTTCTCAAAAGCCTGCATAGCTTCCCACACCACTCAGAGTCACTGGCACAGCCTTTCCGCCGCCCCCATGCCATCCCCGGCTTCAGTGCCTCTACGCTGGCTCGCGTTGGCTCCTGCACACAGGCTGGCTTCCTTGCTCTCCCTCATACGTCCTAGGCTCTCCCCTTCTCTGGACCTTTGCACTAGCTCTTCCCTCTGTGCGGAACACCATCCCCTAGATGTGCTCCAGCCTCACAATCTACCTTCTCACCTTCTTCTAGTCTGCTCAGATATCACCTTCTCAGTGGCACCCTTTTTACAATTCCAGCCAGCCTTCCCAGCACCAGTGTTTTTTTTTTTTTAATAACACTTTACCCTTTCTATAGCAGACATTATTGGGAATATTTATTGTTTGTTGTTTGTCTCACCTGCTAGCATGTGATGTCTACAAGGCAAGGGTCTTGTCAGTTTTGGTGACTGGTGTTTCCCAAGTGCCTAGAGCAAGGGAGAGCCAGGACTGGGCCCAGGTCTCCCTGGCTCCAAGGCCATCCTCTTCCTGCTGTGAAAGACCACTCTGAACTATGCAAGGGTAGATCTCTCCAACTATGCAAGGGTAGATCTCTCGTTTATCCTCCCTGCCCCATCTTTTGCCATCTTCCTCAGTGACTTCAGTATCTCTGTGAGCCTACTTGCTAAAATAGAAATTTTAAACTGTACAGAAAGAACATGGTGTTATGTTCAAGAGAATGGAGTCTGGGCTGGGTGTGGTGGCTCACACCTGTAATCTCAACACTTTGGGAGGCCAAGGCTGGAGGATCATTTGAGTCCAGGAATTCGAGGCCAGCCTGGGCAACATAGTGAGACCTCGTCTCTACAAAAAATTTAAAAAATTAGGTGGATGTGGTGGCATGTGCCTTTCGTCCCAGCTACTTGGGAGGCTGAGTTGGGAGGATCACTTGAGCCCAGGAGGTCAAAGCTACAGTGAGCTATGATAGCATAACTATGCTCTAGCCTGGGCAACAGAGTGAGACCCTGTCTTGGAAAAAAAAAAAAAAGGAGTCTGGAGCCACTTACACAGCAGGTAAGCATAGGCACCTCACTTCACCTCCCTGTGCCTCAGTTTCCTCATCTATCAAAAGGAGATAATCATGCCACCTTACCTTGAAGGGTTTCTGTGAGGGCTAAATACGTTAATATATGTAACCACTTACCATGGAAACAGTGAGTACCATGTCAGTATCATTGTAAGGATATATATTTGAACCTTGAGGACACTATGCTAAATGAAATAAGCCAGTCATAAAGGACCAATACTGCCTGATTCCACTGATGTGAGGTATCTAAGGTAGTTGACTCGTAGAAGCAGAACATAAAATGGTTGAGTGCCAGGGGCCGGAGGAAGGAGGAAGTGAGGTTGCTGCTCAGTGGGTGTGGAGTTTCAGTAGTGCAAGCTGAGTCAGTTCTAGAGATCTGCTTTACAACAGTGTGCTTATGGTTAACAATACTGTACTATACACTCACAGATGTGTTAAGACAGTAGATCTCATGTTATATGGGGCTTTTTAAACCACAACTTGTTTTTTAAAAAGGATATAATATATTAGTCACTAACCCTTTGTGTTATTGAATTTTCTCAAGGTTAAGGGACTTACCCAAGTGCTCGCAGCTTATAAAGGAAAGAGGGTGACAAGAATGAAGCCTCTGACTTCCAGGGCTCTTTGTCCTGCTCCAAGTCAGGCATTAGTTCTGTCTGTCAAAATCCAGATTATCAAAGGACCATAGTATAAAAGGGCTCTGCAATATGGGGAGGTGCATCCACGCTTCTTTGGGAGAAACGCCTCACATGTTGGCTTCATAAAACTCTTCTATGCCCCATAGGTTGGACAATGAGAAATAAATAATCCAGACATTAGTGTTTTTGATAGGTGGCTAGAGCTTCCCCAACAGGGGGAGTAAACAAAAGAACCATCTTAATTTCAAGCTTAATTAGAACTACCGAAGACTAAAAGTCATTTTTCAAAATGGTGGGTGGTGCCAGGGTTCTATCCCCACCTGGAAGGGGCACTTGATCTGTAAAAGCAGCAAAAATAATTGTGTCTTTTATGTCCCTTGGGTAGAAGCTCCTGTCCCAATTAATTCTTATCTCCTCCTCCCTTTATAAATATGCTTGGGCAAAGTGACATCCTAGCAGTTTTTTGTTTTGTTTTCTCTCTTCTTAACAAGGAATTCTCTCTGCTTAGGCATTTTAGGTGCTGATTTTTCTCATGTCCCAGAGATGCTTCTAATTAGTTGATGCTTCCTTCCCATAATAGTTCACCACAGAGAGTGGATTTGGACTGGAGGAGGGAGCAATTTTGTCATCTTATCAAAGTGCCACTGATCAGGTTGGCTTTCCTGAGTGCTCATTCATTTTTCCGCCTCTCTGGAAACAGAAGCAACAAGCTCCTTGCTGAGTGGAGCTGGAGGTTTTTGGGTTTTGCTGTCTCCCCAGTGCTTCCCAGCACCCTTTGATGAAATGCTGCCTCAGAGTCTTTGCAGTAGGGCTCACTAGAGAAATTATCTTTTTCCTTTCACATCAGTGGAAAAACACTCAGCTGGGGACAAATGGCAAAAGCATGCCACTGTCACCTTGTCCCTAAGTAACCTGGCACCCACCAGGGCTGCCTGCAGGCCCTGTGTGTCCTGGGGAGAAGGTATATAAAGGCCTCTTCCTTTTCCTGCTTTCTAGGAGCAGAGTGACCCTCCAGGCCAAGGACAGTGCTGTATTCTTGGTTCTGACATTGCAGAAAGAGTCTGTGGACACTAGAGATCCAAGAATTATCCTCCAGTGCTTCAGAGCTGGAAGGAGATGCTAGCTCAGGCCTTCTTTAAGGACTTGTATCAGTTAGCTAGCTTTTGCTGTGCAACAAACCACCCCAAAACTTGATGGCTTAAGACAGTAAACATTACTTACTATGATTCTGTGGGTCTTCTGGGTGTTTCTTCTGGTGTGGATAGCGCAGCCCAGGCTGGATGGTCAAAGAGGCCCTCCCTCGCCTGTCTGGTGGTTGGGAGGCTGCTCGGTCTGGAGAGGTCTGGGCAGGAACAGCTCACCTGTGCTCCATGTGGGTCCGTCCATGCTACTGCAGCCCAGCCCGGGCTTTCCACATGAGGGTTCCAAGGAGAACAAGAGAGGGCACACAAACCCAGTGCATAAGTATTTTATAAGTGTCTGTCACAGTTGCTAATGGTCTGTTGGCCAAAGTAAGTCATGTGACTGAGCCCAGAATCAATGTGAAAAGGGGGAACCCAAGGGTGTGAAGATAGGAAGGTGTAAACAACTGGGGGGCCATTCCTGCAACAGCCTACCCAGGAGTGCCACGTCAGAAGGTGTGTCCTGTTCTCGCCCTGCATGGGTTTGTGTCAGTGTGGGGCAGCTCTTTCAAGGAAGAAACGAAAGGCTCTTTTGAGGCAGGGAAGCGCAGTGGAGTTTGACACACAGTGTTCAAATTCTGCACAGCGTTTACCAGCAGTATGACATCAGGCAGGTGACTTGACTTCTCTAAAGCCTGGGTTCTTCACCTCTAAGCTGGGTCTGGTCAAGTTTCCCTCATGAGGTTCTTCAGGACACTAACTGATGTTTGTGGAGCAGGGTGTGTGGCATGTGGTCAGCACCCAATGTAGCTGGCATTGTGGTGGGGCAGCAGAAAGGCAGCTATGCTGGGAAGTTGGACAGTGCCAAATCCTGGGGCAACAGGTGGGCATCCATGCACAGGAAGCTTGGCTGGACACCTGGATGGCAGCGTGCCCTGGCCCAGGAGGCCAGGTGAAGATGGCAAAAGGGAAAAGAAGGCTCTGCTGGCTTCTTGCAGACTAAAGCCCTGTTCACATATTTGTTGTTTAAAATTGAAACAAGTAAGTCACCCTTTCTTGGTTGTACATCCCCCCACAGCAACTGCCAGTTGACTTCCACACCCTATTTTTTCCCCAGAGCTTTCACTCCTTGTCAGAGGTGTTGAACACTGCAGTGCTTCCCACGTGGCTTCTCTGTGCCTTTGACTCTGTTGCTGGGGCCTCCTGGGCACTTCCTCATGACTCACCTCCTCCCTCTGCGAGCGTTCCTCTCAGCTTCCTTCACTGGCCCCTTCCCTCCTCTCATCTTCTTGTTATTTATTGGTGTTCCCCACATTCTAGCCTTAACCCTGTTGTCAGACAACACTGTTTCACAGGGAGACTGTGCACAACCCCAGCTTGGCCCCCGCCTGCTCATGATGTCCCTACTCTGTCTCTCTGGCCCCAGCTTGCCTCTTGGACTGCAGATCAGTTTCTCACACTTAGTAGGCTGCAAAACAAAGCTCTCCTCCCCATATGTCCTCAGTCTGCTCGGGCTGCTATAAGAAAGTACCATAGCCTGGGTGGCTTAAACAACTGAGGTTTATTTCTCACAATTTTGGAGGCTGACACCCACGATCAGGGTGCCCGCATGGTGAGTGGACGGGTGCTCACTGGGCAGAGAGGGCCCTGGTGTCTCTTCCTTTCCTTACAAGGGCACTAATCCCATCATGGAGCTCCACTTCTAGGTCCCCATGTAAACCTCATCATTCCCCAAAGGTCCCATCTCCTTATACCACCTCACTGGGTGCTAGGGTCTCAGTACATGAATCCAGGGGGACGCAGTTCAGTCTCTAGCACCATGTAACCTGCATTCCCATCTGTCTTCCCCTCTTCCTGGTAGGCCAAGCCAGAAAGCTCTAAGTCATTTCCCACAGTGGTCAGTTCCAAATAAATGTCTCTTGGGTCCTGCGTCCTCTCTGTCCCTGCAGCCCCAGACCCTGCAGCAGCCCTCTCACCTCCAGCCTTGTTCCAGCAAGCTCAGCATTGCTTCCAAAACAAACACCCGATCACTGCTCTCTGCATTCTCTCTCTATACTCATGAGCACATGGTAAAACTCTGCCTCGCACCTCTCTGGCCTTATCTCCTGCCCTTCCCCCCAGCATCCTCATTCCCTGCCATACTCACCCACCTGTGGCACCCTCGCCAGGCCAGCACATCTCACCACACTGCATTTGCTCTTGCTGTTCCCACGACCCGGGCTACCCCTCCCCCTGCGACTGCCTGGAAGCTTGTGCTCATCTTTCAGGAACCGACTCTGGGGTCATCCTGGTGAAGCTCTCCCTGCCCTCTGCCGCAGCATGAGCCACGCACACGTCCTATTTATCACTTGCCAAGTGTACTGTGGGCTTGTGAGTCTCGCCCTGTCTCTTTTCATGATCTGTGAGCTCCTTGAGGGCGTAAATCATCGCATTCATTTCTCTGTACCCCAGTGTCTGGCATATAATCAATGACAATAAATAAGTGTTGGATAAATGAGTGAGTAGATAAGGGCAGTGGGTGAGACCAACAACCTCCTGTTTCCCACACTGAGTCACCCCAGGTTCCCCACTGGCACAAGTGCCACTAGCTGCCAGCCCCCTGAACTTCCTGCATATCCAACTTACCAAGTCCTGGAGCAGCTGGCGTTCTCCTTCCCACCCCACAGCACTAAGGCCCCTGGCAAGTTCTCGCCTGCCCCCAGGAAGGCCGGTTATAGAGAAAGCCCTTGGCACCTTAGCCAGAGCTCATGGCTCCCTCCTCTAGCACACTTTGCCCTTTCTGCCTGTTTAATCATGTCACTTTATGCCATTCCATTCTCTAACTGTCTGGCTCAGGTTAGCCCTTCACTACATCAGCTCACTCTACTGTCCGGCTCGTTCGTTGTTTTAAGTGTGTATGTTGTCATCCTAGCTGATCCTCATTGTAGACAGGAGCTTCTGTTCTTTATTGGTTCTTGGACATTTGGTAAATGCTACGCCACGGGTGTTTATTCATAACTGACCTCAGAGTTCTTGTTACTTCCCTGCCTGCCTGTCTCCCTTTCTCCCAGCTGCCCTCCTCTTTAAAAAGGTACAACATCCTAAGAGTTAAGATCCAGCAGACTTGAGTTCACATTTTGGCTCCAGCATTCCCAAACGGTGAGACTGGGAGCCAATAGCTTAACCTCTTTGAGCTTCTATTTCCTTATCTATAAAATGGAGATAATGTCACCCCTGCAGGTCTGCTGTGAGGATTCAATGAAACAATCAATGAACAGCACTTAGCACAGTACCTAACATGGAGTAAATACTCAATAAATGCCGGCTGCTGTGATTGATGTTTTTTCAATAATATTATTTTATCAATAAATCTTCTCCTTAAGGGTCTATCATAGACTAGCCCCAGGCCAGCACCCAACACATAGAATAAGTGTTTGTAGAACTGTCAGGCGAGCATGTAAATTTATTTCTAGGGCTACCCTGAAATGCTTCCCCTTCCTTGTTAGTTGGAATGAGAGGCTAATTTTCCCTAAGATGTTTCCACTCATCTCCAACAAGAGCTTCCTTCTTGTGAACACAGCCCATGTTCTGAACCTTACCTTGGGGCAGGGTGGGTTATGCTGGCTCTTCACCCATACACGCACATGTCTGGGACAGCCAGGCTCAGGAGTCCCTTCTTAATCAGGCCTTTTTGGAAGCAAGACAGCTAGACCCTTCCCCTCTATTCATATCAGAGTTTAGGGTTTGCTTTCCTGGTTTGATTTGGTCTCAGCATGGCTATCACCTGTCTTGAAGGGCTTTTCTGGGAAGACACCCTGAGGGACCTGACAGGGCATCCAGGAAGACTCTGCTCAAAGGCCAGAAAGGAAGCTGGGCACCCCATTCTAGCCTCTGGAGCTTGGCCAGGTGGAGGCATCCTGGCTAAGGGATGCCCATTTCTCTCCCTCTGGCCAAGGCTGGTAGAAGTCCTGCCCACTGAGAGTCAGGGAGGTGACAGGGACACAAACCCTATTGAACACAGCTCTCAGTCCCTTACCTGTGGAGGGTTCCTTCCTGGACCACTTAGCCGCCTCAGAGAGGGGACAGTATTATAGTCCCATCTCTGATCACTGGAGAGGCAAATCAAGCACATGATTCTCACCCCTGAGCCTTCCCTGTTCCAGTTCATAACTGGGTGGAAATAGATAAAATGATAGACTGTTCCTATGGGAAGTTACCGTTGGGGAAGTCTAGGCCAGTGCCGGGTTGAACAGCTGCATCAAAGTTACCTGGAAAACTTTGTTCCAAAATGCAGATTCTTGCAATGGAAGCATATCCAGATTTTCCAGTTCAGTCAGGCTGGCTGGAACCCAGTCATCTGTCCCCTAAGAGCTCCTGAAAGATTCCAATGCACAGTTAGGTGTGGACCCATTAACCTGTCCCGCTGCCTTATCTCAGCAGTAAATGTGGAAGGTGTTCTAGGGCCCCAGAGAGGTCTCATGCCTTGAAAAGTTAGTGATAAAGGCCCAGAGCACCGAGGATACTGCTCAAGTCCTGTCACCTTCTCACAGCAGCCAGGGCTGGAGCCGTCCCTCCACTAGATAGGATCCTGGACATCAGGGTGGGGCCAGCAGGGGAGCACTGACTCATGGGGTCCCAGCAGGCCACGCTCCCAGGGGAGCTGAGAAAGAGCTAGGGCAGAGAAGAAGGGCCCTTGGCCATTTCTTTCAGAGCCCTGTGGTGTGGATGCATGGATGCCCTCTGCCTCGGCCCACTGCCCTCCCTGGCCTCCCATGGCAATGTAGGGGCCACTCTACAACCCACCACTGCTGGGCAGGTGGAGAGTGAAGCCCATGTATTGCATTAAGTCCTGTTAAGAGTCTAAGTTGAAGTTGGCTGGCTGACGGATTTGACACAGGGGTAGAAAGTAGATGTGGGACAAAGTCTAAGTTTACCAATACAGACAACTCCAAGTCCTGAATAGATTGAAGGGGTTTTGTTTTCTCATGTGGGCATTTGACCCTTCCAGAAAGATGGGACCATCCAGAGATACCCAGCCCTGACCCCAGCAGTTTACACTACGAAGCTGCTAGAATCACAGACACAAACCCCATAGAGACAGGTCATGCCTCTGAATCAGAAACTTCATTTAAACCAGGAAAAACAAAACTGTGTGAGCCCTGGGCAGCCCAGGAAGGGGAAAGCCCCATGCTAGAGCCAGGCTGCTGTGCAGGGTGCTGGAGTGAGCCTTCTGCTGCTGGGAATCAAGGGCCTGGAGCTGCAGTTCCTCTGGACTCTGTGGCTGGGCTGGTGGTGTTACAGAAAGGTGGGATCTTTGTTTTTCCTGGTAAGCAAGAAGCAGTTTGATGGCACTATGAAAAAACTTCCTCAGGCATGCAGACCTTAAGTAAATAAAAGCACAAAAATAGATTTTTCAAACCGTGTCCTTCCAGAGCATAGTAGGATTTGCTGGGAAATTGGATTGAATTTTCCCTGACTCACCTGACTGCTGAGTGGAGGAATTTAAAGGAAAGGTCTGTGTTTCCCCAGTGGTATCTGCTGAAACAGGGCCAACTGCAGGGCTTACGGCTCCTTATGGGTGACCTTTTAAAAGGCAGCTGGGGGTGTCTGAACAGCAGGCTGGGGACTGGGGGCTGATGCTTAGCTAGACCACCTTACCTCTGAACCCAGAGATGAGAGATTGATTGTCGAACCTCTGCCCCGTCCACATATTATAGATCGGTTTACTGAGGTATGGAGGCCACTGGGCAGCCCTCGGGAGAACAGGTTGCTTTTCTAATGGTGATGAAAGATTGGCCCTGAAGCGTCTATGCCTTGACTCGTTCCACTTGGGTATCAAGACTGCAGTTTGCTAGGTGGTTGGCCCAAGGCTGGGGTTTAGAGGATGACCACAGAGCACAAGGGAAGTTTTCTCTTGAGCCAAGCTATACAGATTAAAATGCTAGAACATCATTAGCATCTTAGGAAGGTTTTCAGACACCAGGCTTTAAGTGACCCCAAACCTTCCCCGGACCTAAATTTAATGCCGTGGGCCACATTCCGTCGAGTTTGGGTTCCTGCACAGAATTTTATTATGGATGAGAACCAGTGGTGCGCCAATACACTGGCTCTCTGAAGAAATGTAAAAGCCTTGATTTGTAGTGTTTGCCAATTTTCAAGGTGTAACTACTCCCACTGTGCCAATTTCAAACTACCAATGTGAAGTCTGTAAATATGAAGTTGGGAAAAGGTGTGCACAATTGGCTGTCATGAGCAGTTCCATTCGGCTCCAGCACACCACTGAGCCCATGGGCCTCCAACGCATATATCCAAAGAGCTCACAAGTAGAGGTGATTCAGAGGGGCAAACTGAACCATGTGCCAGGTGTACCCTCAGTATCCCTACATGTACAGAACACTCTTTCCCCTTAGCTAACAGAACCTTTTAACTAGCAAGAAGTTCCATATTACCACATTAATACTGGAATATATCAGCGGGTGTCTCCACTTTAGTAGTGATCATGATAGGACAATGATTGGCTAAGTTTAGGAGCTATCAGATCCCTTGAGGAGCTTGCTTAAAAAGCATTCTGCTCGACTCCATACCCCAGAGAAACTGATTTCCTAGATCTGAGATGGGGTCTAGTCATCTGTGTTTGGCAAGAAAGTTACAGGTTGTATTCACACTTTGAGAAGCCCTCATCTACTGTTTGCTCACCCTGTGGTTTAGAAGCCTGGAAGTTCAAGGTCTGGTGACTTTTAACAGTGATTTTATTCCTCATACTAACTGTTTTGCTCCAGTGAAACTTCATACTAACTGTTTTGCTCTGTTTTTTTAAATCCCACCATGCAAAATCTGATTCTAAATGATATGTATTGACAGCATCCCAAGTATCAGACATCAGACATGTGTTATCCCATCTTATTCTGACAACTACCCTATTATTACCACCCCATTTTGCAGATGAGGAAACTGAGGCCCAGAGAAATTTCCCAAGGAGGTGGTGCTAGAATTCAAGTTCAGGCGATCTGACTCCAGAACCTGCATTCTAAGCAAAACACGGCTGCCTCTGTAAAATAGTGTTCCTTTGAGGGTCTTTGGCTTTTTACTTAGCGAATTCAGGCTAAAATTCAGCTAAATTTCTTGAGCATTTAATTGAATACCTATAAGATGCTATCACTGGCATAAGTTATCTCATTTAATCCTAGCAGCAACCTTACAGGGGAGGTAAGACACTGTTTTCTGGAAGAGGGAAGGGAGATCCAGAGATGTTCTGTGGCTTGCCCTGTGTTGCACAGCCAACTGGAGGCAGAGCAGGAATTTGTTGCTCATTCCACTACCCCACAGCTGCCCAGCTAAGTTTCCTGTGTGGTTCTTTAGTCTAAGGCAGCTTTGATTCATTGGTGCTTTTTTAAGCATTTGAGTATGTTTCTGGCAGTCTTCACTTTTGACTGATAAATGTCTGAGTCTGTATATAAAACAGTGTACAAATGGGAAAGACAGCCGTATCCACCACTATCTTTAAACACCAGACAGAGTGGGCTAAGTGCAGCACTAAGATGCAGAGGAGCATGCAAATACAGAGAAAGTGTTTGTTGTTTCTGCGGGAATTGAAGAAGGCTCCCTGAAGGAGGCTACACCAAGCTGGACCTTGAAGGATACACAGGATTTTGGCAAGTATGGAGGGAAGAGTCGGGGATGGGCAGCAGTGAAAGAGGATTTGGTGGAAACTGAAGCTGGGAACCCAGGGATTGGGGCCCAATCACAGGGCTTCATGAATCTTGCCAACAGTGTCCCTTTTTTCTTTGGCCCATAACTAGTTTCATGCTTGACTTGTGATTAAGGACATTGTGATTTTTCTCCTCTAGCTGATCGATTATTTTCCATTACCTTAAAACAACTTTTTGTAGCTCTTCTATGGGGGAGTTTTAATTCCTGTGCCCTTGTGCTTTAGGCCCCAGCACCTTCAAAGTGGTCTTCCAGGCACATACGACTGGCTTGAGGGGCCCGGATGTGCTGAGATGCTCCAGTGCTTCTTTCTGTTCCCTTACAGCAAAAGTTTATTTCTGTCCCTCGGCAGCATTGGTGCAGTCGGTAGCCAGTCCAGCTGGAGTGGTTCTGGTTTCCTTTATAAGCACCCATTCCTGGGAGAATGCCTTGGGATATCTGTCAGCAGCTTCCTGTAGTCTGGCTGTCCCAGTGGCTGGAGTGCTTTGAACACTGATTCCCAGGGACATTACACAGTTCCTTTCCACTGTTTTCTGGCTCTCCCAAGTGGACACTGACCTCGAAGTGAGCACATTTACCTCTGAGCTCTGGCAGCATCGTTTGGGCGATTATTGTAATCTTGAGGGGCTTGTGGGGATCCAATAGCCTTGACTAAAGGCGTTCCATAGGGAGAAAAAAAAATGTCGCAATTGCTTTGCCAGTTAGAGATCAGTCACAGCCAGAACCAACTTCTGCTTTCCTCTTGGAAACACTAACAAGTGCCACAGGATCAGCGGTCTCTCGCCCGAGACCCTCTGAATAGGAGCCCACCATGGCCAGTAGGACCCATTAAGACCATCAGCCGTGGGATTGCCTGTCATTCCTGAACTCTAGTCTCAGGGATTCCGAGCAGTGTGTCTCTTCTTCATCTCTGAATCTTCAAGCAGAACACTGATATAACCCCCCTACCACTGAGCAGGGGTTGGTGTGTGCAACACGATGGGGGAATTTTCTGGAGTGGGCATTTTCATGTGGTCTCCATCACATGTTCTGGATGACATTTGTAGTAATAACTTGATAGCTGAGGCCTGCTGCGATGCAGTCCCACTGGCAAAGGCCTCTCCTTGTGCCTTTACAAATGTCACATTCCTGCATGTGTAAGGCACCGCAGGAGGGCTTCTTTATGGACTCTCTTCCAGTGTAGTCCTGCAACGTGTTATCCAAGAAATCTCTCAGAATGCTGTGTTGGGACAGGTGGTGCATCTCTGTCTGTGGTAGATGGATGCTGCTGCCTGGCCCCTCCTGAGGCTATTTGGTCCATTTCTAAATTAAAATCTCTAAACAGTAACAGAAGACCTAGTGAGAACTGCGTTTCTCATCATTGTTCTAGTCTTAGCGGAGCTATGAGAGCCCTTAATACAGCGTTTTAGCTCCCACATACAACTGATCATCCACCCCATTTCTTTGCCTGGGATTCCTATCTTTTTTTCATCCAAATAGAAGAAAAGCCTCTCAGCATGTGAATCTCAAGAAGCAATATGGCGGACATCAAGTTCTTCATTATACTTCAGGGTAGCTATTTTTTGATTCCAAAGTCTACTTAAATGTCAGAGAGAAGGCTGAATTCAGTTGCCTACAAGGAGATCTTCAAGTAAGACTTCTACTTAGCTCCTACTGTGAATGGAACTGTGAATGATAGGGTGGGGAAGATGAAGATATGCATGAGCCTAAGGCAGGCATAGGCCAAGGGGAGCCCTTTGCACAGTTATTCTCTTGGCTACCAAGGTCAGCACTGTCTAGCCAATCAGTGAGATCTCTGCCAGGTTGGGCTCAGATTGCCAACATGTGCCCTCAGTTAGCCCCCTGCATGCTGGCCCAGTGTCAGACAGTGCAGAGCTGAGACAGGAAGGGGAGGGAGAAGTCTAGATCTTCCAGGCCCAGGATCACACACAGTCTGGATGTCAATGGCAGCCCAAAGTCAGGAAGTAGAAAATGGGACCAGAGAGAGCATCCAAAAAACACCCAAGCCCATCCCAAACACTGGCTCTGAAGGGGGCCTTGTTGAGTGCAGAGTAGCTGTGTTTGCCATGGGGTGGGGGGAAGGAACAGCTTTCATGCACTTGGCATGGTGGGCACAGGAATAGACCACTTCTCCACTGACGGCTCACCTGGATCATGCCTTAAATTCCCTTAGTGCTTATCTTCCAAGGAGCTCAAAGAGTGAATAAATAGAGACAATTATTGACCTCGTAATCTTAGATAGCAGCATGGATATTAGGGCAATTTATTATCATTTACTACTTCCCCTTTCAAGAGAAGAGAAAATGAATGAGTATGGAAAATAAATCAACTTCTTGGGAACCTCAGCCTAGTTAACATATTACCATTGATTAAGCAGCTACCACATGCCAGACTGTTTGACTATGGAGATAGGAAGGGCGATAAGTCACAATTCCTGTCTTCCGGAAGATTCCCGTCTGGTGAGAGTCAGAGACATAAACCAGCCACTCCACAACAGCCTTAGGAAAGCTGCCGGGCTTTGCTGAGTGAGGGTGCACCAGGAGGGGAGAGGGAGGCTTCCCTGAGGAGAGGCCAGGTGAGTGGGAGAGATGAGAAGAAGGCCACAGATAATAACATGTTCTATTTTTTATATCCCTTCTGTGCGCCAGCCTCTTCACAAATAAGTCATCTAATTCCATGTGTGGAAACACAAGCTTAGAGAAGATTATAAGCCAAATGCCAAATTTGAACTTGGGCTTCCAAACTCCAGGGCTCAGCAAGCAGGCACTGCATTTTTAAGGCCCATCTCTAATAGTTTTTGTTCTCAACTCTGGGCGAGACCTGAGGCCTAAGGAAGCATCCTGGGGACCCAGTGCAGCCCCTTCGCCTCCATACATCTTGAATGCTGGTCTTTAAAGGTCCTTCTCCTGAGGAAGTGGGGCTGAGACTGTCTTGTGTGGTCATGTTTTGTTGGGTGGTTGGGGTTGGGGTCCGGGGGCGGACATCCTGTTCATGCAGCCTAATGAGGAGCTTCCACCTGCCCCTTGTGTTTCTCAGCACCGACCTGCTACCAGGCCCGGCTCTGGGCTGTAGCCAGGGAGGGGATGCCTTCCAGCCTAGCCGTGGCAGGAAGAGGCCAGGAGTCATTTTAGCCATTGGTTTGCAAAAGAAGAAAAGCTTTGCTGCTGCCGCCTGCACGTACCCGCACGCTCACTCCCCTTGATGCTGGAGTGATGCTGGAGAGCTCACCGCTGCTGCTTGCTTTTCTAGTTCTCTTCCTTCATTTTCCCTTTGCAGATTTCACTGATTTTGAATCTCTCACAATGGAGCCCTTGGTTTCCAGAGATCTGAGAAACAGAAAGTGATCACATTTTCCTAGAGGGGAGCTCAACATTCTGCTGGGGAAGTAGGAGATGTTGAGTCTGAGGTCATTTTCAGACACCAACTTGTTTTGTTCTATGAATTTAAGGAGATTTTAGAATTGGGGAACAAATAAAATCATTCTGTCAGAGCAAAGGAGAAACATCTTTGTATATTGCCTTAAGCTTTCCATGCACTCTTAAGTGATTAAAATGCAACTGAAAACTCTGATAGCAAAAAGAAAAATTAATAAATACAGTATAATAAGTGCATAAAGATTATTAGGGGAAAGGAAGACTCTTAGGACCAGCCATTCTATGTCCAGATTTGAATCTGCTTGGAGTGAATCACATACCCTTGAACTACAGTTGCTGTTCTTCTCAGGAATTTGGCCTGTCTGAGTTCATGTAAGCGGAAGCCCACAGATCAAAACCACTGTCAGCCACCAGCACAGCTTTTTGATAGTTTTCCAAGGAAGATCAATAGCACCTGGTCCTCTGGCCATCGTCACAGGTTTGTCACATCCGTAGGTCCTACCGAGATCTGTGGGTCCAGTTACCTCCCAGTGAGCAGAGACTTAATTTATTTATTTATTTATTTATTTATTTATTTTTGAGACAGAGTCTTGCTGTGTTGCCAGGCTGGATTGCAGTGGCGTGATCTCTGTTCACTGCAAGCTCCGCCTTACGGTTCAAGCTATTCTCCTGCCTCGGCCTCCCAAGTAGCTGGGACTACAGGTGCGCACAACCACGCCCACCTAATGGTTGTATTTTTAGTAGGGATGGGATTTCAATGTGTTGGCCAAGATGGTCTCAATTTCTTGACCTCATGATCTGCCCGCCTCAGCCTCCCAAAGTGCTGGGATTACAGGCGTGAGCCACCACGCCCAGCTAAGACTTACTTTTTAGGTAGAGCTCACATCTACCTTCCTGGAAAGAGCTTGGAATGTTTAAATTAACATAAATACAACCCCAATTTTTTTCATTACGGTACCTTTTAGAGTAAGTTAAAATGAAAAGCATAATGTTTAAATTATATAAAATTATGTTAATAGCTATAGCATTATAGCGTATGCCATCTTGACATTTTTGTAATTCCTATAGCGACTGAGGTAGTTTCACAACCCTGAAATCTAAGGCTATTTTCAGGAGCTGTGTTATTTTTTCCAAGAAACTAGAATTTAAGGTTGTCTGTTTTGCTGTCTTCTTTTTTCCCACCGTGGGATTCTCTATGGTGAGCATAGATATCACTGATTGCCAATAGGCTGTCCGACTGCCTTCAAAGTAGTATCTGCTTCTTGCAGCTTCTCTGTACATCTGGTGCTTCACCTGGAATTCCTGCTTGCAAAAGGGAGGAATCAAGCCTTATTTAGTCTCTCTTAAGGTTTTCATCATTTGAGCTCTCACCAGTTGTTGCTTCATAATGTCAAAGTCTCGAGCCTTGGAAGGTATCCAGGGGCAAATTCAAAGGCACGCAGCATCTAGCTTGATCCTGAATCCACAAAACCAGCTGTCTTCCCATCTTAGAAACAAGTCCTGTGTAAATAGAGAATTGGAGATGTCACCCTGCCTTTTCCTCAACTGTAACCATTTTCAAAAGTGAATATTGGATATAAACTAAAGTTTATAAACACATGACTTTGCTTGTCAAAAGTGTTCTCTCTAGAAGGCTGTTTATCTGGAATAAAACGCTGCTCCCATGCTGCCAGTTTCTTTTTCAGCGTTGACTTCAGAAGCACTTTACCAACTATACTGGGAAGTCAGTTAGTACTTTACTTTTGTAGGAACCATTCTGTTGTCCCAAACTTTGTGTCTCCTTACGTCACAACTGAGTTCTGTTCCATCCCTCCCTCCTCTGCCACCTGGGGGTGTGGGAAGCAGATTTCAGGGGCAGGAAGGCTGTGAGAGTGGACAGAGGCCTGGGAGAACCTCAGTGCTATTGGGAAGCAGGCTGAGTGCCAGACCAAGCTGATAACGTGAATATGATGGACTCTGCCATGAATGGAAATTGTACCAGAAGTTCAGTAAGGGAAGTGGAGGGCTGCTTGCTCGAAACAGAGGCACTGAGAAGAGTGTGATAAATTTATAAGCAGACCTGGTTTAATGCTACAAGCCTGATCTGTGAGTAATCTCCTGAATAATCTTTAATGAGTAAGCATTAAGTCAATAGACATTGGAAAGAACTCCAGTAACCTAATTCCCCATCCCCCACCCCGCCCATGACAATTTATAGCCTCATTTGACACAGGAGGTGATCAACTTGTTTACCTGGCTCTGTTGGGCATAAGTTCTTAGGTCAATAATTGATGCGGTAACCATAATTTTAAATTAATATAATGATTTCCATTTCAGTTCAGTTCATAAAACCTGTCTGCGTCCCAGTATGGTACATGATGAATATAATTTTCCATTTTATAGCTGGAGAAATCGAGCCAGGAAGCAGTGATGCTAGAAGGGGACACTAGTCAGCGAAGTGCTGGTGTAAATGTTTTAACAACCAGCTCTCTGAGGGAAGAAGTCCTGGTTTGTAGTGGATGCCGATTTCCATCGTGTAAATACTCCCACCTTGGCTGATTCAAGCTACCAACATGGCATCACTGAATGCAGAGTTGGGAAGAATTGCACATTTTCAGCTCTTGTGAGCTGGTACTAGCTGGCTGCAGCATAATGGCATTAATGATTCAGTTCACCATTTAAAGTGTACAGTTCAGTGGGTTTTAGTCTGTTCTCAGAGTTATGTGACTGTCATCACTATCGATCTTAGAACATTTTCATTGACCCAAAAAGAAACTCTATACCTGTTAGCAGTCACCCTCGAATTCCTCCAGGCCCCCCAACCCAAGGCAAGCACTTACCTCCTTTTTGTGTTTATAGATTTGCCTATTCTGGACATTTCATATAAATGGGGTCATTCAATATGTGACCTTTTGTGTCTGCCTCTCTTCATTTAGCCTAATATTTTCTAGGTTTATCCACACTGTAGACCGGATCAGTACTTATTCCTTTCAGTGGATGGATAATGTTCTGTGGTATTTTGTTTATCCACTCGTCAATTGGTGGGTGTTTGGGTTGTTTCCACTTTTTGGCTATTCTGAGTAATGCTGCTGTGAACATCCATGTACATATGTGTTCGTTGTCTCGGAGGTATTGCCACGTAACTGATCTTTTAACAGTATGCACCTGATCCCGTCACTTCTTTGCTTAAAAAGCCCCAGTACTTCTCATTGTTCTTAAAGTCAGAGTCAAAATCCTCACCTGGGCATGGAAGGTTCATGGCTTCTGGGCCTGGCCAGCCTCACCCTGCTGTTTCCCCTGTTCTGTTCCAGCCAAGAGGTGCCAAGACTCCCTCCATGCACAGAGCCTCCTTCCTTGGCTTCAGCTTCAAACTTTCCGCCTTCCCCCTGCCTGGCCCTTTGCTTCCTTAACCTCTACTCATCCTGGAGTCTCAGATGACCTGCCCCCTCCTCGGGGAAGCATTCTCCTCTGCCTCACACTAGGTTAGGGCCACCTGCCGCACACTCCCAGGGGACCCCATGTGTCTCCTCCGTAGCCCCTAACACAGCTGCAGGCAATGATGACTTGTGTGGTGGTCTGCCTAATGCTTCTCTCTTCTGCTCCCTTAAGCTCCAGGAGAGCAGAGAACTCATTCTTGTTCCCCAGTTTTTCCCAGCACCTAGCACAGTGCCTGGCACATTCAGGCACTCAGTAAATATTTACTGAATGAATAATGGGTAATGATGGCAGCAAATGAGCCACTTCTTCAGCAGACTCCTTCAGCCTTAGCATGTCCCTCAAGTGATGGGGAAACCCAGGCACTGCCGAGGCCAAATGACTTCTTCTGTCCCCAGCCAGACACCTCTCACTTCCCTGAGGGACCGCTGCTTATGCACAAATGGGTTTGGGGGAGTTCCCCCCATCCTGAGATATATAGAGCCTCAGTGTGTGAATCCCAGCTAACATGTGGGTTCTCTCAGGACAGGGTGATTCCCATAGCATGTGACTCAGAGCAGCCCCTCGACACCACAGACTGAATCAGGAGCAGCCGCAGTGCATTTCCAGGGGAGAAATAAGGAGGGATTCTCTGAAGCACTTGCTTCTCTAAGAGGCGGGGAGTTGCCTTATGACAAACCGAGTTCCCTTTAGTAAAGATTATTGCCTTTCTGCGTGTTGTGTTTGAAAAACTGTCCTTGAAGAAATTCCAAGAGGAAACTGTACACCTTCTGAGACTTAATTGCTTTTTCAAAACACACTTGTTTTCATTTCCCCCACAGATATGCACTTATTTGGCCATTACCCAGCACATGACGACTTCTATCTCGTAGTGTGCAGTGCCTGTAACCAGGTCGTCAAGCCACAGGTTTTCCAGTCGCACTGCGGTAAGTGGACCCCTGAACCGTCGGCCACATCTGCAGCTGCCGCCCTGGGGACAGTCGACTTCCCCTGGGCTCCCCGACAGGGTCTCGCCATGTCTTGTCTTAGCCTGAGGCTGTGGGTAAAGTCTTCCTGGGCTGCTGCCTCTACTCGCAGGCTGTTTTAGGAGCTGTAGTCCTTCTGCTGAAATCCGCAGTCCTGTCAGAACAAATGAGAGAAAACCTGCAACTTGTCTCGGTCGATGGGACTAGACTGAAGCCATCTGCCCAGCCTAGCGATGGCCTCTGCAGGTGACCAGGGGGAGGGGAGAGCTGCTTAAGGAGTCGCTCCTGCAGCCAGACATTTTCTCCCCCTGAAAGAGGGTCAGGAGAGAGTCTCCCCGAGACTTACAAAAAGGAGGGCTGCGGCCAAGCACAGCCCAGTGTGTGGCCCACTGGGGTGCTGCCCCAAGGAAATGGTGCATCAGTAAAACCTTACATTCCAATTCACCTTTCCCAAGAATCCCCCTTGTTAAAAAAAATCCCAGATGGGGTTGGGAACTGCTTTCCGTCTCTAAACATCCTTGATGTAATAAATTCCTTCAGTTGGTCATCAACAAACCATGGACAGAACAGATAAAGTCCACGTGGCTGCCCCACCCTGGGGATGAATAAACAGCCATTTGGCCTTAGACTAGAAGTCACTTAACCTCTCTGGGTGGAAGTTTCCTTATCTATAGCAGGGAATTGGATCAGACAATTTCCAAAGCTGTAATATGCTGTGAGTCCAGCACAGTATCTCCCAATCTTTTTATTTAAGCTGTATTCCCTTTTGATGAACATAAAATCTGAATGCCCTCCTTACCATTAAGGTTTCAAAGTACATTCTATTGTGCCTAAAAAAAAGTCAAAGCAATTATAATATTGAATATGCTTTTGCAAATTATGCACATTTCCCCTTTCTCACCCTCCGAATTTCTGACTTTTCCCCACCTCTTCAGTTATCATTATTCTATAATAAAATAAAGGGAGTTGAGCTTATCCAAGCTCTTTAACAGTCTCTCTATATACAAATTATCAACTGCAAACACGTGTATATGTATGTATATGATATATATATATCTACATATATATAATCTGTATCTGTGTATATACTGTAGGCATATTTTGTGTTTGTAATGTGTAGAATTCAGGCTTATGGAGCACCTCTGGGAGTGAGTCCAGGACTTTCAAACCAGCACAAGGCAAAGCAAGGGCCCTAGAAAGTGCTATAGGAGGAGGTTTGGTCAGAGGCCAAGTCTTCTGCCCCTCCCTGCAGCCAGCACTGTGTCCTCGGGCTACTTGCTTGATGTCTCAGGGCTTTGGTTTCCTTGTCCCTACCATGGGGAGATGACTTCTGTGGGTGTGTCCAGCTCTGACATGTTCATTCTGGCAGACTGAGCAGGAAAGGAGCAAAGTCGTGTGCCTGGCATAAGTTGACCTTCTTGCTTAGTGCTCTGTACCAAATGACCCTCTCCACTGCCTGGAAGAGAGAAAGGGTTAAACCTCTCCAAAGAGAAACTGTCAGAGCCTGGTGGCGGTACCACCAGCTGAGATGACAGGTGGAGAATCCAAAGCAGAGCCATGGCAAGAAGGTCCCACCCAGCCAGTGGTTCAGTGACCAGGCATGGAAGCTCCGTGACCAGTGCTTCTGTGTGTCTTGTGAGAACGCAGAGGCTATATCATCCTGAATATGATTTTCATTCACTCAATTCACAAGAATGTGCAGCTGTTATAGGCACGGAACAGGGGCTTGCATTCTATTGTAAGCCATCAAAACTTTCACTGGGACTGGGTGCAATGGCTTACGCTTATAATCCGAGCCCTTTAGGAGGCCAAGGCAGGAGGATCACTTGAGGCCAAGAGTTTGAGACCAGCCTGGGCAACATAGTGAGACCCCATTTCTTAAAAAAAAAAAAAAAAAAAAATTTAGCCAGGTGTGGTGGTATACCTGTAAGTCTCAGCTACTGGAGAGGCAGAGGGGGAGAACTCCTTGAGCCCAGCAGTTCGAGGTTGCTGTGAGCTATGATTGTGCCATTGTACTCCATTCTGGGCAACAGAGCAAGACCCTGTCTCAAGAGAAACAAACAATAAAACAAAACAAAACCAAAAAAATCTTCACTGAGAGCTTAATTCACTGGAGTCTTTGATGGAAGGATCCTGAAAGGGACCCAAAACATGGGACCCCACTGTCCCCTGCAGAATTCTTCCCAGGGGAAAGGTCCCAGATTGCCAAGGGAGGAGGCTCTGGGGTTTAGCAGAGCTGATACACCTGCCTCCCCCAACCCTGGGGCTCTTGGCATAAGAGCCAAGAGTCAGCTTAGGGGACAGCCCATGGCTTTGGGAGCTCTGAGCAATGCAGTAAATTAGTTTGGGGGTTTGGGGTTACTGATCTCGTCCCTCAAAGCCCAGTCTCCGTTAAGCTTCTTGCTGAACAAGCTGACAAGCAGCAATGGGGACATGATCACAACTCAGCAAATTGAGGCACCAAGGCCTCCCTCAGCTCTAGGTGTGTGTCCTAGTACAAATACAAACTTACATTTATCAAGACCCAGAGAGTGCAAAGCAGAGGTTAGAACCATTGTAGCTCTTTGTGGGGAGTACTTTTTAGTATCCCTAAAAATTCCTGCAATAGCTTCATGATTGTCTAAGTCAGTTCAGGCTGCTATAACAGTATCATAGACTAGGTGGCTTATAAACAGCAGAAATGTATTTCTCACAGTTCTGGAGGGTGGAAGTCTGAGGTCAGGAGCCAACAAGGTCAGATTCTGGCGAGGACTGTCTTCCAGGTTGCAGACTTCCAGCTTCTCACTGTGTCCTTACATGGTGGAAAGAGAACAAGAGTTCTCTGAGGTCTCTTATATGGGCACTAATCCCCTTCATGGGGGCTCCACTCTCATGACCTAATTATCTCCAAAGGCCCCAACTCCGTATACCATCACATTGCGGGTAGGATTTCAACATAGGAATTTGCGAGGGACGCAAACATTCAGTCCATAGCAATATTCTTTTTTTTTTTCTCTTTCCTTGTAGGATTGGCCTTGCTATTTTCCACAGGTTAATAAGAATGCCAGTGTGCCGAGTGCCAGACACTGTGCCAAGTGCTTTCCATATCTGTTTTTTGTTTCATTTTGTCTTTTGGGTTTTGTTTTTTTTTTTTGAGTCAGACTGTCATCCAGACTGTAGTGCAGTGGTATAATCTCAGCTCACTGCAACCTCTGCCTCCCCAGTTCAAAAAATTCTCCGGCCTCAGCCTCCAGAGTAGCTGGAACTACAGGTGCCCGCCACCACACTTGGCTAATTTTTGTATTTTTAGTAAAGACGGGGTTTTGCCATGTTGGCCAGGCTGGTCTTGAACTCCTGACCTCAGGTGATCTGCCTACCTTGGCCTCCCAAAGTGCTGGGATTACAGGCATGAGCCATCGTGCCCAGCCTCCATCGCTTTGAGCATGTAATCTTTTCAACAGCCCTGTGACATGGGTGTTAATGTTATACCCATTTTGTAATTGAGGAAGCTAAGGCTTAGGAGGTCAGTGCTTTGCCCGAGGTCTGATTTTGGGCATAGGCCAACACCCTGTGGTTAACTGCAAAATTTTCTTTCAAATGGAATCTTATATAAAACCCCAATCCATAAATATATATGGGAAGCAGAGCTGTTGAGGTTAAAATTAGGGCAGGGGTCCAAGCCCCATGGACGCAGCCTTCTCCTGACTTTTTTCACCCCCCCCCACCTGCCAGGGCTCCACAGAACATTATTTGAACTTTGTTGATGTAGAGGAGACAACATGGGCTTTGGAATGAGACAAAGCAATTCACGACTCCCCCACTAACTGTGCGACCTTGAGCAGCTCACCTCATCCCTCTTCACCTCCATTTCTTCATCTGTAAAATGGGTACTCTGCCTGCCTCAGGGGGTTGCTGGGATGATGTGACTGATGTGAGGCTTAAGGTTCATTTTCTCTTCCCTTCTCTCCATGGCGTCTTTCCCCATCGCCCCCAGCTGGATGCAGTTCTTCGTACTGAACAGCCACAAAACTCTGTTCTCCTGTGCCACTTCCCCTCCTGCCATGCTGTCATGTGTGCCACCTCCCGCTTCTCCCATGGGTGCATGGCAGTGTTCAAGATCTTGGTATACTAGTCATTTAACTTAAATTGAAAAAAGTGTGTGTGTGTGTGTGTGTGTGTGTGTGTGTGTGTGTTTAGCCAGTCAGTTATGGGGACTTCAGAAATTTGTGGTTAAAGGAAAACTGTTGCTTACTCAACATTTCTGATACCAAATTGTGAGTTTTCCATACCAAGGGGATTCTCTGCAGGTACCAATTCAGTGTCCTACGATTTAATTCAGTTCCGACAATAACTACCTGTAGCTGGGGCCGGGCGCAGTGGCTTACACCTATAATCCCAACATTTTGGGAGGCCAAGGGAGGGAGGGTTGCTTGAGCCCAAGAGTTCAAGACCATTCTGGGGAACATGGTGAAACCACATCTCTACAAAAATATTTAAAAATTAGCCAGGCATGTTGGCATGTGCCTGTTGTCCCAGCTACTCAGGATGCTGAGGTAGGAGAATCACTTGAGCCCAGGAGGTTGAGGTTGCAGTGAGCTATGATGGTGCCACTGCACTCCACCCTGGGTAACACAGTGAGACCCTGTCTCAAAAAAACATGAACCAAAAAAACACTACCCAGAGTTAGCATAGACCCCACAGGTTAAAGGCTCAGTCCCACAAAACTGTGTCCCCACTTCAGATGCCAATCACAAGTAATAGGTCCCCAGGTTACCCACATTTCTGTCTGACTTGGCTACAAATTAGGGGTCTCCACACCCCTCCTTATGTTCAATAATTGGCTATAACAACTCACAGAACTCAAGGAAACATTTTACTAATGTTTACTGGTTTATTTATATTATAAAGGATATAAATGAACAGTCAGAGATAATAGGGTGAGGTCTGGAAGAGTCCTTAGTGCAGGAGCGTCTGTCCCTGTGTGGAGTTGGGGTTCACCACCCTCCCAGCATGTGGATGTGAGTACCCATCTGGAATCTCTTTAAACTCCATCCTTTAGGGTTTTTTGGAGGTTCCATGCATGATTGATTAAATCATTGGCCATTGGTGATTGGCTCAATCTCCAATTGGTCTTTCTGGTGACCGGCCCCCAGCCTGAAACTGCCTATGTACCCCAGCCACCAGTCATCTCATTAGCATAAAAAGACACTCCAGAGATCCCAAGGGTCTGAGAAGCTCTTGTGTCAGGAAACTGAGGACTAAGACCAATACAATGAAAGATATTCCTATCACCCCTGTCACTCAGGAAGTTAAAAGGGTTTTAGGAGCTCTGTGCCAGAAACTGGGGATAAAGACCAAATATATATTTCCTATTATATCACAATATCACAGTACCAGTGTGAAAAATAGAATGTCATAGTGGAAAAGTCATGAATTTTGGAGTCAAACAGAGGCAGGTTAGAATCCTAACATTTACGGGCTGTTTGACCTTGAGCTAATTATATGACCTTCTGAGCCTTCTTTTCCTCGTCTATAAAATAAGGATGGCAATTCCTGCTTTGCAGAGTTCCTGTGAAGAACACAGAAAAAGGTTGTATCGTTTTCTGGCACATGGTAAGGGAATAAAGAAAGGATTGTCAATAAATTGTGGCTATTTTTTATTAAGTTGAATGTTTCCTATGAAAAATGGGAAAACCAATTCAGTCAAGTGCTTCCTGCCTTCATTTCTTGCCCTGTCTCAGAGGATGTGCACGCTGAGGTCAGCCCACAGACTTTCGCCTGTGATTCATCTTTTGCTTCCCACACTCTTGGAGGCAAGAAATGCCGGCCTGAATATGATTACATTTGCTAGGAGTCCTGAGGGCTTGGCTTTGCAAATATTGGTTTACATTCACATTAGGCCCCTATGGCAGCTCATTTAGAAATGCCGTGAAGCTCCAGTATCTCTCTGCGTTCCCTGCCGAGGTCCATCCAGCCTGTGCCATAGCGTCCTACAGGGGTAACATGGAGCCCCCCGCCCAGGGCTGGCCACAGTCCTTCTGCTCCTGATCGTGTGCCCCATGCTGGCATCCCAGATGTAGAAAGCAGGTGCAACCACTCCTGGGGAGACCCTTTGCTTGGCATGGAAGTGGAGTGCTCTTGGAGCCACGTTCTGTGTCACCCCATTAGGGATGGCTTCCTAGGGTCTGTTTCCTAAGTCTGTACCAACAGCCTTTTAGACACTTTTTAAACTTCTCCCCACGAGATCTAGGATTTCAAGGGATTAGTTTGTTTCTAAAGTCCCTTAGGTGAATGGATAAGCTTATTTAGGAATAGTTGTAGAAAGGGGGAAGCAGAAACAAGAAGCCTTACCTTGGGAGTCCCAGTTCCACTCTGCAGGCATCTCTGTCCCTCGTAGCTGTCCATCCCAATTTGATGCATTGACATGGCGTGTGAGCCTAGTGGTTGAGTGTAACCTCTCTAGGACCCATTTGATAGATTAAAATTCCAGCTCCAGGCCAGGCGCAGTGGCTCACATCTGTAATCCCAGCACTTTGGGAGGCCGAGATGGGCAGATCACCCTGAACTCAGGAGTTCGAGACCAGCCTAGGCAACATGGAGAAACCCCATCTTTACCAAAAATACAAAAATATTAGCCAGGCGTAGTGTTGTGCTCCAGCTACTTGGGAGGCTGACATGGGAGGATTGCTTGAGCCTGGGAGGTGGAGGGTGCCGTGAGCTGAGATTGTGCCCCTGCACTTCAGCCTGGGCAATGGAGCAAGACCCTCCCTGTCTCAAAAAATAAAAATAAAAAAAATTCCAGCTCTGCACCTTATTTCCTGTGTGACCTTGGGCAGGTTACTTTGCCTCTGTGTTTCTGTTTCCGTATTAAAATGGAAATAATAGTTTATCTCATAAAGTTTCATGTTGATTAAAGGAACTTGCATGTGGAAAACACAGTGGTACAACAAAGTTTGCTTTAAAAAAAAAGTTTCACAATATTAACTGAGGGATAAGCTACAGAGATTTATAATGAAATCTCGTCCAGAGTTTTCACTTGTGATTACTGTGGAAAAGGAGATGTTTGTGACTCTTCATCTTGTCAGAGCTGTGGTGGGTCCTTACCTCAGCCCAGAGAGAATCCAGGGACAGGGCAGAGGATGATGCTCTGTGTGTGTGTGCACAGGCATGTATGTAAGACAAAAACCAGGAGGTGCAAGGTGCCTATACTGAAAAAATTTTTTTTATTACTTTTTAGTAATTGTGTATTTTCAGTAAATTTGGACTATTGTAATTAAAGAAAAAAATAATAGGTAGATCCAGGTTGTAGTTTTGTAATTGGGGTGAACGTTTATGGTGAGTTGTCTGATTTGCCTAAATGAAAGAAGTAGGATTTTTTGGGGGGTCCTTATCTTCTAGTATAGTTACATAACTACCTACAGTAAAGCAGGGTTTCTCAGCATGGGCACTGTGGACATTTTGGGCTGAATTTTGCTGTGGGGCTCATTCTGTGTCTTACTACAGGATGTTGAGTGGCTTCTCTGACCTCTACCTACTGGATAGCAATAGCAGTCTCTACCCCACTCCTAATCTTGACAACCAAAACCATCTCGGGACATTGCCAATAGCCCCTAGGGTGCAAAATCGCCCCCAGTTGGGAACTACTGCCGTAAAATATAACATGTCCCTGTTTATTATACTGTATTTCATGCTTTTCTGTATTTAAATTTTTTATCAAAGTAAAATATGTGTTTATGCCCAGAAATGACTTCTGTGGAATCACAGCCGCATGTAGAAAGTTGACTCCTTCAGCTTGCACAGAGCTAGCCATTGGAATTATTTCCCCATCACACATACATGCAAAGTGTAAAACAAGTTATCTTACAGCAGTCCATAAAATTGCAGTCCTTTCCACTTCAAAATAATTTTTTTTAAAAGGCAAAAGAAATAACACCTTCATGTACACAGATCCCACAGAATTTGTCAGCCACACTTGGCACTAGTCCTCTCAGCAGAAGGCCATACGGCTGCACACCCCGCCCATCAGACAGAGATAATCCTTGGATGTCACTGCTACTTAAAAAAAAAAAAAATGGTTTAGAACCAGAGAACCTGGATGTCATTCAATAGACAAGAGAGGATTAGATTTTTTTTCCTCCTTCTCAGAGAGGGCTTTTTATTCCCTTTTCTGATTATATTTTTGAATGCCCTTCAAGTAGCTGTTTTTCATGTTGATGGTGATGCAGTAGAATTTAATGAACTGTGAGCTAAAGCAGAGAGGCTGAGCAGAAAAATAAATAAGTGGCAGAAACTCACCCCTGGAGTGAGGCATAGCATGTCCCGGCTGGCACCCCATCCTTCTGTGTACATCCAGATGCTGATGCTGGTTGGATACTGAGAACAGCATGTCTCAGCAGTGCTACACATGGGAGCCTAATTCATGAGGATCCAAGGTTCCCTGCAATTGTTCTTTTTATTTTGTCTATCTCCAGGTGACCTCTGGTTGAGGAAGAGACAAACCATGTGTGCCTCTGAGCCCTAGAGAGAGTTAGTCCCTCCCGATGTCAGTGCCCCCTGGGCTTCTCAGAGTGTCAGGGGCATTATCACCTGCTAATTATCCCGCCAAGACTTCCTTTCTGAAGGTGTTGATTGCTATTGCGTGGGGCTTGGGTTTTTTTGTCAATTAAGTTAGATTTGTTTGCTGACATTAAATTGTTGTTACTGTTATTGTTAGTTGTCTTTTATATGACTAGATTTTTTTAACATCAGAAGTATAAAATAAAGGAAATTATTCTCATTGAACATATTCTTTGTCGTTTGATAGCATTAATTAATAAGACTTGGCAAGAGCACAGGAATCTGTGCAAACTTTATTTCACTAGTAGAATTTTTTTAACTTGAATTTGATCAGTCTTTCCCAAATCCAGAATTAACTCCTGGTATTGATATCATCTTTTGAGTTCCTTATGATCAGAAACAATGTCTGCTATTGTTTTTGCTTATTTCATTTTTCCACCATCCCTAGTAAAGTGCAGTTACACTATAGATGCTAAGGAAATCCTTATGACGGACCCTAGGAAAATCTCAAAGGAAAGAAATGACAGAATGACTGATTAACGAAGGATTATCCCATAAATCAAGCATTACAACCGAGAGAATCTACGACTAAGTAGGACCATGTTTTGCTTCACTTCAAGTTTTTATATTTTGGACTTGCTACTGCTCAAATTAAAGTTAATGCTGGGTCCAGAACATAGCAGGTTGACCTGGTCCCACTTTTCACTCCCCTAATGCAGGATAAAAATAACAGCAATAAAGCTAAAACACATACTGAGCACTTACTATGTGCTAAACATTTTAATGTGTTATTTAATCATGCCATCACCCTAAGGTGATATCTGGTTGTATTATCTTTATCTCACACTCAAGGAAAGGGAGACCCGGAGGACTTAAGAAATTTGTTCAAGATCAGGCTGATGTAACTGGCAGAACCAGAATTCCAGTGTCTGACTCCAGAGTGCCTTAACTACTACATCAGTTGTACGTTTTGTGTCTCAAACTCGCTGCAATACCATAACTAAACTTTGATGCAGAAAAGTCATTTCCATCCCCTGTAGGATGCTGAAAAGTAAATAACAGGTGCTTGGGGCAGGTGAGCTTCATTGCTCTTTCTCATTTTAATCCACACCACTGATCTTCTCTGCTTATTGGCATAGGCAGAGAACTTGAACACAATTTTGAGGTAAGGGAGAAGGAGGAATAAATTGGTAATAGAGAATGTGTTTAGAGCCTTAACCACAGCATTTGAAATAGACCTTTAAATACATGAAAGCAAAAAGAAGGAAGCTTGTAGAAGAGATGGAGTGGGTACCACATATGTTCTCCTAAAAATTCTACCTGTAGTTTCTTGTTTATCCCCAACAAATGAGCAGATCCATGAGACTCACAAAGAGTAGATAAATTTCCTCCATTCAGTGAAATTCTCTTTTTTCATGTTTCTGTGAATCGAGTAGAAATGTTGCAAATAAGCACACAGCAGATATAATGGTTCAGTTCAAATTTAGAAATAAATTAATAGGATCTTCATAACTTTAGGATTATTTAGTGTTTTTTTTGTTTTTGTTTTTGTTTTTGTTTTTTTTTGAGATAGGGTCTTCCTCTGTTGCCCAAGCTGGAGTGCAGTGGCATGATCACTGCCCACTGCAACCTCAACTTCCCAGGCTCAGGTGATCCTCCCACCTTAGCCTCCCGAGTAGCTGGGACCACAGGCATATGCCACCATGTCTGGCTAATTTTTTTTTTTTTTTTTTTTTTGTAGAGATGTGGGTTTCGCCATGTTGCCCAGGCTGGTCTCAAACTCCTGGGCTCAAGCGATCCTCCTGCCTCAGCCTCCCAAAGTTCTGGGACTACAGGTATGAGCCACCACATTCAGCCAGAATTCATTTTTAATTGAAACAATCTTCTACTTATTATCTCATCAAAGCCTATTTCTTGAAGGCTGAATGTCTTGGATTACATTCTCCAGAGTCACATGGTTTCAATTCATTCGTTTATTTGAAAAATATTTATTGAGCACCTGCTATATGCCAGGCACTGTTCTAATGCTGCAGATGCATTAGTGAACAAGACAGATAAGGGCCTGGCTTCTTGAGGCTTATGTTCTGGTAGGTTAAATAACATAAACAAATACATGATCAAGCCATGTGAAAAGCTGTCACAAGAGTGTCCCAGCAGAGAACACAGAAGAGTAAAAACAAACAAGGCACGTTTGAGGGCTTCAGAGTAGTAGACAAGGACCAGAATGTCAGAGTCATGTAGAACAGAGTCTGAAGGTTGGGTTTTACTCTGGGTGTGGTGCTAAGACACTGGAGGGTATTGAGTGAGGGAAAGGCATAATCTGGTTTCTGTTTTCTGAAGCTCACTCTGGCTGCAGTGGAGCCCAGGAGACCCGGAAGGAGCTAATGCATAGCTAGCGGTAACAGATCATCGTGGTAGCCGTGGAGATGGAGAGAAAAGGATAAACTCGAGATCTATTTTGGAAATGTAGCTGACAGAATTTGCTGACAGAATGGATTGGATTAGATTGGAAAGGGAAGAGTCAACATTTATTTAGAGTTAGGTTGAAGGAGAATGGCCAGTGACTTGGCAGAAAAAGCAGCAGAGAATGACTACACGGAAGCCAAGAGAAGAAAGCGTTTCATAGATCATGTCAAATGCCAAGAGGTTGAGTAAGACACTAAAGAGAAGAGGTCGCTAAGTTAGCAACCTGAGGGTTGTTGGCCTTGACAATAGCCAATTGACAATAGGTGATTTTATTTGTGTCTTGAGATTTTTTTCCAAGGACAGATGACTTCATTTTTGCTTCACCAACAGGCACCATTTTTAGGCTGGCAGTACCCTCAGTGTTTTATTGGCATGTATGCTGGGCTTAGCTGCCACCCAACTCAATCGTCAGCTGGCTTCTTTGCCCTCTGCATCTCTGTGACCTATAGCACTGATTACTGTGCAGAAGAGTCACTGTGAACACTAGACAGTGAGTTCCTGAAGGCTAGGACTGTTCCTTGGGCATCGCTGAGTCCCACCAGGGAGCACTTCTCCTGGCTTCTAGTAGACACTCAGAAGTGTCTGGGATAGGCCAAGGTGGGTAGATCACCTGAGGTCAAGAGTTCCAGACCAGCCTGGCCAACATGGTAAAACCCCATCTCTACTAAAAATACAAAAGTTATCCAGGCATGGTGGCACGTGCCTATAATCCCAGCTACTCAGGAGGCTGAGGCACGAGAATCGCTTGAACCTGGCAGGCAGAGATTACAGTGAGCCAAGACTGTGCCACTGCATTCCAGCCTAGGTGACAGAGCAGGATTATGTCTCAAAAAAAAAAAGTGTCTGGGATAAACAGGTGGATAAACAGGCAGAAGGAAGCACTCCTCCAATCCCAAATTCAAGTGCTGTTGGCACCTTCTGCTTCACCAATATTAGCATATATGGTGGCTGGTGCAAATTCTTATGTACTTATCCACCCCTCCCCCCTCTCACACTCTCAAGGAACAAGGACCCCTGTCAGGCTCACCATTCAATTCCCTGAGTCCACACAAGGAGTGCTGGATCTCAAAAGTTGATGCCCAATATACTGTTTTTTGTTTGTTTGTTTGTTTGTTTGTTTTGGGGTTTTTTTTTTTTTTTTCTTAAAAAAAAAGAATCTTGGAAGAAAGAAGGAAGAAAGCCAGCAAGGAAGGGAAATTGGCTCACCAATTGTGAATAAGCCAAATTCCACATGTAATCAAGTACAATCATTTAGAAGACATGGCTGCTTGAAACAGAATGACCAACTCTGTTGAGACGCAGTTGGAAAGGCATCCCTCTGTGAGCAGTGGGGAGGCCATGGCTTTGATCCCTGACCACAGCTGATTGCTGGAGGGCTCTCGCTGTAACGTGACCCCTGGCTTCTGACTCATCACTGGTGTGTCCTCGCCATACAGGCTGCTCCATTCCATTCCTCAGAGCTGTATCCACCGAGGAGAATTCGGGTAACAAACATTCCTTTATTTAAATCTGAGTAAAGAATGTTAGCAGCGCTGATTCAAAAGGTCATCTCGGAATTCTCCCTATCCTGAGCCATAAGCAGAGAAGCATCTCCCAAACAGTGCTTTCTCTGGAACAGTGAGCCCATACGAAGAACAAGGGTTTGGGTAGATGCATACCCTTGGGAAACTGTGCCAGACTCCCCCTCCCAGAGCCTCATAGCAGCTATTAGCACATTAAAGCACCAAGAGGTCTTGGAGTCAAAAACAAAAATGCATCTATTTCACATTGGAGTCACATCGCCCTCATCCAAATTCAGCCACATGCAGTGGGCAACAAGAACAACAAAACTGCATGTTTTTCCTAAGAACGTGGGCCTAGACACTAGCTCACCCTTTCGTCTGGTGTCTGAGCAAAGAAACAAAGATGTTTCCCAACTCTGGAGGAGAAACTGGCCATGGGAAGGGCCCACTGTCCCACATACTACGTGTACTGTACTCTTTCAAGAGGAGTTTTTGTCCTACAGGATTTTCGCCGCCCACCCTGACACTAGAACCCAATCCCATGTAAGCTGCAGCATTCTGCGTCAATTTTCTTTAGGGAGGCCCTCGGAGTATTCTCAAGGAGCCGATTCTTATGTCTTCATCTGGGATCACGGAGAGTTACTGACTCCTTCCTGGAGTGTCACATGCTAGAAACCTGTGTGCAGGCTTGCCCCCAGATGCTACAAATCTCTAAAGATACTTCCAAGCTATATCTTTTCTAAACCCGCAGTGCTTCTTCCCATGATGTGTAGAGCTACTATGCCAGGCTTTCTTTCTGGGTTCCCCCCTCCCCAGAAAAAGGTGCTGTTAAACTAATGTTACATCTCACAATTAATGGCATCCTAGAATCGGGGAATACCGTTGATGGTTTGGGTAGGACCTTTCCCTTGCTCCTTTGCAGGGCCAGGCGCTTCTGAAAACTGGGTGCAAATTTGGGAATGCTGCATAGGAGACTCATAGGAAATAGATAGGTCTAGGGGAAAACATAAATTGGGGGGCATAAAGGATGAAAGAGTCAGTAAACCATTTCACTATGATGAATCCCACTTCACCTGGAAAAAATAATCTTTTTTTTTTCCAGAGAAAGCAACCATTGTCTTTGTTTTACCATGCTGGAACTACAGATGTCTTAAGATTTGGTTTCTGTTATTTGTTTGTTTATTAGCATCATAGATACTTTGCTTTTTTCCCCCTGAATTATTTTCTCAAATTCCGAAGCCTTCTCTAGGGGTGCATTTTCCTAAGATAACAATGGCTTAGTTTACCTTGTGGCTGTGGTTTTCTGCTCATCTTTATAAGTGGCTGCCTCCACCCCATATGTAATCTTCTTAAACAAGCACCTTCTTAAATGAGGCAACCCTCTTAACCAAAGAGCATTAATAATACTCATTATTAATGAGTATATGGTAGTGCTCTTCTTATTAATGAGAAGGCTGCGGGGCCGGGCGCGGTGGTTCACACTGTAATCTTAGCATTTTGGGAGGCTGAGGCAGGTGGATTACTTGAGGTCAGGAGTTGGAGACCAGCCTGGCCAACATGGCAAAACCCCGTCTCTACTAAAAATACAAAAAATTAGCCAGGTGTGGTAGCGCACATCTGTTATCTCAGCTACTAGGGAGGCTGAGGCAGTAGAATCGCTCGAACCTGGGAGGTGGAGGTTTCAGTGAGCCAAGATGGTGCCACTGCACTCCAGCCTGAGTGACAGAGGGAGACTCTGTCTCAAAAAAAAAAAAAAAAAAAAAAAAAGGGTTGCTGGCTCTGACTGACACCCTAATCCTGTGACCTGCATTTATCAGCTCTGGGCATCATCCTGATAGTGACACTAGCTCCAAAAACATGAATCAAGTTTCCCGGTGCGTTTAAGAAGGCAGGGGCTAGATGGTGGCCCTTTGAAAATTTTCCTCCCACTTTCTTGGCTGAGCTGCCTTTGTCATATTCTTACAACAAACCCATGGGTCCCTAGGGTTTGGTGGTGAGGAACTTCTAGCCCTTATGGCCAACCTTTGCCTTAGCTGCTCTTACTGGTGATGGTGGCAGTGCAGAGCCAGCCTGGGAGACAAGTGGGGTGGCCAGAGGAAGAGGGTGTACCCCAGAGCTGCCCTCCTCTGTGGCTTGTAATGTTTGTGAGCCAAGAAACCACTGGAGTTTTTGCCCTCCCCAGTGCCCCACATGCAGGCTGAAGAACTATGGTCCTATCATTTATTTTTTTTAACCACTTCTCCCCGACCCTCACTTGTCTACACAACTTGTAGGCCTGCCATCAATGTGATTTGATCAATGTTACCACGATCCTGCATTCCATCCTTTTTAAGTTGTTAGGGGGTTTCTTTTTTGTATTTGTTTCATTATTCAGCCGGCACTGGAGTTGCACTGGACTGGTAGCACATCCTGGGGAGGAACCATCCATCTGGTTTTGGTTTTGATTGGGGGGATTTTTAGGGGGAAGTGCTCATTTTTCCTGAGATACCTGGGCCTATATCTTCCCCCTGTGTCTCCTGTTTAGCCTTTCCCACTCCTTTTTCAGAAGTGAAAGAGCAGACAGAAGGTCCCCTACAAACAGTTAACTATGGTATTTTCTCGATTCCAGGATGACATTAATTGTAAGGTGCCACATCCATTAAATAGCACCTTTTCCCAGGTCCCAGGGGCAATTCAAGGACAGTCTCGTCATCCACCCAGCACTGGCGAGCAGAAAGAGATGGGTATAGTGTGGCAGTGCAGGGCATGGGCCTGGGAATGTACTAAGAGCAGCTTCTAGTGCCGTATGACTAGGTCATAATTAATTCACACATGCCCTTCTTGTCTTGTGGGAATCAGGTGCTTCACTTTCCCTTTGGCTTAGAGTTTAGTTCAAAATAGAAAATAATGAAGCTACAATGGGCTGGGAGTTTCCTGCTTCTTGTGATACCCCTGATAATAGTCATGTAAATTAACTAGTCCCATAGCAACTAGGCCACACATAGGAAAAAAACCACACCACTGCCAGATGGTAATTTAGGAATGTGATTTTAGTTTTCAGATGTAAAGGATGGTGAGGGAGTGGCCTTACTATTGTTTTATTTTTGATTTCTTGTTTAATTGATGGTGGTCAGAGAACATTAGTTATAGGTTATCCATTTTATAATTCATGATAACTTCCTTTGTGACTAGCTAGCATGTGAACCACTTTTGTAAATGTCTCACGTGATTGAAAAATGTATGTAATCTCTCTATTGTGGGCAGAGTTCCATATATTTATTGTATATTTTGTAATTTAGATCATGTATGATTAGAAAATTTATTTAATGTCTCTTTTGTGTGCAGTATTCCATATATTGTTTATTTTGTTTAAATCTTATTCATTCTTGCCATTTTTTGTCTGCTTGCTCTGTAATTTCTGAGAAGAGACTTTTAAGTCTCCTGTGATAATTCTAAGTGTGTCAGTGTCTCCTGTAGCTCTGACACCTTTTGCTTTACAATTTTGAGGCTGTCCTGTTGGGTATATGTAAGCTTAATTGTGAGGTCTTTTTAGTAGTGGTGTCTTTGTGCCTATTAATGCTTTTGCCTTAGGTTCTATTTTATCTGATTAAGATTGCTATTCAATTTTCTTTGGGTCAATATGTATTTGCCTCATTTATTTCTTTCCAATCTTTTATTTTCAACTTTTCTGTGTCATTTTGTTTTAGGAGCCTCTCTTGTAAAGCAGTATATCGCTGGCTTTTTAAAAAGTCCAATCTGGCCAGGCACAGTGGCTGATGCCTATAATCCCAGCACTTTGGGAGGCCTAGGCAGGCGGATCACCTGACGTCAGGAGTTCAAGACCAGCCTGGCCAACATGGTGAAACCCCATCTCCACTAAAAATACAAAAATAAGCCAGGTGTGGTGGCATGTGCCTGTAATCCCAGCTACTCAGGAGGCTGAGGCAGGAGAATCGCTTGAACCCAGGAGGCAGAGGTTGCAGTGAGCCGAGATCGTGCCACTGCACTTCAGCCTGGGCGATAGAGCGAGACTCTGTCTCAAAAAAAAAAAAAAAAAAAAAAAAAAAATTCCAATCTGATATTGTCTTTTAATAGGTGAGTTTTATCCATTTACAATTATTGTAATTACTTTATATATTTGGACTTATTTCTAACTTCTAATTTATATTTCTGTTTACATTGCTTTTTGTTTGCTTCTTTGTTCTCCTTTTCTGCCTTCCATTAGATTAGTACGATTTTCCTTAACCTGTCCCCATTTTTCCCCCTGATATCTTGGTCACAATAGATTTTATTTCTAAAATCTATATGTTTAATGATTGCCATTACGTTTTTAACATGCATACAGAACTTTAGTTTTTAAAGACTAAAGTTATCCACGATCTCTATCTTCTCAGATAACACAAAAATCTTTGCATACTTTACCCACTTACAGTCAACTGGTAATTACAATAAAGAATTGAAATCATGGCCCAAAACACTGGCAATGCTTCTCAGCCTGCTAATTCATAGGGAATTAGAGGCACCCTGATTAATTTATGAAGCATGAACTTTTGGCTGATTCACTGTTTTACACCCTGAGATGCTTTGGGGCACATCTCAAGTTCGAGTGATACTTCATTCACAGCTCATAATCTCTCTCTCAAGTTCCCGAAAGTGTTCTGAAGTAGGATTGGACAAAGGGGAACTCAGAATCCTATGATCCACTACTAGGACCTATTTTCATAAATCAGATTTGTCATTTGTCATAATTTTCAGTGAGAACATCAGGGGGCTCCTCCTCCCTGCTTGACACCTGCTTCCCTGTCCTTTGATTCTCAAAACTTTACTGTGCATATACATCATCCAAAAAATCTTGTAAAAATGCAGATTCTGATTCAATTCAGTAGGTCTGTATTATTATTATTATTATTATTATTATTATTATTATTATTATTGTTAGAGACAGAGTCTTGCTCTGTCGCCCAGGCTGGAGTGCAGTGGCATGATCTCGGCTCACTGCAACCTCTGCCTCCTGGCTTCAAGCAATTCTCCTGCCTCAGCCTCCTGAGTAGCTAGGATTACAGGTGCCCACCACCACACCCAGCTGATTTTTGTATTTTTAGTAGAGACGGGATGTCACCATGTTGGTCAGGCTGGTCTTGAACTCCTGACCTCGTGATCCGCCTGCCTCGGCCTCCCAAAGTTCTGGGATTACAGACATGAGCCACCGCACCTAGCCCAGGTCTGTATTTTTAACATGATCCTTGGTGATGCTGGTGCTTTTGGTCCACAGAACCCACTTTGAGAAGCAAGTGCTTGGAGAATAGAATTTAGCTAGGAAATTTAAGTTTCAGCTCTAGGTTATGGTTCCTTGATACTTACAGAATAACAGATAAAGAAACTTTCTCTTTGAAGGGGTTGGGGTTCAGGATTATTTTAATTCTAAAGGTCTCCTTAAGGTCTGGCAGGGTCTCTCCATCCCTCCTTGGGCTCAGATCAGACTGGCTAAAAATGAGTGGTCATTCAGTGCTCTGTGAAGTCCCTCCACCTCCACCCCCATTTCCTCTGCTGTCCCTCTTGAGGTCAGCACAGCACACACTTATAGTCTCAGGCCTGTCACTGTGTCATTTAGATGTGACTCATGTGAGTCAATGCCCTGAGGAAAAGTCTGCCTGGGGTAGGGGGTAGGCTTCCTGGTAATTTATGTTTAAGACAAGCTTTTAATAGAGATACACTCCTAAGTAGTAACCAGGAAAAAGATTCTCTCCTCTTAACGGGTATCCATTTATAGGACTCAGCTGTTGAAGCTCAAGGGTAGCATTAGGCTTAAGCTTAATCTTCTGTATACCGTAATTTACAGCGCTGAGTAAAGCATTGTATGTACAACTATTTCAGTCATTTGCCATGATAAATAGCTATTGCTCTTGGCAGAGCAGAAACGCCATCTATGCTTTCCATTTATGAATATTGAATTGTCTCAGGCAGGCTTTTGCCATAAGTTTTTAAAGGGGAAATCCCCAACTAATCACATCACTGCACTGACCCAAAATGTCATCTCCCTGCTACATGCACCAGTCAGATCTTGATCCAGGCAGCAATTCTGCAGTGCACGTGTTTCTGGTGAAGCCTGCACAAAGCACTGGTAACAATTCCAAATGCAAGTCCTGCTAAAGGCTGCAGTTTTACACCGAATGCCACGAGCTGTTAGGGAGAAGATTCAGCTGGTGGCAGAACGCCACTGGCAAGGATCAGGAAAATAACTTAGAGATTACAATCTGATGCAGGAAAAATGGAAGGGGCATGATTCTGTCGGATTCCTGATGGTGAAAAGATGATGCCACCTATTGAAACTAAGGAGACAAAAAGGTAAAAGAAAATGCCCAGGCTATAAATCCCTAGGGATCTACTCTTCAGGAACTCAGAGACACATATGCCTTCTACCAGTCTTCTCTTCAGATACTGTATGCCCTGCTGACTGGGAGGAAGCAAAGTGGATATTCAAATAGGACATCCAGGTAGAATGACCATCTTGTCCTGGGAAATCCCTTAGGCCTGAGTCAGCCGGTCACCCTACACTCAGGCTTCCAGAAATTTTCCGTCTTCGCCCCCGTTCCTTCCCACCAACAAACTTCCTGTGCCCGGGGGACTAAAATACTTAGGCTGGCATTCTTTAATTTGTCTCACATTTCTGATCACCCACTATGTGCCAAGCATTGCCTGAGTGGTGGGATAAGAGAGTCAAGCACGAACACGAGTAGAGACAGCAAACACACAAAATAGTGTGCCGTCGCCTGTTTTTGAATACCGTGAGGTAGACTGGCATGGTCACGCTTCCATGGTCACGCTTCCAGAAGCCACTTCTCAGCAATGTCTCTGGAAGATGATTCCTCTGAAAACAGTTGAGAGTCTTCTGTACTCACGACTGCCTTTTGAGCTTGATCATTTGCCTATAGAAATATCTTCCATTTCTACAGTATCTTGCTGTTTCCAAAGCACTCTTGTAGCTCACTCATTTTCATTTTCATAACAACTCAGTAAGGTACACTGGCGGAAACTGGTTTCACAGATTTGGAAGCTCAAAGAAATTCAGTGATTTGCCTGAGGCCACACAAGTGATAGGGGCAGAGCTGGGACTAGAAGTCAGGATTCCTGACTCCCCACAACTGCATTTTCCATGGATAGAGACCCCAGGGGGGAAAAAGCTCACAGAGCAGCAAAAAAATGCACCCAGTACAGGAGGCAAATTTACTTTTATGAAACTTCCAACATTTACAGTTTCTAATTCTAGATTTACATGCAATGAATACATCCTTTAGCTGTCTTATATCTTCCTTACTCAGGACCCAAGCTTTCTGCAATAACTATTTGAAAACCAGTTTTACAATTTTGACTCTGAAGGAAGATTACTCGTCTTCTTGTAGGTTCTAGTCTACCCTTTCATTTCTTGGCCAGAAGATTCTATCAGAACAAAAGTTATGGTCATTTCAGCAGATGCTGGGAATAAATCCCTTCAGCATTCTGATTAGTTACAATGGGTAATAAGAGAACTGCACAGACCAAAAACTCCAAGTACATGTTTCATGCATGTAAACCTACTCGTGATGGGTTTTGGCTGAAAGCTAAGCATTGATAACCTTGCCACCAAAGCTTAGAGTCGCTTGTTAGTATTCTGAGAGCTGGAGTACAGGCACAGATACAACTTGATCCTGTTAACGTCTCTCATTCCTAGGCCACAGATAAGTTTGTTGAATAGGAAGTTGAGAGAAAGCGATCTGGAGAGAGAATTGTATGCAAGTGGCTCAAGTGACCTGGCAATTTGGGAGTCCCTTGCAGCCTTGCTATGACCTCCTACCTCTGTTTGCCCATCTATGGAATGGGTATGGTGGTTATATACCAAGGTTATTATTAGAAATGATAAATTTGAAAATGCCTTGGCATGTAACTTGTGCTATAATTATACCTCACTGCCACATGGAAAATAGGCATTTTTAGCTGAAATGTGTAATGAGGTTAGGCAGGGAACATCAGTTGGTGGCAGGAAGAGTGTTCCCAGAGACAAGAGGTTTGAGGAGAGGGGGCCAGATGCTCACTAAGGAGAACAGAGAGATCACCTATGAAGCGGCCTTGGGCATCACGATGGAATGTTCAAAACAAGCACAAAACAAACGTTTAGACGTCTGGCCTGAATTTAGAAACAAATAAGGGGCTTGGAGATGAGCCTCTGTCTTTTCACGCTGCAGGCTCTTCACTCCAGCCCTGAGTACCAATCGAACTCCAGAGGGGTGGACTGGAGAAGGAGGAAGGCCTGAGCAAGCCAGTGCCCACATGGGCTGCAGCTGCTGGGTTTCAAGGAGCTTTCTATCGGAGAGGCAGCAGAGGGGTTCTGAAAGAGCCAGACCCCGGAGCCAAGCTATCTGGGCTTGACCTTAGCTCTGCTATTCACTGGCTGTATGACTTTCAGCCAGTCCTCATCTCTCTGTGCCTCAATTTCATCAAGCTCAAAATGGGGGTAATAATAGTACCTGTCTCAGAGGTTGTCAGGAGGATAAATTAAGTAAATAGGACTGCAACGTGTAGGAGAACACCAGGCATCTATACACTTAAACACAGCAAGGCACTTCTCTGGCCTTGTGAATTTCAGCACATGGCAGAGAAGAAACAAGCTGGACTGGCTGAGGAAAGCTCACCTCCAGAGGACTGAGTGGGTTAACCATGAATTACATAGTCATTCCCAGAGAGGACGCATGGCGGGAGAGAAGCAGCAAGGATCGTAGCTGGATGGATACATGGCCTTGGCTGGACCAGGGGCTGGCGAGTATAGGGGCTTATGGAGGGCTGGGTTTTGCTCAGGTGGACCCTCTTGAAACTCCCAGTGGGCCTCCCTTCTACCCCCAGGAAAGCTGGAATCTTGGGGGCTTCTGTGTCCCCAAAAGCAGATTCCAGTGGCCAGCATCTTGGAAATTCTTGTGCACTTATTTCACTTGTATCAGTCTTTTCTAGGGTCATTTACTGATACTATACTTTCTCTGCTCTGGAGTCATTCCCCTGCAAAATCATTCCCCTGTTATCTGTCTGCCTCAACACGGGAAAAATCCCTGTCATCTGGAACCCTTGCTTCCTGCCCGCCGTCCTGCCTCACTGCAGTGTGTGGGCAGATCTGCTCTCTGCTGCACATGTCTTCAGAAAGACTGAATTTCAGGCTTTCAGAGCAAGCGTCTTTGAATCCACTGGTGAAAGGAGACAGCAGTCATCTGCTGGTTGATGTTTGCCAAAATGTGGCCTTAGACTGGGATGAAGTGATGGCTCCTGGCACGGAAGCTGGTTCCCCCTGGGTGTACACCCAGCCTGAACAGCTCCTTTAAAACCAGAAGCAATTTGTCATCTTTTGATTCTCTTCCAGCACTGTCCCTGTCACAGGTAGATAAATGAGGCAGCATATGGGTGTCCAAACGCAGGATCGTCTAATCCCAGTGGTTTCCCTTGGAGCCGTCACTTCTCGAGGGTGGAAAGCACAGTGGGGTGGTCCCTGGCTTCGGGGTTGTAACCATAAGCATATTTTTTCATCACATGTCCCATTTATATGCATGAAATGCTTTCTCAGAATCTCCCAGCTTCTGTGTCATTGATAGGTGCATTTCTCATTTCAAAATCCCGAAATGAATCATACGTTTGTGAGCTCAACATCTCATGTCTGTAGTTCCACAGAATGCTACTAATCAAATCAATGTCTCGGCACAAACCAACAAGCATCCCTGACTTAAAAACAGATGGAAGTTGAACTTTTTGTTCTAAAAAGACTTGATTACAGAAAGTCAGTGGGAAAAGTGCATACATTTCAGTTTCCTTCACGTTGCACGCACTGTAAATGGCTTGAGAGATACATTCAGAGTTTTTTACGCAGCCCACGTGGACTTTGAATTTGTTGCTTACATATCGATAAAGCCACCAGGTTATGTCCAAGGATGCAATAGGCAGAAGAGGGCTCCTGATCTAGTTGCCAAAACATGGTTGACCTGTGATTCCTTTGTAAATGAAGGATAAGCCTGTGTGGCGAATGAGCTCAGCCCCTGGGCACACCTCCTGCCTATGCCAAAGGGTTGAGTGTGTTTCTGGTCTAGCCAGACAGTTTTGATTTCTTCTGTGGCCATACGTCACATTCTTCATCCCCACAGCTGCCAGATTAACTAGACATCCTTGGTCACAAGGGCCCAGGCTTGACTGGATCAGTTCAAGTTCATCCCAGATACAGGAAAGTCATCTACTCTGATAGTATTACAGTGAGTCCATGAGCATCTTTGAGACACCCTGAGAAAGGAGGAAATGTGGAGCATCTTCTCCAAGAAGGATCTGTTGAGCATGGATCGGATTCTTACACAGGCTACTAATGCTGGTGACCATAGAATTTTATAGCCAGCTCTTCATTATCTATGGTATTGAAGGAGAAATCTAGCGTGAACTTTAAAATTCCAAAATAAATCCCACAGTTTAAGCTTTAGCCGGGGATTTCATACTAGAAACCTTTTAGGGGAGAGTAGTATTTCCTTTTATGTTTTCCCAATTAATCAGTAGTTTAATGAGCAGCAAGATGACCCAAGGGGGATGAGAGACAGCACAGGAGGATCATTTGCCTGGGGTTAAGAGATGAGTCTGGGTTCCTGTTTCTGCCTCTTTCAGACTCTGTTCATCTGCAGACTGTATGTGTTTGCTACATCTGCTTTGTAGGATCAGCATCTACTTTGTAGGATCAGGGAAGGATCAAATGAGTTAATGAATACAGATATCCCAAGCCCAGCACACAATACAAATGAGCTGTTATGACTTATTTAGAGGGTTTTTTTTTTTTTTCTGACCCAGGCTGGAGTGCAGTGGTGCCACCTCTGGTCACTGCAATGTCCACCTCCTGAGTTTAAGCAATTCTCCTGCCTCAGCCTCCTGAGTAGCTGGGATTACAGGCATGAACCACCATGCCTGGCTGTTTGTATTTTTAGTAGAGATGGGGTTTCACCATGTTGGCCAGGCTCGTCTCGAACTCCTGACCTCAAGTGATCACCTGCCTCAGCCTCCCAAAGTGCTGGGATTACAGGTGTGAGCCACCACGCCCGGCCTAGACTTATTTTAAGAGAGGTGGCAAGAACTCCTACTTCAAGGAAGTTGGTAACACTGAATAGTTTGTTCATTAAGACAGACAGATGCCTAAGTGAATCTTTGAAATAATCCTGCATTTCATTCATGGTGGAATCTCATAATCTTTTTTTTTTTTTTTAAGCCTAAAAGCCTGAGCCAGCTGTACATGATATATTAAACCCACACATTTACTTACTTTAGAAAGGTTACTATTTTGAGAGTATGATCGTTCCTGGAAAAAAAAATTTTGATGTGCCTCCTGTCCATTGAAAAGTTACATATAAAGAATAATTTCCGTTCCTTGGATTATGTCTTCAGATTCCTGCACTCTTTTCAAGCTTTGTAATAAAGCAAGGGAAGAGAGTATTGTGAACTCCTTGAGGAAGACATTCCCTATCATTCCTCCACATTGCCCCAGAGTTCACCATGTCTGACAAATAGTGGGTATTCAATCAATAGCTTATGACTGAATGAATGATTTAGATGTTTAATCCTTTAAGTCAGTGATACGCAACTTGTAGTCATGTGTCAGAATCCCCTGGAGGGCTTGTTAAAATCAACTGCGGCTCCCCCATCCCAAGTTTCTGATTCAGTAGATCTGGGTTGGGGCCCCAGAATGTGCATTTCTAGCAGGTCCCCAGATGACGCTGATGCTGTTGGCCCTGGGACTATACTTTGAGAACCACTGCTTTGGGGTCCACTCCACTGCTTAGGTCCATTGTGGTTTTTTTTTTTTAAGCTTTGCCAAGCCTTCTAGAAAATTGACACCTATCTCTGTCTGATTTTGCTCCGTTAAACTGAGATTGATTTTGTAAAAATTACTAGGATTTGACCAGATGGAAAAGCTACCTGGATTTTTTTGTTTTTAGTTAAAAACTACAGCCGGGCACCATGGCTCGTGCCTGTAATCTCAGCAGTTTGGAAGGCTGAGGTGGGTGGATCAGCTGAGGTCAGGAGTTCAAGACCAGCCTGGCCAACATGGTGAAACCCCATCTCTACTAAAAATATAAAAATTAGCTGGGCATGGTGGCGGGCACCTGTAATCCCAGCTCCCTGGGAGGCTAAGGCAGGAGAATCACTTGAACCCAAGAGGCGGAGGTTGCAGTGAACCGAGAACACGCCATTGCATTCCAGCCTGGGTGACAGAGCAAGACTCCATCTCAAAAAAAGCAAACAAACAACAACAACAAAAAAAACACTACATTTTGCCCCATGTATAATTATGAAGGAAGTGACTATCAGATTGCCACCTCCTGCATGGGTGTCTATGCTAGCAGGACACAGCTGGTTGGGGTGAAGTATAGCGGCCCACCTTGCAGCATTTAAGCCAGATTGCCTCTTCATCCAGTTTTGGAATTCCCACCTAGTGTCAAATGCACGTAACGGCAAAGCTGAAATGAGACATGACCTTTTGCAGAAATTGCAGATGAGCAAAAAGGGCACAGGAGATGAGCATGTGATACAAAGGGGAACATGATGTTTGCAAAGTCTTCTCATGCTGGCTGTGGGCCTGGCTGAAGTTATTATGCCCCCAGGTTTAAAAACAAGAGGCAGCCTCATGGCCTGAGGAAGACTGCCCTCTGCAAAAAAGTCATTCTCCTAATGCCAGATGTCACTCTGGATGGCAGGCAAGAGTGGAATTGCAAACCCAGGTCCTGGGGAGCTCCTCCCTCCTCCATTCCCCCTTCCTGGGAAAGAGTCCTTGAGACTGTGAGGACTGAGTGGACACAGAGGGATAGGTCAGTGGAGGGGGCAACAGGGATACCAGACATCCTCAAGAGAGAAGAGATGAAAATAGAACCTAAGAAGGGAATTGAAGGGGAGGAGAAGACGAGAGCCTTACCCTAAAGTAGGAAGAGTGTGTTAGTAACCTGTTGCTGCATAACAAATGACTCCAATGTTAGCAGCTTAGAACAACAAATCTGTGTTGTCTTGCACAGTTTCTGTGGGCCAGGGATCTGGGAGTGGCTCAGCTGTGTGGTTCTGCTCCAAGTCTCTCATGAGGCTGCAGTCAAGCTTTCATCTGAAGGCTTAACTGGAGTTGGAGGACCCACTCCTAAGATGACTCCCTCACATGGCTGTTGGCTGGAGGCCTCAGTTCCTGGTGCTCAGTACCTTAGGCCTCCCCACAGCCCTGCTCACAGCATAGCAGTTGACTTCCCTGAGAACCAACAACCCAAGAGAGGGAGGGAGAAAGTCAAAATGCCTTTTATGGCCTAGTCTCAGAAAGGACACGCTGTCACATCCACTCTATTCTGTTCATTAGAAATCAGTCTCTAAGTCCAGCCCACACACTGCAGGAAGGGAATTGGGCTCCACCTTTGGAAGGGAAGAGTGTCACCGCAGTGAGACTCTTGCCAGGCTCAGAAAAGCACAAGAATCATTGACAGGGCCTTTGGTGTAAAGATGAGGAGGGCTGCAGCCATTGGGGCCATAGGGGTGCACCTGATTGGGCTGAAGAAAGGTGACTGGGTAGGGGAAGGGGCATTAGAAACTCTCCATGGGCTTGGAGCCTACCATCCTATAGGGGTTGTGCAGGCCCCTTCTCTCTTTCAAGCTAAGGAGTGACTTTGCTTACAAAAGCAAAGCCACCTGTGAGTCCCAAGGCTCAGATTTGGTTCCAGAGAAGAGAAAGACAGGGCTGGAGGCTTAGACCCAAGGCTGTGCTGGAGAAAGAGCAGTACACAGCACTGCGCATCTCCTTCTAGGTTGTCCGCCCTGCCAGGTGCCCAGTAGGAAAAGAACAGGGAGTGAAGGCAGAAGGGTGTCAAGGAGTAAAGAGAAGCTTCTGGGCTGTGATCCTCAGGAAAGGCATTGGGAAGGGGTGTTAAGCAGGTGGTGGAAGAACCCCACTACTTTTTATTAAAATCCCACTTAGGATGATAGCTCAGTCCTGCCAGTAATGGCAGCAGTCAGCCCTTCATGGCTACAGCTCCTGGGTTGCACAGAGTCCCTCCCATGGGGCGGATGTTTGTTTTGGCCACCCTGGCTCCATAAATGGATTCCATGTAGCAGTCTTCTTTTGAGAATGCAGAGCCCTTGGGGTCATATTGTACTGTGTCTGTTCTTATTTCCCCTATCATCCCCAGGGAATAAGCTAATCAAACTTACTGATGATTTTACACTGAGAAGGAGATAGCTAATAACTTGGATGACAAGTATTAGAATACAATGTGATGTGGATAAATTGGGTCCATGTATTAAGAGCTATAAAATGAGATTCTATCAAGGCATGAATAATGGTGCCCATGAAAAGGATTAATCAAATACCCCATTAAAAAGGTATAGGAATTCAGGTCTTGCACTCCTGCCCCCACCCCACCGCCATTCCATTCCCCCTGAAACTGCTTTCTACTAGGAGAAATATGGAAAAGAGTTTAGAGGAAGTAATGGAAAAATTGGGACATACATTTTGATAGAACAAGATCATGAAGACGCATTTAAGCAACCAGTGTTTAATTTAGGGGGAAACGTGGCAATTGGCATGAGTAATCATTTACAAATATAATTTCCAAAGGAGCCATGTTGATACCGTTCAGCAAATGCCAACAAAGCATTTACTTTCCAAAGGGAGAAAGCAAGACAACAAGAGAAATGAAGGCATCTCCAGGAGTGGACCAGAGAGCAGCCAAGCCATAGAGAAGCATCAGGTGTGAGAATGGAAAACGCAGAAGAGACGTACAACTTCTGAAAGATCTCAGAGGACTGGCATTGTCTGGAGACGGCTTCCTGGAAGAGGAGACTCCAGCAGAGCCCTGAAGTGTGGACAAGCTTCCATTCACTGCAAATTCGTGAGCACACTCTGGTGTCAGGATCTAGTAAGGAAATGGGCTTGAGCAGAGCAGGGGGTACCTGTGGGGTTCTTCTCTTCATTTTCACCACCACAAAGCTGGTCTAAGCTACCATCAATTCCCACCTGGACAACTGCAAAAGCCTTCCAGCTGTTCCTGCTTCCACTCTTGCTCCTCTACAATTCATTCTGCACGCAGAAGTCAGAATCAAAATCAAAGTTCATCATGTCATTCTCTTGACTTGTGGCTTCCCATTGCTCTTAAGCTAAAAGTAAAAATCATTATCATGGCTACAAAGTCTTGTGTGGTCTGGGCCACATCCTGTGCCAGGCTCCCTTTCATTGTCTATATTCCAGTCAAGCTGGCCTTCAGAATTTCAGCACATTGGGTCTTTCTGCCACAGGGCCCTTGCACATACATGCTTTTCCCTCTGTACATGTGATTTTCTTTCATCCTCGCTTTCCAAAGCTAACTCTGACTCATCCTTCAGACTGCATCTTAATGATTACTTCCTTCTGGAAGACTCCCCTAATTTTCACAACTAGATGAGCTCTCCCTTATATGTTGAAAACAAGTATTTCTTGTGTGAACATAAATGTTTAATGTCTGCCTTCCCAACTCAGCCACAAGCTCTGTGAGGGTGGAGACTCAGTCTTTGCATCCCTCGGAGCCTAGCATAGTCTCAGTTAATACGTGATAGCTGGAGCGTGACATTTCATTAGGAACAGTGAGGCTAGTTGAGAAATTATACCTCACCAGAATATAGGAGAGTACCATTAGGAATTCTTAATGGGATGAAAACCTGAATTCATGTCTAGACCCTGCCACCTGCTGGCTGTGCTGTTTTAAATAAATTGCAGATCCTCTCAGAGCCTGTTTCCTCATATATAAAATAATGGGGATCCTAACAGCCCCTTCATATGGTTGTAGCAGGAATTTAATTAAATAATATATGGAAAAGCATTTTTTTAACTGTAAAACCATACATAAATATCCTTTGTCATTTTTCCCAGTGCATGACACACTGGGTCATTAAACATCTATTGGATGAGTGGATGGTTGGATAGATGGACAGACAGATTAACAGTTAGGGGGCCAGTATGAGTGACAAGAGGAGAACTTGGCATATGGAAAGCATGATGGAAGCCAGAAAAAGGAGAGACTTCCCAGAAGTAGGAGGAGGCTTGTTGATTCATCCACAGTGTCACATGCAGTAGAGCAGGCAGGAGAATGAGGGGGGAAAATCATTTAACCTGGGTGGAAGGAAATCGCTGGTGACCTCCAGCTGATTCCTCCTCAGCCTTTTCATGTTATCTGGGCTTTCAATGACATGCCTTAATTGTAACTTAATCACTTTACTGATTTCTATCTTTGGGGGCGGGGGGAAATGAAATTGATTTGCACATACGGCAAAATTGGTAAGATTACTCCAGCTGCTGCCAGCAGGTGCTGACAAGTGAAGAACTGAATGTCAGAGAATAAGAAAATACACTAAACATTTATTTTAATAAGGCCTAGAAACCTTAGTTATTTAATAAATTGCCATGGATAATTAGTTTCAGTTTCTAGAGTTCTTTCATCTTCAACTCCCTGTGTTCCAGAAGGAATCGTGCTGGATGTGTAGACAGGGCCTTGTGTTTTGAGACCCATCTGAGCTATCACACATTTCTCTGAGCATTTTCCTGTCTCTCTGATCACACCCCACTTCCTGCCACCACTCCCAGCATCCACCTGGGATAGGTCACTCTGACATACACACAAACACACACACACACTCACTATCCAAGCTGCCAGTCTTCTTATTGGCTCCTCCTCCAGCGAGGAGGTTTAAGCCTCACCTCCCTGCTGGGCCCTGATCCAGCTGGTCTGTTTGTGTATGAACCTTGGGAGTGAGTGGCCCAAGCTGGATCTGAGCCCAGCATTTATCATCTCAGCACTGACTCCCACAGAAGAAGGAAGACATAATGAATAAATGAAACCCCATGACTGTTTCAACATTCATCAACCCATTACTCCAAACGTGGCTGATAAAATTGGGTACCTGGATTAAAAAAAAAAAAAAAGTAAGAATAAACTAAAAAAAAAGGCCACTAAATAATATTTTTATATAATTTAGTATATTTATTATATATTTAACATTTTCTGTTTAGTAGTTGGTGATGTGTTACATGGGTTTATGGGGAAAGGAGGCAACATGCAAGAAAACTTTAAAATGATTCAAAGAAAGGATTTGAAGCCTTACCACCCCCGGCCACCCCACGGACCCCCTTCCGCAGGGATGGCTCAAGATGTAAAGACAGAATCGTGCCTGTCTCCATTCTCTTCCCCGTACCTCCCAAATCAAGGGCCTTTTTTACTGTCCTGTGTTCAGATGTTGAGTGTCATCAGCAGAGTGGTTTCCTATGAACTGATACACTTCGTTTGCTAAGAAGGAAGGCTAAGGCCCTGGTCTATCTACAGATGGCACAGTCCTGAGAAGAACCAGCACATTCTACCCTGGGCAGTGTAGGGAGGTACAGGGTAAAGACTTCACACCTGCATTCTGTGGTAGACCCTCATGGAAAAACTGGGTGGTGGCCAGGGAGGCCTAGGCACAGGCAGGGAAGGGCCCCCTTTCAGAGTGGCATGGCAGGGGGCCACAGAGCCAGAACCTGTCACCACTGATCTGTCCTCCACTGGCTACCAAAGGAGCAAACCCCAAAGCTCTTGAGTCCTTCCAATGTCCAGAAACATGAGGCTAAAATCTCCTGCTTCACACTGAAGAGTGTGATGGTTCAGAGCCGGGCTGGGAGCAAGGTTCACTGCTCAGCCAGCCTTGTCTAGCTCCTGCTCTGACTGAGTGTAAATCTTCTCATATGTGGAAAATGGGTATAATCATGCTTCTCAGAGAGGTGGTATGAGGATTAATCACTGTTATGGATGTAACATACTTAGATTGAGCCCAGCCCAGGAGGAGAAGTGAGCTGATGGAAGCATGGAAGGCCCTGATAGGTTTATTCCCCTTGCGAAGTTCTGCTTCCCCTTCACATATCACTGCTGGGAGCCAGCCCAGCCTGCCCACCAGGAATTTCATTCCACCATAGCTCTTAGAGGCCGAGGTGGGAAACCTCAAGAAGAGAGCAGTCCATGAGGAGTTTTGGAGTAGGGACTCGGAAGAGGGACAAGGATGGAAAAAAGGCTTAGGGAAGAACTGTGGAATTCCTAGTGATCCAGAGAGGGCCTGGAAGAAGAGCACCAGCCAGCTGGGAAGACAAGTACTTAGCCTTGAAACAGAGCAACTGTGTACCAGGGCCCAGGCGGGGTAAATTCCAAGGAGTATCAAATCTTTCAAAAAGAGCCAGGCATGGTAGCTCACGCCTGTAATCCCAGTACTTTTGGAGGCTGAGGCAGGAGGATTGTTTGATCCCAAGAGTTTGAGACCAGCCTGGGCAATATAGTGAGACCCTATTGCTACAAAAAAAAAAAAAATGTAAAAATTAGCCACGTGGGGTTTTGCATGCCTGTAGCCCAAGCTACTTAGGGGGCTGAGGTGGGAGGATCGCTCCTTGGGCCCAGGAGATGGAGGCTGTAGTGAGCTGTGACCGTGCCACTGCACTCCAGTCTGGGTGACAGAGTGAGACCTGTCTCAAAAAAAAAAAAAAAAAAAAAAAATACAGACAGGTAGACTAGGATGGTAACTGGAAAAAAAAAAAAAAAGCTTTTGAATGTCTGCCTTTTTGGTGAAAAAGAATTCAAATTAATTTGGCTTTGAGAATTTAAAATGCACACATCATAATAATTGCATATACCCCAGAGCATTGTAAAATCAGAGTTGGAAATCTCTTACCATCTATACTATAAAAGCAAGAACCTAATCTTGCAAGCAGAGTTTTAAAACTCCTGAGCCCAAGGAAGATATCAGTCTGCCTGTGAAATTTGCCTCCATCCTTCTTGTGATTATCTTTTCCCTCCCTATCCCTTTTTGTCCTTACCTTCTCTCTAGTGAATGTGAGAAGAGAGGAGGCCTCACAAACCTGATTTTTTTTTTTCAAAAATACAATCCCTAGGAAAACCAAGGAAATAAATAAGAATAGAGAGCGAGCATGTGCTCATTTAGGCCCTGTGCCTAATTTCTTTTATTCCCCTCTATGTCTTTTTGGCCCCTTTCATGACTGTACAACTAATGCTGTGATGGTTTTGAAGGTAGTGTTGGTAGCCTATTGGGTTTGAAGGGAGCCTTTTATCATATCCATCTTTTGGGAGCTTTTTTCCCCTCTGCAAATCAAAACAGGTATTTAATTCAGGCATATTTAATTTTAAGTGTTAAAAAAAACTCCCATCGACTAGTATAACACTACTCATTTATTTTGTCCATCATTTAGGTGCCATAGCTCTGGAGCATATAATTTAGGGTTCTGGACTTACTGCAGGTACCTGGAGGTCATCACCGTTAAGTGAATGAGTTCATTAAGTGAATGAGCCAATATTTGATCAAGCCTTGAAAATACTAATAATTATGTTCATGGGCCTGCCTGCTGAGATTAGAAAATGAAAAAAATCTTAAAGCTTTCATTTCTTGCATAAGTAAATAGCCAGATTTAATCTTCCTTTCATCTGTGATTTATATTTATTACATTTGGTGAGCTTGGTTAGTGGTTTAGATTCCTTAGGTTTTTGCTACATCCAGGTTCCTATTATGCAATCATCTTTGATAAAAACTAATGCATACAACCCTGGACCCTAGAGTACAACATGATGCCAAATCCCTTTCCAAATGTGTTTCCTACTAAAGCAAACTATATTGAAAGGCACTAAAGAGAAGCATTCCCTGGTCGCTTCCAATTGGAAATATATGTATTTCTTTTTCATAAATCACATTCACATTTTTCTCTCTGTCTCATTACCTCTATTGTGAGCACTCCCTTTGCCCACATGCTCATGAGAAAGTGATTATGGTGGGTTGTGCCCTCCTTAAGAACATGGCTGGCAAACAGAGTTTTTTTAAATGGGTGATTATTTGCATCAAAATGAGTGCATTTGGACATATTGGCATGCATCAAGAGCAAAATCCAGACAGTGAGAAACTGCAGATTGGACAGCAAGAGCCTTCAACAGAAAAATTGTAAGGAAAAGAATGAGGGGGAAATTGGTCGCTTAAAATAAGTTTAAAAGGCATGCAAAAAATGGGAGGACTGAAATGCAGCCTCTGACGATACACGTGTGGGCGATGACATCATAAACACACACAAGGACACAAAGACTGTGGAGCCAGGAGTCTGCTTACTTTTGGAGGGAGGTGGGTGGCTACAAGCAGACCAGACACATGGAGTGGGGTGCTTGGCAAAGTTCTGTGTCTCCACCTGCATGACGGTTACCTGGATGTTGCCCTTCCCATCCCTCCCAACGCAGAGCATCTCTTTCGTGTGGTGTTCAGTGCCCATGCTTTATTTTACAATACAAAGCTTTTCTTTTGATGAGTCTACTCAGGGTTCACGTAACCAACAGTCTTTCGGGAATTTCACTTTAGGGATTAGGGTCTAATAATAAAATGTGTCTCACTTTTCTCACTAAGAGGGAAATTGAAATTCCAGCTGGAAATTCACCAGTAGGATTGTCTGACAGCTTGGTCAGAAATTAGAGAAAAATTTAAAAAGAGGACCAGTGGATGGGGCTTTTCTAGGCTCTGGCTACAGAAGACTCCCCTGGTCTTTATTTTTTTCCACGTTCATTTATACAGTGAATTATATAGTTATCACTTATAGTAATGGAATAAGCCCTTGCAAACTCACCTCCTCTAAACAAAAACAAGGACCCTGATGGCAGCCATATTGCTCCCTGCCTTTCCCCTCCTTACCTTGAGTAATGTTTAAAGAGCACAGAGATTTGCTTAAGGGAACTCATCCCTGCTGCCAGCACCCATTTCCTCTATACCTGTTGCCCCTGAAAGTGCCATTCTGAAATGACTACCCTAGTGGTGTGATTTAGGATGTCCTCTAACATCCCTCCAGCTGGGGTATCATTTCTTTAAGGTTTTTTTCCCTATTAAATTCAGTGCTTCTAGAGAAGGAAACACCTTAATATGAACGAGTTAGGTGAGAGTTCCAAAAGAGGGTAAAACCATAAAGAGTATGACTCTGGAAACCGGCGATGAGGGCACAGGAAGGAAGACCCAAAAAAGAGGTTGCTGGGAGTTTTGCCTTTTCTTTTTTTCCTTGTTGGACCTGGCCTAAACTTGTTGATATTTTTCAGCTTATATCTGGAATCCCACTAAAACACAACATTTATGTCTGTCCCCAGGGCTGGATGGTACCCACAGGACTTAGTGCATAGGCTTGAGTCCAAACATGTTTGGGAAGAAACAGGCCAGATTCCACTCCATGAGGGCAGGGACCTTACCTGGTTTTGCTTACCATTCAATTCTCAGTTCTTGGCTCAGTTCTTGGCACAGTGCTTGGCACATAGTAGGTGCTCAGTGAACATCTGATTTAAAAAATGAACCAATAGACTGAGTATGGTGGCTCATGCCAGTAATCCCAGAACTTTGGGAGGCCACGGGGAGAGGATTGCTTGAAGCCAGGAATTCAAGACCAGCCTGGCCAACATAGTGAGATCCTGTCTCTACAAAAAAATTGAAAATATGCTGGGTGCAGTGGCTTATGCCTATAGTCCAGCTACTCAGCAGGCTGAGGTGGGAGGGTCACTTGAGCCCAGGAATTTGAGACTGCGATGAGCTATGGAAGGCAGCTATGCTCACCACTATACTACTAATGCTGCACGATGTAGACCACGGTGAGCTATGATCGCACCACTTTACTCCAGCCTGGGCAACAGAGTGAGACTCTGTCTCTTAAAAAAAAGAAAGAAAGAAAAGAAAAGAAAAGAACAAATAAACAAGGGACCAGACTAACAGCTTGAAGCAAAAGAGATAGTGCAGAGATCTTCCAAGATGGGCAGTGAGAAAGTGTCTGTGGTCTCTCCAGGGGCTGCCAGGGATGTCCTTCCCCTCTCCTCCACTCCTGAGTGTTTTCCCATCTGAAGCCCAGGGTCGACCACCTGTGCTCTGTGCCTGCCTATCCTCAACAGGAAAATCAACTAGTATAGAGTTCTTGAGACGTAAGAGCTCTTACCGCAGTCTGTCCCTCTTGCACAGCACGTTTTGGGTCATAGAAGTATTTTCCCACAGATTGTCTAATTTGTCCTATACAATACTCCCATGCAGTGGGTAATTCCCACCTTACAGAGAGGAAACTGAGACCGAGAAGGATTAAAATGGCTTTTGGGGGGGCAGAGCTGTAACTAGATCTCAGAACTTTGGATCCTTACAACCCACATCCTTTCTACTGCACTGTCCCAGGCACTAATGCAGACAGAAAGCCTCATCAGGATTCAGACCTGCCCTCAAGAAGCTGAAAATATGATTCTGAAAGAGAAAACTCCCATAAATAGTGAACATACCAATAAACATAGAGCAGCACTGCCTGATCCTTTCCCAGTTTTACTCCTCAAGGATGCTCTGAAAGATGAGTTCGCTGTTGCTTTTTCTTAGAAGGGTTCTTTCTATGTAAACTTATCTCCAGAGTGTAGAATGGGTGGTTCAGCCTGTCTTCAGCTGTCTGCTGTAATGGAGAGGAGAGGGAGAGCATAAATAATAAAAACCCAAAGTTAATCCCAAAGATCCCATTTTAGTCACTTGCGTCAATCTCACACTTCAGCAGACCTCATTAGAAATAACCACATCATAGATAGGAAAAAGAAAGCAAAATATCTAAATAAAAATCCATCTATAAACTAGATAATCTTCACCTTATACCAGTGTCATCTATAACAGAGTTAAAACTACTAACACAGAATGACCGTGCTTTTGGACTTTCTTCCTCCCAGACTGTATCACGTGTATTCTCTCATTTGATGTCTCAATTATCCTGTGCAGGAGGTAGGGCTGATATTGAGGTTTAGAAAATTTAAGTGACTTGTGCAAACCCCAGTGGCCACTTAGTTGCAGAGCTGCAACTTGCACCACAGCTCTTTCCAGCCCCCAACTCTTTTCCCACTTCTACAACCACCCCTATCTCCTCCAATGGCTTCTCCTTCAGCCGTCCTTGAGAAAGACTCAGCAGCAGCAGCTGAGCCACCTGTGAGTCTGCAGCACTGGCTCTCACCAGCTCTGTGGCTCACATCACAGTGGTTAAGTGTTCACTGACCACTTGGCTGTGTTACAATCATTTAATTAGTCTGTGTCACAGAGGAAAAGATGCTTTATTTAGAAGCCTAATAGTGAAAACTTCTGAGTCTTCAATTCACTGTGGTCTTCAATTCACTATGAGCTTGGTGGCATTTGGATGATCTTGGGGTCTTCCAGCTGTGCTCTTAATGCACTTTGTACCGGGAGGATAAACAAGGGAGGGCTTTGTTCAGGGTGCGGCCACTGTGTTGAGGACTACAGGAAGGTTGTAGCTGGGTTAGCTGAGACAAGACAGACAGGAGGAAGGCAGGATAATGAGAAAAGCCACATTTTAGGACCTTAGGAAAAATAACCAGACCTTTTTATGCTCTTCTTGCGATGAAAAAAGTATAGAATTTATCTTCTTGGGACCTGGGTTGGGGCAGTCTCAAAGTTCACATCCACGTGTCAGTTGACAGCCAGTGCTTCTCAGCCTCAACTACATGTTTGAGCCACCTGGGAAGCTAACACTCTGCATAGTTCCAGTGGTAGCCAAGCATGGGAATGATAGTCAGAGGGTGGTGTGTTGGCTGTCACGCATCCTAGACTAGGGTGAACTACATTTCCTAGAATTCCCTGTCCTGTGAGTTTCTAATTGGGATGGAGCCTAAGAGAAATTCTTGGGAGATTCCAAGGATGGAAAGGCAGCAGCACTTTGCAACACATACGTTGTCACTCATTTGCCAGCCGGGCCTGCAACTGTTCCACCTTCTGGATCCTCCTTCAGCTTCTCTGACTCCTGGGCCAGGTGTGTGCATTTAGCTCCATGCTGAAGAGCTGCAGCTTCTGCAGGACATTTGTACCATCGAGGTCAAAGGCAACAAGAGACATGAGTTTCAGTCCATCTTCATGAGGTTCCAGTTAAGGCCTGTGAATTCGCAATTGTTCTCCCCGACTGCCTGTCCTGTGAACCTCACATACTCACATCAGATGCAAAAACAACCACGTTGTAGAAGCTGCTTAACCAGCTCTTACTATTGCAAAAGGTCAATACCTGAAATAAATTCATGTAAATGCTGATAGATATGTCTGTACTGTATTAATCCTTGTGTTCTGCTTCTTCCCTTGAGAGCTGATATGGGTGGTTTTCAAGATTATGGTTGTTTGAAGGATTGCTATCTACCGAAGGAGGCCCAGTATAAGAAAGAGATTCAAGTGATTTTGATCCATGGAAAGGCAGAGCTGACGGCTCCCTGTCTCTACCCCCACATCCCCAGGGGGACACCTGAGGGGCACCCGTTGAAAATCCTTGGTAGATGAGTAGTCTTCAAGTCTAGTGGTAAATGGGAGCCCCCTGAGGAGAATCTGAAAAATGCAAATTCCTGGGTTTACCTCAGATCCAGAAATCCAGCTATCAAATGACCAATCTGAAGGTGAGACTTTTTTTTTTCTTTGAGACAGGATCTCACTCTGTTGCCCAGGCTGGTGTGCAATGGCAAGATCACAGCTCACTGCAGCTTCGACTTCCTGGGCTTATTCAATCCTCCCACCTCAGCCTCCCAAGTAGCTGAAACTACAGGCATGCACCACCATGCCCAGCTAATTTTTTTTGTATTTTTAGTAGAGACGGGGGTTTCTCCCATATTGCCCAGGCTGGTCTCGAACTCCAGAACACAAATGATTCACCCGTCAGGCATGAGCCACTACACCCCAGCCTTTCTGGGGTGCTGGGAATGTCATTTCTGATCCAGATGCTGGTTACGTGGGGATTTTGTTTGTGAATAGGCATCCAGCGGCACATGTGTGATTTGTGCCTTTTCCTATATGCATAACTCCATTGAGAGTTTTATAACACTCCCACCTCCCTCCCACCTTCCCATCCATCCCTTCCCATGGAGTATGGAGTAATCCCATACTGCAGTGACTGGCCAAAGCTGAAAGCCACTAGACTGCATGATTCCTTAGACACCCTTCCTGGCAAAGTAAAACACGAGAAGGGAAATAGAAAAATGTTCAGCAATTGGGGAGTAGTTAAGTCAAGATACATTCATCATTCTAATGATATAATCCTATGCCATTATTACAGCATTGAAGGAAAAAACAACAGTGAGGCAGCCAGTCAACTTGAAGCAACGAAAGTGGGTTGCAGGAGCTATGAGAGAAGCCAGTTTGAAAATCACATTGGAACCAGATCATGGAAGGCTTTGAATGCAAACTGAGGAAAAGGAAAAGCCACTTGCCAAAGGAGTGATTGATAAAAGTAACTTTTTTTTTTTTTTTTTTTTTTGAGACAGAGTCTTACTCTGTCGCCCAGGCTGAGGTCCAATGGCGCAATCTCGGCTCACTGCAACCTCCACCTCCCGGGTTCAAGTGATTCTCCTGCCTCAGCCTCCCAAGTAGCTGGGATTACAGGCGCCTGCCACCATGGCCAGCTAATTTTTGTATTTTTTAGTAGAGACGGGGTTTCACCATGTTGGTCAGGCTGGTCTCGAACGCCTGACCTCAGGTGATGCACCCGCCTCTGCCTCCCAAAGTGCTGGGATTGGTGGCTCACACCTGTAATCCCAACACTTTGAGAGGCCAAGGAGGGAGTTCAAAACCAGCCTAGGCAACATAGCAGACCTTGTCTCTACAAAAAACAATCAAAAATTAGCCAGGTGTGGTGACACGTGCCTGTAGTCCTAGCTATTCAAGAAACTGAGGCAGGAGGATCACTTGAGCCGGGAGGTCAAGGCTGCAGTGAGCTGAGATCTCATCACTGCACTCAGCCCGGGCAATAGAGTGAGATCCTGTCTCAAAAAAAAAAAAGAGCAATTATAAATCTAAAATTATATTATCCATCATATTTAACTGCTCACAAAGTATGTTGTTTGAAACACAAACTGTTAACAATGAGCAGGCCCTGGGGCTGCAAACAGGGACTTAACCTTCCTTGGAAGTCAAGACAGACTTTTCAATCTCAGCTTCTTTCTAAAGTGCCTGCAGTCTACACATGGTTCAAAGTGCACTTAAATGAGTGGAAAGAAAAAAGTCAATCCCAAGTTCTCCCATTTTGAAGACCTCATAGGTTCCTGTGGGGTACAGCTGTTAAAGGCAAATTAAGATTTTAGGTGTATCGTGCAGGTGCATAGTGCAGGAAGAACCTTCACAGACTAGTCCATTTTTAGGCAGTAAGTGCCCAGAATACAGCCAACAGTGATCCTCAACGGTGGGTTTGGACCTGGGGGAGAAGGAAGCAGGGAGAACAACAGACAATTGTGTTGATTTACAGTCATCTCTGAAGCTTTTTGAAATAAAGAAGTGGAGACCCTACCTGAGACCTGCCAAGTCAGAAGCCCCACAAGTGATCTGGTGCTGCCCAGATGAAATCAACCTAATGCTGTCTACTACTTTCTTTAATATCCAAGGATATGAAAGATATTAATCCGGGGATATTAAGGGATACAACCTCTCACTCTTTTTTTTTTTTTTTTTTTTTTGAGACAGAGTCTCACTCTGTTGCCCAGGCTGGAGGGCAGTGGCTCAATCTCACCTCACTGCAACCTCTGCCTCCTGGGTTCAGGTGATTCTTGTGTGTCCCATACAACCTCTCTTAGTGGCCCCTTTTCTCAGGGTGACAACTGTGTGTACATCCTGCCCCTATCTCCACCCCCAAATGACAACTCCGAAGACTAGAACTCTTGAGCTTTCAAAATAAAGGTAGAATTAGACTTAAAATCATTGGTTAAGGACTAAAGATATTGTCAAACTTCTTTTGAAAAGCCCATTTTCTTTCTCATTCTTGTTTGACTTGCAGTATGATGATTTTACCCTTCCTTACTCTCCTGTACTGTAACTATACCCTAAACTCTATTTTGAGGACTATCCAGAGAAAATTCTTTAATCCTGCAAGGAATTTCCTCTGAAACCCAAAACACTTCCAAACATTTCTCCACCAACCCCTTGGCCTGTGCAGACAGAATCTAAACTCATATTAACATTAGTCTCAGTCTAAAATCATCAACAAGACAAATCTAATAAGGAAAACAGTAAGGTGGGGCATTCCAAAGTGAGGGGCGAATTCCTGTGCACCCAAGCTGTTCCCTTCCTTCTCCTCATGCAGATAATTTAGAATGGTGCCCAAGCATTGTCTCTCCCACTCCTCACATTCCTCCCCAGCAGAGGGCCTTTCCCCAAACACTCTGAAAGCTCTTTTCATTTGCAGTTTTTTCTTACTAACATTTTTCAGGAAAGGAAAGTTTACTTTAGTGTGCCCTGCTGCCTCATGAGACCATCTGACGATCTCCTTATCTCCGGGGTGGGCCCGGCTCTAGAGACACAGGCAGTCCTGTCCACACTTGGCCCTGAGTGCTGTTTTGCTCAGCTCCCCAGAGAGTTTCAAGTGGCAGAGGTACACAGTGCAAAAGCCCCAAGCCTCAGGCCTGAGGGAGAAGACTCTGGAAGCAGGAGGGTGAGCCTCAGCTTTCTAGCTCAGTCATACACAGGCCCAGGTAACCAGGGGGACACCTAACTGTGTCACTGGCAGGAGGATTCCTGCAACATTGGTGCTGGGTCTGCAGAGATCTCACGAGGGCATAGCGTAGGACCTGTCCATTTGTGTGGTCCAACAGGTAACATCCAATCAAATGGAACTACAGAGCCATGCAGCTGGAGAGAGATCTCTAAGATGGTCGGATCTAACCTCCCCAACCCTTTATTGCAGTAGAGCAACTCGGGACCTACTGAGACCAGACAGGCAACCCAGCCAGAGTCTCACAGGTAGAGAAGAGCTGGACCACTCTCCTAGACATTCCAGGTCCAGCATCCCACCGCTGCCCTTTGTCCCTTGTCACAAATGCAGACTAAGTCTGCTCTGAATATGTCTTCCCATAATCATTTTATTAGAGTTGGGTGTTGTGTGTGCAAAAATCATGCTCAATGTGTTTTTCCTTTGCTCTTACACCACAACAATCATCAACAGAAGACTTCTTTTTTTTTTTGAGATGGAGTTTTGCTCGTTACCCAGGCTGGAGTGCAATGGCACGATCTTGGCTCACCGCAACCTCCACCTCCCAGGTTCAAGCAATTCCCTTCCTCAGGCTCCTCAGTAGCTGGGATTACAGGCATGTGTCACCACACCTGGCTAATTTTGTATTTTTAGTAGAGACGGAGTTTCTCTATGTTGGTCAGGTTGGTCTTGAACTCCTGACCTCAGGTGATCCGCCCACCTCAGCCTCCCAAAGTGCTGGGATTACAGGTGTGAGCCACCACACCCGGCCAACAGAAGACTTCTAAGACCAAACATGTTGGAGTTTTTCCCACCACCAAGCAAGCAATCACTTCCACAGTGGACACCAGCTGAATGTCCTTTAATTCAATTCTGACGCTATCTACCTAGACATTGCATCAGATGCCATAGGGTGAGGGCTCAGTCCCCAAGACTCAGTCCCCCGACTGTCCCACCAGTTGCAAGTCTGGGCCTCCAGAATTTCTGGCCTACTGGCTTCAAGTTGGGACTCTTGCAACACCCTCTTTGGGTTCAATTAATTTGCCAGAGTGGCTCACAGAACTCAGGGAAACACATTTACTGGTTTATTATAAAGGATATCTTAAAGGATACGAATAAACTGCCAGATAAAGAGATACATAAGGCAAGGTCTGGGAGGGTCCCGAGTACAAGAATTTCTGTCCCTATGGAGCTAGAGTGTGCCACCCTGCCCTGAAAGTGAGTTCCTCTTAATCTTTCTGTAAGCATCCACGTGTTCAGCTATCCAGAAGTTCTCCGAACCCTTTTGGGTTTTTATGGAGGCTTCATTATGTAGGCATGATTGATTAAACCACTGGCCATTAGTGATGAACTCAACCCTCAGCCTCTCTCCCCTCCCAGAGGTTGGCAGGTGGAGCTGAAAGTCCCCGCCCTCTAATCCTGCCTTGGTCTTTCTGGTGAACAGCCCCCATCCTGAAGCTACTTACCCGCTGCCATCAGTCAACTCATTAGCGTGCAAAAGACATCATTTTGGCGCTTCTAAGGATTTTAAGAATTGAATGCCAAAAAATGGGTTGAAGACCAAATATATAGTTCACAATATCACAGGGGCAAATATGTTTTTCTGTTTTTAATTCATTGGACAGATAGCGCATGTATCTACTACAAAATTCAAAAAAATCACAGAAGGGTATACAGTGAAAAGTCTCCCTCCTACTCCTGCCCGCAGTCACCCATTCACCATCGCAGAAGGCAAGGCTGTTCCATCCTCCCAAAGATAAGCAAGTATATATGTGTATATTTTTCCTTTTTAAAATAAATGAGTGTGCATTTTATACATCATTCTGCTCCTTGCTTTTTGACTTAATAATGCATTCATTTATTAATCCAGTAAATACAGTACTAAGAAGATCCTATTATGTGCCAAGCAGTGGCTGGGATTCACAGAGAACCACATAGATTCCCTGTGTCTAGAAACTTCCTGGGGGATATAATAGTAAACAAAGAAGTGTATGATGTCAGGTGAAGAAAAGTCAGTGCAGGAAGGGCAGAGTGCTCTTTTGCACAAGGTAATCAGGGAGTGCAGTCGGCGAGAGGGTCTTGTAGATACTTGGCCAAAGGACTCTAGGCAGAGAGGGCACCAGGGGAGAGACGCTGAAGCTGGGGGCATGCCAGGCTCTCATGCCCCTGGGACAACACAGGGATGAGATGCCTGAAGTGTCAAGGAGTGAAGAATGTGAGAAAAGAGATTGACTGCTCAGGGAGGGATCCAGTCAGGTAAATCCTTCTAAGGATGCAGATTTTATTATAAGTGACACAGAAGCCCTTGGATGGTTCTGAGCCAGAGAGAGACATGCTCACTGCGGTTGTTGGGTAGGCAATGCAGTGTAGACACGGGAAAGGTGGGAACAGGGCACCGTCACAAGGTGCTTGTAAAAGTCCAGCTGAGCAGTCCTGGTGGCCTGTATCAGCCTGGTGGTGGCGGCACTGAGGAAAAGCCAGATTCTGAATATGTTTGGAAAATAGGGCCCACGTGATTTCCTAGGATGTGGAGTGTGAGAGAACAACAGGAGGTTAGCTGAGCCTGAGGTTTTGGCCTGAACCACTGGGGGAATGGTCCACTGAACCTGAGACAGGGAAAAGCAGGGGAAGGGAGAAATCTAACCTTTGGTTTGGGACATGTTATGTTAGAGGTGCTGAGTCAATGTTCAAGAACTGGCAGTTGGATATAGGAGTGTGGACCTCAGGTGGAGGTCAGGGTTAGAGAGACAAATTTGAGGCCCATTCACACATAGGTGTTACCTAGAGCCCTGGGAACAGATGGGATTAGAGCAGCTTCCTGACATTTTTCACATCATAGCTCCACTCTGGGTAAACAGAAAGTAAGACTGGGACTCCAGGGCCTCCTGCCCCTCCCAACAGGCCCAGCATCGTCCCAAAGGCCAAGGGGATTGGTTGCACCTGCCACTCCTTTGCAGCTTCTTGCATTGCGTGGCCATGCAGTGTGAAGTAGGGGAAAGAGCCCCTAGAACACAGGGCAGCTCAGGAACTGGTCAGCTGGGTGACAACAGCTGTGGACCCCTCTCAGCCTGGTTGCAGCACCCAGAAGTTTCAAATTATGTGGTCTCTGAGGACCCTTCCTTCCAGCTGTAATGTTATTTGCCTGTAAGTTAAGTGGTATGAGGCGTACAAACGGAATTCCCGTACACGGCCCACATGAAAAAATACATTACAAGGATGTTAAAAGAGAAAGAGGAAAGAGTGTAATCAATTGTGGAGTGCTTTTCTGGGGAGAGGAAGTTAATTTCAAACTTATCGAAAAGTTGCAAAAACTGTCCACCCCCTCCCCTATATATATGTGTATCTATACAGATTGGTTTTTAAATATATATTTATATTTTTAATTTTTTCCTGACCCATTTAAGAGTAAGTTGCAAAACTGTATCCCTTCACCCCTTAATATTTCAACATGTATTTTCTAAAAACAAAGATACTCTCTTACATAACCAGAGTACAATTATCGGGAAACTAACATCATTGATTAAAGCTTATTCAAATTTTGCCAGTTATCCCTTAGGGCAAAAAATAGTTGTTGGCCGGGCACAGTGGCTCACGCCTGTAATCCCAGCACTTTGGGAGGCTAAGGCAGATGGATCACCTGAGGTCAGGAGTTCAAGACCAGCCTGGCCAACATGGTGAAACCCCATCTCTACTAAAAATACAAGAATTAGCTGGGCGTGGTGGTGGGCGCCTGTAATCCCAGCTACTCGGGAGGCTGAGGCAGGAGAATCGCTTGAACCCTGGAGGCGGAGGTTGCAGTGAGCCGAGATTGTGCCACTGCACTCCAGCTTGGGTGACAGAGGGAGACTCCATCTAAAAAAAAAAAACAAAAAAAAAAAGTAAAAAAAAGAGTATTAATCCTGGAGTACATATTGCATTTAGTTGTGTCTCTTCAGTCTCTGTCATTCATGGCCTTCATGTTTTTAAAGATTTCAAGTCTTGGATTTGGTTTACCTGGTGATTCCTTGCAATTGGATTCAGGTTTTGCATTTGGGGGTGGAAGACTTTTTTAAGGGGGTAAGATCTAAGTCTGGCAAGTTGGGATGAGCCCAGAGGGAGATCAGGACAGTGCTGCTGACACATGGAGAACAAGCCCTTTGGGTGGGGGCTGGGCAGCTCAGAAACCTGAATATTCCCCTAAAAAAAGAATATTCCCCTGGTGTGGGCACAGAGCATGTTAAATATACTCTAAGCTCTTGGGCAAGATAAGGGACTCTCTCCCTAGCGGATTTAGTCTCCCACAACCATTTAGATAAATGGTTGTGCATGTAAAATGGATTAATAATGTCAGTGTTTGGAAAGTGCCTGCCCAGAGTAAGCCCTCAGCATGTGGTAGCCATTTTTGTAGTGTAGAAGGACACAGACCCAGGTTATTCTGAATATATCTAATAGATCATTGTTTCTGTGTAGGGATGTGTTGTCTCATTTAATCCTTTGGTGACTTGAGAGGTGATGACGTTTCTGTTGTTTTACAAATGGGAAAACTGAGGCACAAGGAGCACAGCCATTTAGAGAGAGAACTGGGCATTGAACCAGACCTCAGCCATCAAGCTCACGCTGCAACGTGCTGTTTCAAACCCATTAAAGGGTTTTCTCCGCAATCAGTCCTTGCTTTGCTTTGCTCAAAACAAGACTTAAATAAAGACGCCAGCTCCATTTTCCACTCATGTCAGTGATTGATACTTGATTAATGTTCAGGATTGCTGTCATCTAGAGCATAATTTTCGCAGATGCAAAGACCAATTTTGTTGTTACTGAGGCGGAAAGATCTATTTCCTCATAAGTTAGTAAGCAGATTTGGAGGGAAGCATGAACCACAGGGTGTCTTGCTGACTGATTCTGAAAGGAAGCTGTGCCACATTTGGCATTGTTAGCATTTATGGCTGGTGGGTCAGAAGGTCCAAGAAGGCCACATGAGTGTGGCCACCTCCTAGGCTGCTGCAATGCAGCTATGTAACATTCAGCATAGTCACGGACTTCTAAAGTGATCATATCTGCTTTCTCAGTGTCGCCCTGAGTGGCACAGGGAACCTTGGAGAGCTCCCTTCCTTGACTTTCCAGAGGTGACAGTGATTGTTAGAGTCCTGTAAACTGCCTCCTTATGCAACCGAGAATTCTCCTGAAGAAGACTTGCTGCTTGTCAGAGACAGTGAGCCAGCCGGCAGCCTCCCTGGGACTCTTACTCAGGTGCAGCTGAAGGAGTACTGGGTTCCAATCCAGCTTCCTGCCACACACTGCCTAACCGCTCTCAGCTGTTGGCAATAGGAGCAATGTGCTGAGTACCTGGCCCCAGTTCTTGGCACAGATATGTAATCATTCTTGGTTTTTCTTCTCCTTTATTTTCTGTCTGTTCTTTGCCTCTGTGTGGATCCCCTGTACCTCTTCCCCTTCTCTGACTCCCTCAGTAAAATCAAGAGTTATTTTATACCAAAATATAAATCAATTACAGAAGCTGGGAGGCCAGATCTGAGAGCTCCCACTCATCTCTGACCAGGAGAGGAAAAGACCCTTCAAATTCTAGTTTGAAAAGCAATGAGCTTGACCTTCAGAGGTTGGGCTGCCCACAAAGAATCACTTCCTAATTTTGGCTGGGGAGATAAGGACTGGAAGTTGGGGAGGGCATAAGCATGTTGAGAGGGGGAGAGGTGAATCCTGGGATGCTGGAAGATACTCGTCAAGGGAAGCTATAGGATCCCTAGCCAGTGACCTGTTTTGGAGGAGGGCCCAGGCTGTGCGTATGTGTTTGGGAAGTGGGGGTAATGGCTGGCCATCTTATGTTTAAAATTAAAATAGCTTCCCTGGAAGTATGAATATGGAAAATAAACAGTCTGCAAGCTTAGATAAATGGTTGTGCGTGTAAAATGGATTAATAATGTCAGTGTTTGGAAAGTGCCTGCCCAGAGTAAGCCCTCAGCATGTGGTAGCCATTTTTGTAGTGTAGAAGGACACAGACTCTGGAACCAAATTGCCTGCATCCCCATCCCAGCTCCAACATTTCTAGTTGTGCAGCCTTGGGAAAGTTGCTCCACCTCTGTGTGTCTCACTCTACCTTTATGTGTCTCACTCAGTTTTCTCTTCTGTAAAATGAGCATAAGCATAGTACACACATAATAGGGTGGTTGTGAAAATTGGGTGGATTCATGTACAAAAGGCAAATGCCTCGCATATGTTAAGCTTGAGGTAAGGGTTATTGCCTATTGTACTGATGAGAGAGTCCATATGAAAATTGCCACTGGTTATTGCTCCGATGCAGGCATATTTGAGGACACCAACAAAAAGGCTGGTAATCTTGAAATTAGATCACAAGCTTTATTTCAAGGCTAGATCTCTGCAGAAGATAAAGCCAGGCATCTCAACTGTGGGTTAAGAGTCACCTGTAGGACAGAGCATGCTTACTCTTCTGAAGTTCTAGCTCTTGAAAGGAGACAGTTGGGGCTCTTTGCCTCTGTTCGTGACAATGTGTCCTTCGAACAAGGATCTAACACCACTGCATTAGTTTGCGAGGGCTACCATAACAAAGTGCCACAATCTGGATATCTTAAGTGACAGAAATGTATCTCACAGTTCTGGAGGCAGGAAGTCCAAGATCAACATGTCAGCAGGATTGGTCCCTTCTGAGGGCTGCAAGAGAGAATCTGCTCCCTGCCTCTCTCCTGGCTTCTGGTGGTTTGCTGGAAGGCTTGGGCATTCCTTGGCTTGTAGATGCCTCACCCCCATCTCAGCTTTCATCTTCACCAGGTGCTCTCGCTGTGCATGTCACTCTCTATGTCCAGAGTTCCCTCTGTAATGACACAGTCAGATTACATTAGGTCCCACCCTCATGACCTTGTCTTAATTTGGTCATTTGCAAAGACTCTATTTCCAAATAAGGTCACGTTCACAGGTGCTAGTGTTTAGGACTTCAACATCTTTTAGGGAGAGAACCCATAAAACTCACAATTCCTCCACCCATGTCTGAATTGCTGACACTGCCTTCCAGCTGGCCGATCCATCACCCCTCTCTTCCCATCCCACTCACCTTCCACACGGGCTGAAAAATCATTCTTCGACTGCATTTTCACCACGGAGGCATCGTACTGATACTTCTATCAGAAAAGAACGTCAAGCTCAAATGTGTCAAAATCAAACACTATCCTGTTGAAAGGCAAGCTTGTATAATGTTGTAGGGAGAGGATATGACCTGGTTATTGGGTAAAGAAAACTAAGGCTTTATTTTGTGTGACAGACTCTCTGTTGGCCCAGTGCTCTGACAGAAGTTCAGTGGGGGAAGGAGAGAAATGGCCATTTGAGGTCATTTGAGTTGGATTTAGATGAGCCTGATACACAAGACCCTCCCGGAGCTCTGTTCTGTCCTGAGAGGAGGCCCACAGTGCCAAAGAATTCACATCTAGAGCTGAGCCTCCGCACATCCCCACTCTGCTGCAGCCCAGCCACGTGAACTTGGACCTGCCTTTCTGGGGCTTAGGGTTCTCACTGGTCCTGAGGAAGGCTTCAGAATGGAGCAACCACCGGGCGCGGTGGCTCACGCGTGTAATCCCAGCACTTTGGGAGGCCGAGGCGGGCAGATCACGAGGTCAGGAGATCGAGACCATCCTGGCTAACATGGTGAAAACCCATCTCTACTAAAAATACAAAAAATTAGCCAGGCGTGGTGGCGGGTGCCTGTAGTCCCAGCTACTCAGGAGGCTGAGGCAGGAGAATGGCTTGAACTCAGGAGGCGGAGCTTCCAGTGAGCCAAGATCGCACCACCGCACTCCAGCCTGGGCGACAGAGTGAGACTCCAAAAAAAAAAAAAAAAAAAAAAATGAATGGAGCGACCTTTGACTGAGCAGCTGCTGTGTGTATGTAACTTCCTCTCTAATCCTCACAACAAGCTGCTAAGGTGGATGTTGTTATGCCCATTTCATCCACAGGAAACTTCAGAGAAATTAAGAGACCCCAAAGCCCACATTTTTTGTGTTACGTCACCCTGCCTCTTTAACTAACTCTTGGATCAGTGGTTTTTCCATCCCAGCTACATAGTCCATTCACTTGGGAGAACTTTGGGTTAGCGGTTTAGCATCTCTGGGAGTGGATACTGGTATTTTGTGAGTGCTTTCCAAGCAATTTGATGTATTTCTAGTGTTGAGAACCACTGCTGTAAATGCTTTGTGGATCTTGCCTGTTCTGGAAGCCCCAGAGAGTGCACGTTGCCTCTGTGATCGTCGCTAAACTCCTCAGCCTGGAGTCTTGAGCCTTCCACTAACCTCTCTTCTCCTTTCCAGCTTTCCCAACCAGTGTCCCTTTGTTGTAGTTTCACATGTTGTGATCAGCTGCCCCTTGGGTTCCTTATGGGTTGGACAGGTCAGCATGGTGCTGTCTGGCCTCTGCTAGGTGACACAGATTCTGGCTTTCTGGCCCTGACTTTGTTCTTGATTCAGAGATTGTCTGCACCAGGTTTTACAAATTATCTTAACCCACTAGTGTATCATGAAATCAGCAGAGTGGTACATTTGAAAATAAAAGAAGGAAACAGAGTGGATCACAGTAAGGGAAAGGTGTGGAGCTATATATACAGTATATAGTCTTCATGAAAAGTACTTAATATTTCTTACAGCAGGTTCCAGTGCAGTCAAAAATGTTTGAACTGTTGAATGTTTGAATGAAATGTTTGAACCTATACCAACACATATTTATCATTGCTTTTAGAACCTGGGGCAAAATTCTCCTTCTCTTAAGATCATGGAATAGTAGAGGAAAAGACCTAGAGGTCATGTTGCCGACTGATCCCCAATACCAGGGCCAGGCGGCTACACAAGGATCCCTAGGGAACTTGTTGAAAACGCTGATTCCTCAGGCCCAGTGCTGGGAATTATAATTCACTTGGTCCAGGAATGTGTATTTTCTGATTCTGAGTTTCATGAACCTCTGATCTAATCTACTTTCTTCATTTGATATTGAATGACATGCCCAAGGTCACATAGCTCATTAGTGACAGAACTGGGATTCTCCATCCCTTGCCCTCCTCCGTCTTTTCACTCCACCAGTTTCTAGAGAAGAGCAAGGCAGTGGTTCTGGCCCAGACTGCAAGGTAAAATTAACTGTAAAAGTTTTTGAAAATGTGGTTGCCCTGGCTAGCCCCACCCCAAACCAACTAAGCCACAGTCTATGGAGGTGGGCCTGAATGTCTGGCCTTCTGGGCGTGCTTCTCAAACTTTAGGGTACATGCAACTCACCTGAGGATCTTGTTAAAATATAGGTTCTTCTTCCATGGGTCTGGGGTGGGGCATTTCTATTAGGTTGGTGCAAACGTAATTGTGGTTTTTGCCATTAAAAATGGGATTTGAACCCATTTTTAAAAATGGCAAAAAGCGTGATTAATGGGCTCCCATTGATGCTGTTGCTTGTCCAGGGACCACGCTTTCTGTAGCAAGGCCTTAAGGCATGGTTCCAGGTCCCTAAAAGCCTGAAGATTTCTACACCTCTGCCAGCATCTCCCTTGCCTAGCTCAGATTGTACCTTCCAGATTTGCATTTGATCACTCTTCAGCAGTGATTTTCCACTGTATCATTTGTTAAAAGTCAGCCTCCCTAAGTATCTTGTCAGAAGGGATGGACCTTGGTTGCAAATTTTTCCCCCTTGCCCTCCCCACCTCATCCACCTAGTACTGTATTCTTCTCTACAATGTTTACTAAGCTTTGTAACAAGCTCCATGACCAACTTTGGCTTAGCGCTCTGCATCCAGCAAATAGTTATGGCACATCCAACTGGATGGGATGCAAAGGTGCACCAGACCCACAGCCTTTCTTGGAGGAGCTTATTGTCTGGTAGGTGTAGTAAGAAAAATAAAAAAGTCATTATAGCTCATGCCTGCTGAGAGGCACAGATACTGTGCAGAGGGGTTGAGAGCAGGGAGCCGGATTACATGGGTTCAAATCCCAACTCAACTACTAGACAGTTGTGTAGTCTTGGAAAAATCCTTGATCGTCAATTTCCCCAATTACAAAATAGGGATAAGAATAGTACATAATTCACAGGATTCTTTTACAAGTTAAATCAGTTAACGAATATCAAGTGCTGGCAAGTATATGTGAGTGCTAGTATGATTTAGTTATATTGCTGGTAAGTATATGTGAGTGCTAGTATGATTTAGTTATATTGAAAGCAGTATCATGACATTTGTGCTAGACCTTGAAGTATTCATCACATTTTGATATTCAGAAGTGGAGAAAGGGCACTCCTGGTGGTGGGAGCAACATGGGCAAAGGCAGAAAGGCAGACATACAATGACATATAGAGCTAGGAGTTTAGTTTGACTGACACAGCAGTAGTGCTGAGGGGAGCAGTAGCAAATGGGCTTAGAAAGCCACTTGATGTCAGTTGGTGGAAATCCTTCAAGGCCACACGAAAGAGTTCAGCTTTTGTTCTGGAAGTGACAGAGAGCCGTCCTGGAAGATCTTTTAAATCTATCTTTTCATACAAAGGTTGCCCAGTGTGATGTGGCTGTGAGTAGAGCATAATAACCACTCACCCCTTTTAGGTGGTTGTGGTTATTTTCTTCATCCCTATTCGTGTCTGCTTCATGTTGCTGGTGTGGGCTTCTCATTGTCTGAGTGAACATTCAAAACAAGTAAGTAACCTTGGGCCAGGTCACCAAAAAGATTACATAGTACAGAATCCTCCATGTAGACATTGGAACTCATGGCCCCAAGTCTCTGGGCCACTCTTTGCCATTGGAATCTTGTCACCTTCCAGCCACAAAATTCTTAAAAGATCATACTCCCCCCTTACGAGCTTTGAGCAGGAACCTGCAGCTCCACGCTGTTGTTACTCCTTCCGCCCCTTCATTATTTTTATGTTTTGTTTTGTTTAATGAGAATTTGGGGTTAGCTATGACATCACTCCCACCTCCAATTAATTTTATACCCAAGGCAGCACATCTTAGGACACAAGGAGGAGAGGGTGGGTGAAGAGTCCCCCTCCCCTCTAAGTCTTAACCCTATATGGTCAAATGATAGGCTAATTCTTAACACACACACACACACACACACACACACACGGGCACGTTAGTAGGCAGCATTCTAGAGCTGCATGCTACTATGTGACCTAATGGCAAATTGTTTAACTTCTCTACATAGCCAAGTGTAGCATGAGGATTATAAGAGTATCTACTTCGTGGAATTGTCATGAGGATGAACTGAGTTTAGTACAAGTAAAGCAGTTAGGACCGTGTGCTCTGCACATGATCAGTGATCAATAAGCATTAGCTAATATTGTTACAATGGAGGAAGTTTGAAAAGTTTATTAGAGTAAGAAGGAAGATTTAATCACCATTTGGGAAAGGCACAAAAGAGTTTATCAAAGCATTGTATGTGAAAATCTATGGCAATACATTTGAAAATCTAGAGGAAATGGAGAAGTTCTTGGCAAAATAAAATGTCCCCAAAGAGGTGGAACACCTGAATAGACCAATAATCATAAAATACATTAGAAATTTTATTAAAGAGATTCCCTTTTTTAAAAGTCCTCATGGTCTTATAACCGGGTACTAGCTAGTCTTCAAAAACCAGATAGATCCTTTGTTATTCAAACTATTTCAGACCATAGCATAAGATGAAAATTTCCCACAATTCGTTTTATGAAGCCAGCATGACCTGAATACCCAAACCTAAAAAGAACACATCTCTTCTATCTCAAAAGCTTTGAGAAAAAAAGGTTATCTTAACAGAGAAAGATGGAGAAGAAAGTAAGACTCTGTGTGCACAACATGTACTTGCTTTAAAGCAGTGGGTCTCCACCTGGGCAGCACCAGCCCCCACTCCCAGAGATCCTGATTTAATTAGTCTGGGGAAGAGCTGGTCCGTAAATATGTTTTCCAGCTCTCTGGAACAATTGCTTTAGGGGAACTGGAAATTATATAAGCCCACAGGCCTGGTTTACAGCTCCAATCTGTCCCATCTCAACAAAAGTTCAAGAAGAGACTTTTTGCCCAAACTTTGGCATGATCAGAGGTAAGAGAGCCATTCTTTGGCCATAGATGTGCCAAATCTCCCATCAGAGCCTTAAACATGTTCCACAAAACTGCAATTGCCATAGCTTCAGAGACCAGAGACCTAGCCAGGAACAAACCACTCATATTTTTAAGTTCTGGGCCAGCAACCTTGCCTGCTGCAAAAGAAGGCCAGGAAAACCCAGAGAGAGTTTTCATCACTAGAATCCAATGGGATTTTAATGACAGACCTGTTCATTATCGTGCTGCAAGGTAATTAAGCACACGTGGCAAACAGTTCACATAAATAATTAAATAGCAATGTGTGCACACAGTCAATCCATGTTTTCAGCTTCCCTGTTCCTCATGCATTCTGCATTTCCTATATTCAGCCCCAATATGGATAGGACTGTTGCCACTCGGTGACTGAAGCCTCATCACTCAGTCCTGGGAAGCCCACAGAAGAGGGAGGGACTGGATCCTATTTCTCCAGTGGTTGGTGTCCCCTGACAAGGAACTCTAGAGTCCCTTTGGATCACCCATCTTCAGAAGCCAAGAAAATGATTAGCTTTACTGTCTGTCTTCAGCCCCAGTTTTTAAGGGTAAATCTAGTTTCAATCCCTTGTTTCATTAAATAATAAGTATAAGGCAACTTGAACAATTCTTACCATAAAACAATATCAAAAATAAATAAGTGAGTGGATTGGTGGCTTAGGTTTGATTAATATAGATTTGATTAATTAATATATGATTAATTAATTATATTCCTGTATACCCCACACTACCTCCCATCCATAGCAGGAAATCTCACTGGGTCCTCAGAGTCATTGCAACATTCAACAAAGTGAAAAGAAAAGACAAATAATGCCAAGGGGTGGTGCTGAAATGGTCTAATGTCTGGTGTTTGCTTTATAATCTTCCCAAAAAACAACATTTAGGGGGTGGGAATAGATTAAACAGGATTAACAGGATATTAATTGTTGAAACTGGGTAGTAGGCATATGTGGTGTTTGTTGCACTTTTCTCTTTTTGTGTATGTTTGAAATTTTTCCATAAATTCAAAGCATACAAGGGAGAATGTTGGGTCCAGTCTTTCTTGCCAGCTACAAGATCTCATCGCAAAGGTCTCTATGCCTATTGCCAGAGCCCTCTTGAATAAAGTGTGCCTTACCATGTTAAAAAAATAATAATAATACAAGAGAAAGACAACATGTTAATAGGGATGAGCTTCCATTAGCACATAACTTGATGGAAGGTCCTGGACCCTGAAATCACGGGGAATATCCCAAAAGAAGGACTGGAGTCTCAGTGTAGATACGCTTCTTGTGGTTGGCAGTGTTTATACAATGCCTGGCTGAGCTAGTACTGTATAAAAGGTATCCAGCAGATATCATCATTATTATTGTAGATGTTGTTATTATAGCCCAGGACAAGGGGATCTAGTGGGAAAGTGGCTGAGGAAAAAAGGATTTCTTCGAGGTATTTAATTTGAAATTGTTTTAGCCCTTATAGATGAGAATGCACAGAGGAGAAGTGTGAGTCTTTGTTCCCATAGAATTATTTCACCAGCTCAGTCTGGCAGCCTCCACCTTTTCAGTTAATGCTGACAATGTCAGGCACTCTGTCAGGAAAGGAAAGCATAAGTGTGGAGACTAGAAAGTTCCAGAGCTTATGGAGAGATCTGTTCATGGCTCCAGGAAGAATGTTCTAATAGGTATTCTCTCTTTGCTTGCTCCTTTACCTTCTTGCTTTGTCCCATATTTGTATTCTCTCTCACTCTCTCTCTCTCTATTCACTTTGATTAGAGTTTGGAAGACTTAGAATATCTTCCTTTTGAATAGGGCCTGGTCTGGTCAATGATGTTTACATGTCAACATTCAGGAATCACTTTCATTTACTCTCAAGCTCCATCATGTAAGAAACTCCAAAGCCAGCCAGGTAAAAAAAAAAAAACAAAAAAAAAAACATGAAAGGAGGTTGCTAAAACTTCAGAACAGCACACAATAGCCAACAGAGCCTCAGCTGGAGGGCAAGGAGGGCAGGAAGAGCTGGTGCACGCTTGAGTCAGATGTTAACCAAAGATTATTGATGGTCTACTTAATCTGCAGAGGATCACCTTGACGGGAGCTGGGCTGCCTGTCCTGATTTCTGTCCAACTGTGGAATTTCTGAGTGATGGCATATTGGCCTCGCCAGCTGCAGCAGCTGCCCCGGGCTCTGAGGCCCACTGAGAGGCAGTATGAGGAAAGGACTGTAGTTAGGTTTTTTTGTTTGTTTGGTTTGTTTGGGTTTTTGGTTTCGTTTTTAGCATTTACTGACTGAGAATCCCTTATATGTATTTAGGACTTCATGATGTGGAAAGCTTATTTTATTTCTGAATCATCTCATTGGACGTTCCCAGCATCCCTGTAAGGTGGGCTGACCAGAGGTCTCAAACCCATGTTTACAGATGAGGAAACTAATACTCAGAATTTAGTGATTTTTACAGAGCTACAACTAAATTATTAAGTTCCCTGCCATTAGGAGGGTTAACAATCCAGAGAGAAAGATAAGATGATGTGCCAAATACTATCTTAAATATGCAGTGGCTGGAATTTGGCTGGGGCTCAAAAGGATTGAAAGCATCGATGGGTGGATGGATGGATGGATGGATGGATGGATGGATGGATGGATGGATGATGGATGGATGGATGATGGATGATGGATGGATGGATGATGGATGATGGATGGATGGATGGGTGGGTGGATGGGTGGATGGATGGAAGGATAGATGGATGGATGGATGGATGGATGGATGGATGGATGGATGGATGGATGGGTGGACGGATGGAGGGGTGGATGGATGGGTGGTTGGGTGGATGGATGGAAGGATGGATGGATGGGTGGATGGATGAATGGATGGATGGGTGGATGGATGGACCTCCTGGAGGTCAAAAAGTGGATCTTACTCACCTTTGTACCCCTGGTGCCCACTACAATGCTTTGACATATAGGACCTACTCAGTAAATATTTGTTGAATGAATAATCTGCTTGTCTATGCATATACTTTGTATGTAGGTAACTTTCTGAGCTTTAAAGAATGGAAAGGACTGACAAATGCATTGTGGATACAATTATTTATCAGCACATATGATTCACCATATTGTGATGTAGAAAATCACCCATTCATTCATGTATTTCTTCAGTAGATATTTTTGAGTGCCAAGTATCTACTAGATTCTATCTAGGTATTGGTAATGCAACAGTGAACCAAAGCAGATGAAAACAGGTAAAGCCCCTGCTTTCATGGAAATCGCCTTTTAATGGGCAACAGCAGGCAGCAAGCAACTAAATAGACAATATGTTAGTACTGAGAAAGAAAAGTGAAGCTGATGAGGTAAAAGGGAGTGATGATGTAGGGTTGCTATTTTCACCACAAAGGTTTCTCTGATACAGTGTCATTTGAGCAGAGACCCAAAAGAATTGAGGAGACAAGTCAGGAGGTTTTTAAGGGGAGTAACATTCCAGTCAGAAGAAACAGCAGGTGCAACAGCACTGAGGCAGGAACATGCTTGGTGGGTTTGAGGAACAGCTATGAGCCCAGCGTGACTGGAGGGGGAAGTAAACGAGGCAGACAGCTACAGGAGATTAAAGGGATTTGAGCAGAAGAGTGATGGATCTCCAAAGCTACTGCTGCCATCTAAATTAGCTGCTAGTGTGGTGAAGGGTTACCCACAGACCTGATGGTGATCCCACCCCTGCCAACGTAGGCACCATGTTGCTTGGTATTGACCTACAATGCCCACTCAGAACAACTGCATACTCAGCAGTTGTCCCTGGGTGCTGGAGGGGCCTTGGGAGTCCATGGTCCCAAGCTGCTAAATCAAACTATGAATTTATTTCCACTATCATCTGAAGTAGTTGTGACCTCATAGTCCTAAAACTTCTCCCAAGGGAAAAAAAAATCCATAATTCATATACATTAGTAATCTGTACTTAGGTTTATTTAGATTTTGGCTTTTATTGTCGCCCAGACTGGGATGCAGGGGAGCAATATCAGCTCACTGCCACCTCTTTCTCCCAGGTTCAAGCAATGCTCCTGCCTCAGCATCCTGAGTAGATGGGACTACAGGCACGCACCACCACGCCCAGTGAATTTTTTTTGTATTTTTTAGTAGAGACAGGGTTTCACGATGTTGGTCAGGCTAGTCTCGAACCCCTGACCTAAGGTGATCTGCCCACCTTGGCCTCTCAAAGTGTTGGGATTACAGGAGTGAGCCAACACACCTGGCTTATTTTGGCTTTTGTTTTGTTTTGTTTTGTTTTGTTTTGTTTTGTTTTTTGAGACAGTTTCACTTTGTCCCCCACGCTGGAGTACAGTGTCACAATCTCAGCTCACTGCAACCTCCGACTCCCGGGTTCAAGCGATTCTCCTTCCTCAGCCTCCCGAAAAGCTGGGATTACAGGCGCCCGCTACCATGCCCGGCTAATTTTTGTATTTTTAGTAGAGATGGGGTTTCACCATATTGGCCAGGCTGGTCTCAAACTCCTGACCTCAGGTGATCCACCTGCCTCAGGCTCCCAAAATGCTGGAATTACAGGCCTGAGCCACTGCACCCAGCTGGGTTTTCTTTTCTTTTCTTTTCTTTTCTTTTCTTTTCTTTTCTTTTCTTTTCTTTTCTTTTCTTTTTAAGGAGTAAGAAAGCCCAGGTGCAGTGGCTCACGCCTATAATCCCAGCACTTTGGGAGGTGGAGGCGGGCAGATCACCTGAGGTCAGGAGTTCAAGACCCGCCACCAAAGTGGTGAAACCCCATCTCTACTTAAAAAATAAAAAAATTAGCCGGGCGTGGTGGTGGGTGCATGTAATCCCAGCTACCTGGGAGGCTGAGGCAGGAGAATCGCTTGAACCCAGGACGCAGAGGTTGCAGTGAGCTGAGATCGCACCATTGCACTCCAGCCTGGGCAACAGGAGCGAGACTCCATCTCAAAAAAAAAAAAAGGAGTAAGAAGTAATGTAGGTTAAGGGTACACCTTTTCTTCTTAAAGAGACTTTATTTTTTAAGACAGTTTATATTTAAATAAAAAGTGAGACGATAATACCAGTTGAATATCTCTTATCCAGAATGCTTGGGACCAGAAGTGTTTTGGATTTCAGATGTTTTCTGACTTTGGAATATTTTCATATGTACATAATGAGCCGTCTTGGGGATGAGACCCAAGGATAGACACAAAATTCATTTATGTGTCATATACACCTAATACACATAGCCTGAAGGTACATTTACACAACATTTTTCATAATTTCGTGCATGAAACAAAGTTTTAGCTGTGTTTTTACTGTGACCCATCACATGAGGTCAGGTGTGAAATTTTTCAGCTGTGGCATCATGTCAGCACTCAGAAAGTTGCAGATTTGGAAGCATTTTGGATTTTCTGATTAGGGATTCTCGACCTGTACAGAGAGCTGCCATATATATCCCGCACCTGGTTTCCCCTATAATTAACGTCTTACATTAGTGTGGTACATCTGCTACAATTCTTGAACCAATATTAACACATTATTATTAACCGAAGTCCGTAGTTTATTCAGATTTCCTTAGTTTTGCACGATAGCTTTCTCTTCCAGGATCTCATCTAGGGCACCAACTTACATTTAGTTGTCATGTCTCCTTAGCTGCCTCTTTTTTTTTCTTTTTTTTTTTCGAGATGGAGTCTCACTCTGTTGCCCAGGATGGAGTGCAGTGGTGTGATCTCAGCTCACTGCAACCTCTGCCATCCAGGTTCAAGTGATTCTCCTGCCTCAGCCTCCTGGGTAGCTGGGATTACAGGCACATGCCACCACGCCCAGCTAATTTTTTGTACATTTAGTAGAGACGGGGTTTCACCATCTTGGCCAGGCTGGTCTTGAACTCCTGACCATGTGATCCACTTGCCTCGGCCTCCCAAAGTGCTGGGATTACAGGCGTGAGCCACCACGCCTGGCCCTTAGCCTCCTCTTAGCTGTGCCAGTCTCTCAAGCTTTCCTTGTTTTTTTTTAAATAACCTTGACAGTTTTGAGGAGTTCTGGTCAGGCCTATTATAGGATACCCTTCTGTTGCTATTTGCCTGATGTGTTTTCTAATAACTAGACTTGGGTTATATGTTTTGGGGGTAAAGACCACAGAGGTAAAGTGTCATTTTCATCACATACATCAAGGGTAATGTACTCTCAGCATGGTTTATCACTGTTAATGTTGACCTTGATCACCTGACTGAGGTAGTGTTTGAGGCAGTATTTGTCAAGTTTGTCCTCTGTGAAATTACTCTTCTCCCACAGCCTCTCCTGCCCTGCTTTTTCCATGCTGTACTCTCTGGAAGGAAGTCACTGTGCACAACCCACACTTAAGAAGTGGAGAGGGGCCGGGAGTGGTGGCTCACGCCTGTAATCCCAGCACTTTGGGAGGCCGAGACGGGCAGATCACTAGGTCAGGAGATTAAGACCATCCTGGCTAACACGGTGAAACCCCATCTCTACTAAAAATACAAAAAATTAGCTGGGCGTTGTGGCAGGCGCCTGTAGTCCCAGCTACTCAGGAGGCTGAGGCAGGAGAATGGCGTGAACCCGGGAGGCAGAGCTTGCAGTGAGCAGAGATCGCACCACTGTACCCCAGCCTGGGCGACAGAGTGAGACTCCATCTCAGAAAAAAAAAAAAAAAAGAAGTGGTGCCAGGCGCAGTGGCTCATGCCTGTAATCCCCACACTCTGGGAGGCCAAGGCAGGTGGATCACCTGGGGTCAAGAGTTCGAGACCAGCCTGACCAACATGGTGAAACCCTGTCTCTACTAAAAATATAAAAATTAGATGGGTGTAGTGGCACACGTCTGTAATCCTAACTACGTGGGAGGCTAAGGCAGGAGAATCGCTTGAACCCAGGAGGCAGAGATTGCGGCGAGCTGAGATTGCACCACTGCATTCCAGCCTGGGCAACAGGGCAGGACTCTGCCTCAAAAAAAAAAAAAAAAAAAGAAGTAGGGATTTATGCTTCCATGCCTTAAGGATGGAATGTCTGTATATATTATTTGGAATTTTTCTGCAAGGAAAATTTGTATCTTCTCCTCCATTTATTTATTTATTTATTTATTTATTTATTTATTCATTCATTCTTTCTTTCATTCATTATTGATACAGAGTCTCACTGTGTCACCCAGGCTGGAATGTGGTGGCACTGTCACAGCTTACTGTAGCCTCGACCTCCTGGCCTCAGGTGAACCTCCTGTCTCAGCCTCCTGAGTAACTGGGACTACAGGTGCATGCTACCATGCCCAGCTAATTATTATTAATTATTATTATTTGTAGAGATGGGTCTCACTGTGTTTCCCAGGCTAGTCTCAAACTCCTGGGTTCAAGCAATCCTTCCATCTCGGCCTCCCAAACTGCTGGGATTACAGGTGTGAGCTACCACGCGTGGCCCATTTATTTATTCAATCATGCATTTATAACAGTATGGACTCATAGATCTTTATTTTGTACTTTGGGTTATAATCCAATACTACTTTATTTTGTTTCTCAAATTCCTCCAGTTTTGGCCACTGGAAGCTCTTTCAAGTGGTTCTTGTGTCCCTTTGATACACACCTATCCTTGTAGGATTTTATTATTTATTTAGCACTGCCTTACTTTCTGGTACTGTAAGATGCCCCAGGCTCATCTTGTATATTTCCTGCCTCTGCCCCAGAATCAGCCATTTCTCCAGGGAGTCCTGGCTCCTTTTATAGGAGAATGATACTAGAAACCAAGATCTGGGTACTAGTTATGCTCATTGCAGCTGGAGTGTTGCTGCTTCTGGGCCTTCTCAGATGGCAGAACAAGAAAATAAGTGTGTGTCTTCTAACTGTGTATTTATAGCTATAAATAGGTATCATATACCTATAAATATTTCTATATGTAACCATCTATATCTATATTAAGCATGAGTTCATACTCTAACCAATTACCATATGGATCATTCTAGTCCCCTCCCTTTGCTTATCTATAAATTTCTACTGCAACAGTAAGAAACCCAGCATCTACCATATGCTATCCATTTTCTTAATTGTTCAGTTCCAATATGCATGAATAACAGTATCAGAATTATAACCCATGGGAAACAATGTTATCGAATAGAGGACAGTGCTTATATTCACTTTTGCCTTTAGTCTTAGGGACTACTCATTTTCAAAGTTACTTAGGTCAGCACTTTTCCCTCAACCCTCTTCAGTGAAGTTTTTTTACACGTTTGTAATACAGTTAGATTTTCTTGCCACTGTCTGCATTCATTCCTAAGATCTAAGGAAATACCTTTTAATTTAACATTTTATCTCCAGCTAGATAATAAATTCACAAAGAACAACTACCATGAGAAGCAAAGTAGTACAGTCATACTTTTTAAAATTGTTCTTGGGTTTTTAAAAATAATTTTTACATTACACAAGTAATACATTATTACAAGATAAAGTCCTTCTTAATACTACTCCAAGCCCAGTCCCTACCCTAAACATACATACGGTTGTTAGTCTGGGATGTGTCTGTCCAAACATTTTTCTTGCATATATATATATATATATATATATATGGAAAACATTTATATTCATATATATAACATTACCTTTATATTCATATATACATATATATGTGTGTGTATGTGTATGTGTGTATATATATATATACACATACACACACACACCCCTATGGAAAATATCTAGTATTCCTGTATGTTTTTCTTTTCTTTTTTTTTTTTTTTTTGAGATGAAATTTCACTCGTCACCCAGGCTGGAGTGCAATGGCACTATCTAGGCTCACTGCAACCTCTGCCTCCAGGATTCAAGCAATTCTCATGCCTCGGCCTCCCAAGTAGCTGGTATTACAGGCACGTGCCACCGTGCCTGGCTAATTTTTGTATTGTTAGTAGACGTGGGGTTTCACCATGTTGGCCAGGCTGGTCTTGAACTCCTGACCTCACGTGATCCACGCGCCTCGGCCTCCCAAACTGCTGGGATTACAGGCATGAGCCACCATGCCTGGCCTGCTGTGTGTTTTTCAACATAAACGGTACCATATATAACTTCTGCAACTCTGTTTTTCTCTAAACCATTCAACTTAGGTATCTTTCAAGCCTGTGCGTGACTGTCTGCTTCGTGAGTAATATTCCATAGAATGAAAGTGTTGGTTACATTTTCCCCCCTGTTAATATTGGCAGTGCTCTAGTGAACACTCTTGTGCATAGTGTTTATTCAGGAATGACTGGGTCATATACACATTTCAGTTTTAATAACTACTGTCAAATTGCCCATTGGTATACCCACCCTGGAAAAAAAATCTTGTTCCTTATTATATGACTGCATGGGACAGAGAAGAGAATCAGATTGCTAGTTTTTAATTTGTCTTAATGTTTATTTCTAGAGAATAGTGAATACGGAGGTAAGACCTAGTCTGTTATTTAAAAGAACCTCATGCTGTGATGATTTCCAGTGCTTTTTAAATGTTAATTGTTAAATTAATAGAAGAGGGATAGTGTCTATAATGGTCTACCCAGCTTTCAGTCAATGATGCTAAAGTAGATGCTGCCACAACTGTATGAAGCTGCAGGAACTCCTTATTTGCGTGATAGGATCCTGAGATGCTGCAGCACAGGAGGACCAAGATGGCAGGCACAGGGCAGAATCCTTCCTGGTCTCTCATGTGCTCCTGATGAGTAGGAAGCTCATGAGTTCATTCACTGGGCAAACATGATTGATCATCTCCTAAGGGCTGGACTAGGATGCCCTTTGCCATACTGGACACTCCCAAAATGCATCTGCAGAGGTCAACGCTGTATTTCTCACCTGTCATTTGCCATTTGGCTGAGTGTGTGTTGGGTGCCAAGCATGAAGCCCAGCACTAAGGAGACAGAGGGGAAGGTGACAGTGCTGCTTTCCTGAGTTTGCCCACACCTGGTTCTGCCAGCCATCACCTCAGACTCTCTGCTCAGCCTTGGTTTGTTCACACTAAGGGACATGTAAGGTAACTTCTGTGCTGCCTAAGGGATGGGGGATACATTAAGCATCCTAAAATAAGGTGAACAGTGGATTCTGTCCTGCCACAGGCCAGAGGTATGCTCCTAGAGCCTTCTTTGTGCTCTTGGAATTATTTCCTACATAGTTGGAAGTTTGGATGGATGTGTGAAAGCTTATAATTCGCTGTGCTGCTGTTTAATCAGAAATGGAAATTAGGGCCGGGCGCAGTGGTTCACACCTGTAATCCTAGCACTTTGGGAGGCCAAGGCAGGCGGATCACTTGAGGTCAGGAGTTTGAGACCAGCCTGGCCAAAGTGGCAAAACCCCATCTCTACTAAAAATACAAAAATTAGCTGGGTGTGGTGGTACATGCCTGTAATCCCAGCTGCTCAGGAGGCTGGGACACAAGAATCACTTGAACCCAGGAGGCGTAGGCTGCATAAGCTGAGATCATGCCATTGCACTCCATCCTGGACGGCAGAGCAAGACTCTGTCTCAAAAAAAAAAAAAGAAAGAAAGAAAAAAGAAATGGAGGCCATGCGTGGTGGCTCACGCCTGTAATCCCAACACTATGGAAAGCCAAGGCGGGCGGATCTCCTGAGGTCGGGAGTTCGAGACCAGCCTGGCCAACCTGGTGAAACCCCGTCTTTACTAAAAATACAAAAATTAGCTGGGCGTTGTGGTGAATGCCTGTAATCTCAGCTACTCTAGAGGCTGAAACACGAGAATCACTTGAACTTGGGAGGGGGAGGTTGCAGTGAGCCAAGATGGCGCCACTGCACTCTAGCCTGGATGACAGAGTGAGACTCCATCTCAAAAAAAAAAAAAAAGGAAATGGAAATTAAAGTTGCTTACAATGTATGTGCTTCCCATTTGGAGAGCAGATTCCTCACAAAGAGAGCTCTACCTGCCAATCCATGCACTGGGGAATGTTGTAGACTACATCTGAGGAGGAAGTAAGGAAGGATTCAAATAGATTTTTCTAAAGCTTAGTGAGGCAGCTTTTCTTGGAACATCAATCACTAATGGTTTATTGCCCCAACAGTCCTGTAATTTGTCACAACTGGCTCCGGCTTGGGGAGTGCAAAGATGGAGGGGGTCTGGTTGCTTCCACCTATTATTGTTTTATAGCTTGTCTCATAATAGAGGTGATTTCTTTCGTTTTACCAGTGGCCAGACAGTAAACTCTCTCTTTCTTCTCTCTTTAGCTTTGTATTCTGGACCTTGTTTGCCCTGTTAACAAGGTCACAATGGGTTAAATTGTGTCTTCCCAAAAAGATAGGCTCAAATTCTACCCACTCCCTACCTGTGGATGTGACTTTATTTGTAACTAGGGTCTGCATATGTAATTAAGTAAAGATGAAGTTGTACTGAATTCAGGTAGTACCAATCTTTATAGGACACCAATAAAAGAAGTCAGCCAGGCATAATGATACATGCCTTATAATCCCAGCTACTCAGGAGGTTAAGGTGGAAGGATCCCTTGAGCTCAGGAGTTTGAGGCTGCAGTGAGCTATGATTGCATCACTGCACTCCAGCCTGGGTGACAGAGCAAGATCTTGTGTCCAAAAAACAAAAACAAAGGGAAAAAAGAGAATAAGAGAAGGTTTAGAACCAGAGACACACAGGGGAAAAGGCCATGTGAAGACCAAGCCGAAGATTGACAGTGATATAGCCACAAGCCCAAGAACAGTGAAGATCACTGGTGACAACAGAAGTGAGGAGAGAGGCAGACCTCAGGTGATCCGCCCGCCTCGGCCTCCCATAGTGCTGGGATTGCAGGCGTGAGCCACCACGCCCGGCCTCCTTTTTTTTTTTTTTTTTTTTTTTGAGACAGAGTCTTGCTCTGTCGTCCAGGCTGGAGTGCAATGGCGTGATCTCAGCTTACTGCAGCCTCTGCTTCCCGGGTTCAAGTGATTCTCGTGTTCCAGCCTCCTGAGTAGCTGGGATTACAGGCATGTACCACCACACCCAGCTAATTTTTGTATTTTTAGTAGAGATGGGGTTTTGCCACGTTGGCCAGGCTGGTCTCAAACTCCTGACCTCAAGTGATCCGCCTGCCTTGGCCTCCCAAAGTGCTAGGATTACAGGTGTGAACCACTGCGCCCGGCCCTAATTTCCATTTCTGATTAAACAGCAGCACAGAAAATTATCAGCTTTCACACATCCATCCAAACTTCCAACCATGTAGGAAATAATTCCAAGAGGCTCTCCCTCAGAGCCCCCAGAAGGAACCAATCCTGCCAACACCATGATTTCAGAGTCTGGCCTCCTGAATGATGAAAACTAAATTTCTGTTGTTGTAAGCCCCCCAAATTGTGGTACTTTGTTACAGCGGTCCTAGGAAACTAATACACTTCATCTTTTGGTCCTCTTGAAAAAGGAGACTTTTAACCCAAATATCCTCTTTACATCAAAGAAGGATTTTAGTCCTACATCGAGCAGTGTCTTTCAGTTCTAAAATCCAGACTTTTCAGCAAGCATCACTTCTCCTTTTCCTCCCTACTTTGCAGCAAAGTCAAGTACCAGTAGAGTGTCTCAGCAGCCGCATGGACACTTGAAGCCTGCTAGCCCTGACCCTGGCGGCCCTGCTAAACAGCCCAGCATAATGGAGCAGCAGCTTGGGAGGTGGAGCTAGAATCCACAAACAGGCAAAACAAAAAGGGTTTTGACCTCGCTCCGCTGCCTTCACAAGGGAAGAGGCTGCAGGGCTGTGGTGCTGTCTTGGTGGGTGCCAACCTGAAACACATGGGCTTTGACACAAAGTGCACATACAGGGGCCAGGAGCAGGGTGGGCAGCCTCATCTTAAATTCTTTGTGGCCTCTCTCCCTTTGGCTAGTGTGTTTTTTAAAGGATCCATTCAGGATCTGTTGAGTCTTCCATAACATCATAAAACTGTGGGATTTTAGAGCTGCAAAAGACCTAAGTGTGATTCAGTCCAACTTCTCACCCTTTTTTATTTATAATAATAACAGCTGCTATCTGTTGAATAATATAAATACTAAATATTTATTGAATACATACTGTGTGCCAGGAAGTTTTCTGAGCGCTTGATATGTATTCACATATTTAGTCATCACAGCAATACTTTGCAATAGGAACTCTCAATATTTCCAATTTGTAGATGAGGAAAGTGAGGCATACAGAGAAAAGGAACTTGACCAAAGACTAACAGCTAGAAAGTGGCAGAATCAGGATTCAAACCCAGGTGTGTCTAACCCCGAGCCCTCTTAGCCCCTCTGCTTTGCAGAGACCTCAGTATGAAATGATACACCCCACGTCATGTATCCAAAGAGTGAGGGCATCGAGACCCAGAACCACACTCCCTAAAAACTGGCAGTGGTGCTGTACTTTTTTTAAAATAGGGTCTTGCTATGTTGCCCAGGCTGGTCTTAAACTCTTGACTCCAAGCAATCCTCCCTCCTCAGCCTCCCAAGTTGCTGGAATTATAGGTGCACACCACTACACCTGGCTTGTATCTTATTTTATTATTTTATTTTATTTTATTTTATTTTATTTTATTTTATTTTATTTCTTTGAGTCGGAGTCTCACCCTGTCGCCCAGGCTGGAGTGCAGTGGTGCAATCTCAGCTCACTGCAACCTCCACTTCCCTAGTTCGAGCAATTCCTCTGCCTCAGCCTCCCGAGTAGTGGGGATTACAGGCACATGCCACCACGCCCAGCTAATTTTTTTGTATTTTTTTTTTAGTAGAGATGGGGTTTCACCATGTTGGCCAGACTGGTCTCGAACTCCTGACCTCAGCCAATTCGCCCACCTCAGCCTCCCAAAGTGCTGGGATTACAGGCATAAGCCACAGCCCAAGGTTTTTTTGTTGTTGTTGTTTGTTTGTTTGTTTGTTTTTAAGGCAGAGTCTCACTCTGTTGCCCAGGCTGGAGTACAGTGGCACAATCTTGGCTCACTGCAACCTCCGCCTCCCAATTCAAGCAATTCTCATGCCTCAGCCTTTTGAGTAGCTGGAACTATATAGGCCTGTACTACCATGCCCAACTAATTTTTGTATTTTTAGTAGAGACAGAGTTTCATCATGTTGGCCAGGCTGGTCTTGAACTCCCGACCTCAGGTGATCTGCCTGCCTTGGCCTCCAAAGTCTTGGAATTATAGGCATGAGCCACTGTGCCCGGCCTTTGTATCTTCTTAATATGGACCCAACTTTAACTGTGAGGGCACACACAGGCATGCACGTGTACACACATAGTCCCAGCCCTGCCCTCAGCCTGTCTTCATGATGTCTGAGGGCATGGTAGTACCAGTGATGAGTTACAATGCATTTTGAAGCCACTGTGAAGAGCAGGTTATATGATGAAGTAAAGTTACCACTACCAGTAAACAATGCAGTTGGGACAGGCAACTAAATTAGAACCAAACTGTTAACCTATGTGTGCGCATACACACACTCACTCACTCACTCACTCACACACACCCTTCTTAAAAAGAGAGCACTAGTCCCTCCCAAGAGAAAACTAGCTTAGAGGTGGGAATTTAGGAAGAAGACCCCATTGTATTTCAATTAGGCTACCCTATTCTCATTCATGTCAAAATTTCTCAAAGGAGTTTGGTCTGAGAGAAGCAGCCACAGGAGGCCTCCACTGGCCATGCTGTCTCCAGCTGAGGAGCTGGCAGCAGGGAAAGCAGAGCCCTGTGGGCCATGTCCCTGGGCAGAGGAGCCAGGCTGAGGCTGCCACCAGCCCCTGGGAATTCTTCCAAGCTTTCATCTGGGATGGTCCTCCTCTCAGGTCTAGGGTGTTCATGATTTTTACAAAACGAGGTCACAAAGGAATGACACCCACGTTAGTGCAAGCCTCGTACTGTCCCCTTGTCCCCGACCAGAGCCCTGGGAGGAGACCACTCCCCATGTGGCAAAGCCTCAGGCGTGGCTGTGAGCATCTGTACGGGCGGGATGCAGGCACAGCAGAGCGGCGCCCCAGCTGGCCTGCGCAGAGCGTTCAGAGCCTCAGAACACCGTGATTAGTGATGAGCTGCTCCAAGGCCGCTGTGCTGAATGGTCCAGGAATCCTTCCAGCAGCTCCGCTTCGCACCCCGTTGTCCCCCACCCAACCCTTTATTTTTTGAGTCAAGCCTTCAGTTTCTCCCCTTTTTCTGCCTCCCTCAAGGGAAGCTGGAAACCATGATGGCCATGAACAGAGTCAGAGATTTGGGTAACTTCTGTGCCCTGTCACCCTGAAGCTCTCTCTTGTGTGCCCTCTCTCCTGTGCCAGCTGAGAGAGGTGCAGGGAAGATCCCCAGCCCTGGCCCTGTGAGTCCAGTCAGGGACCCCGTGTTCCGGACCGGCCACTTCACACCCGGCAGCAACATTTGGTGTTGGGTGGTCGTGGTTGTTGCTGCTCAGCCTGTCGGGGTGGGTGCAGGGTCTCCTGGCTAGAATTTGTGTGGGGTTAGAGGCAGGGCAGCGAAGCCATGTATGGTGCTGAGGGAAACTTCCTACAGCCTGAGGTCTGAAGAGAATGGAGAGGCCATAGGCAGGAAGTCCAGCAAGTAGCTTGGCCTGAGTGGAGGGAGGCAGAGCTTCCCTTGGGAGCACATCCCAAGGTGTGCTCAGTTCTGCCGGACAGGTAGAGTGCCCTGGAATTTTCCAGTGGATACCCAGAAGATACCACCAACTCCTCTGCGGTAGAGAAGGAGCCAGGCACAGTGGCTCATGCCTGTAATCCCAGCATTTTGGGAGGCTGAGGCTGGAGGATCGCTGAGCCTAGGAGTTCAAGACCAGCCTGGGCAGCATATTGAGACCCCGTCTCTACCAAAAATAATAAAGCCAGCCTGGGCAATGTAATGAGACCTTATCTCTACAATAATTTTTTTAAAAATTAGCCAGGCATGGTGGCACATGCCTGTAGTCCCAACTACTCAGGAGGCTGAGGTGGGAGGATCACTTGAGTTTGGGAGGCAGAGGTTGCTGTGAGCTGTGATCACAACACTGCACTCCTGTCTGAGCAACAGAGCAAGACCCTGTCTCTGAATGAATGAATGAACGGTACCTAGCACTAACCTAGGCAAGAGGCAGTGTTAGTTCTGTCTGTTCAAGTCTGCACTCTGCAGATATGAAAGAATTAACCACCTGCACTAGGGAAAGCTGTCCAGAGAGGTAACTGACCCAAGGGCTATACCAAGATCAAGATTTCAGGCTTCCTACATGGTATTCAGACTATTTAAAGAAGCAAGAAGCACACTCCAGGCTCCAGATCCAAGACTATGCCACCAGGCTTCTTATTAAGATGTCACCGGGCTTTGGTAGTTAAAGGGGCCAGAGAGGTTTAAAGGATTGTATGATCACCTGGGTTTTGGAAGAATCCAAAGTGGAGTCACGGCTGAAGAGAGGCCTCCTTTCCTAGGCCCTGGCAGTGCAACTTTTAAATGCATGATTCGCTGGCCCCTTCACAGCTGGATCTTTCTGTTCCCTGCGCTTGCTGAAAAGCAGAAATCTACTCCAAAAGGAACGCTCACTGCTTTTGCCCCTGCTTTTTCTGTAAGTGGTGAGTTTTTATCTGTCTTCTGTTGATGGAGCTGCCAAATCCTAACCCTTCCCATTTCCACTGTGGGCTCCAGGTACACCCCCTATTTGAATAGGTATCAGATTTCCCCAAAGCAAAATCTAATCATTCCTGGGCTTAGTCCGCTTCTCTGAGAAGGCCAAGAGCCCTGACCTCATTCTCTGCGCTGGCTCCTGCTGCAGTTATGAGGAAGCTGTGGGATATGTCCCTGGGGTACAGTTAGCACAGCAGGGGGCTAGGGAATCTCAACCCCGTGAACCAAGAGACAAGGTTATACATGAATTTAGGAAGCCAGAAAGACCCAAAGCCCCAAGTAGGAAGTTTCTATAAGGAAACCCTTACACTATAAGGCCTTACACAAATATCTGGGATAATGATTTTATCAACTACCCACATCCCCTTGAGAGGACTTCATGAGGGTCCTTGAACTAGACCCTGTAGGGTGGGGGCTACTCTGTGGGAGCCTCCCAGACTGAGTGTGGAGAAGGGTGCTCCCAGGAGGAAAATCAAGGTGCTGTTACTGGAAGAAGAGAAGAAGGGGGATGGGCGCTGAGTGGGCCAAGATCACAAATGCTTCCCTCACCCATCCAGGCCTCTTTCTCTTTCCTTTGCTTCCCTTCATTTATCTGTTCTTTGGCTCCTGCTCACAAAAGGACAGAAGAATCATTCCATTTTAATAGGTACAGTCTGTGAGGCTGGTGGCCACTGTAAACTGGTCTGTTTCCTAGTCTTGCTCATCCTGGAATCAGGATGTAACATGGAAACACAACAGGCCCCTTGCTTCCCGGCTGCTGTTCATCACCTGTTTGTGATGTCTTCCTGTGCCTAGAGCAGGTGCTTCTCTCCTAAACTTGTCCTCCTCACAAGATAAATCCTCTCTCCCAAGCCTGCCCTCCCGTGCTGTAACCTTCTCTTGGCTTCTGCTTTTTTCTGAACTTCCTGTTCTATTTTTGAACACTCGTAGCCTGGACCCAGGCCTTGGCAGACAAAGAGCCCGTGTGAATGGTAGACATCTGACCTGAATACCTGACCTGTGATTAGTAACCTGGGTTGGCCCCAAGCCGAAGGTGGTTCCATGCCTCCATCAGTTGTCACCCTTCCAACCTGGCTGGCCACATTTTTTGCTCCTGCCGTCAACTGCAGAGATGCAAACTGTGTGTGAAGAGGTGATTCCCTGCCTGGGAGGTTTCAGGGTTATCTGTGTCCACCTCTCTCCGGAGCCTCCAGGCACACACACCAAAAGGTAGATATGACCCTGCCTCTTTGGAACAGTGAGTAGAGCAAACTGCTGTGTTGTGGCTTCGTTAAATACGCCTTAATCCTGCCCATCCTGAAGGTGGAAGTGGATCCCATTTATATTGTTTTTTAGTGATCACTCAGCTCACTCCAGTTGGCACCCAGGAACTCGGAATTCGGACTGCTTACTTGCTGGCTCCAATTCTGCAAAATACCCTGCCTTCCCTGTGGCCACTGGGGTTGGACAGTGCCCACGTGCACTTTCTTTCCCACTCAGGTATCCTACAGCTGATTAACCGGGAAGGTGTGGGGCTATCTAGCATAGCTACAGGACTCGATCCAAGATGCCGCTCTATCATGATTTGTATGGGTGGTGTTTTCTTATTGTTGCTGTTGTTTTAAAAGGGGAGAGGTTTTGACACAGAATTATTTTATCTAATTTACCCTTCACTGCCCCTTCCGTTTCCTCTGCTTTACCAAAAGAACGTTTTAATGCTTTTGATGATATTAACTATTTCATAGTTGTCTTAAGAAACAGTTATAGTTTTCAACTTCTAATTTAAAAATATTAATATTCTTACCATTACAAAAATTCTTATAGATTAATGAGAAAAAATATACTAATTAGAGAATGGGTAGGAACAGGCAAAAGGGAGGAAACTCAAGTGAAAACATTGAATTTTGAGTGAAACATTTTCACCTGAAAAATGTTCAACCTCACTGGCAGTTAAGAACAAAAGTTACAACAATCAGATAGTATTTTTCACTTATGAAAATGACAAGTGTTTAGAAATTACTGTAATACCCAGTGGTCATGAGGAAAAAGCAAAGCAGACTTTCCGTCAAGCTGCTGGTTATGTAAATTGGGGCTCCCTTCATGTTGGGCATTTGACTAGATGTATCAAGGACCTGGAACCAAAATTTATGCTTCTCAGAATTTATATAAAGTAAATAAATCAAATTGTGTACAAGCATGCCTTTAAGGGATATCCACTCCAGAATTATCCATAATAGCAAAAAATTGCAACCAATATGAATAACAAACAACACAGGCTACAGAGTAGCCTCTAAAATAATCTTTTAAAAAATATTTTAGGCCAGGCATAGTGGCTCATGTCTGTAATCCCAGCACTTTGAGAGGCCGAGGTGGGCAGATCACGAGGTCGGGAGTTCGAGACCAGCCTGACTAACATAGTGAAACCCCGTCTCTACTAAAAATACAAAAATTAGCCAGGTGTGGTGGCGCACACCTATAATCCCACGTACTCAGGAGGCTGAGGCAGGAGAATCAGTTGAACCCAGGAGGTGGAGGTTGCAGTGAACTGATATTGCTCTACTGCACTCCAGCCTGGGCGACAGAGCGAGACTCCATCTCAAAAAAATAAATAAATTTATAACATGAAAAAATGTTTATAATGTGAAAAGTGGGGGGAAACAGCATTTAAAACAATGCTTAGTATGATCACTTTTTTAAAAATTATGTACATATCTGTGTATTTTTGACTGAAATGGTATGGTGACTGTGGGTCATTTTTAGTTTCTTCCTCATTCATATCTGAATTTTCTAAAATCTTTATCATACACTTATCATTTTAATAATTAGATTTTTTAAATTTTCTTTTTTTTTTCATTTACTTTTTTTGAGACAGAGTCTTGATTTGTTATCCAAGCTAGAGTGCAGTGGTGCTATCATGGCTCACTGCAACCTTGACTTCCTGGGCTCAACTGATCCTCCTGCCTCACCCCCTCAAGTAGCTGGGACTACAGGTGCATGCCATCATACCTGGCTAATTTTTGTACTTGTGTGTGTGTGTGTGTGTGTGTGTGTGTGTGTGTGTGTGTGCAGAGATAGGTTTTCGCCATGTTGCCCAGGCTGGTCTGGAACTCCTGGACTCAAGCCATCTGCCCACCTAGGTCTCCCAAAGTGCTGGGATTATGAGCATGAGCCACCACACCTGGACCTTTTTGTAATTTTAAAAAACAGAGAACCACAGGGCCAGAGTTAAGGTACAAGAGAACTCACTTTTGTTTGGTTTGGTTTTGTTTTTCTGGGCCAGAATCTAAAAAGATCAGAAAACAACTGGGCCCCCATATAAAATAGTCTGTCTTTGCAGAGGTCTCCAAACGCTGCGGGAAGAATGAGAAGATGAGGTCTGCTCAGGTTTCTATTTTGCCACCTGTACCCTTTTATTGAAATTTCATATTACAGATATGAAGAGTAACTACTGACATCTGCCAGTGGGACTTTCATTTATATAATGAAATATATAATAAGTATATAATGAATTTATATAATGAAGTATGTAGTATGACTTTTTTCTTCATCTTTGGAAAAATATCCCTTAAATTCTACTTGTACCTTCTCCTCCAGATTGAAAAACAGACTAATAATGGCTTAGGACAGATGTGGCCTCAGATGACTTAAGTAATAATGACATAAATGCCCCCTGAAGCTCCTTCTTCTCCAACACCATCTCTTTTTTCTTTTCCCATCCCCCCCGCCTCCACCCCAGCTTTTTTTGGAGGGTAGGGGTTCCTTTTCTTTGCCTATACCTTAAGCCTGCTGGTGCCAATTAGGACGCTCCAGTCACAGCAAATGTGAAGAACTGCTTCCTCCAAGGTATCCATATGCCCAGAAATGGAGGATTGGTTTGACTCAAAGGACTGAAATGTCACTGCAGAATTTGGTCTGTGCTTGCAGCCAGTTTTTCACCACCACTGTCATTTCTCCACCTCTGGGGTTTGCAGTGGGGATACACTTTTAACGACATGCCACTAGTCACAGTTTTACTAGGTATAGTTGAGTCACAGAGATGAGAACAAAACCATTGCTTAAATGTGAATTTCCTTGGTCCCTGAGTGAGCACCCCTACCCACAGTTTGATGACATTTGAGCATGTGCTCCAAGTGACTATCTACAGAAATGCCTTTAAGCATTGTTTAGATAGCATACTACTCCAGTTATCCAGGAGGGTAGCTGCCTTTTTCTTTTTGAAAGCTATTCCCTTGGCTTGGCAGCCAAAGGAATTCAAGATTCATGCTGTTGTAAAGCATGCTAGGAAAGGACATGAACTTTAGAAAACAGGGAAGCCCAGAGGAAGTACCGAGGCTGCTATTTACAGAGTCTTTCCTGGGTGCTAGATATGGAGCACAGCACTTTACCTAGTTATCTCACTTGATGCTCACATGAACTCTGGGAGTAAGATAGTATACTTCCATTCTCCACATGAGGAAGGTGAGGCTCAGAGAAGTTAAGTTCTTTGCCCAAAGTTTCCAAGCTTGTACCTTCTGCTGGAGCTGGTTTTGAGCCCACACGTGATCTCTTTCTGATATACCAAGCTGCCTCCCAGGGCTTATGCTAAGCAGTGAAGTCTATACTTCAAGTTACACTTATGGTCTTACTACTATTGTAAGAAGACCTGTCCTGTGTGGCATCCAGGACCCATGGGTGACATGGACAGCCTTGGATCCTAGACACCACACACGCACCCTCAAGAAACCCAGTCAGGAGGTCTCAGAGGGCTTCTAGGGTAACCCTTAGGATCCATGCAATTTACTGGTGCCCCACAGCAAGAAGTTATCCAGTGGGGCTGAGGCAGGCAGATCACCTGAGGTCAGGAGTTCAAGATCAGCCTGGCCAACATGGTGGAAACCCCCGTCTCTACTGAAAATACAAAAATTAGCTGTGTTTGGTGGTGGGCACCTGTAATCCCAGCTACTCAGAAGGCTGAGGCACGATAATTGCTTGAATCCAGGAGGCAGAGATTGCAGTGAGCCGAGATGGTGCCACTGCACTCCAGCGTGGGCGACAGAGCGAGACTGTCTCAAAAACAAAAACAAAAACAAAAACAGAAGAAGCTATCCAGATGCCATTAGCTCTTCTGCCCAGAGGTATATGAGAGCTCTGAGTACCTCCCTGTCCCTCAGGGGACCCAGGCATTCAAGAACTGACCTGGACAGGATCTCAAAACTTCTGACTCAAAACTGTAATATGTATTATAATATTACTACAGTAATATGGTCTTATTATTGTTGGCCTGGCCTGGGAAATAAGCTTCCCTCAGGGATGTCTCTAGTATAGGTATATTCAGCATATAGCAAAATCATCCAAGGAGCTTGTAAAGCACAGATTCCTGGACCCACCCCTGAGATTCCCATTCAGCTGGTCGGGAGGGTGGGGCATTTCCTGCCAGAGGCACTGATGCCTCCAATCCAGAGCTGTGGGCTCCATCTGGAATAACACTGCCCTAGTGTGTCCTGCAGGGGTGGCAATCGAGAATGAAGGTTCAGTTGTATAGCATTTGGATTGAAATTCTGACCCTGCCAATTAGTGGGTGGCTTGGGCAAGCTACTTAGCCTCTCTAGGCTTGCTTACTCATCTTGAAAATAAGGATTTAAAGAGCAGCTACTATATAGAGTTGTGGAGATTAGATGAGCTAAGCCATGTGAAGTATTTCAAATGGATAGTTCTTAATCAGGGTTTGCTTTTATTAGCAACACATGGAACCACGATGTCCTGGAGTGGAGAAAAGTGCTCTGGCCTTGCAGTCAGAAGTTTTGAGATCCTGTCTAGGTCAGTTCTCAAATCCCTGGGTCGTCTGAGAGAGAGTGAGGTGCTCAGAGCCCTCATGTACCTCTGGGCAGAAGGGCTAATGGGCATCTGGGTAGCTTCTTGCTGTGGGGTACCAGAAAATTGCATGGATCTTAAGGCTTACCCTAGAGGCCCTCTGAGGCCTCCTGACTGGGGTTTCTTGAGGGTGCATGTGTGTCATCCAGGCCCCATGTCTGACATGGCTCAGGTTGGCAGCATGCCATGGGTGCCCTGAGCCAGCCAACCTGCAGAGTCCTAACCTTTCCCCTTTGGGCCTTGAGTCACCCTTATTGCCACTGTGCCTGCTATAGTTTAAGGGCCTCAGGCCCTGCTTTCTTTTCCCTGCAGCTTTTTATTTAATGTCTATCTAGTAAAGCTCCACAGACCCACATCGTTTGGAAAGTAAGACAGAAACCTGACAGTTATCCTCAGGGCCCTCTCTGCAGTAGCCTGGGCCACTCCACCCACATTATTCCTGCAACGCATTGGGCTCTGGCACAGGCCAGACACATATAACACAGCCATTCCCGTCAGACCCCAGCCATGGTGGCACCCTATTCTGTAACAGCATCAGAATTTAGAGCCTGGCTACACCAAGTGTGGTTCTCTGATCAGCTGCATCATCATCACCAGGCCCCATCTGATATGGTTTGGATATGTGTCCTCACCAAAATCTCATGTCAAATTGGAGGAGGGGCTTGGTGGGAGGTGATTGGATCATGGGGGCGAATTTCCCCCTTGCTATTCTCGTGATAGCAAGTGAGTTCTCACAAGATCTGATGATTTAGAAGTGTCTAGCACTTCCCCCTTCACTCTCTCTCCTGCTCTGCCACGGTAAGATGTGCTTGCTTCCCCTTTGCCTTCTGCCATGATTGTAAATTTTCTGAGGCCTCCCAGTCACGCTTCCTGTTTAGCCTACAGAACTGTGAGTCAGTTAAACCTCTTTTCTTCATAAATTACCCAGTCTCAGGTAGTGCTTTATAGCAGTATGAGAATGGGCTAATACAGAAAATTGCTACCAGGAGTGAAACACTGCTATAAAGATACCTGAAAATGTGGAAGCGACTTTGGAACTGGATAACAGGCAGAGGTTGGAACAGTTTGGAGGGCTCAGAAGAAGACAAGAAGATGTGGGGCAGTCTGGAACTTCCTAGAGACTTGTTGAATGGTTTTTGACCAAAATGCTGATAGTGATGTTGACAATGAAGTCCAGGCTGAGGTCTCAGATGGGAATGAGGAACTTCTTGGAAAGTGGAGCAAAGGTGACTTTTGCTATGCTTTAGCAAAGAGACTGGCAGCATTTCCCCCCTGCCCTAGGGGTCTGTGGAACTTTGAACTTGAGAGAGATGATTTAGGGTATCTGGCAGAAGAAATTTCTAAGCAGCAAAGTATTCAAGATGTGACCTGGTTGTTTCTAAAAGTATATGCTCATGTGCTGAACAAAGAGATTTTCTGAAACTGGAACTTGTATTTAAAAGGGAAGCAGAGCATAAAAGTTTGGAAAATTTGCAGGCCAGCCATGTGGTAGAAAAGAAAAAGCCATTTTTCTGGGGAGAAATTCAAGCCTGCTGCAGAAATTTGCATAAGTAAAGAGGAGCTGAATGTTAATAGCCAAGACAATGGGCAAAATGTCTCCAGGGCATTCCAGAGACCTTCACAGCAGCCCCTCCCATCACAGGCCCAGAGGCCTAGGAGGAAAAAATGGTTTTGTGGGCCAGGCTCAGAGTCCAGCTGCCCTGTGCAGCCTTGGGACATTGTGCCCTGCATCCTAGCCGCTCCAGCTCCAGCCACAGCTAAAAGGGGCCAAGGTACACCTCAGGCAGTGGCTTCAAAGGGTGCAAGCCCCAAACCTCAAAGGGTGCAAGCCCCAAACCTCAGCAGCTTCCACATGACGTTGGGCCTGCATTTGCACAGAAGGCAAGAGTTGAGGTTTGGGAACCTCCACCTAGATTTCAGAAGATGTATGGAAAATGCCTGGATGTCTAGGCAGAAGTCTGCTGCAGGGGCGGAGCCCTCAAGGAGAACCTCTACTAGGGCAGTGCAGAGGTGAAATGTGGGGTTGGAAGCCCCACACAAAGTCCGCACTGGGGCATTGCCTAGTGGAGCTGTGAGAAGAGGGCCACTGTTCCCCACCCCAGAATGGTAGATACACCAACGTCTTGCACCATGCGCCTGGAAGTGCCACAGGCACTCAACACCATGAAAGTAGCCGTAGGGGTTGTACCCTGCAGAGTCACCAGGGCAGAGCTGCCCAAGCCCTTAGGACCCCATTGCTTATGTCACTGTTGCCCGGATGTGAGACGTGGCGTCAAAGGGGATTATTTTGGAGCTTTAAGATTTAATGACCACCCTACTAGGTTTCAAACTTGCATGGGGCCTGTTGCCCCTTTGTTTTGGCCAGTTTCTCCCATTTAGAGCAAGAACATTTACCCAATGCCTGTACCCCCAATGTATCTTGGAAGTAACTAACTTGTTTCTGATTTTACAGACTCACAGGTAAAAGGGACTTACCTTGTCTCAGATGAGACTTTTGGACTGTGGACTTTTGAGTTAATGGATGAAATGAGTTAAGACTGGGAAACTGTTGAGAAGGGATAATTGTATTTTGCAGTGTGAGAAGGACATGAGATTTGGGAGGGGCCAGGGACAGATGATATGCTTTGGATTTGTGTCCCCATCCAAATCTCATGTTGAATTGGAGGAGGGGCCTAGTGGGAGGTCATTGGATCATGGGGATGGGTTTCCCCTTGCTGTTTGATAATGGTTTGGCTCTGTGTCCCCACCCAAATCTCACCTTGAATTGTAATAATCCCCACATGTCAAGGGCAGGACCAGTTGGAGATAATTCAATCATGGGGGCGGTTTCCCCCATGCTGTTCTCATGATAGGGAATAAATTCTCATGAGATCTGATGGTTTTATATGGGTTCCCCCTTTGCTTGGCTCTCATTCTCTCTCTTTGCCTGCTGCCATCCATGTAAGACGTGACTTGCTCCTCCTTGCCTTCTCCAGCCATGTGGAACTGTAAGACCATTAAACCTCTTTCTTTTGTAAATTGCCCAGTCTCGGGTATGTCTTTATCAGCAGCATGAAAATGGACTAATACACTGTTCTTGTGATAGTGAGTGAGTTCTCACAAGATCTGATGGTTTAAAAGTGTGTGGCACTGGCCAGATGGTTTAAAAGTGTTTAAACCAAAAAGATGGTTTAAAAGTGTGGTGGCTCATGCCTGCAATCCCAGCACTTTGGGAGGCCGAGGTGGGTGGATCACGAGGTCAGGAGATCGAGACCATCCTGCCTAACACAGTGAAACCACATCTCTACTAAAAAAATACAAAAAGAATTAGCCAGACGTGGTGGCAGGTGCCTGTAGTCCCAGCTACTCAGGAGGCTGAGGCAGGAGAATGGCATGAACCCGGGAGGCGGAGCTTGCAGTGAGCTGAGATCACGCCACTGCACTCCAGCCTGAGTGACAGAGTGAGACTCCATCTCAAAAAAAAAAAAAAAAAAAAAAGTGCGTGGCACCTCCCTCTTCACTGTTTCTCTCTCCTGCTCCTCCATAGTAAGACGTGCTTGCTTCCCCTTCACCTTCTACCATGATTGTAAGTTTCCTGAGGCCTCCCAGTCATGCTTCCTGTTAAGCCTGTGGAACTGTGAGTCAATTAAACCTCTTTTCTTCATAAATTACCCAGTTTCAGGTGGAGCTTGATAGCAGTGTGAGAATGGACTAATATATCATCCCTGGTTGTTTTAAGATGCAAACTTTGACCAGGCACAGTGGCTCATGCCAGTAATCCCAACACATTGGGAAGCCAAGGCAGAAGGATCACTTGAGTCCAGAAGTTCAAGACCAGCCCTGCCTCTACAAAAGAAAAATTAGCCAGGTGTGGTGACAAACACCTGTAGTCCCAGCTACTCAGGAGGCTGAGGTGGGAGGATCACTTGAGCCCAGGAGATGAAGGCTGCAGTGAACTATAATTGCACCACTGCAATCCAGTCTGTGCAACAGAATGAGACTCTGTATCAAAAAAAAAAAAGCAAAGCAAGCTTTATTATTATTTGGGTATGGGGAAACCAGGAGATCAGGAGATGGCTGCCATTGAAATGATAGTTCATTATTCACACTTCCCAAGGGAAGGGGGCACACCACACCTCAGAGCCACATGAGGAAGCACCAGGAGTGCTTAGGAGGCACAGGGAATGAGAGAAAATGTAGGCAAGCCTTTCTGGTGATTTCCACCGGAAAGAATTGGCTAGGCAGAGTAACCCAGTTCAGGATTGGCTAGTTTGAATAATCTCAGCAGGCTCTAGGGTAGAAAGCCTGTCTTTAGTTGTCTGGTACCTAACCCTGGGGTGATTAGGGAAGGGGTCTAGTGGTCTGGATTGTAAGAGCCAGACAAAAGAGGTGGTAGGGGTGTGGGCTTCGGGTTGGTTGGTCTGCATATATACTCCTACTTGTAGGTGCGTCCTTTACTATCTCTAGGAATTGGCTGGCCCTGAGAAGAGCAGTCTCCCCAGGTTAAGCAAGGCCCTACGAAGTCAAAGCACTGGAAATATAGAAAAAAAAAAATTCTTTTTTTTGTGAGACAGACTTTCACTCTTGTTGCCCATGCTGGAGTGCAGTGGCACTATCTCGGCTCACTGCAACCTCCGCTTCCTGGGTTCAAGCGATTCTCCTGCCTCAGCCTCCCAAGTAGCTGGGATTATAGGCGCCCGCCACCATGCCCATCTAATTTTTTGTATTTTTAGTAGAGACAAGGTTTCACCATGTTGGCCAGCCTGATCTCTAACTCCTGACCTCAGGTGATCCACCCACCTTGGCCTCCCAAAGTGCTGGGATTACAGGTATGAGCAGATACGCCCGGCCAGAAATAAGAAAAAATTTTAAAAGGCATGATCAAAATACATTGACCTACAGAATAAGGATCTGCATTTTAACAAGAGACTGGAGTCATTGATGTTTGAGAACCACTGCTCTAGGGCACTACTCTCTGATGTTCTGAATTGGGTCTGCTAAAAGCAACATTTGTCCTAAGACATTCTGTATACAAATAGGGCGAGTGACTATGGTTTTGTGAGACTATGTACACCAAAACAAGTCTAAAATCTTAAATGGAAAGCAAAAGAAGAATGTCCCAGAATATTAGCAATGCCTTCCATTTCTTGGGCATATGCTAATAATATTCTTTTGATTGTTACTAATGAATGGTACGGAAGTCTTAGATATTATACAAACAGATGATACTACTTTCCAAAACAGAACTTATTTGAAAGGAAGGAACTTACCACCTCATCAGTGAATAGAGATAAAAGCCAACATTTTTAACCCATTTCACAATGGGAAAATTGATCAGTTAATTATCCAATGAAATCTTAGTTTCCTACATTCCCAAATAAGTTGCGCTCCAATTTATTTTAATGGGGCAAAAATATTTCTTTGGATGACTCATCTGACTTATATTTGTCTTCACCCCTAGAAACTCCTTTAGAAGGAGCCCTTACTGGCCCACTCAACTTGGAGAGGCTGTTGTATTGAGGAAGAGAGGAAGAGGAACAAGAGCCAAATGTGGGTGCCTCACAGAATCACAGTGCTTGGAAATAAGGGGACCATTGAAATCATTCACTATAATCCCTCATTTTAAAGGTAGGGACACTGAGGCCCGAGAGGTTAGTAACTTGCATGAGGTTCTGTGATTCTTTGATGCAGACACGGAACAGTACGCAGGCCTCTGGGTCCACAGCCAACTGTTCTCCACGACACTGTGGAGTTTTCTCCTCCTTCCTCCCTTCTCACTTCAGCAGAGCACGTCCTTCCTCTTAGATCAGAGATAAAACACTTCGCGCCCAGTCTGGCAGTGCTGACAACAGCAGCCACGTATTTTATTTCTTTGCTTTATTTATTTATACCCATCTTTGTTGCAAAAGGATTTAAGGCCACTTATAAAGTTGCAAACAACAGAACAAGATAAAATAAATTTAAAATAAGTGAGAAAGATGAGACAAAGGAATAAGTAGCTTCACTGCAACTTTGCCCATTGCTCTCCTGTTAGAGCTGTTGAGCTTCTAGCCATTAAATCAGAGTGATGGGCAATGATTTCTGTACTCATGCCCTGTACTCAGCACTTCAGTGGATTTTTCTCCTGGGCTTGTTTTAGAGCCTCTCCCCCTTTGTGATACAAATGCCCTTTTAGGTCACTTTGGGAAACATAGAAGTTCTCTGCAGGAGGTCATGTTCGCAGGGTGTGACCACAGTGGTGATAGGGTTGTTGCTGTGTTGTTGCTCTTTTAAGGCCAAGCAAGAGAAGAGAGCTAGTTCCTAACTAGAAACTTTAAGCTGTTGGAGCTGTCCAGAATCGATGAATTTCTTGGCTTCTTTGGTATGCCCTGCATACCAAAGGCTGTGAGGAGGAGGCTCAGACTGCAGCCAGGGTTCAGCCCATAGCCCAGCCTTCCTCCATCCCCCACTCATTCTTCATGTTTTTTGTACCATTTTGACCTCTACCCAAGCTCAGATCTCTTGGTTCCGTGAGCCCATCTTCCTCGCTGCCTTGACTTCTTCATTCAAGGAACCAGTGCACCTTCTCTGCTCTCAGGACCTCCACTTCTTCCCACAAACAAGCCTTAGTCCAACTGGCTCATTGCTTCATGTGTGCTGTCTAACTCCCTGGACCTTGTCCCTTTAGAATTCAACCCACCACCTGGGTTGGGTGGCCTCTTCCATTTCTTCTAAGATGCTGCAAAATTAATCAAATCTAACTCCACCAGGAAGCCCAGTATTCCTGATGGCTCTTACCACTAGAGATGTTTGGAAAATGTTCATTTGGGGGCTGTTGTGGTAACTGGCATCCATCGGAGTAGAAGTGCTAAATGCTGTGCATTGCATGGAACAATTCCACCCAACAGAGAATTAACCCTCTTAAAATGCCAGGTGTGTTCCTGCTAATAAGCACTGATAAAAGCACAAAGAAAACCTAACTATTTGCCATTGTACAATGGCATCAGAGCAGCCACACTGCAGATTTCTTGGTTGATGCCCAAGAGTTTAGTGGGAGGAAATCACTAAATTATTTTTATCTGCATTTTGAAGGGGTCAGGCTATGCTGGGAATTGTTTTTCATTAGGCCAGAGTCCCACAGTTGAATCAAGCTATAGCTCTGCTCAGGTCATTTGTTGGTCTACATCGGGGACCTAGAAGCCACAGAGTTGGTGAGTGCAGCCTGTCCTTGGGCGCTATCAGATCACCCCAGTCCCCAGAGGGGATGCTGGTGGCTGGCATAGTGATGGAGAACTGGCCACAAAGGAAAATCTTTCCAGAGGTTTGTTGTTTTTGTTTTTTTGGTGGTGGTGGTGGTGTTTTTTGCTGTAACAGGCAAAGGAGCAGAACACTCAGAATTAAATGATCTGTTGTCTCATAAAAACCAACTATGTAATCCCAGCACTTTGGGAGGCCAAGGCAGGTGGATCACTTGAAGTCAGGAGTCCAAGACCAGCCTGGCCAACATGGTGAAACCCCATCTCTACTAAAAATACAAAAAAATTAGCTGGGCATGGTGATGCACGCCTGTAATCTCAGCTACTCCAGAGGCTGAGGCAGGAGAATCACTTGAACCCGGGAGGCAGAGGTTGCAGTGGGCTGAGATAGTGCCATTGCACTCCAGCCTGGACGACAGGGCGATACTCCATCTCAGAAAAAAAAAGACAAAAAAACCCCAAAAAGCAAAAACAACTATGATGCTCTTAAAGTTAAAAAATAAGCACAGTGGCTAAGAGAAATAATTAAGTTTAGCTAGCTCTCAGACCACTGCAGACTGCTGCCCACTGATCCCTGCATTTCTCTCTTGCTTTACTGTGGATTGGCTAATTATTTCCTGATTTATTCATTTATTATCTAACACACTTGGAGTGCCTGCTATGTACCAGTACTAAGAAAAAGTCCCTGACTTGGGCTCTTTATATGCGAAGAAGGGTGGCAAATCTATCTGTTACTACGGAGCCACGTGCCAGGTGCTAAGGTGGAGGTGTGCTCAGTGGGTCCAGAGACCAGAGAGAAAGGGCTTCAGGTGAGACCTGGCAGAGGTTCAGGATAGCAGGGAATCTCCTAAGTATCCCAAATGCGCTAATGTTTGAGCTAGATCCTGAAAGAAAACAAGGAGTTAACCAAGGTGAAGAACAAACGAGTGGACCAGGATTCCAGAGAAAGAACACTGTGCACCAAGCCACAGAGGCATGAAACAAAAGGCTCTCAGTTGTCTAGTGTGGCAAGTGGCAGGGGTGCATGGGGGGAGGGTGTCAGAGTGGTGCCCTGGAGACAGGGAGAGCTGCGACACATTCCTGGGGACGGATTCTTCTGCAGCTCAAAGATAGGAGAGGCCCTTAGACATCCCTCAAGGCCACCTGTCAATCAAAATAATTAAAAGTAAAAGAACCGGAAAGCAGGCTTATATATTCCAACATCCATCTAGTTTTTCCCCCAAAAAAAGCTTTTGATAAAATAAGATGAAGTGCCAAAAAGATGCGTGTGTTCAATAGCGCAGCAGAAAGTGAATAGAGTAAAAGTAATAAAAAATACTCGGCCAGGCATGGTGGCTCACACCTGTAATCCCAGCACTTTGGGAGGCCAAGGCAGGTGGTTCACCTGAGGTTGGGAGTTCAAGACTAGCCTGGCCAACATGGTGAAACCCCGTTACTACTAAAAATACAAAAATTAGGCAGGCATGGAGGCACGCACCTGTAAATCCCAGCTACTTGGGAGACTGAGGCAGGAGAATTGTTTGAACCCAGGAGGAGGAGGTTGCAGTGAGCCAAGATCATACCATTGCACTTCAGCCTGGGTGACAAGGCAAGACTCCGTCTCAAAATAAATAAATAAATAAATAAATAAATAAATAAATAAATAATCTCTACAAAACTGAGTTATTGCTAATTCTGGGTAGCACAGCACAGGAGAGCATGCTTGGGTTTGGAGTCTGACAGAACTGAGTGCAAGTCTTGGCTTTACTAACTTGGCTAATGCCACTGTACCAGCACTTTGGGAGGCCAAGGGGGGCAGATCACCTGAGGTTAGGAGTTTGAGACCAGCCTGGCCAACATAGTGAAACCCCATCTCTACTAAAAATACAAAAATTAGCCGGGTGTGATGGCACATGCCTGTAGTCCCAGCTACTTGGGAGGCTGAGGCACAAGAATCACTTGAACCCAGGAGGCGGGAGGTTGCAGTGAGTGGAGGTTGCAACAAGCTCAGATCGTACCACTGCACTCCAGCCTGGGCAACAGAGCGAGACTCTGTCTAAAAAAAAAAAAAAAAAAGATAAAACCTCTCTGGACGTTGGTTTCCTCATCCAAACATGGGGGTGATGATACCAATCTCATTGCATTATTGTGTGAATTAAACAGTATCATCCCAGTGGTTTTTATTATTAGCCTGTTATTTGTTGCTTTTTGAAGTACTAACTTAATCAGGGCAAAGAACAGGTTGTGGTCTGTGCAGATCAGTTCTCATTAGCAGAATAAAGAACAATCACAGATTACAGTTAATAAGCCAGATCTAGAAATGACAAAATTCTTTCTTATTTTATTCATTTGACAAATGTAAATTACACATTTCCTGTGGGCAGGCACTTCATGAGGCTTATAGTAGTGAACAAGACAGACCCCGTCTCTGCTTTCCTGAGGCTCAAAATCTGGTGTTGAGGAAAATGTACTAAGGGATCCCTTCCTGAAGTCTACCCATTTCAGATTCACCGAGTGGCATGTTTGTTGTGGACCAACCTAAAGTGGTTTGGCCACATAGGCCTCTTGGGTTCTCTTTGGAAGGACACAGTTGCCAGCGTAAAAGGTTGTAAAAGATAGATGTGGTGAGGGTCAGCTTCTCCCGCACAACCTTGCAGTTGTGAATACCATGTGAATGAATGTGGGTATGAGACTGAATTCTGCCACAGATGCAGGCATTTATCAAACAAACGTTTATTGACAAGTAGAAACAAAACAGTTGATTCAGCTTGTTTGGGAAGCTTGACAAAGGCCCAGCCCTCTCTCCTTTGAGGTTTTCCAACCACACCTGACACGAAAGGTTCACCCCAGGCAACTACAAGAACCCTCTAGAGAGGGGACACTGTTACACTGTTTTCCCAAAGCAGCATCATCCCCTCATAAACCATCCAGATTTGGTGGCTGGACACAGGGCAGCCCGGAGCACCATCCCTGAAGGGACAGGCCTGGCTGGATTCTAATACCTGTTTATACAAGGGTGGGTAGTGTCTCTCAAGGTTTTGGCCAGGCTACATACCTTGAATACCGTTAATTGCACCAGTAAAAAGCCTGTTTCTAGCAGTGATTATACTAAGTCACAAGTTTCAACAATAAAACCCATTTTTTGTGTTCAGAATGTTGGACCAAATATGGATAACAGAAAAACTTAAACTGGCAACATTTGGAATGTGGCTTACTTTGATTAATACCAGTTGCCCAATCTAGACTTTGTATTCTTACTGCCTGCAAGCTGATGACCTGGAAATGTAAAGCCTAGACTAACTTCCACAAACAATAAAATACAAGTTATACTTAAGTACTTTTTTTTTTTTTTTGAGACGGAGTTTCGCTCTTCTTGCCCATGCTGGAGTGGAATGACGGGATCTCGCCTCACCGCAACCTCTGCCTCCCGGGTTCAAGCGATTCTCCCTTCTGCAGCCTCCTGAGTAGCTGGGATTACAGGCACCTGCCACCATGCCCAGCTAATTTTTGGGGGGTGTTTGTTTGTTTGTTTGTTTGTTTGTTTGTTTTTGAGACGGAGTCTCGCTCTGTTGCCCAGGCTGGAGTGCAGTGGCAAGATCTCTGCTCACTGCAAGCTCCGACTCCCAGGTTCACGCCATTCTCCTGCCTCAGCCTCCCAAGTAGCTGAGACTACAGGCGCACGCCGCCATGCCTTACTAATTTTTTGTATTTTTAGTAGAGATGGGGTTTCACTGTTAGTCAGGATGGTCTCGATCTCCTGACCTTTTGATCTGCCTGCCTCGGCCTCCCAAAGTGCTGGGATTACAGGCATGAGCCACCGCGCCCGGCCGCATTTTTTTTGTATTTTTAGTAGAGACAGGGTTTCTCCGTGTTGGTCAGGCTGGTCTTAAACTGCAGACCTCAGGTGATCTGCCTGCCTTGGTCTCCCAACGTGCTGGGATTACAGGCATGAGCCACCACGCCAGGCCTCAAGTACTTTTTATTTACTTATTTATTTTTATTTTTTAATACTGTAGCACTTTATAGGCATTGTTACCCTGCTGCATTTCTCTTTCCTATTTAAAAGATGTGATTCGCCCTGTGTGTGTGTGTATGTGTGTCTGTGTGTGTGTGTGTGTTGTGGGTCTGTGTGTGTGTAAGGGGCTGGGTTATATCTAAAGTGACCAGAAGTCCTGATTTGCCTGGGAGAGTCACAATTTATACCTCTTGCCCTGGGGCCCATCCATTTAGCACCCCCTTTTACTTTCAAAGCTGTCTAGTTGGGATGATAAATTATATGATTTCTCTATTTCTAGAAAGAATGCAATGGCACAGAATAAAGAGAACAAACCCAGGAAAGCTAGGTTTGGATCCTGTCTGTACCAGTCCCCATAGGGTGGCCTTGGGCAAGTTGCCCCACCTTAGATTCCTCATCTGTGAACTGAGAATGATGCTTCTGCTCGCCCTCCCTCCCTAGTCAGTTTTCTGTGAGATACCAGTTATGCCGCAGATGCAAATGAACTTTGTAAAGAGAAAAGCACTAACTAGCAAGAGTTAGGGATCATTCCCATCTTTAAACTAACATTGTTTTACACTTGAATTGACTGTGGCTTGGGAAAACTAGCATCAGAATATAGGTCATGTGAGCTTTTCAACTTGTCTTCTCCAAGGCTGGAGAGGCCCATAGCCTGCTTCTGCCAAGGAAGTAACTAGCAAACACGTCTGCTTGAGTTTCCACCTCCATAATTCCATCAGGGAAGAGAACATGACGTTAAAAGTAGAACCATAAGCCAGTGGTTTGCTTTAAAATGAATTAATGAGTTGGGCACCGTGGCTCATGCTTGTATTCCCAGCTATTCAGGAGGCTGAGGCCGGAGGATCACTTGAGCCCAGGAGTTTAAGGCTACAATGAGCTGTGATCACACCACTGCACTCCAGCCTGGATTACAGAGCGAGACCCTGTCTCTAAAAAAATAAAATGCATTAATGTAAGAATTATCCAATAAGGATTTAACTTACCCTTTTTTTGTATGAGTAGAACTCTTCTGAAAGTTTGACATGAGGATGGGATGGGGTGCAAATAGGAGTGGTGCTCCAAACAGAGGTGCTCTTTTGCATAATAATATAGTTTTATTTTTTTCAAAGTTAAAATTGCCTTTGTTCTTATTATAAAAGGAATGCACTGCAAAAACTGCCAATATTTCAGAGAAGTCTAAACAAGTAAAATAAGAAAATAAGTATTTCCATGTAAAACTTTCCAATCTTTTTTCTATGTGTATGTGTTTGTCTGTGTGTTGTACATATGTATCCACATGCATATATTTTATATTTTTAAAATAAAAGTGGAATCTTATAGACATTGCTTTGAAACATGCTTTTTTTCATCTAAAATTATCATGGATACATTTTAGTAAATATAGATCTGCATCATCATTTTTATGCATCTCCAGCATTCCATTGAATGGATGTGCCAATAATTTATTTAACCAGTGCCTGATTGCTTGTAATTTAGGTTGTCTAGGGGCACAGTATCTACCCCTTTTGCTGTAATTTTTAGAAACCAATATAAGATATCTACACACACACAAACTTGACACACTTTTTGCAATTTCATATATTAATGTTTGTCTTTGTTTGCATTTAAGTGGAAAGATCCATGACAGTTAAAGTGTACACTAGGAGGAGCTATAAATAATAAGGCACAGGGGCTGGCCGCAGTGGCTAACACCTATAATCCCAGCACTTTGGGAGACGAAGGCAGGCAGATCACTTGAACTCAGGAATTCGAGAGCAGCCTGCACAACATGGTGAAACCCCATCTCTACAAAAAATGCAAAAATTAGGCAGGCACGGTAGTGTGTGCCTGTAGTCGCAGCTACTGGGGAGGCTGGGGTGGGAGGATCACTTGAGCCCAGGAGGTGGAGGTTGCAGTGAGCCAAGATGCACCACTACATTGCAGCCTGGGTGATAGAGCCAGACCCTATCTCAAAAATAATAATAATAATAATAATAATATAATAATAATAATAATAATAGAGCAAAGGCAGCTCAGGGTGGAAAGCCAAGGTATGACATCGTTGCAAACTGCCTGAGGCAGTAAATTACTTTAGGAATAACCTCCTCATACACAGGGGCTCAGATATGGTCATTCATGGAGCAACATTGCTGCCAGGAGACCTTGTCTTTTTTTTTTTTTTTTTTTTTTTTTTGAGACAGAGTCTTGCCCTGTCACCCAGGCTGGAGTGCAGTGGTGCAATTTCAGCTCACTGCAACCTCTGCCTCCCAGGTTCAAGCAATTCTCCTGCCTCAGCCTCCTAAGTAGCTGGGACAACAGGAGCATGCCACCACACCTGGCTAATTTTTGTATTTTTAGTAGAGATGGGGTTTCACCATGTTGGCCAGGCTGGTATCGAACTCCTGGCCTCAGGTGATCCGCCTGCCTTGGCCTCCCAAAGTGTTGGGATTACAGACATGAGCCACCGCGCCCAGCCCCCCTTGTCATTTTCCAGCGCTACCAGCCCCAGTCATTGGAATATTCCTTTCACAAAAGAAAACATCGTGTGCACATGCAGGTGTTTATAGGTAGTGCATTCCATAATATCTCAGTATCATGAGCTCTGCCATTGAGTGAAGCTGCATGGGAACCCAGCCAGGAGCTCAGAGCACCTCGGAGGGGCTCTGAGTTGCTGCTCCTCAGCTCCACGCCATGGTCCAGGGCACCTTCAGGCTGTCATGAGAAACAGTTTACTCTCAGTTTATACATAATACCAGCAAGCTTGATGGTCTGATTTCCAAGTTCAGGAAATTAGAACTCTAAGGAGGATTGTGGGGGCAGGCCTTCACATAAAAAGAAGTGACACCAGACTGCAGGAAAATACAGGTAAAAGCCAGAAAGCGGGGAAGCTGAAAGTCCTTGCATTCTTTCTCAGTGTTTGCAAACCATAGGCACCACCCATGATGATGGGGCAATCATCATGGTTTAGTGAATCCTGACCCAACATTTTAAACAACGGAAGACAAGAGATCACAGTGCTTTTTAGGTAGTGAAGATAAGTATTATCTTTGGGAACTTGTGTCTCATCTACATATCTGCAATACTAGGTTGCACTGTAAAATTCATTTCTTAAGGTAAATTAGGGTCAAAAAGTTTGACAGCTGCAGTCGTAGGCTCTAAAGTCATAATTTTATAGCAATTAATGCCTGTAACAGTGACTTTGAGTTATCAAAAAGGGATCAAGTAACATTCAAAGTATACCACTTAAGAAATCAAAATACAGTGGAATGGCCGAGCATGGTGGCTCATGCCTGTAATTCCAGCACTTTGGGAGGCTGAGGCAGGCAGATCACCTGAGGTCGGGAGTTTGAGACCAGCCTGGCCAACATGGCAAAATCCTGCCTCTACTAAAAATACAAAATTAGCTGGGCGTGATGGTGCATGCCTGTAATCCCAGCTAGTTGGGAGGCTGAGGAAGGAGAATCACTTGAACCTGGGAGGCAGAGATAGCAGTGAGCCGAGATTGCACAACTGTGCTCCAACCTGGGTGACAGAGCAAGGCTCCACCCCCCCCCAAAAAAAAAAAAAAAAAAGTACAGTGGAATGAAGATCTTTTGGAAAGAGCCCTGTTCCACTGTGGCTACAATCTTTTTAAAGATTTGGCATTATTAATTTTAAATGGAAAGCCTTTCTACCTTCTCCCTAACTTGAACCACAAACAACTTTTTAGAAACACCAAATTTGATGCATATTTAATATAAAGATATTCACTTTCCAGATATGCCTAGTAAGGTATACATATATCTTTTTAATTCAGATTAAGAGAGACTTCATTTGTTCATGCAAAACACGTATTTAAAACACATAGCAAAGTTTCTATGCTCTGGCTAGCCTGCAAAGATAGCTGAGACTCAGAACCTGCCCTCAGGGAACTTCAGTCCAGTGGTCTGGATTCCAGTCAACCCACATCTAAGATCTTTATCATAAAGTCATCTTTCAAACTGTAATGCAGTACTGGCTAAGGCTGGCTGACACTGATACTCACTCTCCCCCAAAATCTGGTGTATGGCCAAGCACGGTGGCTCACGCCTTTAATCTCAGCACTTTGGGAGGCCGAGGCAGGCAGGTCACTTGACCCCAGGAGACGAGCATGAGCGGCATGGCAAAACTCCATCTCTACAAAAAATAAAAAATTAGCTAGGCATGGTGGTGCATGCCTGTGGTCCCAGCTACTCAGGAGGCTGAAGTGGGAGGATCACTTGAGCCCAGAAGGTCAAGGCTGCAGTGAGCAATGGTCACACCACAGCACTCTAGCCTGGGTGACAGAGCAAGACCCTGTCTCAAAAAATTTATTTTTAAAAAAGAAAAATCTAGCATATGTGGCCCCATCGATGCAAAACTGTCATTGTGACATCAGTTACAATGTCTTGGTTTGTGGGTCCACATCACAAAGGATTAAGCCAAAATCTAGTTGCAGGTATGATCAGGCAAGACTGGCTTAGTCCCTGTGAATCCAGGTAACAGGGCACAAGTGAGGCGTGTTGAGCTGAGTGCGGACACGACTGGGAAGTCTGCATGGCAATGTCAGGCACTAGAGCCCAAGCATTGAAGCCAAGCCTGCAACCAGTAGCCCCCACAGCTACCAACATGCTTTCCTTGCCTCTGTATCTCCCCAAAGCTCAGTCTCCATCCTGTGTTGGCTCCATCCTCTTTTTGGCCAGCTTTCCACATGTCCAGACCATGTATAAAGACCGTGCTGGTCCCTGCCCAGCTTCCTCCTCCACATGTGGAGTCAGGCGGCTGCCTTCGCTCGGAGGAGTATAAACATCCAGGGCATGGGCACAGGGCCCCAGCTGTTGCAGGAAGTCAGGGACCCCAAACAGAGGGACAGGCTGAAGCCATGACAGAAGAACGTGGATTGTGAAGATTTTATGGACATTTATTACTTCCCCTAATTAATACTTTTGTAATTTCTTATGCCTGTCTTTACTGCAATCTCTAAACATAAGTTGTGAAGATTTCATGGACACTTATCACTTCCCCAATCAATACCCTTGTGATTTCCTATGCCTGTCTTTGCTTTAATCTCTTAATCCTGTCAGCCGAGAAGGATGTATATCACCTTAGGACCCTGTAATAATTGCATTAACTGCACAAATTATACAGCATGTGTGTTTGAGCAATATGAAATGTGGGCACCTTGAAAAAAGAACAGGATAACAGCAATTGTTCAGGGAATAAGAGAGATAACCTTAAACTCTGACCGCAGGTGAGCCGGGCGGAACAGAGCCATATCTATCTTCTTTCAAAAGCAAATGGGAGAAATATCGCTGAATTCTTTTTCTCAGCATGGAACGTTCCTGAGAAAGAGAACGTGCACCTAGGAGGGTAGGTCTCTGAACTGGCCCCCCCGGGGCATACCTGTCTCTTATGGTCGAGATTGCAGCAGTGAGATAGACTCCAGTCTCCCATAGCGCTCCCAGGCTTATTAGGAAGAGGAAATTCCCACCTAATAAATTTTGGTCAGACCGGTTGATCTCAAAACCCTGTCTCCTGATAAGATGTTATCAATGACAATAGTGCCCGAAACTTCATTAGCAATTTTAATTTTGCCTCCGTCCTGTGGTCCTGTGATCTCGCCCTGCCTCCACTTGTCTTGTGATATTCTATTACCCTGTTAAGTACTTGATGTCTGTCACCCACACCTATTCTGCACAGTCCCTCCCCTTTTGAAAATCCCTAATAAAAACTTGCTGGTTTTTGTGGCGTGTGGGGCATCACGGATCCTACCAACGTGTGATGTCTCCCCCGGACGCCCAGCTTTAAAATTTCTCTCTTTTGTACTCTGTCCTTTTATTTCTCAAGCTGGCTGACACTTAGGAAAATAGAAAAGAACCTACGTGATTTTCGGGGCAGGTCCCCCATTACCCAGCTTCATCCTCCATGGGGTGGATGTACTGAGCTCTCCAGCATTTTCCAAACTCCCTCCTCTGTCTGCATTAGCAAAACAGCATTTGTCTGGTTTGTGGTGGAACTGCTTTGGTTAAGCATGCCAGTACTAATTACAACAGATTCCTGCTAATATTCCACATCTCTCCATTAGCGCATTTTAATGTGATATTACAAGTTCAGTGGCTAGGCCTCATGGACTTTCAGAAGTTCTGATTTTAAATAGCCTACCCTATCTTTCCTTATTATGCCAATGCTTGTCAAATCATGTGTCCTTCTTTTTTGGCTTAAAAAATGTGGGGGTGGGTGGGTGGGGCTCTATGATCAGAGAAGTCACATGTTACGTGGAAATATTCTCCTCACTTTATATCTTGCAAGCGAACGAGTTTCCGTGCCAAGACTGTTCTGATTCACCTAGCACCCATATTCTTTCAGGCAGCATGGATGCAAATGTCCTCTGGTTACCAAAACCACCTAAAGAAACCCCCTTGAGAGTGAGTATTCACTAGCAGTGGGAAGCACTACATATACCTCCCACCAAGCTGCAGAGCATTTCCAGTCAACAGGAGCACATAGATTTCATTAGTCTTCATGACCTTCATAACAGTCAACGTGAAGTCCACCTTGACACCCAACTTCCCTGACCTTCGGGTGTATGTTTTCTTGTGTTGTACTTTCAGGGAGAAAGAAGTGTGACAGGCAGATTTATAAGGGGGTGGCAGAACGTTCTGTAACTTCCTAACCATCAGCTCCTGACAGGCTCCCCTCTGCATTCTACATTCAACATCTTTGATCTTGGACCCCCAAGCCTTCACTTCCTGACAAACACCTCCATTCATCCCTACCTGCAAACCTCCTGGCCATCTGCAGTAACCCACCACCCTGTCCCTCAGAGTAAATGCCCAACGCCTGCAGTGAACCTGTTCAGCCTGTATCACATAAAAGTAGTATCAGGCCAGATTAAGCTGTGCGTGTGTCCATTTGGCATGGGCAAAGGAACATGACAGTGGAAACCTACATTTGGTCCAATATTTTCAGTGACCTCTGTTGCAAAGAACTCAGCAAAGGCCTAACTTTGAAACACCTTTTAGAGAAGCGATCCCCCAAACCATGTGCTAAGCTAGATCCTCTCTACATGTGCAGTGGTGCACCGTGGACATACAAGCTTCATAATGTACAGCTGTCAGGCCTGCTGGGACATTCCACTTCGCTGCTTCTTAGACTGGTATTTGGTAAGGAACCAGGGGTTGGCATTTAGGTGAACTGATCAAATCAAAGGATGGGGTGCAAACTGGATCAAGACGATTGTTTTCCATTGAAATAGTAGCTCTGGAGTGCAGATGTCTGAAGCTCCCCCCACACTGTGGAAAGGAACCCTTCTGTGTTAGGCACATTCACTGTGAAACACTAGAAAAGCCATGAAGACAGGGAATGTTGAGAAAATTGAGGGCGATGTTGTGCTTTTATTTTATTTAATGTTTATTTATTTTGAGATGGAGTCTTGCTCTGTCACCCAGGCTGGAGTGCAGTGGTGTGATCTCGGCTCACTGCAACCTCCGCCTCCTGGATTCAAGCAATTCTGCTGCCTCAGCCTCCCGAGTAGCTGGGACTACAGGCACCGGCCACCATGCCCGGCTAATTTTTGTATTTTTAGTAGAGATGCAATGGTGTGATCTCGGCTCACTGCAACCTCCGCCTCCCAGATTCAAGCAATTCTCCTGCCTCAGCCTCCTGAGTAGCTGGGACTACAGGCACTGGCCACCACGCCCAACTAATTTTTGTATTTTTTGGAGAGACAGGTTTCAGCATGTTGGCTAGGCTGGTCTCGAACTCCTGACCTCAGGCGATCCACGACCTCAGGCGATCCACCGCCTCAGCCTCCCAAAGTGCTGGGATTACAGGTGTGAGCCACTGTGCCTGGCTGAGGTTGTGCTTTTAGAGTCAAAAAACTCCATTGGCCTTTTTAGTTTTATCATTGTTTTCTCTGGAAGCGCCATAGAGGGAAGCAAGGAGGGCCGGGCCAGGAATTGGAAGACCTAGGGCTGTTTGTGGTTTGCAGTGTGGCCCTGGCCAAATCACATAGCCTCTCCAAATCCCAGTTTACTTGTCTGTGAAAATGGAAATAATAAAGTCTGCCCCTTTTAAGCTGCTTTGTGAATAATGAAGCTGCACACCAGCGTACATTATCGGCCATGAGGCTGAGACCCAGGATTGGACATCAGAAAGCTTTCCTGGGTGTGTAACTTGGGAAAGGCACAGGTTTCTCTGAACCCTGTTTCCCTCCTTCATAATGGGGGTAATAATAGCCGCCCCTCCTACCTCACAGGATCAAATAATGTAATGTGCATGAAAGAGACATAAACTGTGGGGTTTTAACCCACAGAAATCCTGGGGCTACTTTAACGATTGCTGACCCCAAGGACAGGGCTGATTGAAGACTCACTTCTCGGCCAGGTGCGGTGGCTCACGCCTGTACTCCCAGCAGTTTGGGAGGCCAAGGCAGGTGGATTGCCTGAGATCAGGAGATCGAGACCAGCCTGGCCAACATGGTGAAACCATCTCTACTAAAAATACAAAAATTAGCCGGGTGCAGTGGCATGTGCCTGTAGACCCAGATACTGGGGAGGCTGAGGCAGGAGAATCGCTTGAACCCGGGAGGCGGAGGTTGCAGTGAGCCAAGATGGCACCACTGCACTCCAGCCTGGGCAACAGAGCGAGACTCTGCCTTAAAAAAAAAAAAAAAAAAAAAAAAAGGCTCACTTCTCCCTCAGGACCTGAAACTTCTCTCTTGCTGCATCCCTTCCACCCTCCTCCTTTCCCCACCCCAGACTTCTTGCTCCCAACTTCTTCCTCCCCTGCTCCTTCCTTGGTCTTGGATGTGCTAAGTTGCCTTTGCTCTTCTCCTGTGATGTATCAGGCAACTGCTGCATTTCACTCCAGGGTGGCTCCATTTCAGATCCCAGTGAAACAATTTCTATATATAGTTGGTAATAAAATGTGGGTTACTTTGAGAGGAAAGAGAAAGCCACTATGTGGGTTCCTGTTCACCACCATGGCGCTGGTGGCCCCGAAACCAGAAGAGCAACCTTTGCTCTCCAAAACAAAGGTGAAGCTGGCCCACAGTCACAGTGGCTTTTCCAAACAGCCTGTTTCTACTTACTCATTACTTTCCCCAAAACCTGTGGAGTGGGAAGGGGGTGACATTTTATTCTTCAAATTAGATGGATGGATGGATGGATGGATGGATGGATGGATGGATGGATGGGGCATTAGATTTAAGTCCACCCAGCAATTTAAAATTTCTCACTCGGTCAGACACAGTAGCTCAAGCCTGTAACCCCAGCACTTTGGAGGCCCAAGCGGGAGGACTGCCTGAGGCCAGGAGTTCAGGACTAGCCTGGGCAACATAGTGAGATTCTGTCTCTATAAAAACGTTAAAAATTAGCCAGGCATGGTGGCAGACACATATAGTCCCAGCTACTTGGGAGGCTGAGGCAGAAGGATTCCTTGAGCCCAGGAGTTCAAGGCTGCAGTGAGCTATGATGGCACCACTGCACTCCAGCCTGGGCAAGAGAGAAACCTTGTCTTTATTTAAAACAAAAACAAAAAAAATTTCTCACTCTTACGTCCACACCCAGGTTCTCTTGGAATTGTTTTCTGAACTACTCAGGTAACTAAAATTTTATTTGGTTAATTCTCTTGGTCCTACAGTGAGATACTGCTTGATGCACTCTGGGAAAAATGAAAAAGCCTGTTAAAATAAGCAATTTAAGAAGTGTTTCTGCTGGGCATGACGGCTCATGCTTGTAATCCCAGTGCTTTGGAAGGCCAAAGCAGGAGGATCGCTTGAGGCCAGGAGTTTGAGACCAGCCTGGTGGCAAGACTCCGTGTCTACAAAAGATTTAAAAATTAGCCAAGTGCAGTGGTGCGGCTCCTTAGGAGGCTGAATCGGGAGGATCGCTTGAGCCCAGGAATTCAAGGATGCAGTGAGCTCTGATGGCACCACTGCACTTCAGTCTGGGTGGCAGAGCAAAAGGTCTCTAAGAAAGAAAGAGCTGGGTGCGGTGGCTCATACCTGTAATCTCAGCACTTTGGGAGGCCGAGACGGGTTGATCGCTTGAGGTCAGGAGTTCGAGACCAGCCTGGCCAACATGGCAAAACTCCGTCTCTACCAAAAATACAAAAACTAGCCAGGCATAGTGGTGCATGCCTGTAATCCCAGCTACTTAGGAGGCTGTGGCAGGAGAATTGCTTGAACCCAGGAGGCAGAGGTTGCAGTGAGCCAAGATAGCGCCATTGCACTCCAGCCTGGGTGACAGAGCCAGACTCCATCTCAAAAAAAGAAGGAAGGAAGGGAGGGAGGGAGGAAGGAAGGAAGGAAGGAAGGAAGGAAGGAAGGAAGGAAGGAAGGAAGGAAAGAAATTCATCCAGCATGTCCCTTTCTTCTCCTATGGGATTTACCAACTGACAAATTCTCGTGCTCCTGCCATCACCCCCACATGTGCAGCAAAGCCTCCACATTTGCAAAATCTAAGTCAATCTCTAAAAGATGCTTCGAGGAAGCACCCAGTTCCTTCTGGTAATAACCGCAGTGTGTCATGTGACACCTCCCCCTCCCCCAACCAGTTCTCTCTGAAAACTACCCACCCACCCCACCAATAAAGTAGCATGACGTCTGTCCTTCAGCTGCCAATATCTACATTTCCTTCAAGGTGGTAATCTTTTGCTTTTGTAATTTAAGTTCTTTTTTATTCGTAATTGTTACCCAATTGCTTTGGGGCTTGCATAAACAGTTAACAAAAACACCCGCACGAGGCAGCCGGTTCGCTTTCTGTGCTTGTTGTTCTTGGCACTGGGTCAGTTCTATGAACTTCTGGTGTCCAACTGGTAGGACCTGAAACTCCGTGTTTAACAAGTGCCTGTAGTCAAAACAGTTGGCGTGTGCAAGCGCGGATAGCTGGTATTGACTGCAGCTGGTCAGCCGTCGGGCTGTGCACCGTGCAGAATACCGTATCACGTTGCTCTGTTTGGGGCTGGGCTTTTGTTGTTGTTTAGTCGTTGCGATTTTTTTTCCTCCTTTTTCTTTCTCTCTCTCTCTTTTTTTTCTTTTTTTTTTTACTGACATCCGTGCTAATGTGGATCGCTTCAGGTTCCAAAAGTACAACATGTTTACAGTCGTCGTAGCATCAGATTAAGTTGGCAGCCTGAGTCTCTCTGTAAGTGGTTTTAGTTTACATTTCTTCTTCTAGCAGGATGTTTTGCATAATTTTGCTGATCCTAGGTTATTTATAGACTTTTTTTTTGAAGAAACGGGGATGCATAAGAGTTTCTGTTCCAACTGTGGAAAGTGAAATTTGTTTCTCCACTTAGAGAAACGGCGGTGTATGTGCAGCAGAGGGTTATTTTAGCTCTTGATGATTAATTTCTTAGGGGTCACTTGATAACGTTCCCGAGAGTCCTAGGACGTGTTGTTTTCCTTTAGTCGTTCACAAACGGAGTAAAATGAAAGTAATGATGCCATTTCCTCTGGGGCGCTCCTCGAGGGTGGATGCAGTGATTGGGTATTGTTTCAAACGTCTGAAATGAGTTTACAGTGGTTGTTTTGTCAAACTCCTGGGAGCAGTGGCATTTGGTGACCCAAAACATGCCCAAGGGCTGGTCTGCAGGACTCAGAGTCACGGGGGAGGGGGACGGAGGAAGAACAGACACAGGGAAGTTACTGGACCTTAGTTTGTCCCCACCTAAATGACAGTGATATGCAGACATTTATAACATTTTTAAAAGGATGATTGACTGCAAGATGGCATATGGGCTCATGCTTTATCTGTGTGATTTTCTGGCCTGGTGGTAGCATCTTTGGGGGCCCGTGTGCATGTTTGAGTAAGAACTAAAGCTTAGCGAAAACACTAAGCCGGAATTAGCACTCTATAAAAGGGTTTCCCGTAATATTTACTAGAACAGTTGGCTAAAAATTGCCGTGCTTGGCCCACTGAATGGCTGTGTAATTAAATCAGCCCTTGATATCGTACCTTGAGCACCTCCCATCTCTGAGTCTGCCGCTCCTGGAATTTGCATGAGTAAGTAGCGCGTTCATCAGCATAATGAATGTGGAGTCCCAGTCTAATGGTCCGGGAGAACCTTGTAAATGAGACACTTCATTGTGCCTCGGGTTAAATATTTTAAACTAAACAAATCGAAAAAGAAGGAGAAGATGACAAACATCATTTAGGCCTCACGGAAGGCCTTCTGAGGGGCGGGTCTGCTTAGATCCGGGACCTTGAGTCCCACACAGATGGGTCCAACCCCACCCCCAGCATCACATGAATGAGAACGGACAGTGAAAATGGAAATTTCCAAGGTGGTAAATGTGACCATTAGGATGAGGCTTGACATAGTTCTAACTGCTGAGTGCTGCCAAGAGAGGCTTTCTTTTCTCCTCCATGTTTCTCTCATTCATATGAATGCTTTTTTTTGCTGGGCGCGGTGGCTCATGCCTGTAATCCCAGCACTTTGGGAGGCTGAGGCGGGTGGATCACCTGAGGTCGGGAGTTCGAGACCAGCCTGACCAACATGGAGAAACCCCGTCTCTACGAAAAATACAAAAATTAGCCGGGCATGGTGGCACATGCCTGTAATCCCAGCTACTCGGGAGGCTGAGGCAGGAGAATTGTTTGAACCCAGGAGGCGGAGGTTGCTGTGAGCCGAGAGCGCGCCATTGCACTCCAGCCTGGGCAACAAGAGCGAAACTCCGTCTCAAAAATAAAAAAAGAAGGGCCTTGTCTCCTTTAACCTTGCAGAGAATAATGATGAGGATTCCTTGCTTTAGGCCTTTGATGTTTAGAGTGTGTCCTGTGCTCTCTCACACTGGCCCCACTGAGCTGGTGGGGGCCAAGTCCAGCCCTTTGGTCCTAGTAGGAAAAGCCTGGCTTTGGGGCCTGGCTCATACAGGGGAGCTGAGAAGCTAAAACTCGGGCTCGGACATGATCCATCGGACCTTCGCCTCCTCATGCCCCCATTTGCTCTGGGCTAACTGGCTATGACACGATGCTAAGGAACTCTTTGTTCTAATTTGATTCAAATCTGCCCGTGTGTGTGGGGCCTCTGTTCCACTTCCCCGTGCCTCCTCCGTATGTCTGGTTGGGACCGGGAGGACTTTAGGCCCACCTTCGTAAGGTGTCAAGCTTGAGGTGTGTGTTGGTTTGTATGCATCTCAGCTAGGAATGATTATGGGGGCTGCCCCCAGCTGTGTCAATCACCCCCACAGCCCAAGTGAATGGAAAGATGTGAAGAGAACCTATAGGCCTTTATGTTGGAGCTGGGAGGAGTGGCAGTAAATACTGAAAGGCTTTTGCATTTGAATGAGCTAAACCCTCCCACTCTGCCATCCTTGGGAAAGTAAAGGCCTTTCAGCTCTGTCTCCTAGAGCACGTTGCCCCTCCCAGGCCCTCCAGACATTGGCCTGCCAATATCTTAGAAACACCCTCCTTCCTCACTTTGATTCTTCCCTCCACCCCAGCCCCAGTGACATAGCTGCTGTTTAAACGTAATTGATCCGGGGCAGCCGGGCACCTTAGCAGCAGTGAGCATTTGTGAGCCCACTCCTTCTCTCTTGGCCCCAGGGGAGTGGTTCTGTCCACCCTACACTCCGGGAAGACCAAGGCACCCAGGCAGAACCTAGAGACCAGTGAATTCCCAGCCAAAGGCAGCACTGAGCCAGATGGTCTGTGTAATTTCGTCAAACCTTTGGGAGTCTGCTAACAGCGACCTCACTTTGCCATAGTCCATTCACCCCCAAGGTCTTGTCTTTTCTGGAACAACAGCCATGACATATACATTAATTAGAACCAGTAATCAGATTACTTTTTGGGTAAGAGGTGAAACAAGAAAGTAAGCTGATAAAAGGAGTTGATCACTCCCAGACTATGACCTGGAGTCATACATTTTCAGACCAGCTACTCACACCTGCTCCGTGTACTTGTAGACTACCTCAGCTTCAGGACTTCAGGGCAGGCAGACTGCCAGTTATCAGGGTTTAGGAGATTTGTCCCACCTTGACCTTGCTGTTACTGACCATGGGTTCTTGGGCTTTTGGTGCAATAGAAATTGATATGAGGCCAAAAGAGTCTTCCCAGACAAGGCTTCATTGGAGCTTACGCCCAGGCATAAGGTAGAGAGAGAGAGAATTCCCTGACTGACCCTCTGAAAACAGCCGATTGGGATTTTTTTTTTTTTTTAATTGACACAGGGTCTTGCTCTGTGTTGCCCAGGCTAGAGTGCAGTGGCACGATCACGGCTCACTGCAGCCTCTACCTCCTGGACCCAGGTGATCCTCCCACCTCACCCTCCCAAGTAGCTGGGGCTACAGGCATGTGCCACCATGCCCAGCTAAGTTATGTATTTTTAGTAGAGATGGGGTTTCCTCCATGTTGCCCAGGCTGGTCTCAAACTCCTGAGGTCAAGCCATCCACCCGCCTCAGCCTCCCAAAGTGCTGGGATTACAGGCATGAACCACCGCGTCCATCCCCAGTTGGGATTTTTTTATTAGGCGAAGTACAGGAATTGATATCAGGGTAGGGTATGCAGGCTGGGCTGGGCAACGCATGTGAGGGTTAGGGTATGCAAGTCAGTGTATCTGGTTGTGATGATTATCTTGAGTCATGGGCCACCTGGTGGTCTAGCCGGCAACGACAAGGCTATAAATCAGTTGTTCAGCATTCCTTCCTGAGGTGGGACACTCCGCAACCTTGGTTCCATATTTTGGATCTCTTCAGTCCAGTTCCTGGAATTCTTTAAGTAAAAAGCATGGTTAAACATTATGAGAGCACCGAAGAACAATATAGAATGGCTCTTTTCTTTGTATGACTAAAGCCTTGGGGTGAGTGGGTATGGTGTCAGTGAGGTAGTGGTGTGGGTCTCATGGTCAGTGGGAATGCATGAAAGAATGCTCTCGTGCGGGTAGCTGAAGCCAGGCCGCATTCCTGCTCTGTCACACTGCTCTGAAACACAGCCCAAGGAGGAGGATGCATCCGAGCTGCACCTAGGCCTCTGCCTCCATCCTATACTTTTTCTCCCTGATCTGGTGAACTTGCATGGTTTTTAGGTACTGGTCTTGGTATGATAGGGCTGTCATAACAAAATGAAACAGCCTGGGTGGCTTCAACAACCAAAGTTTATTTTCTCACGATTCTGGAAGCTGGAGGTCCAAGATTAAGGTGCCGGCAAGTTTGGTTTCTCCTGAGGCCTCTTCTTGGCTTGCAGATGGCTGCCCTCTTGCCGCCTCTTCATGTGATCCACCCTCTGGACTTGTGCCATTGTCGTCCCTTCCTTTTCTTAAGGACACCTATCCTATTGGATTAGGGCCCCATCCTAATGGCCTCATTTTAACTTAGTCACCTCTTCAAAGACTTTCTCTCCAAATGTGCTTATATTCTCGGGTACTAGGGATTAAGACATCAACATATGAAGTCTGAAGTGGAGAAATTTAACCCATAACACCAATCTGCCAAGCCTGGTCCTGCCTCAGCATCAGAACATTGCAGGAACCTCCATGGGGTACAGATTCATCTGTGAGTTTATTCCCCTCATGCATCAGTTTATAGAACCAGGAGCCATCTCTGTGTGGGTGCATAGTCAAAGGAAATGCAATGAGAGAAAGACAGGAATATGTTTAAAAGTCATCAGTGGCTATGAAAGTCTGAATTAGCTTTCATGTGGCTTATGATGATTCTCAGGTGACTGTGGCAGCCCACCTGTCTCGAGAGAGACTCTTATTAGGGGTAGGTTGAGTAAGGGAAGCTTGTGGACCAGTAGGCTCCAGAAACTATGTCAGGAATTGTTACCTTCCCTTCTGGGCCCCTTCACTCCCACCTCCTTTCTGGGCCAACTCCCTGATCTGTTAATAGATTCATTGGCATAAACCTCTCAGTGTCTTGCCAACAATTACATATAGATACAGACGGTGCCTGACTTACAATGGTTTGACTTATGATTTTTTGGTTTCAAGATGGTACAGAAGTGACATGCATTCCATAGAAACTGTACTTTAAGTACCCATGTAACCATTCTGTTTTTCATTTTCAATATGATATGCAATACATTACATGAGATATTCAACACTTTATTATAAAATAGGCTTCGTGTTAGGGGATTCTGCCCGACTGTAGGTTATGTTCTGAGCACATTTAAGATAGGGTAGGCTAAGGCTATGAAGTTCAGTAGGTTATTGTATTAAATGGGTGGGTTTTGTTTGTTTGTTTGTTTTGAGATGGACTTTCACTCTCATCACCCAGGCTGGAGTGCAATGACACAATCTTGGCTCACTGCAACCTCCATCTCCTGGGTTCAAGGGATTCTCCTGCCTCAGCCTCCCAAGTAGCTAGGATTACAGGCGCCCACCACCACACTCTGCTGATTTTTGTATTTTTAGTAGAGATGGGGTTTCACCATGTTGGCCAGGCTGGTCTTGAACTCCTGACCTCAGGTGATCCACCCGCCTCAGCTTCCCAAAGTGCTGGGATTACAGGCATGAGCCACTGTGACTGGCCCTTAAATGCATTTTTGACTTACGATATTTTCAATTTATGATGGGTTTATCCAGATATAATCCCATTGTAAGTCAGAGAGCATCTGTGTGTGTGTGTTTTTTTTAATCTGCCCTTAGTGTTCATTCCCCCTGGAAGTTGGGAAACTAACCTTAGATGGACGAGGAGAGGAAAATTCATTTATGTTAGTTATTGATCTTAATGCTGCTCTCTTCTCAGAGGCATGTGGTTGGCCATGCCACTTCCTCTCCTTCTTCCCCTGCTGTGGGATATCCTTGATCCTGAGATTCTAAAGGCCAACAGGTGGCCTCTGACCATGCTTTGCAAAATGTTTCCAAGATTAGTTTTTAGTGAAGACCATTTATTCCCTGAAGACACCAACATCCTCAGCTGGAGTGAGAACAGGGTTTCTGAGATCCTGTCCTGAGAATGTCAGAGCCTAAAGCCTAGTTGTTCTTAGAAACCACCATCCAGGATGGAAGCTCAGGGATTGACTGGGGTCAAGCCATAGGGGAGCTAAAAGCAACTCTCACGGCCCTTCATCACCTGCCGGTTCCTGCTGCTGATACTCAGGTTCTGGTCTCAACAAGGGGACCATGGAGAGAAAGTGTGTTCCCACAGGCTGAGGGGCCCCTCTGCGAATATGGTAGGAAGACCCACTCCTTTTTCTTTATAAGCCAGCTTTGGCTCTGGTCTGAGATGAGAGAGGAGATGATTGCTACCAGGAGAGGAGATCAGGAATCTCATTATCAAAGTAATCCAGCTGCTGTGTGCTGAAAGACCTGTTCCTCCTGTCAGCCTGAGTACATCTATAGGTTCCTCCTTGGCTTCACAGGGAGGTCTCTGCCAATGGAAATGGTATCTTGACTTATTTATAACAGTAATCAGCATACTATTCTTTTATGTTTGCATAGTCTGACTCAACTTTGAAACCTCTTTTACATGCCTGATGTCATTGACTCTTCGCTATAGCGCTGGAGAGGGGAGGTACTGCTAACCTCAGAGCATAGACATTCTGGAAGGAGAGCCGGGATTTGGACTCCAGCTCTTGGATGTCAGTGCTCCTTCTATAGATTACAGCTTTCTAATGTCTGTATGTGGTTGCCAATAAGGAAGGTAGTTTGTCTGGGAATTGGAAAACTATTTATTATTATTATTATTATTATTATTATTAATCTCTTCTCTGTACTAAAGGCAGTGTTGGACTCCTCATTGTGTGTAATACCCTGCTTGAAGAACTTCGCACTTAACCTTCACAACCAACAGTAAGAGGAGCCCTATCATTTGTTCCATTTGTCAAAGTCACCCACAAGATCCTACCAGGGAGATGAAGAAATGTGGGCCACATGAGACACCTGCCCTGAATGGCACATGGTTCGGTACAACCATACCTCAAGAGTGCTTTTCAAAGGCCACTGTTGCACTGAGGGATGTATCGAGTTGCCCTCTTGGGCCTGTCCTCTTCCACGTTGTGTATGAGCACTTGGGAGAAGATTGGCGTTGATGGCAGGCCGATCGAGTTTTCAGGTGGTAGATTTGGGAGGGAGAGCAGATTATGTTAATGAATCAGAGTCCAAAAAGATCTCAACAGACTGGAGCAGTAGACTGAATCCAACAAGATGACATTTTTAAAGGATACCTGTGGATTTGCAGCTTGGCAGCAAAATGTGTGAAATAAAACTTAGGGATGAGGCAGCTATCACAAATAAAAAATCTAGATTGGATCTCTGGCTGCATTAATAGGAGAATAATATCCAGAACAGATCTGTAGGAGCTGGTCAGACCCCGTCTGTAATGCTCTCTCTTCTGAGTTCCATGGTCTGTGAAGAACAAGAGGAGCCAAGAGAACCGAGATCAGGGAGTAAAGAAAATGATGCTTTGTAAGGAATAGTTTAAGAAGTCATCTCAGGGTGTTTAGCCTGAGAGAAGGAAGTTTCAAGGAACAAACATTTGGCAAGATGTTCCATGGAAGGGGGATTAGACTGGTTCATAGTGACTCCCACAACGCAGACATGGGATTCATGAGTGGTCATTACACGGGAGCTTGGCATAAAGGAGAACTCTTCAACAGTCGGGACTGAAGTCGGGAGGTGCCACTAAACTGTCACACCACTTACCTGGCTCACCGCTTATCTAGCACACTGCTTACCTGATGCACCGCCCCAGATGGAGCCTGCAGTGAAGCCATGCCTGGCAGCCCCTGGGCAGGAGTGTGGATGAGCGACTGCACTCCTGGAGAAGGGGGCCTGCAGAGAATGGTTACCTGTGGGGTTTTTCTTGCCTGTTGAGAGTCTGTTAGTCCCAACTTCAAGGTCTAAGATCTGAGTCCATGGGAGAATGATGATTCCTTTATGGAAATGGCGGCTGTATCAGAGATGAACGATCAGGTTGGCAAGAGGAAGAGCTGTGCCTCAGTGTCCCATTTGTAAATAGCTAGTGGAGCCTGTGTTCGTTTGTGTGCATGTGCATGTGTTTGTGTGTGGTGGCATTGGTAGTGGTGGTGGTAGTTGTTTGAATTCAGAGGGGTTTTTTTTGTTTGTTTTGAGACGGAGTCTTGCTCTGTCACCCAGGCTGGAGTGCAGTGGTACAATCTCAGCTCACTACAACCTCCACCTCCTGATTCAAGCGATTCTGCCTCAGCCTCCTGAGTATCTGGGATTACAAGTGTGCACCACCACACTCGGCTAATTTTTGTATTTTTAGTAGAGACAAGGTTTCACCATGTTGGCCAGGAGGGTCTTGAACTCCTGACCTTAAGTGATCTGCCACCCCAGCCTCCCAAAGTTCTGGGGTTACAGGCATGACCCACGGCGCCTGGCCCTGAATTCAGGTTTTATTTTATGAAGTAAGGGCACTAAAACCAAAACAACACCCCCTAAAGAGTAACAAAGCACCACAACCAGTCTATCTTCATTATCAATACGTAAAGGAGATCCTAACGCAGAAAGGTAGGGAGGATATAAGCTCAGAAAAATCTGTATGTACATGTGCATGTGTATGCATGTGTGTGTTTATGTATCACATTGTTTAAGACAAATTAACACTTCTTTGTCGACCCAAATTGGTAGCGTTAGCGTTTGGGAACTGCTGTCTTAGAGTGCCTGTTTGCTGTATCCTGCTGGCTGCCTTAATTACCTTAACTTAAAAATTACCTCCTTTAAGTGATTTCAGAAAGGGTTTTAAAGGTAACTCAGTTATCTTGAAACTAATTGTTCTGCTGTAGATTATCCTTGCTCTTACTTTCTGCAGGCTTTTTAAAAATTTGGGTGAAATTCACAAAACATAAAGCTAACTGTTTTAAACTGAACAATTCAGTGACATTTAGTACATTGGCAATGTTGTGCAACCACCACTTCTATCTAGTTCCAAAATGTTTCATCACACTCCAAAATAAAACCTCATACCCATTAAGCAGTTATTCCCCCTCCCCCACCACATACAGCCCCTGCTAATCACCAATCTGCTTTTCTTATCTATGGATTTACCTATTCTGGACATTTCATTTAAATGGAATCATACTATATATATATGACCTTTTGTGTCTGGCTTCTTTCATTTACCATCATGTTTTTGAGACTCATTTGTATTGTAGCATGTATCATGCTTCATTCCTTTTTATGGCTGAGTATTCTTTTATTGTATGTATGTAGCACAATTTTTGTTTATCCACTCATCCATGGATGGGCGTTTGGGTTGTTTCCAATTTTTTGGCTCTTATGAATAGAGCAGCTATGAACATTTGTGGACACGGATTTGTGTGAGTATCTGTTTTCAATTCCTTTGGATATATACCTAGGAGTGGAATTTTGGTCCATATGGTAATTCTATATTTAACTTTTTTATTAAAAAATTAATTGTGGTGAAATATGCTTAACGTGAAATTTACCCATCTTAATTTTTAACGTACAGTTCTGTGGAATTAAGTATCTTCACATTGTTATGCAACCATCACCACCATCCTCTCCTGAACTCTTTGTTTTTTGTTTTTTGTTTTGAGACAGGGTCTAGCTCTGTCACCCAGGCTGGAGTACAGTGATCTCGGCTTACTGCAACCTCTGCCTCCTGGGTTCAAGCCATCCTCCCACCTCAGCCTCCCCAGTAGCTGGGACTACAGGTGCACACCACCACGCCCAGCTAATTTTTGTTTTTTTTGTAGAGAAAGGGTTTTGCCACATTACTCAGGCTGCTCTCAATCTCCTGAACTCAAAAGATCCTCCTGCCTCGGCCTCTCAAAATGCTGGGATTACAGGTGTGAGCCACTGCGCCCAGCCCTCTCCTGAACTCTTTATCTTGCAAAACCGAAACTCTATACCCATTGAACAATAACTCCCCATTCCTTCTCCCTTGCAATCCCTGACAACCGCCATTCTGTCTATGAATTTGACTATCTCGAGTACTTCATATAAGTGGAATCATACATTATTTGTCTGTTTGTGACTGGATTATTTCACTTAGCATAGTGTACCCAAAGTTTGTCCAGGTTGTAGCATGTGTCAGAATTTCCTTTTTATGGCTGAATAACATTCCATTATAGGATTCTCTATTCATTCACTGATAGACGCTTGAGTTGCTTCCACCTTTTGGCTATTGTGAGTAATACTGCTATGAATGTGGGTATACCCACATTTGAGATACCAGTTCTTTTGCGTATATATCCAGAAGTGATATTGCTAGATCGTGTGATCATGTGCTGACTCAATTTTTAATTCTTTGAGGAACCGCCATACTGTTCTTCATAGTGGCTGTACCATTTTACATTCCCACCAACAGTGCACGAGGGATCCAACTTCCCCACATCCTCACCAAGACTTGTTATTTTCATCGTTTGTTAACAGCCATCCCAGTGGGTGTGAAATGATACTTCACTGTGATTTCGATCTGCATTTCCCTAATGACTGGTGACTGGAGTCATTAGTGCCCACCACCACACCCAGCTAATGTTTGTATTTTTAGTGGAGATGGGGTTTCAACGTATTGGCCAGGCTGGTCTCGAACTCCTGACCTCGTGATCCACCCGCCTCAGCCTCCCAAAGTGCTGGGATTACAGGCGTGAGCAACTGTGCCCAGCCCTTTGCCCATTTTTAAATTAGATTGAACCTGCCTGTTTTTGTATTTAGAGTTACGGTTCTAAACTTGCTGCTCTTCAGAAGCTAGAGTAAATATTGCATCTTATTATCCTAAGCCACATGTTTGCTGAGAACTTACGCTACCTCAGGTGTAAGGCTACCAAGAGCCTACAAGGGCACCTGAGATAGGGAGGGAGAGCAGGGCTGCAAGAGGCAGGGGCCAATGCTCTAGAAGGTCCAGATTGCTCTGGGAGAGCTGGCCCAAGAGTAGCTGTTCCCATCTCTGTCCTCCAGGTCATCCTGAAACTTTGCAGAGATACTAGGAAAGCAACTCACGTTTTTCTCTGGAAAGACTCAGGTTCCCAGGCCTCGGGCCTGCCCTTTCATCTGTGTTTCTTCTAAGCATTGCAACATCCAGCAGGCCTCTACTCCACAGTCCCCTGGGTGAAGGGAATGTGCCCAGGGGCCCTTGACCTGCTAGCCTGGGATCAGGGAACAACGCCCACAGCCTAACTCTTGGGAACAGACCATCTCCAGCCAAAGCTGCAAATGACTGAAAACGAGGGCTGGTCAGATGGGTGGTCAGTTTATACCCCCTCGACACCCCCCTACTACATTCCAAACAAACGGAACTGTGGAAACTAGTTCTGCTTTGCCAGCCAGCACAACTCCCTCTCAATCTGAAACTGATGAATTCTCCTCAATTCTGGGAAGATACTCTCAACAAGAGGGGAAAAGGAAGCCAAGAACCCAGAAGTCCAGTCATGTTCTCCCTGAATAATTCTCCCACGGGGGACTCACTGTCTCTGGCTTTGGTTATGTTTTCAAGTGGCTGAAGGGATGGTCCCCACAGGAGACCATCTTACATAGGCAGTCATTATAATGCCCTCTCTAATCTCTCTAATGCCTAGTAGGCTCTGCCTAGCTTGTGTGTGATGAGAGGAAGTGTGTGATCATGACGTGAGGGAGTGCTGTCTCCCCACAGTCCAAAATTCTCCAGGAAAATCATACTTCTGAGTCTTGGAATACTTTTGTGTCTTAAAGGTTTAATTTTTTTTTTTTTTTTTTTTACTAAAAGGCATGTACCCCTTAGCTAAGGTTGATTTAATATTCATCAGGTAATAATCAGGTTTTACAAAGAAATGTTGGATGCCACACAGGAGAGGTCCTAGTAGAAGATAAAGATGCGCAAAGCATACTTTGCCACTGTTTTTTTTTAATTGAGGTGAAATTTGCATCACAGAAAATTAACCATTTTAAAATGTACAATTCAGTGGTATTGAGTACCTTCACAATGTTGTGCAACCATCACCCCTAAAGAAGACCCTGTGCCCATTAAGCAGTCACTCCCCCCGCCTTCTTTTCCCAGCCTGCCCCTGACAACCACAAGTCGGCTTTCTGTCTCTATGGTTTTACCTATTCTGGACATTTCATATAACGTGTGGCCTTTGTGAACCATTGTTTTGGTAGGCATTCTCCCCCCTCCAAATCTACTGTCCTTGGCCAAGATCAGGGACCAAACTTTCTAAATATCCAGAATGAATGAAATCTCCCTGCTTAAATCAATAGTTCCAACAACCCACAAAAGTATTTTCCAATCATTATAATGACCTCTCTACTCTCTCTAAGGCATAGTGCTAGGTAATGAAGTGGACTCTGCCTATCAAGATGGTCAGGCCCTGAGCGAAGAGGGAGTGGGAAGGCCTGAGGTGTCTTCAGGCTGCCTGGGGACCGGGGACACAGGCCAGACAGACAGCAGCTCCAGGGCTGCGGAAAGGCCCAGCCCTGCACACACAGCGCTGGCTCTGATACTCCTCTGAGGAGCCTGCTGCCTCTGACCACACCTTGTGTGTGTGGTTCAGGAATACCCAAGTTCATCTGCCAAATTCAGGATACAACCCTGACTGTTCCGGGCTTTTCTTTCTGCCTTTCCCTAATCTCGTCTGGGCGTGCTCTCTTAAAGGGGAAGTGGTGCGTTCTGACTGGCCAGGGCCCTCATCCAGGAGCCAGGAAACATCTACTACCACGAGTCGCGTTGCCCAGCGTGTCACTGGCTCAGCCTCCTTATCCAAACGGCAAGGCAGCCTCCCCGGGATGTGTAAGTGTGAGCGCAGGGCACGAGGGCCACACAGGACGGCGTGGGGCTGGGCGCAGGTCACGGAACAGAGATCCTGGCAGGCAGATCATGCTGGCAGCCCACGAGCCATTTAGCAAAATGAGTGTTAGCATAGACAGTGCTCTCGGTCTGTGGGCTGGAGCTGGAGCCGAGACAGGGCTGAGGCGGGGAGCGGGGAGAGTAGCTGCCTCAGAAAGAGGTCAGGAGTAGGAGGCTGGGTTGGGGACCAGTCTATTTTGGACAGCCCTTCTGGAGGCACCAGCCTCCGGCCTGAGAAGGAGTGGAGTGGAAAATTTTCTAGCACACCTTTCAGAGCACCGGGAAGCCAGCTGCAGTGAACCTTCCCGGCGTGTCAACCCCAACGCCCCATGTTTATGTCCGTGTATTATCTACTCAGTGCACTTATCTACTCAGTCATTGTGTTTCTTTGTTGTTTTTATATGTACTTTGTGTTAAGACATGTTCAGGGTCCTTTCTATTCAAACTGTACAAATTGCTTGAAACTAGCACCCTGGTTTTTTCCTTCTTTCCTGTCCACGATGGTCCTTGTCCAGTGCGTGCACACTGCAGGCCCTGAATCAACGCAGGCGACTGGCCCACAGGTGGACTGACGGGCTCACTAGGATGCTGGGCAGCGTGTCTGGCTGGTTTCTAGCTAGGGCTCTGTTTCCTGTGTGCCCAGAGAAATAAAGGGGAAAAAGCACACCCACTCACACACACAGTCAGTTCCTAACTAAATGCCACAAGCGAGTGACTGGTGGCAGGAAAATAGACCCTTTGCTGTGTTTTAGGCCCCTTTCTGTCCTGGGTTTTTGTTTGTGTGGTAGTGATGGTTGATCTTAAATCATGTAAAAAGTTTGTTTTCACCAAAATAACTCAGACCTTTTGCTTCTAAAGAAGGGAGAGAAAAGGGGGCCAGAAAGGAAAAAAAAAAAAAAAAGTATGTGTCTGTACGCATATGTTGACAGGGCATAACCACACCCTACTTCAAGACAACTTCCTGTTTGCCGCTGCCAACTGCCACTCCAAGGAGAACAGAAATGGTTCCGTTATTAGTGGCTGCTGTGGGACCACGACAGTCTGTGGGGTGAGTGGCTCTGAGCGACACCATGAGCTTAGCCGTGAGTGGAGACTTTTCACCTTCTCTTGTAAGAGACCATGGCCCTGTGCTGTTGAAAGTAGACACTGGTACAGATAGAAATAAAGCAGTGGTGGCCTCTCTTATCAGCCTGTGGTCCTTAAACAGTGTGCTCCCATAGGATTCTTGTAAGTGGACTAATTTAATTCAGGGGCAGGGATAAGGCTGAGAACTGCCTACTGAGGAAAGCTACTACCTGTGTGTGTGTTTTTAATGGACATTGTCATGTATCAGGGGAACTTAATGTTAAGCGCCTCCCATGAGTTGGCACTGTGGTAGCCACCTTCTACATGTTATCAATCCTCCCAACACCCATTTATTCCACAGTGAATAGAGTGAGTGCTCTTGAGGGCAAAACCCTGTGCTAAACGCTGGAGATAAAAGAGTAAACAGGACACCTGCCCTCTGGGTGTGTCCAGGCACAGGACACTTAGACCAGTAAACCAGTAATTACAGCGTGTGATGTGTGCTAAGATGAGGGACTCAGTGTACTCGAGCACCTGTCCTGTTGTAACTCCATGATGTGGGTATTATTGTCCCCATTTTACAGGTAAGGAGACTGGGGCTCAGGGGGTTAAGTTATTTCGCCAAGTCCCAGAGCTAATGAGTGACAGAGCTGGGATTTGAGCCCAGATCTTTCTGATTCCAAAGACAGCATGTTTGGTCCGCATTTCCAGTGACTCCCAAAGCTCATGGAGCATGAAAATCACCTCAGGACCTTTTAAAAAATCACAGATTTGGGGGCCCTGGCCCTGCTGTCCAAAAGTAAAGAAGTGGCTACTGCACTGTGTGTTCTCTGATGTGGAAGTGCAGCATGGCATCTGCTCTGCCTCCTGCAGCCAGGATCCTCCTTCCATGGGGCCTGGCAAGCCATGAGGCCTTAGCTCAAGGCACCAGGGCAAAGGTCACTGATGCTGCCTCAAGACAGCGTTGGGAAGATTCGGTCCAGCTGTTCAGGTATTTTTATGTATTTATTTTAAAATTTCAGCTTTTAGATTCAAGGGGTACATGTGCAGGTTTGTTTTTGGGGGTTTTTTGTTTTGTTTTGTTTTTTTGAGACAGAGTCTCACTCTGTCTCTCAGGCTGGAGTGCAGTGTCGCAATCTCGGTTCATTGCTACCTCCATCTCCAAGGTTCAAGCGATTCTCCTGCCTCGGCCTCCCGAGTAGCGGGACTACAGACACATGCCACCACACCTGGCTAATTTTTGTATTTTTAGTAGAGACGGAGTTTTCCCATGTGGGCCAGGCTGGTCTTGAACTCCTGACCTCAAGTGGTCCACCCACCTCGGCCTCCCAAAGTGCCGGGATTACAGGTGTGAGCCACTATGCCCAGCCATTCTATCAGGTATTTTAAATATTGGGAATCCCAGCTCATGGATCTTCTCCCCAAGATCCTGGGGTCTGTGGCTCCCCCGTGCCCAGGTCCAGCTGTCTGCCATACCTGTCCCATCAGTGCTCTGGGGGCGATATCAGCTGTGTCATCCTAAGGTAGAATTCAACAGCTTATCTGCAAGCTGGTAGCCCCCAGTTTTCACCAAAGCTGTGGTGACTCCTGTGTTTAAACGCATGTGACTTGTGCGGTGTGTGTTTGTGGTTTTGGAGGGGGCTACTCTGATGGAGAAGTTCAGTGCCATGCATGTGGAGTCCTTGTCAACCCCTCTGCTACCACTGGGCCCAGACAGTGGGGAGCAGATAGAGCCATAAAAGGCCTCATGTTATGAAGAGGATCGTGGTTCTGGCTCCAGGTGGAGTCCGGCAGACTCAGGTCCTTCGGGCAGCAGCTTGCCTTCTGAGGGCCGCGTCCGTTCTCCTCCACTCAGAGTGACAACTGTGGCAGCGAGCCAGGATCTGGAGAGTGCTGTCCCCTGAGCACAGGAAGCCCTCTGATGACAAAGGTCTAGCAGTGACAGCAACCTATTGTATCATCACTGTAATAACCCAGGGCTCATAGCCCAGTGTCTGGCACATGGTAGGTGCCAAGGAAATGCTAAGAAAAAAAAAAAAAAAAAGAGTGAATGAATGAATGAAATAGGTTTCATTTTAACCCATATTTTTGTCTCCTTCCTGCATTTGTATTGGCACCTACTTTCTCTCTTCCACTTTTTCTGCTTAAGGATATGTTAGTGTTTTGTTGTTGTCTGTTTTTATCTTCTTGGATGAACTTAAACAGTTTTTAAAAAGACAGAGCCTATTAAGCAATACATCTTATATCATTCTCTTTTTTCCTCATCATCATGTATTTATCAAGTGCTTTTTTTTTTTTGAGATGGGGTCTCATTCTGTCACCAGGCTAGAGTGCAGTGGTGTGATCTCACGTCACTGCAACCTCTGCCTCCCAGGTTCAAGCAATCCTCCCACCTCAACCTCCCGAGTAGCGGGGATTACAGGCATGCACCACCACGCCTGGCTAATTTTTCTGTATTTTTAGTAGAGACGGGCTTTCACCATGTTGGCCAGGCTGGTCTCAAACTCCTGACCTCAAGTGATCCACCCACCTCGGCCTCCCAAAGTGCTGGGATTACAGGAATGAACCACCGCACCCAGCCTCAAATTTTTTTTTTAAGTAGTGATTAGTCTCTACATACTATTTGTGCCATTTTGAATTTCCTTGTGAATGTGAGTGTACTATTTTGCATACATTTTCTTAGGTTGAGATAACTCTCTTACCTGTCTCCTACCAATTGCTTTATTATGGATTATTCAGGTTGCTTGTAGTATTTTTTTTTAACTGTAGTAAACAGTGCTGAGAATATCTTTGAACTTTTTTTTCCCTTTGGGATATTTCCTGGAGGCCTATTTTCCAAACTTACATTACCAGATTACCAGATGAAAGGCTATGGATGCTTTTTAGTTCCTGTTATTATCACCAGGTTGCTCTCCAGAAAAATGTAATCCCTTGAAAGTACCGCTGGCAAGGTGTACATGTGCTTGTCTCCCCACAGATTCTATTTCTGTAGTTTTTCCTTTTAGCTAGGCTAGGTGTCTTGTGAGGGCATCCCTGGGGGCTGATGGAAGTATTTCAGGGCCCTGGAAAGCCCCTGGGACTCCCCAGATCCTGCCCAATAGTGGTGATGCCAGAAATTTGCACCTTAGTATAAATGACAAATAGAAGAGGAGGAGGAAGGGGGAATGCCACCACAGGGGAAAAGTTAAAAAGGATCCTAAGTTACATGACTTCACAGCAGCTCTGGAATGGGAAATGCCCTTGTAAGAATCATCCCAGTTGCATTTCTAAAGCGTGGAGGGAAAGGAACATCCCAGGCAGGGTGGCATGGTAGAAAGGGCATTGGCTCTGGGGCCAGGCAAGCCTGGGCTTTCCTGCCAGCTGCTGAGGTCTGCGTGACCTTGGTCTTGTTTCACAATCTTGCTAAGCTTTAATTTCCCCATCTGATATCTAAGAAGAAAAAAAAATAATAGTAATTTCCCGATCTATAACAAGGCAACTAACGGTATCATACCACATGGTAGGGTTATTGGGTAGATGAGCTGGTGAGTGAAAAGCAGCTTACACAGTGCCTGATATATAGTAGGTACTCAAGAAAGCCTGCTTTCCCTCCTAACTGAATGAATGTGCATGGGGTGACCAGATGACGAAGAAACCATCCCAGAGCCTAGGGATTTGGGAACTGAGCTGGTGTTGGTGTGAACGGTGTAGACCACAGGCCCACACTCATATTTGTCAAAAGAACTTAGTGCCCAAGATAGTTCATGTTGCCCAGCAGTGGGTAGGAGGTGAAGAGGGGTAAAGAAGACCTAGTATAACCTTTGCTTAAGGAACGCCTCCTCGGCTCCTCAGCCCTGCCATCTTTTAAAGAGGTACTGCAGTCTGAGAAGGGAATGGGCACTCCAGAAAAGCTCACAAGCACTCCTGGCATGGAAACTGCTTGGCACAGCTCTGCCTGCATTCGCAGCCTGTCCTATCACCTGACTTTCCTGTGTCTTCATTTCCTCCTCTGCTGAGCAAGGCTGATTCAATATCCCCCCTTACACCATGGCAGTAAGTTTAGTATCTAACTACGATGGTGACAAATGAGACAACAGGCCCAGGTTCTAGCCCAAGCTCCTCCACTTAATAGTCTTATGACTTTGGGCAAGTTTCTCAAATGCAGTCTGTCTCCATTTCCACAGCTGGGGGGAATCATTACCTCACCAAGCGGCTGTAAGTAAGTACAGCTGGCCTGGCTCCTGGCACGGCTCCCAGTGCCAAGGTGCCAGCCCTGCCTCTCTCTCCAACTCCAGTTTACTTTTGGAAGAAGGCCCCTTGGAAATCAGGGTGTTTATAGGCAGCATCCTGACTGCAGCTACAAAAGCAGATTGAACCCACTGATAAGATAGAAACCGGCTAATGACTTGCCAAGCACCTGCCCTCAAAAGTGGGGGCTGAAGGAGACTCCATGCTGTCAAGTGAGTAAGCCAGGTGCTGGCCTAAGCCCAAGTGTGCTTACACAACCATGGCAGGCCACAAGCGACTGTGGTGCTCAAAGTCTATTGGGAGGGGGTTAGTCCCTTAAAAGCCATATTGGAAAATTCTCAACAAGTTCTTTCTAAAAATGGTGCAGGGAGCCACCTTGAGTATTTGCGGCCGGCTCAGCCATTCATGAGGCATCTGTGCTAAGGTTTTAAATACAGGACACTGATGCTGCAAGTATGAAAATATCTCCATGAATAAGCGTATGGGGAAGGGAACACTGAATTTTTACTGAAATGGGATTGCCTGAGAACCTGATGGATTTTATCTTCAGAGAGTGAGGGGAGCAAACTGGAGACACCAGGGTTCCCCGCGCCTATCAGATTTTTGGGATGCTGACAGCTGGTGTCTGCAAGCTCCCTGCTTGGCTGATCTCCAGGACTGCCCCTGGAGTTGCACCTGGATGTTTAAGGAGGCTGTGGGGAAGCAGGTGGTCTTGAAACAGTCAGCTGCTGAGGCCTTGGCCTGGACTTCCTGTGGTGGAAATGCACAAAAGTAAAAGGATTTGGCTTTTCATTTCTTTGGTACTGGGGCCCCCCAACTCTTTGTGATTGAGGTCTTAGGCAATGGTATGAGCTGCTTACTGGTACCTGCCAGCTGCCTAACACCTAAAAGGTGTTTCTTCCTCTCCCTAGGGGAGTCAGGTGCCCTGCTGAAATGCCCACAGACAGTGGGAAAGGAGAGGTCCCGCTGGCTCTTTCAGATTCCTCCTATCCGTAGCAGAATGTTCCAGGATTCCAAGGTGGTAGAGCCCAGAGTTAAGACAGGGGCTCTGAAAACATCCCCAGATCTGATGTTTTCTAGCTCTGTGACCTTAAGCAATTCATTGTATCTCTGAGCCTCAGGAATTATACCTCAAGGAAATAATTCTAAATCACTTTTTAAATCAGTTTTTTAAAAGACAAATAGTAGGTCGACAGTAAGAGAATAGCTAAATAATCTACAGCACATTAATGATTGAATATTACCTAACAGTTTAAAATGGCAAGTATGTGGGAATTTGATATGTATATGCAGAATAATGTTAGTTGACAAGGAATAGTCCAAAATATCCATTGATTACAGCTTTGTTAATAAAACTTACCTGTAGAAAAGAGAAACTAGTAGTGCCTCTCTTTTTTTGGGGGGGCAGGGGACAGAGTCTCACTCTGTCGCCGAGACTGGAGTGCAGTGGCATGATCTCGGCTCACTGCAGCCTCCGCTTCCAGGGTTCAAGTGATTCTCCTGCCTCAGCCTCCCGAGTACCTGGGATTACAAGCGCCTGCCACCACACCCAGCTAATTTCTGTATTTTTAGTAGAGACCGGGTTTTACCATGTTGGTCAGGCTAGTCTCGAACTCCTGACCTCGTGTTCCACCCACCTGGGCCTCCCAAAGTGCTGGAATTACAAGCGTGAGCCACCACGCCCGGCCGTGCCTCTCTTAAGGTATTGTAAGAGTGAAATGCTATAAGGTAAATCAAAGTGTTTAGAAGAGTGCCTGGCACATAAGAAAAAAAAATTTTTTTTTTTTTTTTTTTTTTGAGACAGGGTCTCACTCTGTCATTCAGGCTGGAGTGCAGTGGAACAATCTCAGCTCACTGCAGCCTTGACCTCCCAGGCTCAAGCAATCCTCCCACCTCAGCCTCCTAAGTAGCTGGGACTAAAGGCACACACCTGGCTGATTGTTTTTAATTTTTTGTAGAAGCAGGGTTTCACCATGTTACCCAGCTAGTTTTGAACTCCTGAGCTCCAGCAATCCACCCGCCTCAGCCTCCCAAAGTGCGGGAATTACAGGCATGAGCCACTGTACCCACCTGAAAAATCTTAAACTATTATTACTATTGATCAAAGGACAGAACGGGTGAGAGCAGAGGTTGCTGGCTGAAGATCATTCACTGAGGTTGTTATTGATGTATTGAATACTTACTTCTGCACGGGTGTTCTGATAGTGATTTTCTGTTTTTCCTAAAGTATGTGAGTGGTGCTTATATTCAATATTAGCACAGTAGATTGGTTTGGTCTTTCTGTTACACGGTCTGGAAAGAAATGTGTAGCAAGAGCTATAAAGCTGCAGCCTTTCACTTTGGGAATTATACCTCAAGGAAATAATTCTGAATCACTTTTTAAATAATTTTTTTTTTTGAGACGGAGTCTCACTCTGTTGTCAGGCTGGAGTGCAGTGGTGTAATCCAGGCTCACTGCAACCTCCGCCTCCCGGGTTCAAGCGATTCTCCTGCCGCAGCCTCCTGAGTAGCTGAGATTACAGGCACGCGCCACCACACCCGGCTAATTTTTTTTTTTTTGGGACGGAGTCTCGCTGTCGCCCAGGCTGGAGTGCAGTGGCGCCATCTTGGCTCACTGCAAGCTCTGCCTCCCGGGTTCACGCCATTCTCCTGCCTCGGCCTCCCGAGTAGCTGGGACTACAGGCGCCCGCCACCTCGCCGGGCTAATTTTTTGTATTTTTAGTAGAGACAGGGTTTCACCGTGTTAGCCAGGATGGTCTCGATCTCCTGACCTCGTGATCCATCCGCCTCTGCCTCCCAAAGTGCTGGGATTACAGGCGTGAGCCACCGCGCCCGGCCACACCCGGCTAATTTTTGTATTTTTAGTATAGATGGGGTTTCACCATGTTGGCTAGGGTGGTCTCAATCTCTTGACCTTGTGATCCACCCACCTTGGCCTCCCAAAGTGCTGGGATTACAGATGTCAGCCACCATGCCCGGCCAAATCAGTTTTTTTTTTTTAAAGATAAATAGTAGGTAGACAGCAAGAGAGTAGCTAAATAATCTGCGCCATGTTAATGATTGAATATTACCTAACAGTTTAAAATAGCAAGTTTGTGGGAATTTGATACGTATATGTAGAATGTTAGCTGACAAAGAATAGTCCAAAATATCCATTGATTGCAGTTTTTTTAATAAAGCTATATGCATTAACGAAGACTAAGAAAATTTAGAGGAAAGCGCTCTTTTTCTCTAAAATTGCTTAAGTATTAAATATTTTAACAATGAGGGATATCATGTTCTACAAATTCTTTCTGGGCAGGGCAAATGGAATTAGAATAACTATAGGGATCTACCTTAGGCAGTCCCTTAATCAAAACATAGAAAGACACGATTAAGCCTCAAGTGGGTGAAGGCTTGTATCCGAATGATTGTAATGTACAGCAGGAGAGCTTCACTCAGAGAAACCTCACCTGCACAGCAGTGTCCTTTGGCAAAAGATAAGACCCTGCCTTCTTCTATCACTAACCTAACCCGCCTCCTCACCAACGCAAAACCGTGTAAGTCCACTACAGGCAGGTCTTCATAGACTAGAGAAACAAAGATTGAATAGGTCTTTTTGTAAAATCCACTCACTCTGCCCTACCTGGGACATCAGTTCTACCCATTTTCAAAAGCTTAGCTACAGCTCACCTCCAGAGTGAATCCCTGACCACTGACTCTATTGGTCCCTCCACTTTAATTTTTTTTTTTTTTTTTTTTTTTGAGATGGAGTTTCGCTCTTGTTGCCCAGGCTGGAGTGCAATGGTGCGATCTCGGCTCACTGCAACCTCCACTTCCTGGGTTTAAGCGATTCTCCTGCCTCAGCCTCCCGAGTAGCTGGGATTACAGGCATGCGCCACCACGCCCAGCTAATTTTGTATTTTTAGTAGAGACAGGGTTTCCCCATGTTGGTCTGGCTGGTCTCAAACTCCCAGCCTAAGATCCACCCGCCTTGGCCTCCCAAAGTGCTGGGATTGCAGTCGTGAGCCACCGCGCTGGGCCTTTAAATTCTTATATGACCTTTCTCACCTGCACTGGTAGGGGGCAAGCTTGTTCCCATAGCTCAAGGGTTGTGAGAGCCCTTCTGATTTAATTCAGTTTCACAAGTAGGACATACTGCTTTCGCCTATTTATTACAATACAAAATCACACATCAAACAACCAAAAAAAACTTATATTAAGGGCAAAGGGCTGTCTTCAGGTTTTAATTAATATTCCCTCACTGCAACTTGTTCTTTCAATTGACAATTTAAGGCAAGTTTCTGAATCTAAAATATGAAACTAGGCATGGTGGCTCACACCTGTAATCCCAGCAGGTGGATCACTTGAGGTCGGGAGTTTGAAACCAGCCTGGCTAACAAGGCAAAACCCTGTCTCTACTAAAAATACAAAAATAAGTCAGGCATGGTGGTGCGTACCTGTAATCGCAGCTACTCAGGAGGCTGAGGCAGGAGAATTGCTTGAACCTGGAGACAGAGGTTGCAGTGAGCCAAGATCACGCCGCTGGACTCTAGCCTGGACAACAGAGCGAGACTGTCTCAAAAAATAAAATAAAATATGAAACCAAGAAAAAAGCTTATCCACTGATACAGTTGTTTTGTGGGCCAGATGTGGTAGCTCCCCTGTAATCCCAACACTTTGCGAGGCCAAGGCAAGAGGATCTCTTGAGCCCAGGAGTTCAAGACCAGCCTGGGAACATAGAGAGACTTTGTCTCTGCAAAAATATATATATATATATGTTTTCAGAGAGAGTTGCTCTGTTGCCCAGGCTGGAGTGCTCTGGTACAATCACAACTTGCTGTAGCCTCTACCTCCCAGGCTCAAGCGATCCACCCACCTTGGCCAGCCAAAGTGCCGGGATTATAGGCATGAGCCACCATGCCTGGCCTTACCAAAAAAAAGTTTTAATTAGTAAGTAACCGGGGCCAGGCGCGGTGGCTCATGCCTATAATCCCAGCACTTTGGGAGGCTGAGATGGGCAAATCACTTGAGGCCAGGAGTTCAAGACTAGCCTGGCCAACATGATGAAACCCTATCTCTACTAAAAATATAAAAATTATCCAGGCATGATGGTGCATGCCTATAATCCCAGCTACTTGGGAGACTGAGATCTTGAGAATCTTCAGCCTTGATTCTCCCAGGCTCAAGAGAATCTCTTGAGGGAGGTTGCAGTGAGATGAGATCCTGCCACTGCACTCCAGCCTGGACCACAGAGCAAGACTCTGTCTCAAAAGATAATATTAATTAGCCGGGTATGGTGGCACATGCCTGTAGTCCCAGCTACTCAGAAGGCTGAGTTGGGAGGATCGCTTGAACCTGGAAGGCAGAGGTTGCAGTAAGCCATGATTGTGCCACAGCAATCTAGCCTGGGTGACAGAGTTTTTTTTCTGTCTCAAAAAAAAGGTTTTTTCTGTAAATTTAGCAGCAGAATGTGTCAGCCAGAACCACTAACGAGAATTCTTTTAGAAGGTGATTGTAGAATCACTGGCCTGGCACATTTATTTTGTCCTTCATGGCACACTTCCTTGTGATTTATCTTTGTTTACTTGCATAATTTTTAACCCTTAGTTTAGCAAAATAAACGTATCTTCATTATTCAGGTTTATCTCCCCACCTAAACCAAGAAATATTTCTGTACATCCCACACCCACCCACCACCAGCTTTGAGTAAGTAATAGCAAAGGAGTGAATGAAGACTGCAGAAAAATCTAAAGCAGTAATGGTAAAAATTGAAATCTTATTTTCATATTGGAAGCCTCTGCCGAAAAAGAAATTGCTAAACAAGACATTTCTGAGAGGCAGAAAGTCGATAGACTTGAAGTTAGGAGACTTGGTTCTAGTCTCAGGATTGTCGCTAACTAGCTTTAACCTGAAGGCTGGCAACTGATAACCTCATCTATCAGAAAGATCATACTAGTTGACTTTTAAGATATAGTTCTAACCTTTAGTGATTCTAAGTTCTGCATTTTCTAATTTCCTGGCTTCGAATTTTATTCACCTAGTTTCCTGCCTTCCTGAGAGGCAGGTAGGCCCATGTACTCAGCACAGAGGCGCCCTGATCCTTGAGTAGCCCTGACCCTGGCAATCACCTCACCTCTCTGGGTCTCCTTTGGCCAGTCAGCCATGAGGAGGGTGGAGACCCCTGGCTGCTTCCTGCCTGTCTCACAGGGGTTGTAAAAGCCAGTACAATTTTACAAAGGACGAATTCCCCCAAGGAAGATCTTGCCTGAGTAAAATTGTTCAATATTTTGGCTGTTATTACTGCTCTGACATCCAGGAATCATGAGAGATGAGAAGGGAAGGAACAGGTATAAGTATCCCTTGTATTTATGGTGATTGAGTGGAAGGAGGCTTCGAAGCCATCTAGGGACCCACTTCATTCACAGATAAAGACACAGGAACCAAGGAAGTTTAAGTGGTAAACTGAAGGCCACGAGCCTAATACTGTGTATATGTGGTTGGAGTGGGAGCCCAGGTCTCCTGGCTCCCAGCCCTCAAAACAGAGGCCCCAGAACTAGCTCTTTGTTTTCAAAAGCTTCAACAGGATGGCTTCTGAGAACTAAGCTGTATGCAAAGGTCTACTCTGATTCAATGAGGAAAAAGCACCCTGTAAACTTATTCTGTGTAGGCAGCATATGAACACTGGTCAAGCAAAAAAACCCAGCAATTGGATGATCCTCAAAAATCTGCTTCCTCCTAATTCCCATTGCATCAGAAGACTAAATTCAGTCTGCTTTGAGACAGCCTGGTAACCCATTGGTACAAGGGAGTACAGAGAAACCCCAGACTCCTGTCGCAGCTGGCCACAGGTGGGAGGCTTGCGTCTCCCAGGTCAGGGTGCCTGCAAAAGCAACCAGGAAAGGTGCCCTAATGAGAGAAGCCTAGGCTCAGCTTTGGGCTGGAGAGAGAATGATCTGTCATCTTTGCCTGTCACATTTTGCATTATCAAATTCAGCCAGATTTTCAGATCTCTAGTTAAGGAGAACTGTTATAATTTCATTTATTTATTCAACACATGTTAATTAAGCACTAATTATGTGTGAGACATAAGAGAGCCAGAGAGGACTTAGGGTTTCAGGAAGCTTTGTCTTTTTTAGGGTTTGGGATTCCTTCCTGTAATCATGTACAAAGTTTTTGGGCAGGTGTAAAAGTGCGTTTTGCTGGGGTCTTAAATTTTTATCAGATCTGTTACTCTAAAACAATTTAAGAACCCCATAGTGGGTGCACACTAGAACTTTACTTCATGCATCTGCTGTCCTGGTCAGTATCCTCATCCTGCCCGTTCAGTCGAAAGCACAGTGGCTAACAGAATGTGAACAAGTGAGGCATCTCTGCCCAGAGCTCTGGTATTCTCTGTAGAACCTCAGGAAGTTGTGCTCGCCGGCCCAAGTCCATGCCCCACATTGCAGATTCTGCCTCAAGCATTGACATCCTCCTGCATGTGGCCCTCAATCTCTGTGGACCCTGAGGAGGCCATAGCAGGGGTGTGCTGACACTGTCCTCTCAGTCCCAGGACAGCTGCTGGGTCACTTCCTCGCTTGCAAAGTCCTTTCGATTCAAGCCTGCTGGTCCCTCTTACTTTAGTGCTCCTGCAGATTGTCAGGTTCAAGAGTTTTCTGTTTGTTAAGAGTCCTGCCCTGTCCACTGCCCTGATGGACCTGTGGCCTCTGTGTAGCTGTCTAGGAATTGCTTTGGCTATGTGTGGTTGTCCCACTGTTCAGGTGACACCTGGTGTCCCTCTGCTACTCCTGTGGAAGTGGTTTTGCAGAAAGATGGCCTGGTAAATGCCTCCCATGAGAACCCTAATGTTAGTTGAGCATGCCATTTGATACAGAAACCCACAACATAATTATTGCTAGCTGGTGGAATAGGAGCATATGTCAAGACAAATCGTCTCATCAGAACCTAGGCTTCAGGAATGCCAATTCTGTAGGGAAAGCGCTTCTCTCCGCCTGTTGTGTGTTTGAGTGTATGTGAGTGTGTGGGAGCCTCACCTGCTACAGATGCTGTGCTGAGTTCTCTACTTTCTGCCCCTGTAGAGAGAAGACACGGTTCAATGTGTAGACCTTCTCCCTCTCCAGTGTCTCCAGCCTCCAATCCCAGGACATCACTAGTACAGGTGAAAACAAAAGCCTGTCTCAGCGGCCATCACTCTGCCAGCAGCACCTCAAAGCCATTCAAAACGCCCAAAGACAATCTACTTACCTCCAGCAGCAAACAGCACACAGTCTTTCCTGCGAAAGGATCAAGGGATAAACCATGGTGAGTCAGCTGGCTGGCAGCCAGCTGCTGTCTGTCCCCCCTGCTGTTCCTGTCACCATGGGGAAACAGTATTTACTCTCTGGCTTTGTTCCTACGTGTCACATGCAGGAATTTCGGGGACTGAGGAATGAAAGGACAGAAACCCAAAATGATGGAAAGATAAACCTAAATATTAGAGGGCATGTGGGACCTTAAGAGTACCATATGGGCCACGCTCACGCCTGTAATCCCAGCACTTTGGGAGGCTGAGGCGGGTAGATCACCTGAGGTCGGGAGTTTGAAACCAGCCTGGGCAACACAGTGAAACCCTGCCTCTACTAAAAATACAAAAATTAGTCAGGTGTGGTGGCACACACCTGTAATCCCAGCTACTCAGGAGGCTGAAGCAGAATTGCTTGAACCCGGGAGGCGGAGTTGTGGTGAGCCGAGATCACGCCACTGCACTCCAGCCTGGGTGACAGCGAAACTGTGTCTCAAATATATATGTATATATATGTATATATATATATATACACATATATATACATATATATTTGAGACAGAGTAGATATATACATGTATATACCGTATGCCTGACGGGGGATTTTTTTTAATTCTCTTGAGAGTTGAGCCAAGTTGTGTCTAAGAAAAGGGTAACAGGGAAATATTTCTCAGTTCTGCTGCCACCTCTCAATTTTCCACCCCAGTGAAGAGAAGCTCTGGTGTAAAATCAAAAGCACTGACAGTGTGCCTGGTGTGGAGCAAGACCACGGCCCTACCCGCAACACTGGGTCCCAGGTCCTGTGGATAGTGGAATAGCCACCAGCAGAGGCAACTAATTGGGAGCTGACCATGGGAGAAAGAGAAGAAAGCCAAGTAGAAGGTCACCCCTTTGGTGGAGTGGGCTGTGAAAATTCAGAGGCTTTTGGCCAGGCGTGGTGGCTCATGTCTGTAATCCCAGCACTTTGGGAGGCTGAGGTGGGCAGATCACTTGAGGTCAGGAGTTCAAGACCAGACTGACCAACGTGGCGAAACTCCATCTCTACTAAAAATATAAAAATTAGCTGGGCATAGTGTTACACGCCTGTAATCCCAGCTACTGGGGAGGCTGAGGCAAGCAGGAGAGTTGCTTCAACCCGGGAGGCAGAGGTTGCAGTGAGCCGAGATTGTGCCACTGCGCTCCAGCCTGGATGACAAACTGAGACTCTTGTCTCAAAAAAAAGAAAAAAAAAAATCTGAGGCTTTTAATTCATTTTGTTATCTCAGCCCTTACTAAAAAGTCAGAAAAGGTTGCCTGTGGAAAAGACAGCTAGGAAACCAAACTTAAAACAAGGAAGATGAGTATCTTCAAATGCTGTTGGCACCCACCTTGGAGTACTTAAGGAACTGGCTTCTGACAGCACCTCTATGCTTATCTTTCAAGCCTTGAGAAGACAGAGAAGGGATAAGTGTGGAGTCCATCTAATTTATGTATTTAAAGAAAAAAAGTGTTCCATTAATTGATGACAGTTAATTGCACTTAAGTTCGTACCTAGGCAAGCTGTAGAGTAAAATCATCCATCAATGGGTTTGTCACCGCACACTGGAAATTATGATAACTTAGTAAAGAGCTAATTATGTCAGATCAATTACAGAGCCTCTTGTGATGGAGTGGAAAGGTGTAGGCATGGCTGTGGAGGAGTTACCTGCCACACAGCTGGGCCTCGTGGGCAAGCTTTGTTCTCCTTGGGTTGTTGGGATTGCGGGTCCATCCTGCAGGAGGCTGTAGCTGGTTAGGGAAGACTCCGCCCGAGAGTGGTGTTTGCCCACCCACCGGCGATGTGAGTCTCCCAGTCACTAACCTGCAATCCGTCTTATCTGTGACCTGAGAATGTGCCTGAGAGTTTATTTACTGGGGCTGCATGGTGTCCCGATGTAACCACAAGCTCTGGAGTCACTGGCCTGGGCACAAATTTCAGCTGGGTGACCTTGGGCAAGTTATTTGATCTTATTGTGCTTCCATTTCCTCATCTGTAAAGTGGGGCCAATAATAGCTCTATTCCATGGGATGGTTGTGAGGATTAAGTGAGCTAGTTTTTATAAAGCAGCAGGCACAGTATCTGGATCATAGTATATGTTCAATAAATAATTTCGCATAACGTCATGGTTATTATTACTATATTATCATGTGTGCCAAAGGACAGCACTTCCATCCTGGGATAAAGATCGACAAGTCAAATCTCTCTAAAAAAAAATTAGAGAAATGGCTCTTCAGACTCAGAGTGAAGATAAAAATGATCAAATAATTTATTCAGAGTCTAGAAATGAGCTACAGAGAAACAAAATAAGGAAAGCCAGGGAAGGAGCACGTAAGCCAGGAGGAGACCCAGGGAGCTCGGGGAAGATCATCAATGAACTATCCTTGTAAAAGAGCAAATGAGAGGTCTCATGTAGCCCCATGGCACCAAAAAGCACTCGCCCAAAAGGCAAACCTTCAGGGAGACCATTGGTTCAAATCATTGTCCACACTCAATCCAGTCCAACTCAACACACACTTCTTAAGACCTGCCACAGTCAAGTCCCCTTCAGCTAGGGGCAAAAAGGGGCAGAAAGAATCTGACTGGGCGCAGTGGCTCACATCTGTAATCCCAGCACTTTGGGAGGCCGAGATGGGCAGATCACAAGGTCAGGAGTTCAAGACCAGCCTGGCCAACATGGTGAAACCTCATCTCTACTAAAGATACAAAAAATTAGCCAGGTGTGGTGGCACGCACCTGTAATCCCAGCTACTCAGGAGGCTGAGGCAGGAGAATTTCTTGAACCTGGGAGGTGGAGGTTGCAGTGAGCCAAGATTGCTCCATTGCACTCCAGCCTGGGCAACAGGGCAAGACTCTGTCTCAAAAAAAAAAAAAGAAAGAAAAGGAAAGAAAAGAAAGAAAGAAAGAATCTAAAGAAACTAGCCCAGGTCCAGAGATGAGCAACCAAGAGATTTGTAAGGAGAGAGATAGCTCGTAGTGAAAAGACTCGAGTGTTCACCTGTGGGAAGAAGAGAAAGGCACGGGCAATTTGCCATGCCTGCAAGTTGGTAAATATTCTGAGGACAGAACCAGTGGTGCACCATGAATGAGGCCGAACCATGGACTGCAGCGGTCTCCTAACTGTCCTCACCTCCCATCTGCCTGGCTGTCATCCATTTACCCACCACGTCCAGGAATATGTGTCAGGGAAGAGATAGAGTCGCCAAGGCTGGGATGATTTGGTTTTGAGCCTTAGAGGGCTCAGCCTCAGTTCTGAGCTATCCCAGAGTGCAGCTCCCCAGAGTGCAGTTCCCCAGACCTGTACCGAGCTAGGAGTAAGAAAATCAGATTCAAGTCTGGGCCCTGCCTCTAACTTTCTGTGTGTCCTGGAACAAGTCACTTTACTTCTCTGAGTCTCATTTTCAAGCCTGAATATTTTGAAATTCTATATCATAGTCCTATCAAAAATTCACAAAGTTCCTCACTGCCTCCTGAATTAAAGAGTTAGTCCCTCAGCCCAACATAAGGGACCCTCTACAAACTAGCTGCAACCACCCTAAGTCAATACTGAGTATCCAATACCACCCTATTAGGCCAGATTTCCCCCCATCTCTACCCCTGGTACCTTTGCCTGGAACATCCGTCCATCTTTACTCAACATTTAATGAGCACCTATTGTAATACTGTGTGCCAACTCTATAACAAGCACAGGGGATACACAGGGCCCACTGGTGTCACACAAGCACCTTTGTGCAAATTAGAAAACAGTCTGGATACAGGCCTGTACCAGGTGCACAGTTGACTAATGGCCTCCATCCCCTGCTTATTTCCTTAGCCAGGCATCCTCTCACAGTGCATAACCTATACAACTGTACACTGCAGCCCTGGGGATACAAAGTTAAGACACAGACATTGTCTTAGGGAGTCTGTAAATAGAAACATAAGCTAACACAGTACAAAGTGATAAGGACTATGAGGTTGGTAGCAAAGGAGAAGGGTACCTAACCCAGGCTGAGGACTCAGAAAGGGTTTTTCAAAAGAGGTCACTTCTGGCCAGGCATGGTGGCTCACACCTGTAATCCCAGCACTTTGGGAAGCCGAGGCAGGTGGATCACGAGGTCAGGAGTTCAAGACCAGCCTGACCAACATGGTGAAACCCTGTCTCTACTAAAAATTCAAAAATTAGCTGGGTGTGGTGGTGTGCGCCTGTAATCCCAGCTACTCGGGAGGATGAGGCAGGAGAATCGCTTGAACCCTGGAGGCGGAGGTTGCAGTGAGCCAACATGGCGCCACTGCACTCCAGCCTGGGCGACAGAGCAAGACTCTGTCTCAAAAAAAAAAAAAAAAAAAAAGTCACTTCCGCTAAATTAGAAGGACAAGTAGTAGGAAGGAGGTAGACAAAGAGAATGGAATTAGAATGGTAAATTTTTAATGTTATGTCTATTTTACCACCAAAAAAAAAAAATTCTATCTAAGAGAGTTGGAAGGGTGTCCTAGGCAAAGGGAACAGAATGTGCAAAAGTATTTGCATGTGGGGAGAGGCAGGATGTGAAACTGGGTAGGGGAGTGAGGCCCAGATTATGAAGTTCTGCTGTATGTGTTAAGTTCAGGAATTTGGACTTCACCCTGGAAATTTCAAAGCGGTGTTAAAGGAGCAGTTTTCTGATGTAGTCTGGTCACCTTGACAGCCACGTAAAATGATGGCTCGGGGGGTCACACAGGAAGCACCAAGAACGGTGAGGATGTTGTGTCACCCAGGCGAGGCGTGGTGACAGCCTGGATCCAGGCAGTGGTGTGTACAGAGGGGCTGGGTGAGATAAATATTAAGGAGGGAAAACTCTGCAGGACTTTGGGGCTGGTCATATGTAGGGCTGGAGTACAAGGGAAGGCATTACGACAGCTGAGTTGTGGTCCTGCCGCTTCCTCAAGGGAAGGACAGTAAGGACCAGAGTTGAGGGAGGGAAAGGAAGGATGAGTTCAGCTGGGAAGTCAATGGATTTTGAATTATCTAAGAAATATCTACACGTCTCAAAAAAGAAAAAAAAGAAAGAGATAAGAAATGTGAGTGGGCATTGAATGTTTGGAACCAGGGGTCAAGAGATAGGTATGGGCCAGGACTAGAGAGTCATCGGTGTAGACGTGGGCATGGAAGCTGTGGGTACAGATGGGCCTGCCAGGGAGGTATATGGTGTGAGAAGAAGAAGAACAGAGGCCAAGGGTGGTGCCATGGAGGATTGGGACAGGGAAAGAGGAGTCTGAGGGCACTGGGTCTGCTAAGCCCGGTGTTTCCACAGCATTCAGTCCCCTTCTCTCCTGGCCATAATCCTTACCATTCTTATTGCCCGTGTCACTGGCTACCTTCTCTCAATGCCCTTTCCTCATTCACTTCCTCCTTGCCAACAACCTGATATGCTATCGCCTTTCTTTTAATCCCCGGAGCACTTAATTTTTACCTCACATGTGACACTTTCTCTGGTCGGCCATAGACTCCACTTCCTGTCTTCCTACTGCCCAGTAGTTACTGCAGGGCCTCCTGTATGGAAACCTCTCACCAACTCAACAAGCGTGGTACTCATGTCAGTAAATATTTGTCGAAATGAATGAAATGGATGTGACCATTGAAAGGGATTCTGAGATTTCCATTCCTGGAGATGGCTGACCTTTTGTCTAGAATTGTTTAGACTAGCACTATCCAATAGAAATGTAATGTGTGACACACATGTTAATTTTACATTTTCAACAGCCACATTGGAAAAAAGTACAAAAGAAACAGGTGAAATTAATTTTTTTTTGAGTCGGAGTCCTGCTGTGTCACCCAGATTGGAGTACAGTGGCGTGATCTCAGCTCACTGCAACCTCTGTCGCCCAGGTTCAAGCTATTCTCCTGCCTCATCCTCCTGAGTAGCTGGGATTACAGGTGCCCACCACCATGCCCAGCTAATTTTTGTGTTTTCGGTAGAGACGGGGTTTCACCATCTTAGCCAGCCTGGTCTTGAACTCCTCGTGATCCGTCTGCCTTGGCCTCCCAAAATGCTGGGATTACAGGCGTGAGCCACCATGCCCAGTCATGAAATTAATTTTTAATAATAGTCATTGGCCAGGCATGGTGGCTCATGCCTGTAATCCCAACACTTTGGGAAGCCGAAGCGGATGGATCGTTTGAGGTCAAGAGTTCGAGACCAGCCTAGCCAACATGGTGGAACCCCGTATCTACTAAAAATACAAAAAAAATAACCAGGCATGGTGGCGCATGCCTGTAATCTCAGCTACTCGGGAGGCTGAGGCAGGAGACTTGCTTGAACCTGGGAGGCAGAGGTTGCAGCGAGCCAAGGTCCTGGCACTGCACTCCAGCCTGGGCAACAAAGCAAGTGAGACTCCACCTCAAAAAAAAAAAAAAAAAAAAAGTTATGTGCCACATAACAGCGTTTTAGTCAACAGCAGTCCCATAAGATGATTATACCCTATTTTTACTATAGCTTTTCTATATTTAGATATGTTTAGACACACAAATACTTACACTTATATTACAATTGCCTACAGTATTCAGTACAGTCACATGCTGTACAGGTTTGTAATCTAGGAACAAGTGGCTATACCATACAGCTTAGGTTCAAGCACCTTTTATACTTGACAGGACAGAATCCTGCCCAGACCGGCAAGAAGAGGGTAATCCATTGGAAAAGTGGAACTGGTCACTTTTTTTTTTTTTTTTTTTTTTTGAGACAGGGTATAGCTCTGTCGCCCAGGCCAGTGTGCAGGGGTTTGTGTTAGTTCACTCTACAATGTTAGCATGATGAAATCACCTATCATTGCATTTCTTAGAACATAGCCCCATCATGAAGTGACACATGACTATTTTCTTTAACCTAATATAGTCAAAATACTATCATTTCAACATATAACCAATGAGATAGATTACATTATTTTCTTTTCATAAGTCTTCAAAATCCTGCATGTGTTTTATTACACTTACAGCACGTCTCAATTTGGACACTAAATTTTCATTAGAAATATTTGACCCATTTTTAGGTTTCATAAAAACTAAAGGTTATAAAATAGATTGACACCCAAGTTGTTCTAAACAGACTTAAACATTTTCTAATAACTGAATCAAGTATCCGTTCTTAAATTTCAACAAACTCAGCTTAAATGAAATTTAAAATCCCGTTCAGCCACAGCCACAGTAGCCACTTTTTTTCTTATCTTTTTTTTTTTTTTTTTTTTGAGACAGGGTCTCACTCTGTCACCCAGGCTGGGGCTGGAGTACAGTGGTGCGATCTCAGCTTACTGCAGCCTCAACCTCCTGGGCTCAAGTGATCCTCCCACCTCAACCTCCCAGGTAGCTGGGACGACAGGCACACACTACTGTGCCTGGCTAATTTTTGTGTTTTTGTAGAGTTAGAGTTTCACCATCTCGAATTCCTGAGCTCAAGGGATCCACCCAACTCAGCCTCCCGAAGTGCTGGGATTACAGGTGTGAGCCACAGTGCCTGGCCCCCACAGTAGCCACATTTTAAATGCTTAGTAGCCTGAAGTGGTTAGTGGCTGCTGGATCTAGACACATAGGCCACTGACCCTGGGTGGGACCCTCTGGTTTTTTCAATTCAATGGTGTGTCAATTGGGCTCCTCTAATCTCTTTAAATGTTACGATCCCATCAGGAGTTGCTAAATTCCAGCTCCTTTCTCCCCTTGGCCTGGTGCTGCTGGGTCTGTGGTGGAAACAGACCTGGAAGACCTGCATCAGGCGGTGCAGAGAACTCCCTGCCCAAGTTCGTTCCATTGCTCCAAGTGAACTCTGTATCGCCCCCTACTGGCCAAGAAAGCATAAGCAGTGCCAACCCATACTGGACCGTGGCCCTTAGATTAGATTTAACAGCAGGTTAGGGCCACCCTTTCCAAATAGCTCAAATTCACATGTACAGCAATAAAAACACTACTCTAGAGTTCAGGCTGACCTCCTGGCATTCCAGCACAAGGTTAAATGGTCTGTGGTTTTGTTATTTTCTCCTTTATGTGACTGAGTAGGTTAAAAAAATAACTGCATTACAAGAAAGGGGGAGGCCGGCGTGGTGGCTCACACCTGTAATTCCAACACGGGAGGCCGAGGCGGGTGGATCACCTGAAGTCAGGAGTTCAAGACGAGCCTGGCCAACATGGCAAAACCCTGTCCCTACTAAAAGTACAAAAATTAGCCGAGTGTAGTGGCGGGCACCTGTAATCCCAGCTACTTGGGAGGCTGAGGCAAGAGAATCGCTTGAATCTGGGAGGCAGAGGTTGCAGTGAGCCAAGATCACACCACTGCACTCCAGTGTGGGTGACAGAGCGAGACTATCTCAAAAAAAAAAAAAAAAAAAGGAAGAAGAAGAAAGGGGAAAACAGAGCATTGCCATGTTACCAGGTTTGTTCCCTGCAGAACTGCCTGACAGCACCCACAGGCTGCCCAGCATCCCCAGCCCTGCACTCAGCCTCTCAGAGGCCCCTTCCACTGGTTCACTGTCCTGACAGTGGGGACCACCCCTGTGGGAGCCAGAGGTCAGGGGGTACCTGGCCACCATCTCACAGTGTTGACATCTATGTAGTTGATGACAGTGGAGGGAGGTGGGCAAGAAGACTCGGTCCCCACGTAAGAATCAAGAAGGAGTTATGGCTGTTTGGCCCTTTTGAGCTCCGATGAGCATTTCAGCCTTTACTTATGAGTCCCCGCTCAGCCATGGGACCAGACCCTGGCACAGTGACCGAGTCAGCCAGTCTGACTCTCTCAGCTGCTATCACTTCGGTAACCCTGGTCTGGCCTGGCGAATTGATGGGGAACTCAGACCCACAGTTGTAGGCTGAGGTGGGCAGGAGGCAGAGAGGAGGTAGGAGGAGGATTTCCTCCCCTGGATGGCTTGTTGCCTTCTCTTTGGGCCTTATCAACCCACACGTGTGTGTTGAATGCTAAATATGCTCAGCTATTAAAAATGCAGAAGATGAGCCCGCTGCTCCAGGAGGAAAATGAGCCAAAGCAAAAGAAAAATCAGCAGGCTCCCTGGCCTCCCTGTGCATGCCCTGCAGCAGGTAGGGGAGGGCTCCCTCTCCCCAGGTAGGCGGGGCTCCTCTCCAAATGCTTGGAATTACCAGGCGGGTCTTCCCGGAGCAACTGGGGCTGAGGGAGTGGAAGCACTCTGGAAGTCTTCCCAACGCTTTATGGAGAGGGAAGCGATCACTGAGAGGCCCTGGCCAGATGCCTGTGGGAGAAACTGGGCGGCTTATCTCTTCCTGCCTGGTGCTGGCATGAACTGGGGGCAAGACCAAGGCTCAGGATTGATGGCTCCCTGAAGACACAGGGAGTCGTCTCAGGCTGTGAAATACGAGCAACCCAAGGAGCCGCAGACACTGCAAGGACCCTACCCCTGTGACTGCCCTGCATTCCTCAGCAGGATTCTTGCAGTTGCCTCTCCCTGGCCTCCTTGCCCCTCACTCTGCCCATCCTCCAGTCCACCCCACACACACCCCAAGAGTGATGTGAGCCCGTTCTGCTCACAACTCTTTGATGGCTCCCACTTGTTTGCCTACAGAGTAGAAGTTTAATGTTTTTGTAATGGACTTCAGAGGGAAGGGGTAAGAGAGGGTGGGAAGGTAGACAGACCAGAATATTGAAGCATGTGGGGGCTGCGGGCGGGGGCAGAGTGTCCCTTCCAGGACAGGGAGGCCGTGGGAATTTAAACATCTAAGGCTGCCTGCTCACTGGGTTTTCAGATGAGCAAAGGTAAGGACAATGGACAGCTCCTTGGGTGTAAACGCAGCCAACCTCGTGAAGTCACAGAAGTGCTCAGAAATAGGGAATCCAGCTTTGGGAGGGAAAGTAAGACCAAGACAGCTGGGGAAGGAAGAAAATGGCCTGAAGTGTCCAGTCACTGTGGCTCACGCCTGTAATCCCAGCACTTTGGGAGACCGAAGCGGGCAGATCGCTTGAGGTGAGGAGTTCAAGACTAATGTGGTGAAATCCTGTCTCTACTAAAAATACAAAAAAAAAAAAAATTAGCCAGGCGTAGTGGTGTGTCCCTGTAATCCCAGCTATTTGGGATGCTGAGGCACAAGAATCTCCTGAACCTGGGAGACAGAGGTTACAGTGAGCTGAGATTGTGCCACTGCACTCCAACCTGGGCAACAGAGCAAGACTCCGTCTCAAAAAAAAAAAAATGGCCTGAAGGAAAGAAGAGGGATGAGCCACAGAGATTAGTAACCATGGTCCTTCATAGCTGCATAGCTCATTATGATTTTTAGATGTTTTGTTAGCCCAATCCTATTTGAGCCTAAAGACTATTTTGTGGTGAAGATAAGAAAACAGAGCCCAAAGAGATGAAGCGATGGGCTGAGATTACATACACAGTGGGACAGCAGAGGAGCTGAGACTTGACCCCTGGCCTTCTGGCTTCCAGTGCTACAGTAAAGAGCACCACCCTCGGTGTTGCCTGACGTCAAGCTCTCTCTGCCCTTCATTTTGTGGAATGACCTGGGGCAAACCTTTCTCAGCCTCAGGCTCCACATCTATGAAATTGGGGATAGAGATTAAACACGGTATTGCACGTGAGTGCATAACTCACTGCTCATGCATGGTAGGTGTGCAGCATGTGCCGCTATGAGCGGACACTTCACCTTTGTCATTGCCCAGTCTCTTCTCAGAAGAGGAGAGGCAGCACAGCCTGATCCCCACCTAAAGCATTTGTTCTTACCAAGCATTGGTGGGGTGCCAGTTTGGTTTTTATTGTGTTATGTGATTTAACCTCCACTGAGAACATTAATTCATTCATCAAACATTTATCGAGCCCTTCCTAAATGCTAGATAATGTATAGGCTGCTGGGATAATTCCAGAGCGACATGTATACTGGGACAGGGTTCCCATCGTCAGGCAGCTCACAGTCTGGTCAGGACACATAGATGTAGAAATAAAACCTTGCCATAGGACATGATGAGTGCAGCAGAAACACCTAGGAAGGAACAGCAGGCACTGGGAGAGAAGAGGATGTTTCCTCTGGATCTGGACAGATGGGGGAGTGTTCACCCGGAGAATGGGGGAGGGCACACCAGCAGGAGAGCCCGGCCCACAGAAAGGCACAGAGCCAGGCCGGAGCACTGGTGTTCAAGGAGAAGTGAGAAGTCCACCGAGGCTACAGGAGAAGGTGGCTGGGGCAGGAGGGGTGGGGTGGGCCAGGCTGTGAAGGTTACACTTGGACCTCTGGGCCTTGGGCAGCCCACAAAGACTTTCATGGTCAGATTTGCGTTGGTGGCTGAGTGCAAACAGATTAGAACACACAGAGAGGCCAAGCCAGAAAGGTTGCAAGCGATGCTGAGGCCTGGACATTTTAACAGCTGTTTAAGAGGTGGACTTTGGTCAGACTGACTTGTGAGTGACTGAATTTCAGGGAAGAGCTGGTTTCTAACTGGATGCTGATATTGTTAACATAGAGTTTTTTGGTTGTTGTTGTTTTTGTTTGTTTGAGACAGAGTCTCTCCCTGGCTTCTAGGCTGGAGTGCTGTGACACGATCTCGGCTCACTGTAGCCTCCATCCCCTGGGTTCAAGCAATTCTCCTGCCTCAGCCTCCCAAGTAGCTGGGATTACCGGCATACACCACCACGCCTGGCTAATTTTTGTATTTTTAGTAGAGACGGGGTTTCATGATGTTGGACAGCCTGGTCTCCAACTCCTGACCTCAAGTGATCCACCCACCTCAGCCTCCCAAAGTGCTGGGATGAGCCACCATGCCCAGCCTGATATTGCTAACATAGAGATTAAAAAAGAAAAAGTCTATTTAATTTGGGACAAAGAATATCCTGAGTTTGCTGTAGGTCAGTGTGAAGATAAACTTTTTTTTTTAATATGGCAAAAATGCCATTCAGAATAAACCCTTGAGGGTTTAAAAAGAAAATGTGCTTTGTTTTCTGGATGGAGGTGGTTCAGGTGTAGGCTGCCTGCCCAGAACTGGATTCTAATACAAAAAAGGAAAAAGCAGAGTGAGTGAGTGATGCCTGGGGGAGGGAAGGTGCTCCTGAGGGCTTTTCCTCTGGCAGGAAACTGGGAGCAGCAGGTGTCAGGGTACCTGGCCAGAAGCTGGAGCACTGATAAGTAGCCTGAGATGCTTTGCCATTTCCTCATCTTTCAGCGTGCTCAGAAAAAGCTTCTTGAAGGCCAAAGGCTTAGGATGGGAGCCCAGGGTCTCTGCTCAAGGTGCCAGCTCCCAGCCTTCCTGGCAGGGGGATGGAGGGTGTTCTGTAAGGAGTTGCCCTGTCTCCCCTTGGGGTCAGGGTTTCCTCCGGGACTGTTGGGAAACAGTAACTGTCTGGGCTGTACTGGCTGGAAGGCACTGCAGAGCAGCCTACAGCTCGAACAGCAGGAACCAATGACCTCTGGTGGCTGCCGAGGGGAGTGCTCCCGCTTGTTGCTCCTGAGCGGAGCCTGTTCTGGGCCAGTGCTGGGGACAGGGTGCTTGGGGCTCTGCCTCACCCTGCACCAGGGCTCCCTGCAGAATCAAATTGCCTCCTAATCTCTACGTTCTCAATTCCTGCCCTCCCAGGCTCTGATACCATTTCCTTATTGATGTGAATTTCAATGGCCATTCATTGGAATTGTGTGGCTCTTCGTTCTCATTTGCAGAGGAAAGGCACTGAGCAGGTGCAGTTGATTAGGTCTAGGGTTATCCTTAAAACCCTCCTGGACTCCCTGCCCAAGGCTACACTGCTGCAGACACAGCTGGTCCCAAAGGCAGCCTGTGCAGCATCCTATGCCCTACTGCATGAGGGCTCGATTTTTCCTTTTTTATCTTCTCCTCTTCTCTGACTTGCTGACTTGTTCACAGTCCTAGGGCACTAAGACTCCCCAGGAATGTCAGGACACTTAGCACTCCTTATTCTCCCAGCAGGTTTGGAGACCACCTTCTGAGCTCCATGCCCTGGGAAGCCATGAATAACAGAAGTACAAGAGAGACTAACAGACCAGCAGGGAGACATGCGCTGGGGCCTCCTGCTTCCAGAAAATTGGAGCAGCCTAGAGGGGGGCTTATAGAGTTATTTCTCTGGGAGGCATCTTAGAACCAGCAGAGAGCCCCAATGCCTAACATACTTCAGGATTGCAGGAGACAACATGTTTGTGCATGAGGAGGCTGGAGTTCCTCCTTACTCCTCTTCCAGAATGTCCTATACAGATGGGACCTTTAACCACTAGTCCAGGCTTAAGCAGTGCCTAGAATACTAGAGATGGAGAAGCAGGTGGGCTTGTGAAGTAGGGCTGACAGGTCCTGGAAAAGGGCCATTGAATCTGGCCCCACCTCGTTCTGCTTTTCTTCCTCACTGCCTCACCCAGAAGGAGTCCTCTACTCTGCATGAATGTGGAAGGCTGCTGCTCCCACCCTCTGCTGGTGCTTCTGCCTCCACCCTGTCCACCCCTCCTTCCATGGTGGGACCAGAAGGGACTAAGGAAGCAGAAGTTTTCTGATGGTGACCATGATTTGCACCCCACATATATACCTTACAAGTATCAGGTGGATGAGAGCAGATGCTGGGATCCTCTGTGCCCTTTTGGTTTAGTTACAGTTTATCGAGAGTCTGCTATGTGCCTGGCACTATGCTAAGCACTTGGTATCTACTACCTCATTTAATCACTCCAAATATCTCTTACTATCTTCATTTGACTGATAAGGAAACTGAGGCATGGAGCCATGAAGGCCTGAGATAAGTTAGGCAGGGCAGCCACATATGTTTGTGTGGGCTTTGCACTGCGTGAGACCACCCCACCAAGGCAGGACTGAAACCAGCACTCACTCCTTGCCAGGCCAGGTGTCCTCTTTCTCATTCTTAGAGTCCTGATAAACTCACTGAGGCCCTGAAACCGGGTAGCCAGAAGGCTGTGATACCGTAATGCATCCAGCAACAGAAAAGGCAGGATTTGAGTCTAGGTTGGTCTGATTTGAAAGCCTATATTTCTAAGCCTTATCTAAGCCTTATAAACTATCTTCCAGCACTCCACATTCTATAAATTTGCCAGAATATTGACAAGGCACAGACCTTCAATTCAGTCATACTTGGTCTCCCTGATTTTATTTGATTTGCTTCTGGCCATTTTTACAATTCTTCCAAGTCAGCTTGTTCATTTTTCCTCCCACCTAACTGACTCAGGAGGAAATCTCACATCATTGTTCTCAGCAGCTAATCATCTCCTAACCCAATTGAGGAGCAAAGTCTTGGCCCATCATCCAAGTCACTGATGAAGACACTATGACCTTCTTGGCCGGCAGTGGGTCCCTGTCGAGCTCTGCATGGTATCACTCTAGGCTGAAATTGAGCCCTGCTAACCCATTTTTCTTTTGTCTCTGCTGCCAGGACCACTCACCCGGTAACTGTGTGGTCTGACCACATTTCCCCAGTTTACTGAAGGTGTGTTATGTGGGAGAGAATCCAAAACTGTGCAAAGGCCAGGAGAGATTAGACACTATGCTTCCTCTCTAACCACCAGGCCTGACACTCAGCCACAGAATAATGTTAGATTTATCTGGCAGATATTCTTATTTACCATGCTCTGTGGTTGAATACCTGTTTTCTGTTTGCTAAAGGTGTTTACAGACAGGCTTTCTGAAAGTTTTCCCAATATTTTTCCAGACACACCGCAAAAATACCATTTATTCACTTGTCAGGATTTATGCAGTATCAACTGTATCTGTCATACCACGGTCGTAGGACTTTGTGTCTCTGTTATTTACCCTGATTCTTAGTGATTGCCTGCCCCTCAGACTTCTAGAATCTCCCAAGTACTTCTTCAACTTAAAGAATTTAGATTGGATATAAATAATTTCCTCATAGTAGCTGCCAAAATACATCCAAGAGAGCCAAACTGAATTCCTTCTCCAAGGGCATTTTAAAAGAGGGTAAATTCCTTTTTATTGGGGATGACTTAATGCTATCACTGCTTGGAAGCCAAGAGGCTGGGTGATATGGCCCTTCTAAGGCTCTGCCAGTGAGTCAGAGATTCTCAAAATTCTGCCAGGCCAGCAGCATAAGCACATAGGCTTTTGTCGAAGGAATTGGTGGAGGAAATCAGACAGCTGAGAACTCTCATCACACACAAAACCCACAGCACAAATACCATATGTCTTCAGGCTCCTGCCTGTCAAATTCATCTTTACCCTGCTCTGGTAAGTGAAGAAGGGCTGGCAATAATTTCTGCAGACCTAGAGACATTCTGAACCATTCTCTTGAGGCATATTTGTTGATAATCAAAGAATATAGATCATGATCACCAGGAAAGCGTAGCTGGCAGGTGGGCAGCTGGCCCTGTGGCACATTGGTGGCTCTTGCAATGGCACCGTCATGAGTCTCCACCTCTGTTCTTTTGCAGACATCACTGGGCAGGGAGGGGAATCTACTTGATGCCAAGAGAACCATGTTTCTTAAAGCCAGAGGACCCGCCTTGATCTAGAAAGATAAATTCAGACAGGCCAAGCACAAAGGAAGAAGACGTGGGCAACTAAAGCAGCACAAAAGAAACAGAGGTAGATATCGCCCCCATGTAGCAAGGGGGATGAGGGAGGGTGTTCTCGGCATTGGGTTTCTTTCCCAGGACCGAGACAGAGGTACAGAGATGATGAGGAGAGAACTACTCCCAGCATATTAGACACAGCAGGGGAACAGGCTGCAGCTCTGAGCTCCCTGAAAGAGTTCATCCCAAGTGAACAAAACAGGCATTATGAAAGCAGCAGGGGAAGAGTGGAGACTCATCTTTCCCTTTCAAACACTGCTCCACAAAGAAAGGACAATCGTGAGTTGATAAATGCAACTAATTGTGCGACTTTGGGAAGTGTGCACATGCATCCTTTAGACTGAAGGGAAAGGAACTTTGAAGGGCTTTGGCTAAGCTCGGGGGTAACTGCCAGGCTTGTTTGTCACCTAAGCAAACAGTGTAATAAATTGCTGAGTCACCCATCAGGCTATTGCCAACTCACCACCCCCTCCCAGGTCTCACCACCTGCACATGGAGGTGTTTGCGTTACTGTGATTAGACACAAAGAAGATGGGAGATGCCCATACTGTGAAAGCAGGGGTTAGAACCTTTTGGCTTCTTTCCAAATGGAAAAAAAAGTCAAACCTGTCATTCAGGGTCCACAGCCATCTGGAAGGGGCGTGCCCAAGGCTGGGACACTTTCCTGGCTGGGGAAGGTGACAGCAGAGGAAGTGAGGGGAATGCACACGGGGACAGTGAGAGGAAGCAGAGGACAATTCCGAGACGCTGGCTTCCCTGTGACTGCACTGTGGCTGCAGCATAGGCACACGCGGGATCTGTGTGCATGGGAGGTGGGGGGTGGGGCTCTTAATAGGCTCTTATGTCAGCTGAATGTTTTTGCTCAAAAAGCATCATCTCTGGGATTGGCTTTCCAGATTCTGTGGCACTATCCTGTGACCGTTTCCTCCTTTGCTTTCTCAGTTCAGGACCTTGGGGCTGTTGCCAGCTGTAGTAAAGAAAGGCTGGCCCGATGGCTAGCGTGTATACTGGGGAAGAGGATGGCAAGGTCAAATGCCTTTCCCACCATCACTCAGCTGCCTGCTTCTGTGTCTTCTCAGTCCAGGCCAAGGCAGGTTCCCTTAGAGAGAAAGCCCAAAGCTTTTGAGGGAGAGAAGGGACACCAAAGAAAAAAGTATCAGGGACAGCTCTAGGTTCTTCTCCTTCACTCTTCTAAGCCCTTCTCCATTAGCTAATGAACACCCTTAGAACACACCCAAAAGAGCGCAGTCTCCCTTCTCTCCTTCTGCCAAGTCCTTTTACCTCACATCAGAGGTGTTCACTCAGTGGCCCAGCCCCTTACCAACTCACCTGGTCTTTGAAATCTTTGAAACATTCCTGATCAGACTTTTTTCCCCAATGCTTCCCATTCTTCAATCCAGAGGACTGCACGTGAGGCTGTCTTTCCTGTTTCTGATGGGCTCCAATTTCGCATCCAGCTGAGTTCTGGAATCATTGACAGTAGAGTATGATTGGGCCACACTCATTATAAAGTAGAAAAAATTCCAAATTAGGAGACAGTCACAGACATTAGCTGGCCTGGCCCAAGCTCAGTTACACACAGTTGGGAAGAAGTGTCACCAAAGAGATGAGTCAACTGGCACGGTTCCAAATGTTGGGACCTGGTGCACTTGTGCTCGTGGGGCTGCCTTAAGGAGCACATTCAGAGCCCGACGTTGACTTTAGAGGAGTAATGCAGACTGTGCTATGAGCATTTGAGGGCTGCTTGGCTTGTTTTTGCTGTTTGTTTGTTTTTGAGACGGAGTCTCGCTCTGTTGCCAAGCTGGAGTGCAGTGTCGCCATCTCAGCTCACTGCAACCTCCGCCTCCCAGGTATAAGCGATTCTCCTGCCTCAGCCTCCCAAATAGCTGGGATTACAGGCATGTGCCACCGCGCCCGGCTAATTTTGTATTTTTAGTAGAGACGGGGTATCACCATGTTGGTCAGGCTGGTCTTGAACTCCTGACCTCAGGTGATCCACTCGCCTCAGCCTCCCAAAGTGCTGGGATTACTGGCGTGAGTCACCGTACCCAGCCGGTTTTTAAAATGTATTTCCATTTGTACAATTGCTCTGGATTATTCTATCCCAGGCATCATATCTTTGTCTGCTGAAGGCCTGAGGACCTAACATCTACATAGGGCATTTTTCACAGAAACTAGAGGCGTTATGTTAACTCGTACCAGCTCATGCAACAAGAACTAGATCTGGAACTTGCAAGTTCTAATTTCCTTTCCTGAACTAACTTGGCTTCACAAAGAAATATTAATACATCAGAGAAGGCTGCCCAGGTACTAGAGCACCTTCTCTTCTTGCTAGCTGTCCATGTGTTCATATCAACACTTGAAGTTTGATTTTTTTCCCTAAAGAAATAAAAGTCAACAGATCAGAACAAGGGTGAGAAATTAAATCAATAAATCTTTTTGAACAGAATAGATTATTCTAATTTTTTTTTTTTTTCCAAGACAGGGTCTCACTGTGTCACCCAAGCTGGAGTACAGTGGCACAATCCTAGCTCTCTGCAGCCTCAAACTCCTGGGCTCAAGTGACTCTCCTGCCTCAGCCTCTCATGTAGCTGGTACTGTGTGTGTCCACCAACGTGCCCAGCTTATTTATAATTTTTTTTTTTTTTTCTGTAGAGACATGGTCTCACGGTGTTATCCAGGCTGGTCTCAAATACCTGGCCTCGGCCGGGAGCGGTGGCTCCTGCCTGTAATCCCAGCACTTTTAGAGGCTGAGGCAGGCAGATCACCTGAGGTCAGGAGTTTGAGACCAGCCTGGCCAACATGGTGAAACCCCATCTCTACTAAAAGTACAAAAATTAGCCAAGTGTGGTGGCGGGTGCCTATAATCCCAGTTACTTGGGAGGCTGAGGCAGGAGAATCGCTTGAACCCAAGAGGCCGAGGTTGCAGTGAGCTGAGATTGTGCCACTGCACTCCAACCTGGGTGACAGAGACACTGTCTCAAAAACAAAACAAAACAAAAAAACACCTGGCCTCAAGCAATTCTCTCACCCTGGCCCCCCAAAATCCTAGGACTACAGACATGAGCCACCATACCTGGCCAATATGTTTGGGTTTGGGGGGTGCCAGTGGGGTCAGGGGGGAGTTGAGACAGGGTCTTGCTCTGTGCAATAGCATGATCCTAGCTCACTGTAACCTCAAACTCTTGAGCTCAAGCGATCCACCTGCAGCCTCCCAAGTAACTAGGACTACAGGCACATGCCACCATGCCTGGCTAATTTTTATTTCTATTTTGTAGGGAATGGTCTCGCTATGTTGCCCGGGCTGGTCTCAAACTCCTAGGCTCAAGCAATCCTCCCACCTCAGCCTCCCAAAGAGCTAGGATTATAGGCATGAGCCACCACAACTGGCCACTGACACTTTTTTGGTTTTTTTTGAGACAGAGACTCGCTCTGTCGCCCGGGTGGGAGTACAGTGGCATGATCTCAGTGCACTGCAACCTCTGCCTCCTGGGTTCAAGTGATTCTCCCACCTTAGCCTCCTGAGTAGCTGGGATTACAGGCATGCACCACCACCCCTGGCTAATTTCTGTTTGTTTGTTTGTTTGTTTGTTTGTTTGTTTGTGGTGGAGTCTCACTCTGTCTCCCAGGCTGGAGTGCAGTGGCACTATCTTGGCTCACTGTAAGCTCTGCCTCCTGGGGTCACGCCATTCTCCTGCCTCAGCCTCCCGAGTAGCTGGGACTACAGGCGCCCGCTGCCACGCCTGGCTAATTTTTTTTTTTTTTTTTTTTGTATTTTTAGCAGAGACAGGGTTTCACCATGTTAGCCAGGATGGTCTTGATCTCCTGACCTTGTGATCCACCTGCCTCGGCCTCCCAAAGTGCTGGGATTACAGGCGTGAGCCACCACGTGTGGCCAATTTCTGTATTTTTAGTAGAGATGGGGTTTCACCATGTTGGCCAGGCTGCTCTTGAACTCCTGACCTCAGGTGATCCACCCGCCTCAGCCTCCCAAAGTGCTGGGATTACAGGTGTGAGCCATCGAGCCCAGCCTCTGATCTGTATTTTTAAAGTCAGGTTTATTGAAGTATAATTTAGGTTGTAAGAGTTTTGTAATTTGCATTTTTTTTTTAGTTTGTACATGTAAAACATTTTTAATTGTGGTAAAATAAGCATAACATAAAATTTACCATATTGACCATTTTTAATGTACATTTCAGTAGTATTAAGTACATTCACACTGTTGTGCAACCAATCTCCAGAACTTTTTTTTCTGTCTTGCAAAACTGAAACTCTATACAGTTGTTCAATGGGTATTAAAAAAAACTGCCCATTCTCCCTTCCCCCATTCCCTGGCAACCACTGCTCTGCTTTCTGTCTCTATGAATTTGACTACTCCAGGTACCTCATATAAGTGGAATTATACAGTATTTGTCTTTTGTGACAGGCTTATTTCACTTAACATAATGTCTTCAAGGCTCCTGCCCGTGTCAGAATTTCCTTCCTTTTTAAAGCTGAATGATGCTACATTTTGCTTATCCATTCATCCGTTGATGGACACTTGGGCTGCCTCCACCTTTGGCTATTGTGAATAATGCTGCTATGAACATGAGTGTACAGATCTCTCTTCAGGACCCTGATTTCTTAACTTGTGGCTTTTTAAATGTGTCAAGGAATAAGCCTAGAAGAATTCTGTATCACATTGCTTTGCATCTTTTTATCATTTGGGAAAAATCAGGAATGCAGCACTAATTTCACCAGGTAATACCTGTCTAGCATCCTGGTGTGCTCACTCTCAAAGGGTTTCTTGTGCCATTCTTCAGTGATATAGGAGTGCTTTGAGAATTGCCATTAAATAGAAAGGAGCAGCAGTTCAGCTCTATCTCAGACATTGAGACACTCTGATCAGGGACGGAATTGGCAGTGGCAGGGTTTGTTACAAAAAACTGTCATTCTAGTTTCCCCTCACATGGGACTTGAAGCCCCAGGTCACCCTTCCCCAGGCCAAGAAGGTACGTGGTCCAAGGGAGAAGTCGGTAATGTCCAGCCACAATCTGTTCCGCTGCTCTGTGCCCTTCTCACTGGCAAAGATCTGTAACAAACAGCTGGGATCCTATTTCAGAGTCATAAAAGGGGCAGGGGCTGAGAGGGGGCTAAAATAATTTCATGAACAAGTTGATCAAAGAAATAATCTGTGAATGAATCTTAGAGAAAGGAGAGCCAGCCAGCCAGCCATGTGGACAGATAAGATTCTTTTCCTGCCAAAAACAGCCCCTCTTTCCTGCCCTACATTGTCTGCAGGAATGTAAAAGCCATATTCTAGATCATTTGGCATTCAAATAGCTAAGTAGGCTTCACTCTCAGCTCAGAGATGACTGGGGAGCCCATGTTAGCATTCTTCCCTCCTGCCAGGAGGAAAGGAAATCTAGCTCAGGGACCAAAGCAAAGCTTATTCATCTCATCTTTTAAGACCCAGAGATGGAGTTCTCCACAGCCCCCCAGACGCAGGTCCTTCAGCATTAAAGAAGAAGAGAAATCAAATGCACATCCCATACAGGAGAAATAGCAGGGAAGGGGGCTAAGGTGACAGATTCTGAAGAGTGAAGCACACCTTTGTGCTCTGCCTTCTTAAAATTCATCGTTTCACCTGCCAGCCTTGAGAATTGCCTATTTACATAACTAGCTGCCTAAAATGGAATATTGGATAATGCTACATGGCGGCTCACTCAATTTGAGCCCATCCCCAGGATGTGAGAGTGATCCAGAAGCCGTCCGACAGCACGCCGTGCAGCACGCTGGCCTGAAGCCATGCCTCCTTGTGGTGTGATCCTGTCAGCACTCCGGAGCTAAGCAGATGTCAGGCCCGATCCGGGCCGGGCTGGGGGACTAGCTGAGCAGCGGGGGGAGGGGGTGTGATTCAGCAGTGGCACATTGTCTTCAGGGGACAAACGGTATCTCTTCCTGAGCTTCACAGCAGGCGCCTTGTTCTGCCCAAGGTGCTGTGTTGGAAATGGCCAACCTATAGGGCCCGGGAAGGGGGGAGTTGCAGGATCTATGGGGACAGCTCAGCACGGGCGGTAATCAGTCAGCCCTGATGCCACCCCTGACACTGTGCCAGCCTCGCACCCCCTGTTGATCCTTTCCAGGGCACAGAACTCTCTCCCATCAAAACTGGACTCATGCTGCTTGCTTATAGAAGGAGTATAAATAAGTGATAAGGAAATGTTCTGATAATGATAAGCGGGTATGGTTCCTCAGCAGACTAGATGTATCAAAGAAGACAATTGTGTGTGTTTGTTCATTTATTTTTCAGTGTTCCGGTTCCTGTAGTCAGTTTAGAGAAAATTCCTAACCTAGTGAAGGCAGATGGTGCCAATGTCAAAATGAACTCCACAACCACTACTGCAGTTTCTGCCTCCTCCACCTCGTCCTCTGCCATCTCCACCCCTCCTTTAATTAAGCCTGTCCTGATGTCCAAGTCAGTGCCACCTTCACCAGAGAAGATCTTAAATGGCAAAGGAATTCTGCCAACCACCATAGACAAGAAACACCAAAATGGCACCAAAAACAGCAACAAGCCTTACAGGAGACTTTCAGGTATGTGTCAGTGTCGTCAGGGTCTGACTCATGATTAGACTGAAAGGGAGTCGCAGCCATAACGAAGGAGTGATGTGCTGTTATCATTAAGCAGGTCTGTTTCATTTTAAGGGGGACGCAGAGTTTACCTGCAAACAGGAACCCCACCTAAAAATGCAAGGGAAAACCAGGTCTCTTCTTCCCCGGGCAGATGAAGTCCCTCACTCAGTTCAGTGCTTGGCGGGAGTTACCCTAGCAACCCAGGAGGCAGGGTGCTCTGCACCGACCTACTCTGTAGATTCTGAGGGTCTTGTGAGCAGGTGATTCTGTGTATCCATATCATACAAACAGGTCGAACTAGCCCTGGCTTCCATAGAAGCTTCACTGCTGGGAAGCTGGACAACACACAGGGATCTCATGGTGCCTCAAGGCATGTGAGGGACAGCCCCGCCAACAGCTGTGCTGCACAGGGACACACAGCCTCTGTCCTTTGGCCTCGGGAGTTTCCAGGTTAATTCTGCAGTTGAGTTTACAACTGTCGATCCCCCATAATCAGGTTGGAATTCCCAAACAGGAACGCTAGGGCTGGCAGTGCCGATAGGGTGCTGCGGCGGTCTCTTGTGGGTCTACTCCTTGGTTGTCTGAGCAGACACTTGGGGTGCCGGAAGAGGCACACAGGATGATGGTTATCTGTTAGAGGCCCCTATGTGGGTAATGTTTGCTTTGGATCGATCTGCTGTAGAACTAAACGTGGCAGTTTTTACTTTCTCCAAAAGACCAGGAGAAGCTATAAACTTCATAACTTCTTCTTACATCATGGGCACTCCCTGATGGTGGCCAGAGAAAGTAAAATACAGTGACAGCCACCCTGTGACAGAGAAACTGTCCTTGGGTTAAGCTTGATTTTTAAGCACCCAAGGAATTGTGGGTAATTTTTATTGTCTACTCTGTATTTGTCTGTAGTTCTAGTTTTTCTATCTTTCATCTGTAACTCTTTTTAAAATTATGTCTGAAAAGTCCCTCAAGCCCAAAGCATTCAGATAAAGCAGGCATTGTACCTTGCACATCTCTGCCTGCGCTGCTCACCCACTGTCAAGAAAGAAAGGTAGAGCCTGGTGCTCTCCCTAAGCACTGTGGGCCTCACAGTTCGGGCTGGAGCCCCCAGCACCTGGCTCTTCCTGCATGGAAAGCTTGGTTTCACTCTTCAGAGGTGGTGGCAACATCCCCAGAAAACCGGTAGGCGTGGGCACAGTGGCTGGAGGCCGAGGGCTCCTCGCCATAGCAGAAGCACGGCCGTGGCTTCCAGCCTGTAACCCCATCTGAAGTTGTTTGGGGATTTTTTTGCCGCACATTGTTTTTGCATTTTGTGGGTTGTCTTGTTTCGTCGGGTCTTTTGCTTGTTTCTGCCTCACTTTCACATTTGGCAGCCAGCTCCTACCCTCAGCCAACAGCCTGCTCAGCTCCAGGTCGACATGAGGCGCTGGTGTGGGACCAGGCACAGGCCTGACTCTGACAGACCCAAAAAAAAAACACCACACCAGGCAGCCTGGCCAGAGAGGGCTCCGAGCAAACCAGCATCTCCAGGCCTAGCAGGTTTTTTTTCTAAGTGAAGCTAAAAAAAAAAAAAAAAGAGAGAGAGAGAGAGAAAAAAGGCAGACAAAAAGCGAAAAAAGGGGGGAGGCATTTTGGTAACCAGCCAGGGAATCTGTCTTGGGTATAGAGTAGTTTTCTTGTGCATATCATCAGTAACACCATTGCAACCTCCCCATGACCCTCAAAGCTTTTGAAAATAGAATACATTCATTTATTATGTTATAATCTGAGCATTGTTATATGCTCGGAGTTTACTCCACCAATTTCAGGCAGTTTTCCAGCTAGGAACCTTTTTTGAGTTTGCAGCCATTCAAGGGTCTTAAGGAGATACCACCAATTTCTGTACACCCTCTACCACCAGCAACACTGCTGCCAGTCTACCCACATGCCCAGAGGGCTGTGTCATTCCTGCTCTGCAGGACTTATGTGTTTGCTCGGTGCCTTCCAGAAACGGCACAGGCCATCCAAGAGGTGGAATTTTAAAGCCCAAAAGATCCTTAAGAGATCACCTACCCTGGGCAATATAGTGAGACCCTGTATCTACAAAAAATAACAAAATCAGGCAGGTGTGGTGGTGCATGCCTCTAGTTCCAGCTACTCAGGAGGTTGAGGCTTGAGCCCAGGAGGTCGAGGCTGCAGTGAGCCTTGTGATCCCACCACTGCACTTCAGCCTGGGTAACAGAGCGAGACCCTGTCTCAAAAAATAAAATGAAAAAAAGAGATCGCCTCACATCCCCTCATTTTTAAGGTGAGGACAGCATGATTGTCTTCCTGGCAGGGGTGAAGGACCCAAGATGGGTATAGAAAGAGCAGGCTCCTTAGAAGTAACCTCCACACAAGCTGTCCACAGTCAACTGGAAGGCAGGAGCTGGGGAAGCCTGGCCTCTCCGCACAGACATCCTTCATCCTGGTGGGGCAGCCTGCCCCGTTTTATTCCCACGTGAAGCATCAGACCCAGGGCAGTGGGGGTGGGGAGCAGCTGTGAGATTAGCAGGCCCCTGCCCTCTCTGCACCTTCAAGTTCAGCCTTCTCCCCTGCCCCTGCCTGTAACACTGCTAGAGTGCCCCTCAATCAGGTAAATGGTGTTTGTGGTCAGCAAGGCTGTGTGCAAAGCCTGCGCCGAGAGCTTTGTCAAGCATGAGAGAGGCAGGTCACTCTGACATGTCAAGGAGTAATCTCCCATTTACATGGCTAAAACTAGCAGGAAGGCAGGAGCTGGAGTCAGGGTGTCTGTACTCTTGGAGCAGCCCAGGAAAGGGGTCGTTGGGTCTCAGGTGGCTCTCCCTGGTCTGCAGCCAGCTATGCCCAAATGCCAAGGACCTGTGGAACCATTGCAAGTAAAATAAAGCGTTAAGAGCATTAAGAGCAGCACGGCTCCTCTCCTTCCCTTCGGTGCCTGCTCCCGCCCTATTCCCCGAGCCTTGTGCTGCGTTCGGCGTTGCTGCCGAAGCTAGACTTGGGAACTCTGGGTTCAGAGGGGAGCACCATTTTCCCCGAGCGGTTCTGGAAGCCTTTTAGCAGCTGGTTGAGAAAACAAAACACACAAAAAAACAAAAAACAGATTGCCTGACAATGTCTCACTTGTTGGTGCAAATGTGCATTTTTTTAAAAATGTAGTCTTAATGCCAAATCCTATTTAGTCTCCTTTTTTCTTATATTTTTTGTTTGTTTCTTAAACCAGAGAGAGAATTTGACCCAAATAAACACTGTGGAGTATTGGATCCCGAGACAAAGAAACCTTGCACAAGATCCCTCACCTGCAAGGTATTTCTCTTTCCATAAAAAATACTTCCTGCTCTCGCTGGGGCCTTTGTCGAAATGTTTGCATGCCACTCTCTGCACACGGCAGGGTGTGGAACCTCGACATGACCCCCAGCTGTTCTTTGTAAGGGAAATGCTTTCTTCTCGTCCATGGTAGCAGAGTGCCTGCCTCAAGCTGGCTGGCTTTTTAAGAAGGAGAAAAAAAAAAAAAAAAACTAGGCTTCCCCTGTTACTTGTGAGGCCAGACAGTAAATTGTATTTATAGGCACTCACAGGCGGTTCTAAAGCCTGCTACGTTTTAATGTATGCAGGAGCAGCGGCAGCGGCGGCGGCGGCGGCGGCAGCGCCCTGAAAGGCAGCCCTGGAGGGGAGGATGATATGCCGCGCCCCTGATCCAGCCACACCGGGGTGGCCAGGGGAACAGCTGACCCAAGGCGGCCGCCATTGGGTCGCCCAAAGCCCTGTATTTCATGCTGAACTGCTAGTGCTTCTTGGGATCAAGGCGATGGCCCTCTCTGCTTGGTGGCTCTGTTTGTCTGGGCCGAATCGAGCCTCCCACCTGCACCTGGATTAACTCTAGCATTCCCTCGCAGTTGCCTTTCATCAGAGAGGTTTTCATGGGTTCTGCGCTGAAGCTCGTCATCCTATGCCATTTTTTGGAGGAAGCTTTGGCTTCTTAACACCAGGAGTGTAGGGCATGGTTGCGTTCGTGTGGTCTCTGCCTCTTCCTAGCCACAGAACAGGAGCTGTTGCCTTGAAGTTGACTTTTCAAGCACCTCTAAATTTCCATGAATTGCTATTTCTGAAATGGAGGGCCTGGGGAAGCAGGTTTATGTGCTGATCAAAGAGGCTGTGCTTTTCATTTCTCTTCTCCTTAGACACATTCGCTAAGCCATCGGAGGGCAGTCCCAGGCCGGAAAAAGCAATTTGACCTCCTCCTGGCAGAACACAAAGCAAAGTCCCGGGAAAAAGAAGTTAAAGATAAAGAGCATCTCCTGACTTCCACGAGGGAAATACTTCCAAGCCAATCCGGGCCGGCACAGGATTCTCTGCTAGGGTCTTCAGGGAGCTCTGGGCCAGAACCGAAAGTTGCATCCCCTGCAAAATCCAGACCACCTAACTCTGTACTTCCTAGGTAAGTACCACCTTGACGATAGAAGCCCTGAATGCTTGGTCAAGTGACTAGCTTGCTGGGTCTGTGGCATGTGGTCTGATTATATGTTAAATGGAAATCATAATAGTACTACTTCCTAAGGCAAGTAGTAAAGTTTAAATGAGATAATGTACGTAAGAGGCCCAGCCCAGTGCTTGCCACATGGTGTTCAACAGATTTTACTGCTGTCATCATTATTATCATCACTGTCATCATCATTGTCAGCAGCAGCGGACTTCATGGCAGACAAGCAGATCTTATATCAGACAGTGTGTGTTTTTACACAGCAAGAGTAAGCTGGAAATAAATACCTGAAACTGTGACACATCAGCCACCAGGTGACTTCCTGGCTGCCTGGGTTTTTATATTAGTTGACGATTCCTGGAGCGGAGTAGGGAAACCCAGGTGAATAGGTCGTTAGCACCTCTTAGACGCTCACTGCACCATGCTAGTCCAGTTGCCACGATATTTGTTTTGCACGCTCTCCTATCATCAGGATGAAAGGGGAAATTGGCATAGCAGAGGTTGTTTGTCCTTACATGTCTCTCCACACCAGGAAAGCTACTCTTCTGGGCCACCTGTTTGGGGTTCTATGTGGTTGTCCTGGACAGAAATGAAAAAATAGAAAACAGAATTAACACTCATTTGGATTAAAAGTAATTTAAAATCCGTGCATGTCCATTTTGATGGGCAGCAGCTCAATTCCCAAATAATGGGACAGAGAACCACTTATTCAAAAATATTTATTGAGTGCTCGCTCCATAAGCAAGATTCCATGTTAGGTACTCTCAGGCAGGGGTACAGAGATTAATGAAGCTAGACCCCGCTTTTCAGGAATTTAGAGTTTAAAAGAATGAGGTACAAGTATCCATAATTTTTATAAAAAGGAAACATTAATAATACTCAGTGAGAAGTGCAGATAACGGTATTATCTGATTTTTTTATGCATACAGTGTGAATCTCAACGGGTAGCAAATAGGCTTTAAGAGGACATAGTCGTAAAAGAAGGGGAGGGAGTTGATTTTTAAAGCAAAAACAAATATTTGATAGCAGTCGCTCCTGATCTGCCAGGCTCTCACCCTGATGCCTTCCATGTTGGTGCAAGCCTGACCTAGTTTGACAGCCAGAGTCCCTCTGTCATTATGGCCGAGCTCAGCCTCAGGCGTTCAGGAGGACGCGGTCAGATGGAATTGCCATCCCCAACACTTCCATCATGCTCACCATCGTGGCGTTACTGTCACCGTTGACATGCTACTTTCCTGGCCACCCCTCACTGTGCAAGATCATTTTATAATGACTTCTCACTGTCATGTGGGGTGTTGGTTAAGGATATTACCCTTGTTTTAGAGTTGAGGCAACAATTCCGTTCCAAACTTCTGGAAGGGGCTTCAATTGTATATACAGCGACTTTTAAACTTCTTTGTAGCTATCGAACATTTTCATTCCAGCACAACCTTATTATGGGTACCTGATAGGAAAGTAGACTTGCCTCCACCTGAAGCCGGCTAAGCTCACACATGTACCCAGAGCCATTGTCCCCCACACCCTCTCAAGGATATCCTTGGGTTCCCCAAGGACTCCAGGGAACCCAGTTAGAAAGCCTTCTTTGACTATACAAATCTCCATCTATTTTTGACTGAGGGAGGCACTTCTCACCAAGCAGTGGTACCTGGCCTAACAGAGAAAGAAGGGAGCAGCCATTAAAGAATAAAACAGTGGAGCCTGAAGGATCTGCTCCAACTGTTCCTTTTGGGTTTAATTTTCAGGGGAATGTTCATCTATAGAGAAATGCCAGCTGTTTGTGTTCTGTTAAGGAAGCAGGAAAGGATGGGTGAGGTTAATCAGAGAAAAGAATGTTTCTGGAAAAGAAGTTGGGGGGGCAGAGGAACACATTACACAGGTTGGTAACAGAATCTTTTTTTTTTTTTTTTTTTTTTGAGACAGAGTTTCATTCTGTGGCCCAGGCTGGAGTGCAATGGCGCGATCTCGGCTCACTGCAACCTCCGCCTCCCGGGTTCCACCAATTCTCCTGCCTCAGCCTCCCAAGTAGCTGGGATTACAGGCGTGTGCCACCATGCCTGGCTAATTTTTGTATTTTTAGTACAGATGGGGTTTCACCATGTTGGCCAAGTTGGTCTCAAACTCCTAACCTCAGGTGATTCGCCCACCTCGACCTCCCAAAGTGCTGACATTACAGGCATGAGCCACCATACCCGGCCCACAGAGTCATCTTTGAGGATGCTTTTCAAGATTGAGATAGGCACCAGAAAACTCAGGGGTGAGCTCTTTTCCAAAGTTAATCAGGAAAATGTCCTGCACTTATCTTAGTTTAGGACAAGATCCCCTGCAATTAAAGATTGAACAGGCATGATCAGAGTTGAATATTGTAATCACACAAAACTTACAAAAACGTTGCTTTACTCATATTGATGTATATATAATAGATGTTTCATCTACACAGATTATCTGTACTTGGCAAAAAAAAAAAAAACGATCGCACATGAATGGAATTTATTGTCATCCCCTCCCACTTGTGAATTCCCTTTGTGGGAAATGCTAACGTGTGTGAATTTATTTCATACGTATCTTTTCGTTAACCTTGAAAATATTTTAGTTCTCATATTCTTACATTGCAACCCATTCTTGTCAGGGATTGCTAAAAAAGGAACTTGAGTCTAGAATTAGAAAAGTTAAAGTTAGATAACAAGGGTTGGAATGGGATTTGAAGTGGAAATCTCAACTCCATGCCTACCAACTAGGTAAGCTTGGTCATGGTTCTTAGCCTGTCTCACCTCCGATTGCTCATCTGTACAGTGGAGCTAATCAGAGTGAAGTGAGAAAGTACCAAGCACATAAGAAGCAGTCCATGGATGGTAGCTGTTAGTGAGTGGGAGGGGCACTCCACAGGAAGGCAAAGGCAGTGAATGCCGGCCTTGACACTGCCTGGTTTCCATATGCCTGCCCTCCGTGCTTCTGCCCCCAGCCCGAGGGGCCTGGAATAACACACTCATATGTTCAGTTTATTTGCCTCCAACTCTAAAGGAACACATTGCTTGCTCCAAAAAGCCTGAGGGTTGTGGATGACTAGCCCAGCCAAACCCACCAGGACTGTTGGAAAGGGCAAAGAGGGCTGGGATCTGACAAGCCAGGCTGAGAGCCCGCAGGAAGCTGGTGCCACAAAATCTGGGCACAGTCCCCTCTGTCTCATAGATGCTTACACATGCAGTCTAAAGTATAAAAGGGCAAACTTAGCTAATCTTAGACTGACGAGGGCAGTGTGGAGACAGGCAGAAGGTCTTAGATTCCTGACAAAGGGCAGGGATGAATCTGGGGTAAAAGCAACTTCTGTTCCTTTCTGTATGTCATTAGGATAGTGATATTACCACACTGCAAGCCAATTCTCTTTTTTTTTTTTTTTTTCTTTCCTCCTGTAGAGACAGAGTCTCACTATGTTGCCCAGGCTGGTCTTGAACTCCTGGGCTCAAGCAATCCTCTTGCCTTGGCCTCTCCAAGTGCTGGGATTACAGGCATGAGCTGCTGCACCCCGCCTTATTCTCTCCCTGATTTCTTATATATTTGTCCCTGTGCTGTTTCTACATCTGTTTCTCAGTCTGGGGGGCTTTGAGGTTGTACAGACAGGCACAAAACCCCTCCATTTCTTATTAGCTTTATAATAGTTTTTTTCATCTGAGGCCAGGCGCAGTGGCTCACGTATGTAATCCCAATATTTAGGAAGGCAGAAGTGGGAAAGTAGCTTGAGCCCAGGAATTCAAGAGCAGCCTTGGCAACATAGCGAGACCCCATTTTCCACCAAAAGGGAAAAAAAAATTCTCATCTAAGAAAGGCAGATACTAGTTTACTCACCTAAGGTGGCTGGAATAAGAAATGTACATTTCATGCCTGGCACATAGTAAGGACTGAATTAAGGTCAAATGGTAAGGACTGAATCAAGGTCAATTGCCTTCTGCTCTCTTCCCTAATGCACTCAGACAAACTGATGCTCTGCTTCCTCAAAGTGGTAAGGTGGGATTTTCTCTGCATTTCCCTGAGTTGAACTGGACACGACCCATCATCCTATGCTTTGACTTTAGACCAGACTGGCGGGCAGACAGGGGACGGGGGATGTAGTACGGAGGGGGAAACAGTGAACGGCAACTAAACAAACTTGCGTGACTGTGTCAACACCTTCCTGTGGCTCATTGCCCCATTCCCTATCACTCCTCAGCTTTTCTGAGACCCAAGCTGGTTCCAGTGAATTCCTTCCCACCAGGTGTCACCCTGGAGTGCAGCAATCAGAGCTAAAAGGTCCTGAAAGCATCCACCACTATATCACCTCCAGGAGGCTGCATGCACCCTGAGGGAAATGAGCCCAAAAAGGAAATGATGCGGAACTCCCTCCTCCTGGTGTGTGTGCACACACGAGCACACCGTCATGTGTCCCTGTTTCTCCCTTTGCTCCCACAGCCAGTTGTGGGCTAGAGCACAGCTTCCACACTCAGCATACTCCCCAGGAATCTTCCACTCATCTCCTCCTCTCTTTTATCTGGCAACTGGAACTTATTATAGAGTGTTTCAGCCAATTTTCTTCTTAATTACACTGCTTTTTTTGTTGTTATTGTTGTTTTGAGACAGAGTCTCCCCTCTGTCACCCAGGCTGGAGAGCAGTGTCTTGATCTCGGCTCATGGCAACCTCCACCTCACGGATTCAAGCGATTTTCCTGCCTCAGCCTCCCGAGTAGCTGGGATTACAAGCGCCCACCACCATAGGCTGGCTAATTTTTGTATTTTTAGTAGAGATGGGGGTTTCACCGTGTTGGCCAGGCTGGTCTCAAACTCCTGACCTCAGGTGATCCACCCACCTCAGCCTCCCAAAGTGCTAGGATTACAGGCGTGAGCCACCGCACCCAGCCTGCATTTTTAAAAATCAGAGTAAGATAGGCACATAGTTCAAAAATTAAACTGTGCTTAAATAATTAGAATGAAAACAGTTCCTGTCATCCTGGAACATGTCTTTGCTCTTTCTGTGTTCAAGCGCCTGTTTCCTGGATCCAAGTGACTGCCTCCTTCTTAGTTTGTGCCTTTAAATTTTGATGAAGTACCTCTTTCATTAGCTTCCTGTGAAAAGATGTGTGGGAGGTCAATATTTAGAATCCTTGCACACTTGAGAATATTTTTATTCTACTCTCACACTTAAATTGATCATCTATTTGAGTATATAACTGGATTGAAAATCATTTCCCTACAGAATTTTGAAGACATTTTTTCATTGACTTGTAACATTGAAAATTTTATCAAGAAGTTTAATATTTGTCTGATTATCATTTCTTTGCACACGTCCAGTTTTTTTTCTCTGAAGACTGGGGACTCTGAAAGTTCACACAGTAGTCACTCTTTTTCTTTTTTTTTTTTTTAAAGACAAGATTACATTCTGTAACCCAGGCTGGAGTGCAGTGGTACAATCATAGCTTATCTCAGCTTCAAACTCCTGGGTTCAAATGATCCTCCCACCTCAGTCTCCCAAGTACCTGGGACTACAGGTGCAAGCCACTGCCCCTGGCTAATTTTTTTATTTTTTTACAGAGGCAGGGTCTTGCTGTGTTGCCCAGGCTGATCTTGAACATCTGGGCTCAAGCAGTCTGCCCTCAGCCTCCCAAAGTGCTGGGATTACAGATGTGAACCACTGCACTCAGCTGATCACTCTTGATGTAGCTCATTTTCATTCATCATACTGGGTACTCAGTAGCTCATTCAATCTGGAGATACTTATCCTCTTCTGGGATGTTTTCCTGTGTTACATCTTGGGTAATTTTCTCCCCACTATTGTCTTTATTCTTTCTTTCTTGACTTTTTATTAATTGGATGTTGGACCTTTAGCTCTCTTACCTCTTTTTGTCTCTTACTCTCCTTGTTCTACTTTCTGAAATGTTTTCTTTGACTGTATCTTCAAAAATGGTATTTTAAATCATTTATGATGCTTTCCTATTTTTTAGGATCTGGTTCTCTTTATCTGGTTGTTTCTTACACTATACCACAAGATACTATCGTTTTTCAGAGGTAATAACATCCTAATATCTTTGAAGATAAGTTTTTTAGTTTTTTCTCTTTCCATCGTCGTCTTAGTTTTTTCCAGGTTTGTTTCCTTCCTGTGTTCATGTCTTTGATGTTTGGTTGGGCAGTCTCACACTGGGGATGCTCCAGCAGTGTTGGGCCATCCCTAACCATGCACATTTGGAAGAGAGGCTCTAACAGCCTAATTGGAAGTCTGTGTGTGAGGTTGTCGACCAAAATTTGTCTGATCACCACTCAGCCTTTTGTTTGAGGATTCCCAAAGGCAAGATCTGGAAGCCTTCCCTGGGGCCATTCAGTTTCTCAAAGATAGAAACCTGATTGGTGATGTGCCTGGCAATAGGCAATCTGGAAGCCCTGACTAGAAATGGCCCGCACTTCCACTGTGTCCAGCCCTGTGCCTCACTCCTACTCTGCGCTGAGCCTGATGGCCCCGTGTCTAGAATCTCTCCAGTTCAACTTCTCTGGCAAGTAAACCTTTGCTCTCTTGTTAGCAAGTTTATTGTCATTGGCCAGGTGCAATGGCTCATGCCTGTAATCCTAGCACTTTGGAAGGCCCAGGGAGGCAGATCACTTGAGGCCAGGAATTCGAGACCAGCCTGGCCAACATGGTGAAACCCTGCTTCTACTAAAAATACAAAAATTAGCTGGGTGTGGTGGCACACACCTGTGATCCCAGCTACTCGGTAGGCTGAGGCAGGAGAATTGCTTGAACCCAGGAGGCAAAGGTTGCAATGAGCCGAGATGGCACCGCTGCACTCTAGCCTGGGCAACAAAGCGAGACTCCAGAAAGTTTATTTGGGTACAGAAGAGAGTGTCCTGGCAGAAATGGTGATAACTCATCATCTGGTTGTGTGAGGTGGTAGACATGACCTTTAGGTCCACTTGCCATGTATTAAGACCTTTAACTCTTGAGCTGTATTTAGTCCTCACCTCACCTATGACTTTTGCAGCTCTAGGAATGTCCTAGAGGTGGCCAGCTTCTTGGAGGTTCTATAGTAGGCCAGTTCCTTTCCCGTTAGTTAATACTTCTCCAGCCACGTCCTGTTTTCTTAATGTTAAAATCTCATATGCTTGTATCAGTTAGGATGCTTCAGGAGCAAGTAGCAGAAAACATACATTACCATACATTTAAATAATTAGGAAACTACGGCATGCTACATGAGGTCCAGAGGTGGAGGAGCACCAGCCCCCAACCATCAGAGATTGACTCGCCTTCACAGCCCTTCTTTTATTCCACCCTCTTCAGTCTTTTGGCTTCATCCTCAAAGTCCTATAGCAAAATGACTGTAGCAATTCCAGGCACATGCAGATATAACAAGGTCCAGATGAAGCTGAGGACCACCTTTCCTGTGTGTCTCTTTTGTTTTTGTTTTTGTTTTTCTTAATAAACTTCATGTTTAGAGGAGTTTTAGTTTCCCAGCAAAATTGAGCAGAAGGTACACGTTTCCTATATACCTCCTGCCCACACATGCATAGCCTCCCTCTGCCACTATCAACATCCCCCACCAGAGCCTTGTGTCTCTTTTATTTATTTATTTATTTATTTATTTATTTATTTATTTTTTGAGACAGGGTCTCACTCTGTCCCCCAGGCTAGAGTGCAGTGGCATGATCTCAGTGCAACCTCTGCTTCCCAGGCTCAAGCAATCCTCCCACCTTAGCCTCCCGAGTAGCTGGGACTATAGGTGCCTGTCACCATGCCTGGCTAATTTCTGTATTTTTTATAGAGATGGGGCTTCACCATGTTGCCCAGACTGGATGCCTCTTTTTAAAAGTGAGAAAAAGCATTCCAAAAGCCCTCTATGCCAAAAAATATTTTTTAAAAAATTTCTCATGTCCTTTTCTAAACCAATCATTCGCAAGCAAAATGAGAGATTCCTATTATTGGTTTAGGAGTTAAATGGATGTTAGGAAGTCATCGTCGTAAGTATCACCACATTTCTGCTGATCTCATTGTTCTTTAAAGCTAATGCCTTTTTTATCTCTTTACTGTTATTTTAGTAAGATTTTGGAAGAGAGAAGAGAGAAATATGTGTGATCCATCTGCCCTGTTTAACAGGAAGTTCTTCACATTTCCATGCTCATGGCAGCATTATGGCCAAGATATGGAAACAACCTAAGTGTTCATTGAGGGATGAATGCAGATATATATATATAATATTTCAGCCTGGTGCAGTGGCTCACACCTGTAATCCCAGCACTTTGGGAGGCTGAGGTGGGCGGATCACTTGAAGTCAAGAGTTCAAGACTAGCCTGGCCAACATGGTGAAACCCCCTCTCTACTAAAAATAAAAAAATTAGCCAGGTGTGGTGGTGCATGCCTGTAATCCCAGCTACTTGGGAGGCTGAGGCAGGAGAATCACTTGAACCCGGGAGGTGGAGGTTGCAGTGAGCCAAGATTACACCACTGTACTCCAGCCTGGGTGAAGGAGTGAGATTGTGTCTCAAAAAAAATAATAATAAGGCCGGGCACGGGGGCCTACACCTGTAATCCCAGCACTTTGGGAGGCTGAGGTGGGTGGATCACTTGAGATCAGGAGTTTGAGACCAGGATGGTTAACATGGCTTAATCCCATCTCTACTAAAAATACAAAAAAATTAGCCGGGCGTGGTGGCAGGTGCCTGTAGTCCCAGCTACGCAGGAGGCTGAGGCAGGAGAATCACTTGAACCCAGAAGGCGGAGGTTGCACTGAGCCAAGATCACGCCACTGCACTCCAGCCTGGGTGACAGAGGGAGACTCCATCTCCAAAAAAAAAAAATAAGTAACAATAATAATAATAATACATATATATAAAAAATAATATATAATTATATATATTATTTAACAATAAAAGAAGAAGGACATCCTGCCATCTTCAACAACATGGGTGAACTTGAGAGCATTATGCTAAGTGAAATCAGACAGAGAATGACAACTACTGTATGATTTCAGTTACAGGTGGAATCTAAAAAAGCCAAATTCACAGAGAGAGTAGAGTGCCAGTTGTTTGAGGCTAAGGGTTGGGAGAAATGGGGAGATACTAGACAACTTTCAGTTACAAGATGAATACATTCAAGGGATCTAATCTCCAGCATGGTGACTCTAGTTAATAATACTGTATTATTGGCTGGGCACGGTGGCTCATGCCTGTAATCCCAGCACTTTGAGAGGCCGAGGCGGGCGGATCACGAGGTCAAGAGTTCGAGACCAGCCTGACCAACATAGTGAAACCCCGTCCCTACTACAAATACAAAAATTAACTGGGCGTAGTGGCGCGCGCCTGTAATCCCAGCTACTTGGGAGGCTGAGCTGGGAAGATCCTGTGAGCCCAGGAGTTCCTGTGAATACAGTGAGTGATTGCTCCACTGCACTCCAGCTTGGGAGGCAGAGAGAGACCGTGTCTCTAAAAAATAAAAATAAAAAGTGTTCTCACCATGGAAAAAAAAAACCCGGTAACTGTGAGGTGACATATGTTAGCTAACTTGTGGTAATCATTTTACAGTGTACACATATACCAAATCACATTGTATACCTTAAATATACACAATTTTATTTATTTATTTATTTATTTATTTATTTATTTATTTATTTGAGATGGAGTCTCGCTCTGTGGCCCAGGCTGGAGTACAGTGGCGTGATCTCAGCTCACTGCAAGCTCCACCTCCCGGGTTCACGCCATTCTCCTGCCTCAGCCTCCCGAGTAGCTGGGACTACAGGCGCCCGCCACCATGCCCGGCTAATTTTTTTTTTGTATTTTTAGTATTTTAGACGGGGTTTCACTGTGTTAGCCAGGATGGTCTCGATCTCCTGACCTCGTGATCCAACTGCCTCGGCCTCCCAAAGTGCTGGGATTACAAACGTGAGCCACCGCGCCCGGCCACACAATTTTATTTATGTATTATAAGTGTAAGATGTTATACCTCAGTAAAACCGAAGAAAAATAAAATACCAAAAAATAGGAAGTTCTTTAATAACTTTCTTACATATACCTGTACTACTAACTCTATTTTCTTCTTGTTTTTGTTTTTCCTATGTTTCATTATGAAATTTTTCCCATGTATAGAAAAGTAGAGAGAATAGTATATTGAACACCTACAGGTCTTGCTTTAACAGTTACTTATTAATATTTTACAATTATATTTGCTTCATCTACATTTTTTGATGATATGTTTTGATGTAAATTGCAAGTACCATGGCATTTCACCTCAAACGCCTTCCAAATGCATCTTTTAAAAGTAAAGACAGGCCGGGCACAGTGGCTCACACCTGTAATCCCAACACTTTGGGAGGCCGAGATGGGTGGATCACGAGGTCAAGAGTTCAAGACCAGCCTGGGCAAGATGCTGAAACCCCGTCTCTACTAAAAACACAAAAATTAGCCGGGCATGGTGGCACACACCTGTAATCCCAGCTACTCAGGAGGCTGAGGCAGGAGAATCGCTTGAACCCGGGCGGCAGACGTTGCAGTGAGCCAAGATTGTGCCACTGCACTCCAGCCTGGGTGACAGAGCAAGACTCCATCTCAAAAAAAAAAAAAAAACTAAAGACAGGACCGGGCGTGGTGGCTCATGCCTGTAATCCCACCACTTTGGAAGGCGGAGGAGGGCAGATCACCTAAGGTCAGGAGTTCGAGACCAGCCTGGCCAACATGGTGAAACCCCGTCTCTACTTAAAATACAAAAAATAGCTGGGCATGGTGGCGCACACCTGTAGTCCCAGCTACTCGGGATGCTAAGGCAGGAGAATCGCTCAAACCTGGGAGGTGGAGGTTGCAGTGAGCCGAGGTCGCACCACTGCACTCCAGCCTGGGCAACAGAGCAAGACTCTTTCTAAAAAAAAAAAAAAAAAAGACAGGCCTAGCACAGTGGCTCACACCTGCAATCCCAACAGTTTGGGAGGCCGAGCAAGTAGCCTCATTTGAGGCCACAAGTTTGAGACCAGTCTGGGCAACATAAGCAAGACCCTGTCTCTATAAAAAAATTTTAAAATTAGCCAGATACTGTGACATGTGCCTATAAGCCCAGCTACTCACAAGGTTGAGGTGGGTGGATCCCCTGAGCCCTGGAGTTTGTGGCTGCAGTGAGCCATGATCATGCCACTGCACTCCAGCCTGGGTGACAGAGCAAGATCCTATCTCTAAAAATTAAAAATAAATACATAAAAAGAAAGGCAATTTTCTATATAACCATGATGCTGTTATCACACTTAATAAAATCCAGCTCCTTTTTAATCTATCTCCTGCAGGATAAGGAGGTCCTATCATGATGGAGAGGGCTTCATAGAGAGAGAGCCTGTTAGAAAGTTTGGAAACAAATCTTCATCAACAGAAGATTTGTTAAGTAAATTGTGATATATTCATACTATGGATTACTGGGGAATATTTAAAATGATATAGTTCTATATATGGAAACACGTCCACAACATCACTAGGTTTTTTAAAAAGCATCTCTCAAAATAGTATGTACTACCCACATTTCATGTTCCGGGTGATCGTGTGATCCAGTTCTTGCTTTAAAATGCATTTGCGTGTGTGCCCAGTAACAACGTCTGGAAGGATGTAAATAAAAATGCTAATAACACTTGATCTTGGGTGGCAGAGTTATGGATACTGTTTTTTTTTCTTTTTTTTATGTTTCAGCCTCATCTAAATTGTTTTATTATTTGGGTCTTCAGCGGTAAGCAGACAATAGTGTTGTTGCTCTTCCTGATACAGAAGAACAGGTATTGAGGAACATCGGGAGAGATGCGTTCTTTGGCCTGTAGACACGCAGAATGAATGGCAGCTTTGTTTTTATAGTACAGGAAGGTGATAGTCCATTATAAATTGTCATCCCAACATAATTCTTATGACACTGAAAAACTACATGTGGCCTTGTTTTATTTTTATAGTAAAATATACATAACACAAAATTTACTATTTTTAAGTGTCTAGTTTAGTGGCATTAAGTACATTCACAATGTTGTGTAGTCATACTGTCATCCATCTCCAGAACTTTCTCATCATCTCCAGATGAAGCTGTATATCCACTAAATACCCCCTCCCTATTCCCCGCTCCTTCCAACTCCTGATAACTCTTGTTCTACTTTCTGTCTAGGTATCTCATGTAAGTGGAACCATCCAATATTTGTCCTTTGTGTCTGGCTTATTTCATTTAGTGTGATGCTTTCAAGTGTCATTCATATAGTAGCAGAATTTCATTCATTTTTAAGGCTTGCATAATATTCCACTGAATGGATATACCATATTTTATCTTGTCATCTGTTGATGGACAGTTGGGTTGTTTTCACGTTTGTGGTTTTGTTTTTAAGTGACTATACTTTTGGACTCTGTTTTAAGTTCAAGTATTTGAGACCGAAAAGATTTCAAAGCAACAAAGTATCCAGGGTGAAAATAAGAGAAAAGGGAGACAGATCAGCAGTGCTGCTTCATGAGACTTGAAGGAGCAGCTTTCAAAGCAGAAAGCAGAAAAACAATTTTTTTCTCTAAAACTTCTTTTTCTCCCTATCTTTGTCACCTCTCCCTGCTCAATCACCTGATGAAAGTGGAGAAGTAGTAAAAGCTAGTAACAGTTAACTGTGACTATTCCTCATCTAACTCTTCTGCTAATGCAGATGTGTTTGATTTTGGTTTTGCCTTGTGTTGTTTTGTTTTTTACTGCCTAGGAAGCAGGTAGTTCTACCTCTTATTGTGACATTGCTTTTTTATAAGCTTAACCATAATTAAGATGACATGTGTTGGGTTGTTTTATACACACATAGAATTCATTCGTTGGTTCATTGAAAAAAATATCTCTTTAGCACCTACTATGAGCCAATCATGACCCACAGTGCGTAAAAGGGCTTGTCAAAAAGTAAATTGAAGCTGGGCACGGTGGCTCACACCTGTAATCCCAGCACTTTGGGAGGCTGAGGTGGGCAGATCACCTGAGGTCAGGAGTTCAAGACCAGCCTGGCCAACATGGTGAAACCCTGTCTCCACTAAAAATACAAAAATTAGCCAGGCATGGTGGCGTGCGCCTGTAATCCCAGCTACTCGGGAGGCTGAGGCAGGAGAATTGCTTCAACCTGGGAGGCAGAGGTTGCAGTGAGCCGAGATCACACCACTGTACTCCAGCCTGGGTGACAGAGTGAGAGTGTTTCGTAAACAGATAAATAAATAAATAAATGTAAATTGAAACACTCATCCTCAGAAAATACAATTAAACTACAACTCAATATTAAGTAACAGGTATGGGTGCTGAGTAAGGTACTAATGAGTGGCCCATCACCAGGACAAAACTTTTTTTCATGCCAGTATAACAGTTTCCTAAAATCATAGCTTTGTATCAAAGAACGTATGCATAGGACTGCATTTCTTCATTACTGATATTTTTGGTGATTGCCCTGATCTTGTTTACCTGGTTGATCTTCCTGTCAGGTTCCACTTTCAAAGGAAAGCAACTGTATGGCAAGTACAACTTACTTACCTGCAAATGGGTGAATAGTTGTAACTGAATTCATAGAAGACTGGTGTAGGTTCAGTTCACTTTGTCACGTTCCCATATCTCATGTTCCACTTACACTGTTGGGCTTTCCCATCATTCCTGTCATCTGCGCCAGGGACAGCAAGTGGGGCAGAACCTAACTTGACTGTGTCACTGGAGAGAGCTGGTCACTGCAAACCCTTCAGCCTTGATTGTTTTCCCTTATGCAAAGTCACCACCAATGTGCCCTCCCTGAGGTATTGGCAAGGCTAATCAGGCTGTTTTTTTTTTTTTTTTGAGACAGAGTCTTGCTCTGTTGCCCAGGCTGGAGTGCAGTGGCACAATCTCGGCTCACTGCAACCTCCCCCTCCCGGGTTCAAGCAATTCCCCTGCCTCAGCCTCCTGAGTAGCTGGGACTACAGGCACGCACCACCATGCCCAGCTAATTTTTTGTATTTTAGTAGAGACGGGGTTTCACCATGTTGGCCAGGATGGTCTCGATCTCCTGACCTCGTCATCTGCCCGCCTTGGCCTCCCAAAGTGCCGGGATTACAGGCGTGAGCCACCGAACCTGGCCTTAATCAGGCTGTTTTCTGAGCACCATTAAACTGGGTGGATCTTGTTACCTCAGAAAAGGTTCATTTGGTTTATTTTGTTTGTTCTCCCCTCTTGCCCTTAGACCATCATCTGCAAATAGCATAAGCAGCAGCACATCTTCAAATCATAGCGGCCACACTCCAGAGCCCCCACTCCCACCGGTTGGAGGTGACCTCGCCAGCCGACTGTCCAGTGATGAAGGGGAGATGGACGGAGCCGACGAATCCGAGAAGCTAGACTGTCAGTTCTCCACGCACCACCCCAGACCTCTGGCGGTAGGCCTCCTTCCATTCCTTGCCATGCGTTCTTCGCCTGTGCTTTGCAGACACTTAGGTGATCATACCAGAGGCATGATCCCTCCTAAGGCAAGGCTGCCTGCGCAGTGTTTTACAAAAAGGCTTACCATGAGTTTGAATGATTGCCTTAGAAATACCCTTGAACATTACAAAAGGAAAGGAATGGGCTCCCAGCTTATTATAATCCCAAGTACTTCCACATACTACTAAAAAGAAAAAAGGGGAAAAAATGGATAATCCCGAGTATTTATGGCCCGCTTTGAAGCGAGCACGCTTGAGAAATAGTGTTTCTGTAAGTGCACTCAGGAGCTGACCCTCTGGCCTTGTCCATCTAAAAACGGAGCCTCTGATGTCCAGGGTTAGCTCGGTTCACCTACTCTGGAAACTGTCTTAGCAGCGTGTCAGGGGCCAGCCCTTGTTGGTATTCTCCCCTGTTGGTTCTAAGTGTTACTGTTGTGTGACCATATGGCACCAGAACTGAGCGTGTGTGTGTGTTGAAGGAAAGAGGAAGCACTTCAGGTCACCATGATTGCTGATTAATAAGGGCACTTTCTTTCCATTTCCTTGAATGAGTGCACACTGACAGTTCAGAAGGTCATTGACACTGAGGTGGGACCTTAGTTTCCCACCTCACAGGAGGCATCCGCTGGAGGCTTGTTTATTGTTTGCGTACGAGCACTTGAGGAGGGAATGCCTGGTGCTGCCATTGCAGAGCCAAATGCAGGGGCCTAGAACATGGGACCCCATGGTGGTTTACTCTGGTGCCGGCCTGAGTCCTGCAGGATCAGCTCTGTCTCTAGACTGTGTAAGTGAAATCCATCCTGGTCCCGCATCAAGATCGAGTGAATCCCTCTTCCCTCCTATCCATGTCATGAACGAAGGCCAAGTTCACTTCCTTTCCTGGGGATAATGCTTACCTGTGGCTCACCATCAGCCTGAGACTTTGCCTCTTGTTTAGTACAGAAAATAGGGACGATTAAGAATGCCTTTGACTGCCAGAAGTGGAACATTCAACTCATCTGGCACAAGCGCTAAGGTCATTTAATCATCTCACGTAGCAGGGCGTGTAGAGGCAGGTGCTCCCAACCTTGATTCAGCTTCTCCACGATGTCATGGAGCTGAGGGACAATCTCTGCAATTGCCTCTACTTTTCACGCATGGTCCCTGTACGTCAGCTGCTGCTCCGATATTACATCCTCACCCAGTGGTGTGCTACTCAGGTTGGAAAGGGACAAACAGAAAAGGGGTCTTCTTCCAAGATGTTGCCTTATGTTAGGAAAGAAAATCTTCCTATGAAAACCCCAGCAGACTTCCCCTTTTATCTACCAGAAATGGGTCACATGCCCCCGCCGGATCAATTCGCAGCAGAGAGGGAAGGGGTTGCAGTGACGCAGGAGGAACCAGCCATGATTCATCCCAAGGTTCTGGGAGGAGACCCGCTTGATTACTGCTCTGTGTCAGATATCAGAATAAAAGTGTGGTTCTGTTAGCAAGGAAAAGACAGAGAGAGGTGGGAGTGGGTGGTAGTTGGTGAGGTTGGCAACCAGTAGGGTCTGCCACGGTGGCCCACGCAGTGAGGATCTACAGCTCTGCTGGAGGCGTAACATGCCAGCCGGGAACTGGAGCCTCTCAGGGCCTAGCCTCGCATCTGTACGGAATCAGATACACAGGTAGCAAAGACAAAACGGTGCCTCCAGCTCCTGAGTCTGAAAGAAATATGAGGCTCTGCCAGAAGGCCAGACTCTGGAGCACATCAAGACATTTGTCCAGATGACAACCTGCCAGGCTGCAGTGGATTCGCTAAACTCGGGATGTGGCGCAGCTGTGTGCCCTTAATGTTTTGCTGATTTAAATGGAAAGGCCACAGATTTGTGTCTTTGCTTTGTCCTTTCTCTCATGGCCAGTTGATACATTAAATCATTGTTTGTAATGAATGCTTGCTCGGTGCATCTTTAGCAATTGGGATGAGGGAAGAAATGATGTCTAGACCTGGAACAGCTCCCACATGCTGCCGGGGACCAGCTTCTATGTCGGAAAATTCCCTTTGTATGTTTTCTTGCTTGGTCAATAAGCACTTAACATGAAGGTGCAGAAAAGTGTTTTTCATCAGCAGTACCAGATTTGATGGGTGACAAGATTTTAATGCGAAACCCCCCAAAACACCAATAGAAACAGAACAAAGGGAAGGTCTTGCATTTCCTCCTGAGAACTGTTCCAAAGTCTAGTTCCAGGACGGGTTTGTGGAATGAGTGCCAATCCAGCCCTGTGTCTGGGAGAGAGGCCAGGGAGCTGCTGTGAGGCCTGGAGGAAGGGGGAGAGCTGCTTTTGAGTTATAGAGTCATTTGCAGACTTGCCTGAGCCCTAAACCAGCCAAATGTCACCTTCTCTGAGGCTGCTTCTTGCATTTCTGTCTGCTAGCCTTCCAGTTGCCCTAACATCATAATCAAATGTTTATTAAACATCTGAATGCCAATATTTCATCCACATATTTTAAGAGGGATAGTGTGCTTTAAACATTTTGTGGATCCCTGTCTCCCCCATCTATTTGTTAGCCCAAATGCCTACTATCCTCATACTGAGGAGAAGGAAGAGGATGGGCTCCCCTGTCTATACACTGATAGTCGAATCAGGTATGTAGGCATCCTGTGTATAACGTAAAACAGCCATGTCATAAGTCCAAGGCAAAATGTAATAAAGCAGGCAATGGGTGTGCCATGGGAATTCACAGTGGGAAGATCACTCAGATGAGAGCCACTGGAAATGAGAGTCTTGATAAGGGAACCAGGAGAGAGAGGGGGGAATTGGGATTGACAAAAAGAAGAAGGAAGGAGACAACAGGGAGAAGGAACAGCAGGAGCAAAAGCTTCAAGGTGGTGCTGTGTCCCAGGACAGCCTACAAAGACTGATTGGAGGCAGAAATGTGGTCGAGACTGGGAAACGAAGGCATTTAGCCTGGCTGGAAGCAAAGTGGCTCTGTTGACATCAGATAGGAAAGGTGGGACCTGGGACACCAGCACAAGCAGTTTCCATTACTATCATGAGAAGCAGGGAACCACCAAGTTCCTTGAGAAAATGTGGCTGATAATAGGACAAACAGATGGTCCTGAAAAGTCACCCTGGGTGTTGGTTGTTGTTTCTTTTTTTTTTTTTTTCTCTGAGACACAGTCTCAGTCTGTCACCCAGGCTGGAGTGCAGTGGCACAGTCTCAGCTCACTGCAACCTCCACCTCCCAGGTTCAAGCTATTCCCCTGCCTCAGCCTCCCTACGAGCTGGGATCCCAGGCACGTGCCACCATGCCTGGCTAATTTTTGTATTTTTAGTAGAAACGGGGCTTCACCATGTTGGCCAGACTGGTCTCAAACTCCTGACCTCAAGTGATCCGCCCACCTCAGCCTCCCAAAGTGCTGGCAATATAGGCATGAGCCACTGTGCCTGGCATTATTTGTTTCTTAACCAAAAATGCTGGCTCAATCCCAGAAGTAGAAAACGTAGCCCCTTCTGTGCCACAGAAAATTGAATGTAGCTATTGTTGAGTTGTAATATGAGGTTCTGCAGAAAATCCAGAGCTCAAACTACAGAACTGCAGAAGTATTTTTGGCTTCAGTACGGTTTGCTTCTTTGAGTAAAACTGTGCCCTTGTGTGTTTTTATGTAAATGTTATTTTTCTCTGTATAGTTTATATTAACTTATTAACCTGTAATCAAAATTAAAATTTTTTTTTCCTCACAGTTTTGCTCATTTGGGAGTCGCCTCATGGGACGAGGGTACTATGTGTTTGATAGAAGATGGGATCGTTTTCGATTCGCACTAAACTCCATGGTAGAAAAACACCTGAATTCACAGATGTGGAAGTAAGTGAGCAGCTTTTGTGCAATATAAGATCCAAGCTGCCCCACAGTTACCTGAAACTTAACTTTCTAAATAAATGTCAGTGGCTGACTTTTCATAGAACAAAATGATTCTGAAGTCAGGATGCTTGATTAATTCTTAAATACCAGCTCTTCTTAATGGTTTGCCTGAAGGTTTTGAGAAACACGAATGATGTGTTACATGCTTTGTCTTTTTTGGAGACCATTTTTGTGTTGGTAATCTCCTAAATGAGAAGAATGTTAGATAATATATTGTCTGTTTACCTAAGTTAAAGGGCCTTTTTATTGCTCCTAGAGAATCTAAGGATATTAAGAACATGCTTCTGGCTGAGTGCAGTGATTCACGCCTGTAATCCCAGCGCTTGGGAGGCCAAAGCAGGAGGATTGCTTGAGGCCAGGAGTTTGAGATCAGCCTGGGCAATATAGCAAGACCCCCATCTCTACAAAAAATAATTTTTAAAAATTAGATGGGTGTAGTGACACACACTTATGATCCTAGCTACTTGAAAGGCTTGGGGTGGGAGGATCGCTTCAGGCCAAGAGTTCAAGGTTACAGTGAGCTATGATTGTGCCACTGCACTCAGCCTGGGCAATGGAGCAAGACCCTCTCTCTTAAAAAAAAAAAAAAAAAAAAAAAAAAATATATATATATATATATATATATATATATGCTTCTGTTTGTGATGTTAATACTACAATATCAAAACTAAAGATTTCAGCCAGGCACGGTGGCTCACGCCTGTAATCCTGGCACTTTGGGAGGCTGAGGCGAGCGGATCAACTGAGATCAGGAGTCCAAGACCAGCCTGGCCAACATAGTGAAACCCCCGTCTCTACTAAAAATACAAAAATTAGCTGGGTGTGGTGGCGCACACCTGTAATCCCAGCTACTCAGGAGGCCAAGGCAGGAGAATCGCTTGAACCCGGAAGGCAGAGTTTGCAGTGAGCTGAGATCATACCACTGCACTCCACCCTGGGTGACAGAGGGAGACTCCGTCTCAAAAAAAAAAAACTAAAGATTTCATTATGGTTGTGGACCAATTGCTAATTTCTAGTTGTTTGCTGTCCTGTGAAAACATCTGTACACTTGCCAACAGGGCAGATCCTGAGCAAAGCTGTGAAGTTGGTTAAGTTTGTCTTTGGCCCTTCCCGCCTCCTTAGGACTCCCCACCCACCTCGACTTGTACTTCTCTACCCTAAACTCCAACTTAGGTTCCCTTTCTCTTAAGTTCCTTTACTATCCACTTCCCAGTGTACTTACATTTTAATAGGGGATTCATAAACAGGGAAGAAGCCTTGATCTGGAAGAATGCTATTGGTAAGAAATAATAGGCCACTTGATAATGTAAGGCCGGCCCACTGGGTATCCCCATCACCCACTCCTACAAAGGTGAGCTCTCAAGATATCATCATCCATTGGAGTCATGGATCACATAAATCTGGGCCTAGACAGTCCAGGAAAGACAACAGCTGAGGCCCCCCAGATGCCCACTGAGGTCCAGTAGAGGCAAGGAAGGGATTCCTAAGAAATGGGAGGGAACAGAAGTCAAAATTTGCCCCTCTTCCAGGATTCCTCCTCTCCCCCAGGCAGCTACGACACCTTAGGCCCCTTCTGGAAGCCTAAAGAGCTTCCAGACCTGAACTTCTAGAAGTGAGCCCCATTTGTGTCTGAATTGAGCTCTCCTGGCAGACTTAGTACTAAATGTTAACATTTACTATAAGGTAGGTAAGGGCCACAAGAGAAGCTTATCATTTCTTCCCATTTAAGTGACTGCCCAGTGTGTGTAAAGGGCACCCTTGATATTTACTTGTGTCCATTCCAAACAGCAACAAATTGGTGCTACACGTGGGGTGACTGTGCTCTCAGTTACTTGGTGATTGAGCCTCTGCTCTTGTTCCCCAAGACGGCAGCCAGCCCTGGTGATCCTCGCAGCTCTTTGCTCCCTGTGTTATGGAAGTGTCAATCCCAGACACGTGGAAGGAATGTGTTGATCTGTATTTCACTCCCTGGTGTCCTGTCAGCTCAAGCTCCATATTCCTTTCCTCCTCAGGCACAGAAACCCGAGCCACAGGGCATCAGGTCCCTCCCCCCTGTTCAGGACTTGCCTAACCAATCTGCTGTCACTGAGCAACATTGGGGCTGCCTGGGTGTCAACTCTGGAGAGCGTAGCACCCCGCTACCCTCTCAACCTCGCTGCCCAAACCCCAGGCCCCGGCGGGCCCGAACCTGGAGGGATGGCAGCCGATGGGGGCGTGGAAGACATTAGGAAGAAAAGGAACGGCCAAGACTCTTTTTTCTTTAACAAGCATTTAACTCTGCATCAGGAGCCGCCAACACAGTATTCTCTTTCAGCCAGGTCAGCATCTGGACCTCCATGCCACCTGGCAGGGGAGGTTGGGCACTGTCAGTAATTTATTTGCATCTGTGGGCTTTAGTGTGGGACTTCCCTGGGCCAGTGTGCAAAGCTTAAACCAGGGCACAGCCCAGCAAAGCTGAAATCCACTGCCATTTGGCACCTAAAAAAAACACATAAACTGTTTAGCTTTGGCAGGGAAGGGACTCCCGGGGACAGGGAGCTGCCACATGCCCCTCACCCTATTTCTCCCCTGCCCTATCTCCCCTCCTGCCCCTGCTATCCACTTGTGAGTAGTGAGGCAAGAAAAGGATAGAAAGTGTGCCTAAAAAGAGCACCCGTCCCAATCCTGAGTGTCAGCCAGGTAAGATTTAGGACTTCAACTCTGCTAGTTAGCAGAAGTTGAAGTGTGAATTTATACTATTTAATTGGAAAATTATAAATTGAGACATTAAAAATGGATCCCATTCAGGCCGGGTGCAGTGGCTCACGCCTGTAATCCCAGCACTTTGGGAGGCCGAGGCAGGCAGATCACGATGTTAGGAGATCGAGACCATCCTGGCTAACACGGTGAAACCCCGTCTCTACTAAAAACAAAAATTCATCCGGGCCTGGTGGCGGGTGACTGTAGTCCCAGCTACTCAGGAGGCTGAGGCAGCAGAATGGCGTGAACCCGGGAGGCGGAGCTTGCAGTGAGCCGAGATCACACCACTGCACTCCAGCCTGGGGAACAGAGCAAGACTCCGTCTAAAAAAAAAAAAAAATGGAAAAAATGGATCCCATTCAAAGTCATTGATTGGGATCCTCTCTAAATGAGCCATCTGGTATTTGTAAATAACTTTTTATTACAAGTAACTGCCAAACCTCTGCCCACATGTATTTCTATCTATACTTTAGTGTAAGCAAACTTGAGTCAAGGAAAGATGGAGTGGGTTGCCTATAGCACCACAGCAAGGCAACAAAAGCAGCAGGAAAGTTGGGAGGTTCCTCCCCCTCTAAGAAATGTTCCCTGCCCCTGTTAGGAAGGGGTTGTGCAGGGCCAGACAGTTCTAAGGATGTGTGTAGACATTTCCAGTCTGATCATATGGGAGTCCTTGCCCACCATGCATAGTCCCTGACAATATGGGTATGGTGCTGCTGAGAATCCACCTGCTCACCCATCCACCTACCCATTCATCCATCCATTCATTCACTCATTCATTCATTGCAACAAGTATTTATGGGGCACCTTGCTGAGTGCTTACAGGATCTCTTACCTTCTTTAGGCTTGAGAGAATGTAAATTCTCAATGCCATCATGGCCGTTGTGAGTTTGGCAACATTTTTCTCTTATATTTGATCCCTTTGGTCTGACGTTTTCAAGGACAAGGATTCCTCTGGATTCTACCCTAAAGATGGATGCCACAGGCTCCACCAAAGTGCAGGCCAAAAGCAGAATCTTCAGAGAGGAATGCTAGAAGAGACATTTATCTCTCAGCAGTGCCTCTTTCCAGAGTTCCCTGGCACCTGGTCCTGATGCTACAGCTGGGAGAGTGGCCTCCAAAGAAGAGAAAGGACGGTGTGAGGCCCTGTCTTGCACGTGTTCTAGCCCACTGGGGCAAGGCTCTGGGACTGCTCACCTTCATGTGCTGCTTTCAAAGAAGGAAAGCTAGTTCCTAATCGCTAGTGAGCCCCAGCTACAGTGAAAATGATTTCCCAGGGAAACCGGGAGAGGGAGCAAGGTGAGAAATGGGAAAGGACCAGCTTGAACACATTTACCTGGCTCCTGAGGGCCATGTGCTTTCCTGCAAAATCACGAACAAACATCCCTGTGGCTGTGTGCCTCCTCCCGGTCCCCAGAGTAGCAGCAGCAGCACCCCAGGCTGTAGGATGGAAGGAGGAGTCACTCCCAGCGCAAATCAGAAGATGGAGTTTGCAGGGAGGCCCCAAGGGTAAGCCACAGCCTAGTGCCGGCCTTGGCTCCAGGGAGTTTGCTCTGAGGTACCCCCCAAGCTCCAAGAAGACCAAAGAAGAAAACAGTGGGTTTCCCCTCCCCTCCTGTTTTTCTCCTCCTGTCCACATCCTACATTTATCTTCAGAACAAACTAGAAATCCCTGATCTCCTTCTCTGGACATATGAGGGTCCCCACACTCACCATTTCCTAACACAGGACAAGAAGACCTGCTAAAGGTCAGCAGCCACACCCCAGACAGCTCCTCTGAGCAAGAGCTAAGGTAGAATGGGCTGAATAGGAAAAAACAAAGCTAGTCCTGGGAGTGGGCAACTTGCCATCTCACCATTCCCAAACCCCTAACCCTCCACGGCCCAGCCACCAGGAGCCAGCAGCCGCGAGTCAATGTGGAAATGGCTCTCTGCAGAGGGAACCAGAGGCTGCAGACAGCAAAGGCGGGAGGATGCTGGCCTTGGAGAGGGCCGTTCCCCAACTGCCTCCAGCCCAGAGCAGGGTGGGGAAAGCCCCGAGAGTCCCTGGGCAGAAGCTGGAGTGGGTAGAGAGGGGAAGCTCCGGCCCCTGTGTCCAGGTAGCAAAGCCCTGTCCTCACATTTCTTACTTGCAACCAGGACCTACATGTGAAATGATCACTTCTCATTAAAAACCACCTTCATCGCTGCCAAAAAAAGAGAGTTGGGGGGTGGGGGCAGTGGTTGAGAGAGGAGAATACTGGAAATAACATTGACCTTTTATTCATGAACCAAAATCAGGCCTTCTCCAGCAGCCAAGCCTGGAGAAAAGGATCTGAAAGACTGTGCGTGATGAAAATTAGGTTGCTGGATGTTGCAATGGGGGGTGCCATAAGGAGGGGCCATGCTTCAGATTCTCCCATCCTTCAAGGCTCCATTCTCCATAGTCTGGTTCTGCCGGGGTGTCCTCTGTAGCCCTGATGCTCAAACGTCATCGAGCCTCCTGAGCAATGCCAACCCGATGTCTCACTGATTCTCTTTCACTCTTCTCTCATGTTTAGGAAGATCCCTCCTGCGGCAGATAGCCCCCTGCCCTCGCCAGCAGCCCACATCACCACCCCCGTTCCAGCATCCGTTTTGCAGCCTTTCAGCAACCCCAGTGCTGTGTATCTTCCTTCAGCTCCCATCAGCTCGAGGCTCACCTCTTCTTACATAATGACATCAGCCATGCTCTCAAACGCAGCTTTCGTGACATCGCCGGACCCGAGCGCCCTCATGTCCCACACCACAGCTTTCCCTCATGTGGCCGCAACCCTCAGCATCATGGACTCAACCTTCAAGGCCCCATCCGCCGTGTCCCCGATACCAGCCGTCATCCCTTCCCCATCCCACAAGCCATCCAAAACCAAAACCAGCAAATCCTCAAAAGTCAAAGACCTGTCCACCCGTAGCGACGAGTCTCCAAGTAACAAAAAAAGGAAGCCACAGTCTTCGCCTTCCTCCTCCTCCTCCTCCTCCTCTTCCTTGCAGGCATCCCTCTCGTCTCCACTGTCAGGGCCTCACAAAAAGAACTGTGTTTTGAATGCCAGTTCTGCTTTGAACTCCTATCAGGCGGCCCCTCCCTATAACAGCCTGTCTGTGCACAACTCAAACAATGGGGTGAGCCCACTCAGTGCCAAACTGGAGCCCTCAGGACGGACCTCGCTGCCCGGTGGCCCCGCGGACATAGTGAGACAGGTGGGCGCGGTGGGAGGCAGCAGTGACTCCTGTCCCCTCTCTGTGCCCTCCCTTGCGCTCCACGCAGGGGACCTCTCTCTGGCCTCACACAATGCTGTGTCTTCTCTGCCCCTCTCTTTTGACAAATCAGAAGGAAAAAAGCGTAAGAACTCGAGTTCTAGTAGCAAAGCCTGTAAAATCACTAAAATGCCTGGTATGAATAGCGTTCACAAAAAGAACCCGCCCAGCCTTCTCGCACCGGTGCCCGATCCCGTTAACAGCACCTCCTCTCGGCAGGTAAGGGACCTCCTGGCACCGCCTTCACCGGCTCTGGGGGGCAGGGGGAGCTGGGCAGCGCCCCTGCTTAGCCGGGCGGCTCCGACAGGTAACACAAGCTTGATTCCTTTTCTCGTTTTCCCCGAAGGCAGTTTTCACCCTCCGCTTTGAGAGCACTTTACTGAACAAGTACTTGATACCACGCTCACTATGTGCTAGACACTGTTCTCGGCACTTTACGGTTATTACCTCACTGAGTCCTCATGACACCCCAGTGCAGTGGGTGCAGTTATCACTTTACAGATGAGTAAACTGAGGCACAGAGAGATTCTGAGTTCCCCACTCCACATCGGTCAGTTTTATCTTTTGAGGTTCTGAGAACATTGTCATTAAAGAGTTCTGTTGCTAAGAGGTTTGATCTGATCTGTTGGAACCCCCTTAGGAAGAGCTTGAGGCCCAGGCAGGTTAAATGCTGACCCAGGGTCCCACCTGGGAGTGGGAGCGCCTGTGCCCGGCTCCCAGGTGACTGTCCTTCCCACTTTCGTAGGCTGCCTCGACCCCCACCTCCTCCTAATAGAATTCTTTCCTTCCTAAAGAAAAACTGCAACTGTCACCAGCTGGCAAAGAAGTGTTCAATGCCATGGTGCAGATAGGAGTGTGTATGGTGAGGAAGCTGAGAGAGTGTGGCGCAGTCTGGGAAGGAATCATGTTTCTTTCCCTTGAGCTCTGTTCTCATCCCTGAGTCTAGTCCTTCTCCTCCGGCTGGGGGGCTACTTAGGAAAGCCCACCACCACCCCCGCCCCGGCCTCGGGGGCCAGTTGGGCATATAGATGAGGGAGCAGACGTGGGGAAGGGCCTGGCCTCGGATTCTCTGGGGAGCCAGGTCTGACGAGAGGGCCGGCCAACCTGCCCAGGAGCCTAGACCCATCAGGGCAGTGTGTCCAGAGACCGTTACACAGAATCAAGGGAACCAAACCCCAAGCCCAGCCCCATCTAGGGTTGAGGACTTTGGAGCAATGGGAGGCAGTTGTTAAAAGATGTTTTAATGTTTTATGTCACCACTTATGAGACTTGTTATAACTTCATGAAGAGCACAGCCTGAGGGGGATTCACAAATCACAAACACATGAGAAACAGCAAGTTTGGAACCCAAGGGCCAGACAAGCTGCAAACCGAGGCCAAGCTGAGAGGAGCGGGAGACACAGGTCCTCTCGCTCGAGCTGAGGGCACTGTTCTGACTCCCCACAGCCAGGGGTGTGAGGGAGGGGGGCTGGCACCCACAGGGCTCTCCCTGGAGGCTAAACTGCTGGTGGGTGCCACCGCCAGGGCCCAGGATGGAGGGCAGAGCCAAGGCCTCTCAAGTTTGAACATGTACACGAATCCCCCGGGGGGCTTGTGAACATGCAGATTCTCAATCAGCAGGCCTGGGCAGGGGCCTGGGAGTCTGCATTTCTAACAGCCTCCCAGGCCACGCCTTGAACAGCAAGGCCGTGGTATCTCACTCATTTTAGATACAGTCCCAGCAGCTAACACGTAGATGATGGGCTCTGTTCCAAGCACTTCAGGTGTATTAACTCATTTTATAATTACTTGCTGTTACTCTCCTTTTACAGATGGGTGAACCAAGGCACAGGAGGGTTAAGCAAGGCACCCAAAATCACACAGCGAAGCAGTAGTTAGGCTAGGATTTAAACCCAGGCATTTTGGCTCTGGAGTCTGGCCTCTTAGCCTCCATGCCATTAACAGAGTCCCCTCTGTGTTGAGTAGATGTGGCTCTGTTGATACTTTGGTCTGCAGGACTGTAGGAAATGCTTAGTAAATGCTGAGTCAGCCAGAAGCGGTGGTGAAAGGAGCAGCCAAGTGCTCATCAGGAGGGAATTCAAAAAAACGGATGCATTTAACGGCTGCCTTGGATCTGGTCAGCATTGGTTCTCTAACGCAGGTGATACCTCGGTGCTTGTCAGCAGGGCATTAAGAAAAGGCTTTATCACTGGTGATTTCCAAGTATTCAGTAAAGGCAAAGGCCCTTGGGATCTGTGTTACTTCTGCTAGGAGATCGGGGTGGGGGCAACGCATGAGATTGAGAAATGCAAGATAAACTTTTGCTTTGAGAACAATTTAGGGATCCATTTAATTGTATCTGGTTGGTATAAGGCCGGAAGTTGCCACAGGGCTATTAAACTGAATAAAAATCAAGACTGTGAATGTAGCCAGGTGTGGTGGCTCACACCTGTAATCCCAGCATTTTGGGAGGCCGAGATGGGTGGATTATCTGAGGTCAGGAGTTGGAGACCAGCCTGGCCAACATGGCAAAACCCTGTCTCTATTAAAAATACAAAAATTAGCCGGGTGGGGTGGCACGTGCCTGTAATCCCAGCTACTCGGGAGGCTGAGGCAGGAGAATCACTTGAACCCCAGAGGCAGAGGTTGCAATGAGCCAAGATCGTGCCACTGCACTCCGGCCTGGTCGACAGAGTGAGACTGTGTCTCAAAAATAAATAAATAAAATAATGTAAGGCAAACGTCTTTACATAAAGGCAAGTTAATGGAGAAGAGGAGTGGTTTATAGGATGAAAGTTCAAGCTGCCTTTGCAGACTAGACAGGGACTGGTTAGTGCCTGGCATCAGCTTCCCCAAGGACCGGGCCCATTGTGTGAAGGACAGTCCCAGAGGAAGGGGAAGGGCACAGTGGCCACACCCGCATGCATAGCGTTCCTGTCCTCCCTCCACATGAAGGAGAAGCCCAGCACCATCGTGCTATTTTCCTAAAGAACAGTTGCGTGTGCGTTACATCTCCTAGCCGGGAAAACTGACCCAGCAAAAGATCCAGGTGTTTTATCTGCAGCCAGGCTGAGGGAGTCTGGGCTGGAAACAAAATGGGTTTGGGACGGAGGGTCAGAGGTATATGAGCTGTGTGACCATTTGGCCACAGGTAGAAAAGCCCAGCCTCTGCTGAGTGAAGCTCCCAAGAGGAGCCAGGCATCTCCACCAGATGCCTTTGTCCTCATCCTTCCCTATTCGGTCCCGGCCAGCTAGGGAGCAGTATGAGGAGTCCCCACAATTCCACTTTTCCTCTGGGAAGGAGAGGGCATCCCTCAAGGCACCCTCTGCAACATTTTCATTTTCTCTGCCACTTAAGATGGAAACACCGGTTCCGAGCCAATCTGAGGGAATGAAGGAGGCATTGTGCAGCCCTTCTTTCCCCTAGAACATGTGGCATCGGCAGGCCCTTCCCAGGCTGGCTCGTGTGTCTGAGTGGGGCTTCAATGGTGTCTTTCAGGTTGGGAAAAATAGCAGCCTAGCTTTGTCACAATCCAGTCCTTCAAGTATATCCAGCCCAGGACACAGCCGACAGGTAAGTTACTGAGGGTGGGGGTGGGGCAAAAATTCATATGGTCATCAGCAGAGTGGAAAGAGTTTGGACATTGGGGTGAGACCCTGATTCAAACCTCATCTCCAGTTAAGAGCATGGCTACCTGGCTTCCAAACCTAGGCCTTCTAGTTAGCTGTGTGCCCTTGGGCAAGTTACTTAACTTCTCTGTGCTTCCATTTCCTCTGTCTATAAAGTGGGGATCATACTGGCCCCTACCTTCTATGGCTTTTGTGAGGATTAGCCTATTCATGTAAAGCCACTAGAAAATGCCTGGCACACAGTAAACCCACAAGTGTTAGCTATTATTACCAGCTGTATGAGCGTACGCACATTACCTCTCTGAGTCTCAGTTTTTTTCATTCGTTAAAAGGCAAAATTGATGCTTCCCTCCTAAGGCTATTGTGAAAATTAAAGAAGATGATTTGATTAAAGGGACTTGCGGCCGGGCATGGTGGCTCATGCCTGTAGTCGCAACACTTTGGGAGGCTGAGGCAGGTAGATCACAAGGTCAGGAGTTCGAGACCAGCCTGGCCAATATAGTGAAACACCATCTCCACTAAAAAATACAAAAATTAACCGGGCGTGGTGGTGCGTGCCTGTAGTCCCAGCTACTCGGGAGGCTGAGGCAGGAGAATTGCTTGAACCAGGGAGGTGGAGGTTGCAGTGAGCTGAGATTGCACCACTGCACTCCAGCCTGGGTGACAGAGTGAGACTGTGTCTCAAGAAAAAAATTGTAAAAAAGGGACTTGCCAGCCAGGCATGATGCCTCACCTATAATCCCAGCACTTTGGGAGGCCGAGGCAGGAGGATGGTTTGAGCCCAGTAGTTTGAGACCAGCCTAAGGAACATGGTGAGACCCTATCTCTACAAAAATTTTAAATAGCCAGGCATGGCAGCAGATGCCTGTAGTCCCAGCTATTCAGGCAGCTGAGGCAGGAGAATCACTGAAGTCTGGGAGGTTGAGGCTGCAGTGAGCTGTGATTGCACCTTGCACTCCAGCCTGGGCAACAGAGCGAGATCCTATCTCAAAAAAAAATTTTTTTAGGCCAGGCATGGTGGCTTATGCCTGTAATCCCAGCACTTTGGGAGGCCAAGGCAGGCAGATCACGAGGTCAGGAGTTTGAGACTAGCCTTGCCCACATGGTGAAACCCCGTCTCTACTAAAAATGCAAAATTAGCTGGGCATGGTGGTGCGCACCTGTAATCCCAGCTACTCAGGAGGCTGAGGCAGGAGAATCACTTGAACCCGGGAGGTGGAGGTTGCAGTGAGCCAAGATCACACCATTGCACTCCAGCCTGGGCAATAGAGTGAGACTTTGTCTCAAAAAAAAAAGAGGAGGGGGAGGCCTTGCCCATGGTGTCTGTCCATCAGCACTCTCTCAAAAGCCTCTGATGAGCTGCAGCCACCATTCAGGATGCAGTTTCATGGCAGCAGTATTCAGGGTAGACTTAGTAGTTTTTATAAACTTGATGTATAAGAGTAGTCGGTGTGTACACCTGTGATAAATGATTTTCTCAATGGAGTGTATGCATATGTGTCTAGGGAGGACCAGGAAGGATTAGGGGGTGGGGTTTTGCCCCTTACACATGATTGGAAAATGTGTGGGTGTGCATGTGGGTGTGCGTGTATATATAACCATGTTGTTATGTTGCCTTAGAGGTACTGCATGTTTTGTAGACACCAAATAACAAAATAGCAACGTGTGTGTATTTTGCCCTTTGGGATTTTCCCACAAATCTTGGGTAGAGTTTGGGTAAAGATTATGGGGAAATGGTTTTTGTATCCCCAGGCCAGGGAGAGTCTCCTCACCATTTTGAGTCCTTTTTGTGCCAGAACACTTGCAGCCCGTCATGTGTGCTGGGGTGGGAAGGCACATTTGTACTCAGGCCGTCAGCCTCTGTTGATGGGGCCTCTTGTCGAGGTTGTCATGTGTACCTACAGACTACACTTCACCCTCACCAAACACAGCCTGCATGTGCCCATAGCTCCGGGTACACCTGCTGGGAACCCAAAATGCCAGCAATCAGCCCTGACAAACACAAATGGCCACCACTTGTGTAGCACTCTCTGCCTGCAGAGAGAGGGCTACGTGCTGTGTCCTTTACACACACTACACACATTTAAACCTTTTCACAACCCTGTGAGGGACAAGATGATTACAGATGAAGATGGCTACACTAAGAAGCCAAGTAACTTGAACCCAAAATCTCTCTCTCCAGAGCCTCTGAGTTTAACCCAACACTAGAATCCTTCCTGAGATAATTTGCAGTGTCATCTATAGGTTAGGTAGGAAAAGATGAACTAATGGAGAACAAAAATGAAGGCATCAATTATTCTGTCCACTCTCCCAAAGAGGACTCCCAGGAATGTCCGCGGCATTTGTCCTTGTGTTTTCCTCCACAGTGAGGACCTCTGTGACTGCCTTACATGCATGGATCCATCACCTCATTTGCTATTGGGTCCTTTAGATCCATCATCTCTTTTGCTATTCCAGCTGCCCTTTGCTGGATATGGGAGGTGGGATATTGTCCTTTCTATTATAGATGGGAAAACTAAGTCTCCATCCTTGAATTCTCATGGGTAATCTCAACTGTATGGTTTTGAAACAAGTTTTTCTTTTCTTTCCTAGAAGAACACAAACAGAACGGGCAGGATAAGGACTCTTCCATAACAAGACTATGAAGCCACTTCCACATCAATTCCAGGCCACCTAATCCCATCCGAGGAGGCCATGGGGAGGAGGAGGGAGGGGAGTGGGCTGGGGGGAGAGTCTGTTTTCTGTGCACTCCCTGTGACTCTGGCCTTTCTTCTTCTTTTTTTAATTGACCAATTTTTAGTTAAAAAGGCAAAAGAAGGTGAATTTGAGATTTACAGAAAACAGTTCCAGTGTTTGGTTTCCGCTGTCTTTCCTTTCATTTGCCATGTTTTTACATTCTTCCAAATTTGGGGTCACTCCCCTCGCTCCTGATGCTGCTACTGTACCATCCTTTTGCTCCAGCCATGAGAGCAGACATTGCAGAATGTTGGTTCCAGGTTGGCATGCTCTGAAGCTCTTGAACTTTAGCACAGGCAGAGCCCTTTTTCTTCCTGTCATCTCCACCCGATTCCTTCCATCCCTACGTCTACCACTCTCTGGGTCCTCACTGGTCTTCAAAGGACCTGGCTCTCATAGGATCCCCTCAGGACTGTGTGCAGGGAGAGGGGGCTTTGCTGGGGAGGAGCTGGGAGTGGAGAGTTGGAGGGTGGGTGGGGTTCCCTCATCCAGTTTCCACAGCCCACCATGGCTGGAGCCAAATGCTAGAAGCGAGATTGAGAACAGTGGCCATTTAGTGATGTGGTTTACCTAATACCACTGTCCAGCTGTGCAGCTCAGAAAGGATAAACCAGTCAGGGACAGGGGCCAGAACAGGTTTGGGAAGGTGGCAGCAAGCAGAGCATGGTGGGTAGGAGATGATCCCTAAAAAAACTGGAGACTGTGGTGGTCTGAGCTGGTCAGGAATCTGCAGAATCCCTTCCAGGAATCAGTGTGCCAGTGCCCACAGCAGGGTGAGCTAGGAGGGAGAAATCCCAGGAAAAAGGTCGTGAGAACCCAGAAAGCCACTCCGTGAGGAGGCACGGTGACCACAGCTGCTAAAGGTTCTTAGGCTGCCTTCCTGGGCTAGGAAGAGCCCCCCAGGGAGAGCTTCCACAAAAGGGTATGTGTCAAACCTTTTGTCAGAATAAATAATAGCATTTCCCACCCACCCCCATGCCCTGGGCCACAGGGACCTGGTGGGATCAGCACACCCATGGATCAGCTTTTGCTGTCTTAGAGACAGCCATCCCCATGAAGGAATGGTAAGGACAGCCACTGCTCAGTGAAGAACAGCCATTTGGAAGAGCCACGCTGGAGCCCTGCAGCCATAGAACTATTCACACTGGAGTTCTAAAAGAAACAGCAATACCATAAGCTCTAGTAGGGAATCATAATCAGGAAAGGAATTCACAACATAAAATAGGTGTTCTGTGCTATTAATCATGTAACTTTGCATATGATGTATAGCAAAGATACTGGGAGGTTTTGTTTCATCCTTAAATCAGAAATGAATGCTAGTTTAATAGCTGGGCAGAACCCTCATCCCCACCCCAAAGTTTTCCTTTTCTTTCCCGTTCCCCCAACCCAAAGAACAGACTACTGTTAAGTTTCACCACACAATTGGAATTGCAAAGACGGGAGGCAAATGGAGTGATTTTCATCAATGGAATTGCACTGACAGTGAGTGTTTCTTATAGGATTACTAAATTTTTTAATATAAAATGATTTGTTTAAAAATCAGGAGTTGATATTAAGTACCAGGACATTAGTTCGGATGATTTCATTTTTATTTCTACAGTGTTAAAAGTGCACTTATATGCTGGTTTATTTACGTCTTGGGAAAAGAGACTGCAAATTGAAGGGATGATTGTTACTTTTTCTTTTTTTAAAAAAAAAGGTTAAGGAGATTTTAAGACTTATAAATGTTTAAGAAATTATAAACAAGGTTAGACCCTTTGAAAAAAAGTTTAGAAGATATTCTTAAAGTAAATTTTTATAGTGTTAATTTTGTAATAATTTATGTTTTACTATATTACAGAGCTAACTGACCAGAATAGTTTCAGAAACAATATGAAACTTAGGAAAGTTTAAGCAATGTTTATATTTTTAAAATGTTCTTTGAATTATGTTTTTATTGTACATTTCTTCAGACTGAAAAGTATGTACATATCTTTGTTATTTTTGCACAATTTTGTCTTGTTCGGTTTCAGAGGTCTGTTGTTTTTTATAATTTATTTTGAGTTGTAAACCTTGCAGGAGTAAAAACAAAAAACAAAATCTCCGCAACAAAATAACCCTCTGATTTACAAACTCTTATAGTCAAAGAGGGAAAACAAAGGTTGAGAGATTAAGTGGCTGCTTCTGAGAAATAATGTCTCAAGGACTAAAGGAGCAATTCAATAGGTTTAGACATTGTAGCTCTCTACATCTTGAATTGGAAGCTGGAATAAAGAGCCCCCACCCCACCCCCCCACCCTCATGGAATGCTGCTTACTTTGTCAAAAGACTGGCTATGACCAAGGTGAGGATATTTCTGGAAAACTGGGCAAAAAGGGAAAGCCCACGGTATTCTTCCTTGGCAGTCAACCACAGGTTTACTTTACAATGATGTATTAAAAACTTGCAGCTTGAAAAATGGAATGCAAATAAAAGGTTCTCTTTGGGTTTGTCTTAATGGAGTTAAACTGGAGCAGCCTATAAAACATTTTTAGGGTGATGTCCTCTGGGTCCTTCTGTTCTGCACACCCACTCAGTCTTCTCTCCCAGTCCCTTGACTGCACACACCCCTCTTTGCCTGAAGATCTCCTGACTTGTCGCCAGCCATAGAGGCTCGAAAGCTCTGGTTGTGAAGCATAACGCAATGCATAGACCTGTCAGCCATAAAAAAAAAAAAAAAAGAAAAGAAAAAAAAAAAGCGACTTGGATAACTTGTATGCCTTCTTTTGTATCAATGTACCAATTGTAAATAATGCTGATCAACCTTTGTAGAGAATAGTTTATACAGCATATTCTATTATTGCTGATTCTCAGTGAACTCTTGTTTTAAAAAACGAAAAAAAGAAATTTTCTATTTACACCTTATATTTTGTTATGCTGTCGGCCCATGGCACTTTAACAAAACTCTGTGGGTTTTACGTAGCTGGTCAGTCATGGGGTATATTAAATAACTGTTGTTGCACAGACAAGAATTTGCACCTGCTCATTTGTCCTTTCCTACTACCAATTTTAGAACCTTTTCCAGAAAAATTTTGAAGAAAGCATGTCCAATCATTCTAAACAAATGCCACACTTGTGGAGTGGGTTTCTTTTCTACAATCCATATTTTGTAACACTAAGTATTTTCCTTCTTCGTCCCGCACCTCTATGTATTAGCACTACCAGATAGAGTTCATTCCATGCCTGTGATATTGTAAGCAGAATAAATGTCTAAAGTAGGTGTAAATAGTAAATTCTATGGCTTACAGTTTTAAAAGGAAAGAACAAACATGTATCTATTGATACTGCCATGGTTCCTCACCAGGCCTGGAAATATTCTCCAGTAAGCGATTGTATTTTTTTTTTTTTTTTTGCTTTTTTTTTTTTTTGTAACATGGCTTTGTAAATAAAATAATTTATATGTTTGTAAAACAAAGTCTTCGGGTTTTCATAAAATTTAAATTTTTGGTATTTCTTTTTTTTTTTTTTTTTTTTTTTTTGCCGGGGGTGAAGGTATTCTCACCAAAAGAGCCTTTCTGCTAGACCTGCGTTTGAGGCAGGAGACGACTGTGAGGAGAAGAGAAGACAGTGGATTCATTGAGCGAGTACTTAGAGAGCACCCTCTCTGTGCCTGCCCCTGAGCCAGGCGCTCTGTGCGCAGGGATGAGAAACACGATCCAAGCTGCTTTCTGGAAGCAACCCAGTGAGAAGGAAAGCAAATAAATACACACATGATCAGATGTGTAATTACGGATTGTGGCAAATGCTATGGTGGAAAGAACTGAATTCTGTGAGAGAAAGTAACAGGAGAGACATTTACGATGGAGAGGAGGCAGCTCTCAGGAAGTTCTCTCTGAAGAAGTGATCTGAAGGCAGAGATCACTTCTTGGAGCCTAAAGAGCGTCCATTGTGGACAGACCAGGGGCAGAGAGATGGACAGAGGGCAGGGACGAGGCCACAGAAGGCCTTTAGGGAGTTTGAATTTTGTGTCCAATTCAGTGGGAATCCTTGGAAGGGCTTTAAGGAGGGCCACGGTACTGTGATCTGTTAAAAGGGCACTCTAGCCACTGTGTGGTGAATCAGTGGGAAGCTATTGCAAGAGACAAAGTGAAGAACATCAGTGTGATCGAAAGATGATGACAGTAGCTATAAAGAAAAGTGTGTGCCAGCCTGGGCAATACAGGGAGACCCTGTCCCTAAAAAAAAATAGCCGGGCATGGTGGTGCGCAGCTGTGATCCCAGCTATTTGGTGGGCTCAGGCGGGAGGATCGCTTGAGCTTGGGAGGTAGGTCAAGGTGTTACCAGTGGAAGGTATCCAAGTTACTGGTGGCAAACCCATACGGATCTGCAGCAACCTCAGTTCTTGCCTCCTCAGAAAAATTCAACTGGGGCATAAGGCAGAAGAAGAGATCGAGGCAAGTTTAAGAGCAGGAGTGAAAGTTTATTAAAAAGCTCTAGAGGCTGGATGGGCTCAGTGACTCACACCTGTAATCTCAACATTTCAGGAGGCCGAGGCAGGTGGATCACCTGAGGTTAGGAGCTTGGGACCAGCCTGGCCAACATGGTAAAACATCATCTCTACTAAAAATACAAAAAATGAGCTGGGCATGGTGGTACACGCTTGTAATCCCAGCTACGTGGGAGGCTGGGGCAGGAGAAGCACTTGAACTCGGGAGGCGGAGGTTGCACCACTACACTCCAGCCTGGGTGAAGGAGTGAGAGACTGTTCCAAAAAAAAAAAAAAAAAAATTAGCCAGGCATGGTTGCACGTGCCTGTAATCCCAGCTAGGAGTCAGGAGGCTGAGGCACGAGAATCGCTTGAACCTGGGAAGCGGAGGTTGCAATGAGTTGAGATCATATCACTGCACACCAGCCTGGGCAACAGAGCGAGACTCCATCTCAAAAAAAGAAAAGCTTTAGAGCAGTAAGGAAAGGAAAGAAGGAAAGTGCAATTGGAAGTGGACCAAGCAGGCGACTTGAAAAACCAAGCGTGCAGCTTGATCTCTTGACTTGGGGGTTTTATCCATTGGCCTACTTCCAGGATCTTGCATTACTTCTCCCCACTGCTGAGATCTTACTGGGAAGCGGCTGATAGTTTCAGGTGTTTTCTATTAGGAGACTGCCTTTCCCTGGCACCGGCTGTGACCAATTATTACTTTAGCGAAACAGTTAACAACTGCCCGACCATGACCTGAGGGCCACCCAACTCTCCTGGTGTGTGGGGGGTGAGGGAGCTCTCTCCTGCCCTGCCCGTGCCTAATTAGCTGCCCCCTGTAACAAAGGTTGCAATGAGCCGTGCTCACACCACTGTGCTCCGGCCTGGGCAACAGAGACCCCATCTCAAAAAAAAAAAGAAGTGGATTCAAGATATATGTATTTTAGATATGAAATTGATAAGATTTGTTTAGGTAAAGAATGACTCCCAGGTCTCTGGTAGAGCAATTAGTTTGGGTGGAGATGTCATTTCTTCAGATATGGAAAACCAAAGGAGGAAGAGGCTTTTTGAGGGGCTGGCAGCAGGAGTGTTTAGTGAAGATCGGAAGCAGGCCGGGTACGGTGGCTCACACCTGTGATACCAGCACTTTGGGAGGCCAAGGTGGGCAGATCACCCTGAGGTCAGGAGTTCAAGATCAGCCTGGCCAACATGGTGAAACCTCGTCTCTACTAAAAAAAATATTGTTGTGATTACCTGAGAGAATGTAAAGGGAGAAGAGAAGAGAGATTGGGTAGAGCCAGAAAGCTGGCAGGGAACCCTAAGATGAAGCCCTTCAAAGCAAAGAGTGACCCCAGCAGAAAGTGGTTCCCTGAAAGCCAAGACTGTACATGTTTTGGGGAAGGAGCAGTTAGCTGAACCAAATGCTGCTGCAAAATGGAAGACAGGGATGGCGGCGTGTCTAGGGCTTAGCAACGTGGTGGTCATTGGTGAATTATTAGTTTCCTAGGGTTATCATGACAAATGACCACAATGTGCTGGTTTAAAGCAACACACATTTATTATCCCATGGTTCTAGAGACCAGAAGTCCAAAATCAAGGCGTCCGCAGGCTGCATTCCCTTCCAAGGCTCTAGCAGAGAATCCTTCCTTGCCTCTTCCGGCTTCTGGTGACTGCTGTCCTTGGCTTCCCTGGTTTAGAGGCTCAACCCTCAAATCTGCTTCCACATTCACATGGCCTTCTTCCCTGTTTCTCCCATGTCTTAAATCTCCCACTGCCTTTCTTTCACAAGGACAACTGTTACTGAACTTAAGGCCCACCCTAAATCCTAGATGATCTCATCTGGAGATGCCTAACATCCACAAATTCTGGTTTTCCAAATAAGGTCACAATGGCAGGGCCTGGGGGTTAGGACATATCTTTTGGGAGCCACTATTCAACATACCACAGTGGCCTCAGCAAAACAGGTGTGACAGAGTAGCGTTGGCATGGGAGGGCGGAGCATGGGCAAAGCCAAACTGGAGTGGTTTGGAGGGTGTGTGAGAGCTAAGCAAGGGAATTCCTTTTGTAGACAGACAAATCCTAAGGAGCTTAGCACGAAGGAGGCTTTGGATTTTGTGTTTTTTGTTTTTCAAGGGAGGAGAGACCAGATTATAATCCATATGCTGGTAAGACTGAGGTAAATAGGAGAGGGAGAGGTTAAGAAAGCAAGAGAAAGAGGTGTGGTAATGGTTAGGCTTTGTGTCCCCACAGAGATCTCATCTTGAATTGTAATCTCCAGAATCCCCAGAATCCCCACGTGTTAAGGGGGGAGACCAGGTGGAGGTAATTGAATCATGGAGACGGTTTCTCCCATGTGGTTCTCCTGATAGTGAGTGAGTTCTCACGAGAGCTGATGGTTTTATAAGTGGCTCTTCCCTCCCAACCCCCGCCCTCGACCCCCCGCCCATTCGCTCGGCACGTCTCCTTCTTGCTGCCCTGTGAAGAATGTGTCTTGCTTACCCTTCGCCTTCCACCATGATTGTGAGTTTCCTGTGGCCTCCCCAGCCATGCTGAACTGTGAGTCAATTAAACCTCTTTCCTTTAGAAATTACCCAATCCCAGGTAGTTCTTTATAACAGTATGAAAACAGACTCATACAGGGTGATTTAAAAGAGAGTTATCTGACTAAATAAAAAAAAAAGAAGTCCTTGAGATGGCAGGAGGGAGGGAGATGCTGGCCTTTGTAGAAAGAGGGACACCTCTAAGGCAATGGGGAGGAAGTCAGCTTATAGATTTATTGCTGGGAAGATGAGGGAATGCCCAGCTGATGGCTTCCGTTTTCTGAGTGACCATGAGGCAAGATGAATGTGTATGAAAGCTTGGGAGAAGTTTGAGAAAAGTAAAGAAAGAATTAAGGGCTGGGCTTAGTGGTTCACACCTGTAATCCTAGCCCTTTGGGAGGCCAAGGTGGGTGGATTGCTTGAGTCCAGGAGTTCAAGACGGCAACATGGCAAAAACCCGTCTCTATAAAAGAAAATACAAAAATTAGCCAGGCATGGTGGCGGGCACCTGCAGTCCCAGCGGGAGGATTCTTTGAGCCCAAGAGTTCAATGCTGCAGTGAGCTATGATCAAGCCACGGCACTCCAGCCTGGGTGACAGAGCGAGACCCTGTCTCAAAAAAAAAGTAAAGAACTAAATTGCCAGACAGACAGTGCTGAGAGCACATTTGAAATTCATGTCTAAGATCCTGACATGGAGAAGATCATCTTGGGGAGTAGTTGGAGTGCCCGAAGAGCAGAGCAAGGCCACTCAGAGCCAAAGCTGTCAGGCAAACTAAGGCAGACTTTTTGCCATTTTGCTTCAGTCCCAAGTGAATATTTTCACTATGGTGCAGAACAGAAAACCAGAGGAAGCAGACTTGAAACTTGACACATAGTAGGCATGTTGAATAAATGTTTGTAACGTTGTATTGCCCACTGTCACAAAACGGCAGTGTGGCACTTCCTGCACCAAGGACTTCTTTTGCCCACCAGTTCACTGAGAGCCTTGTCTGTGGCTGGCAGTCCATCACCGTGCACTGGCCTAGGTAACATCAAGCTCTGTTGTGAAAGGGGCCTATACATTCTGTTTTTTTCCAAAGCCAGAACTCTGTGAAGCCTCTTGCAAAACTAGTCATAGGCCTAGAAAAACCATAGGAAGCTGGAAGTGATCTTAACCCTAGAACCCTCTTCTACAGGTGGGACAGCTTATTTTTGTTTACATGGGGGGCTTTTTTTTTGAGACAGTGTCTCACTCTGTCACCCAGACTAGCACAATCAGGGCTCACTGCAACCCCAACCTCCTAAGCTCAAGTGATCCTCCGGCCTCAGCTCACTGAGTAGCTGGGACCACAGGTGCATGCCACCACACCCAGCTAACATTTTGTATTTTTAGTAGAGATGGGGTTTCACCATGTTGCCCAGCCTGGTCTCGAACTCCTGTACTCAAACGATCCACACTTCTTGGCCTCCCAAATGGCTGGGATTACAGGCATGAGCCACTATGCCTGGCCAAGACTGGGACAGTTTAAATGAGATACTAAGACCTCACAGCTGGCTGTTGGTCAAGCCCGATTGTTCTTTCAAAACAGTGCTCTTTCCATTTCCTGTAGAAAGAAATTCTACCGGCCAGGCATGGTAGCTCACACCTATAATCCCAGCGCTTTGGGAGGCCGAGGTGGGTGGATCACCTGAGGTCAGGAGTTCAAAACCAGCCTGGACAACATGGCAAAACCCCATCTCTACTAAAAACACAAAAATTAGCTGGGCGTGGTGGCATATGCCTGTAATCCCAGCTACTTGGGAGGCTGAGGCAGGAGAATCGCTTGAACCTGGGAGGCAGAGGTTGCAGTGAGCCGAGATCTTGCCACTGCACTCCAGCCTGGGTGACAGAGCAAGACTCTGTCTCAAAAAAAAAGAAAAAAGAAAACTCTACCCACAGACTGTTCTTCCTATACCACTGTATTTCCATAAAGGTGTTTCAAAATTCAGTGTATCAGCCAGGCACACTGAATGGTGAAACCCCATCTCTACTAAAAACACGAAAACTAGCCAGACATGGTGGCGGGCACCTGTAATCCCAGCCATTTGGGAGGCTGAGGTAGGAGAATCACTTGAACCCAGGAGGCGGAGGTTGCAGTGAGCCAAGAATGCACTACTGTACTCCAGCCTGGGTGACAGGGTAAGACTCTGTCTCAAAAAAAAAAAAAAAAAAAAAAAAAAATTCAATGTGTCCTCTAGTTGGTTTACTTAGGTTTTACTATACTTAAATATTTTTCCCCTTTTTGTTTTTTTCCATTAGGCAATAACCACTTGCCTAATGGATTATTTCTTGCTTTCTGATCTCATTGGGGCTATTCAGAGCAGCAGGTTTTAAGTACCCATGTTTCTAATAAAGTTCCCAGGAATGTATTTTAATAAGTTTATTTTCTATTCATCACATCTTCATAAGCCATTCAACTAGAAAAGTAAATGAAAAAGATGCCAAGAAAGCTGAATGCCTCAAAAACCAAATCAATCCTATTCAAGACTGAATCATTGGAGAATCATTGTGGGAAGCTTGCAACAATTTGGAGGTGCTGCATTTATTGAGATGATTCAAAACTTGAATCTGATCTAAGGTCATTAACTTTAGGAAGGTTCTCCATTTTTAAAATGGTGGAACTTTTCTGGGTTTCCCCTTCAGCCATCAAATATTTTAGTAAATTTGTAAAGCAAACAGCATCATCACAAAAGTGTTTGCTTCCTTTGCAACCTGAACAAGTACTGGGAAAGCTGCTATTAAAATAGGAGCTTCTCCAGCATGGGCAACATGGTGAAACCCTGCCTATACCAAAAATACAAAAATTAGCCAGACTTGATGGGAGCCTGTAGTCCCAGCTACTCAGGAGGCTGGGGTGGAGAACGGTTCGAGCCTGGGAGGTGGAGGTTGCCGTGAGCCAAGGTCACGCCACTGCACTCCAGCCTGAGCAACAGAGAGACCCTGTCTCAAAAAAGTAGCTGGGTGTGATGGCTCATGCCTGTAATCCAACACTTAAGGAGGCCGAAGTGGGTGGATCATTCAAGGTCAGGAGTCTGAGACCAGCCCGGCCAACATGGTGAAACCATGACTCTACTAAAAATACAAAAATTAGCCAGGCATGGTGGCACGTGTCTATAGTCCCAGCTACCTCAGGAGGCTGAGGCATGAGAATTGCTTGAACCTGGGAGGCAGAGATTGCAGTGAACTGAGATCGCGCCACTGCACTCCAGCCTGGGCAACAGAGTGAGACTCCATCTCAAAAAAAAAAAAAAAAATTAGCTTCTAAAGTCTATTAGAATTTTCATTTTCTTTCAACCTACTTCACTTACCTTACTGATTTCATAGCCAACCTTTAGTCCCCTTTGTACCCCAAAAATCTCTTCCATGTTCCTCAATCCAAACACGACTTGCAGGCTAGGGGAGGAGAGAAATAATTCTTGCATATTATTGGAATAGGGCAAAGCAGAGCCCCAGGGAACAGAAGGGCATGGGGAGGAAAATCTTGGGGATCCTGGAGCTTTTCTTTTGGAAAGAATCAGAGGCAGGTTTTGTTTTCAATGTGTACACGTCTTTTGGTTCTGTGCAACTCAATAAACTGAGAACATTTTGACATGAGCTAGATGTTCCACATGAAGAGGACCAGCTGACTCTGCTGTAGGACAGACCCGGAGAGGAAGCCTCCAAGTCCGTGCTCACCTTCCAGCACTGGGAGGTTGTTCCTGCCAGGCCCATGCTGAGCCCAGCATTGTTTAACATTTTAATTAATGAATTGGCATTCAAAGTAACCTTGGTGAATTAAAGCCATGAATACAAACAGACTGATTTATAGAACAGTGGTTACCTTTGGGGGGCACAAGAGAGATTTCTGCAGTGCTGGAAATGCTCTGTATCTCGACCTGGGAGCTTGTTAAATGAATCTAATCGTTTGTGAAATATTTATCAGGTTATATACTTAAGATATGTTCATTTTATTATGCACTCTTAAATTTGAAAGTTTATACACACACAAAAGGCAAACGGCAGACTTGGAGTGATAATTATCTTATCAGAAGAAGAAAGTTAAAGTACTCTGAGGAGAATACTGATGAGAAGGCCATTTTCTCCTCCCATCTCCCAGAGGCAGTAGGTACCACAGAGGATGGGGTGTAACAAGATGTTGAAAATGGAGAAGGAGGTTTGAAAGTCTCACATGAGGTTGTTGGACCCCCACAAGTCCCCTTCACCTATGCAGCCCAGTGGTGACTTCCCCCAGTCCCTAGCAGGGAACTGGAGGGTTATTTTCCGGAGAAATTAAATGGAACACTCAGAGGTTCAGGACTCAAGGATACCAGGCCTATTTTTAAATTTTTAATTAAAAATTATAAAACATTAAAAAATAAGTTACCAGCCAGGCACGGTGGGTCATGCATGTAATCCCAGCACTTTGGGAGGCTGAGGCGGGTGGATCACGAGGTCAGGAGATCGAGACCATCCTGGCTAACACGGTGAAACCCCGTCTCTACTAAAAATACCAAAAATTAGCTGGGCGCGGTGGCAGGCTCCTGTAGTCCCAGCTACTCGGGTGGCTGAGGCAGGAGAATGGCGTGAACCCGGGAAGCGGAGCTTGCAGTGAGCCGAGATTGCCCCACTGCACTCCAGCCTGGGCATCAGAGCGAGACTCTGTCTCAAAATAAATAAATAAATAAATAAATAAATAAATAAATTAATTAATTAAATAAATAAATAAAAATAAGAAGTTACCAGTTGCCTGGTCCATACCATAATCCAGTTGAATCAGCATTTACAGAGGGAGTAGGAATCCAGGCATTTGTATTTAAATGCTCTTCAGGGAATTTAACATACCCTTAGAAAATAAATGAAAATAACGAAGCAAAAACATTAAAAAAAAAAAAAAATAGAGGCCAGGCACAGTGGCTCACACTTGTAATCCCAAAACTTTGAGAGGCTGAAGCAGGAGGATCGCTTGAGACCAGCCTGGGCAACATAGCAAGATCCTGTCTATATTTTAGAAAGAAGAAGGTCAGGCATGGTGGCTCACGCCTGTAATCCCAGCACTTTGGGAGGCCGAGGCGGATGGATCACGAGGTCAGGAGATCGAGACCATCCTGGTTAACATGGTGAAACACCGTCTCTACTAAAAATACAAAAAATTAGCTGGGCGCGGTGGTGGGCACCTGTAGTCCCAGCTACTCAGGAGGCTGAGGCAGGAGAATGGCATGAACCTGGGAGGAGGAGCTTGCAGTGAGCTGAGATCGCCCCACTGTACTCCAGCCTGGGCAACAGAGCAAGACTCCGTCTCAAAAAAAAAAAAAAAAGAAATATAGGGGAGCCATTAGGTGATCTTACCTTCATGTTTACCAAAGTACAGTGTTTGGCCCTGTGCTTTGAAGCTTAAAGAGACTGGATGGATACAGGACCAGAGAAAAACTGAAAGTGATAAAAAATAATTACAGTGAAAAGTTGTGGAATCTATTTCTCTGGAAATGGTTAAAAAGGGAATGCCTGGGATGTCTTTAAAAGCAATCTGCTTCAATTTTCCAAGGGAGATTTTGTATTGTAAAGCTTGGTGTGGATTACCATATGGGTTACATTGACATTCTGGGGCTTTTTCATTCCAAAAATATGTATATTTCATATTTCTGTGAACATCAAATTTGTCTTTAGAGATCACCTTAAAATTCCAAGAGGGAAGGACCTGGGCTGTCTTGTTCAGTGTTGTTCAGTTCCTAAATAGCGTCAGGCATACAGTTGGTACACAACAAATGATTGTTGAATGAACAATGAAGGAGCTAGTGGTGTGCTGGGAAATGTGAAACAACAGCCTTTGGGGGGTGAGAGGGAAAGCGTCTGTGAATTTCTGTGACAGAAATATGCCCACCATGGCTAATATCAAGCTAGCAGCAGCCTGTCCTCACTGAACACAGAGCTGAAAAGAGACACCATCGATGCTCCTAAGGCTGTGCAAACCAGCTCCAGTATACTGCCGATTCTGTCCAATGCAGCAGACATACTGTGACCAGCAATACTATATTAGCTCACGTTCGACTGTGTGAAATAATGTATCCCCTAGAGCCACCGATGAGAACCTGGCTGTCCTTTGGAAGTGACCAACACTCAATACTAAAAATTTTACCATTTTTAACTTTTAACCATATTTCTGCTTGAAAAGGGTATTCAGGCAAAGTGATGTCTTAGTTTCAAAAATAATATACGAGTAACTATCTGTCTTCCTCGTATAAGTGATCCCCGCTCTGTGGGCTATGCTCCAAATGTTTCATTTGCAAGCGAATATAATCTTCATTTAAATGCAAAATCAAGGGTGATTAGGTTGCAGGACAACCCATAAAGGCCCCATGATGCACCTGAAGTCTAATATCAATACGGTAGCATTTTGGGAAATGCATTCTCAGTTTCAGCCAGGGAAGACAGGATTGCGTGCCACCTGGCCATCATCCCAGCTATGAGAAAGTACACCCTTCCACCTCGCCATCTGCCAGCAGAGCAAAGACTTCTAGTCTGCACCCAGGGCAGACTCCCAGCTCTAAGCAGTACCGGCACTGCTCTGATATCAAGAAATGGGCTAAAGGGCTAGGATTCCCCTGGTGGTGGCAGTGGTGGTAAATAATGTTATTGATCATGTGTTTCACAGTTTTTCTAATTTAATCCTCAAAATAACTGTGAGGTATGTAAGATTATTATCTCCATTTTACAGGTGAGAAAACCAAAGTTTAAAGAGATCAGGTAATTTGTTCAAGATCATAACAGCTAGTAAGTGGGGAAGCCTCTTGGGAAAGGGTCCTTGACTTCCCCATGTAACTTGTGTAAATAGGAGATCATCTGTGGTCACCTTTCATATAAATAATATAGAAGATCAAAGAGTGTTGGTGTTCATAAATTTTGTTCTGGGCTTCAATTTGGTGGACCTAATTAAAGCTTAAACAGAACTAGCCAGTGTGATGGGAGCTAAATTTAGGCTCAGTTTATAATATGATGTTCTGAAATTCAGAAGTAGCCTCAAAAATGAAACAGGAAAAAAAGAGTGCATGTAAAAACTGGTGAAATCCAAATAAGATCTATAGCTGAGTTAATAGCATTGTAGCAATGTCAATTTACTGATTCTACAGTTATGAGATATTAGCATCGGGAGAAGCAAGTTTTTTAATGAAGTACTGTAAAAGGGTATCATAGGCCCACGATCCCAACCTTGTCCTGCCATCCTTCATACTGTGGCCACTCAATGTTTTCTACACTTTCATGTTTGGTAAAATGAATTTAGTGTTTTAAAATGTTTTAAGTATGTTTGCTTTTTAGGTCCATGAAGAATGAGCAAAGGCTGGATACACTTTTCGAGTCCATCTTATACTGCCTCAGATGTTAAATGTTATTTTACAAAGACTGAGATGGAACTTTTGATATTTGAGTTCTAATAGTTGTCACTATTAGTCTATGTTCTTGGTTTTTTTTTTTTAACTTTAAAAATGCAGCTCCCTGGCTGAGTGCAGTGGCTCATGCCTGTAATCCCAGCATATTGGGAGGCGAAGGTGGGTGGATCACCTGAGGTCAGGAGTTCGAGACCAGCCTGGCCAACATGGCACAACCCCATCTCTACTAAAAATACAAAATTAGCTGGATGTGGTGGCACACGCCTGTATTCCCAGGTATTTGGGAGGCTGAAACAAGATAATTGCTTGAACCCAGGAGGCGGAAGCTGCAGTAAGCTGAGATCACACCACTGCACTCCTGCCTGGGCAAGGCAGAACGAGACTCCATCTTAAAAAAAAAAGGCAGCTCACCAATGAAACAACTTGGTGAAAGTAAAATCACATTCTAAACTTATGTCTCCCTTATGATTTGCACAAGAATATTAAGCATATAATAAATATCTTGCCTTCCTCTCACATTGCCACATAGAACCAAGAGTCTAGAGTTTCGAAAAAACACAACACAAGGCTGGGTGCAGTGGCTCACGCCTGTAACCCCAGCACTTAGGGAGGCTGAGGCAGAAGGATTACTTGAGACCAGGGGTTCAAGACAATCCTGGGCAACATACACTTCTATCTCTGCAAAAAAAAATTTTTTTAATTAGCCAGGCATGGTGGTGCTTTGGGAGGTCAAGGCTGCAGTGAGCTGTGATTGGATCATTGTACTCCAGCCTGGGTAACAGAGTGAGACCCTGGGACCGAAAAAAACCACACACACACAAAATCTGAAATGTTACTCCAAAAACATTTCCATAGGAAACCAAGCAGGACAGCCTATGGACATAGGTTATAGAGACTATAGGAATTTTTCTTTTCCTCTCATTTTAACAAGACTAAGATGATAATGGCAAACATTTAGTACATGCTTGGCACCATTTTAAGAGCTTTACATATATTGGTTCATTCGGTCCTGAAGACAACCCCTGTGAGGTAGATATATTATCCCCATTATATCCATGAGGAAACTGAGGCAGAGAATCTAGCTTTTTGCTCCAGGTGACACAGTTAACGGGCAGTGGTAAGACTGGGATTGGAAGTGAGGCAGTGTGGCTCCAAAGGCCATTACAGCACACTGCCTGTTTTCTCAGGAAATTACCCTTTATATTTTTTTCCCTCCTTTTTAATAGCAACCAAAACTCCTAGCTGAGCCATCTCTGACTTGTTCCTCGTTGAAACAAAAAATGGAGAGAGGAAATCAGGCCCCCGTCTGTTCTGGACACTCATGTCTCCTCATTTTCCGTCTTATACAATTCCCTCCCCTGAGCTATAACTCAAGGCTGACAGGCAGACTGACAAGTCAACCTGACACTAAAGCCCAGTGTCTTTATGCTGGTGGTCCACACATAGGGTGACCAAGTGTTCCAGTTTACCTGGGATTTTTCCAGTTTTATCACTGAAAGTTTCATGGCACTGGAAACCCCTCCCTCCATAACAAATCAGGACAGTTGGTCACTCTATGCTCTAGAACCCTGCGGCGGAGCTGTTAATAAACTGATGACTGAAACAGGCCCGCACTCCTACTTTCAGAGCAAAGCAATTTTATCAGACTCTCTGGGGGAAGAGGGAGCAGACACTGCATTTTCCTTTTTTAAATTTCTTTCTCTTTTTTAGGCTAGTCAAATGAAGCAGTGGGATATGCTGCATTTTCAAAAAGCCTTCCCAGGAGACTGCAGTGTTTGTGCTGGGTCGAGAATCACAGTAAGTCTACACCAAGCATAAGCTGTGTACTCTCAAACTCTTGTGGACTCCTGATCAAACGCTGCCCAGCCCTTCGCCTCAACCCACCCAGCTTGGAGTAATGCAGGGACTCGGGTCTGGTTGTCCATTAGAATCATGTGGGAAGCTTTTAATGCTTATCAGCTTGGGAATGCAAAATGGTATAGCCACTCCAGAAAACAGTTTCTTAAGAAGTTAAACACATGGCCGGGCACAACGGCTCATGCCTGTAATCCCAGCAGTTTGGAAGGCCGAGGCAGGAGGATTGCTTGAGGCCAGGAGTTTGAGACTAGCCTGGGCAACATAGCAAGACCCCATCTCTTAAAAAAATTTTTTTTCAATTAGCCAGGTGTGGTGGCATGTGTCTGTACTCCTAGCTACGTGGGAGATTAAGGCAGGAGGATTATTTGAGCCCAGGAGTTCAGTTCAAGGCTGCAGTGGGCCATAATTGTGCCACTGTACTCCAGCCTGGGCAACAGAGTGAGACCTTGTCTCTTAAATAAATAAATAAAAATAAAAATAAAAAAAGCCGGGCATGGTGGCTCACACCTGTAATCCCAGCACTTTTGGGAGGCCAAGACAGGCACATCACTTGAGTCCAGGAATTTAAGACCAACCTGGGCAACATAGTGAGACCTAGTCTCTACCAAAAAAAAAAAAAAAAAAAATTAGCTGGGCATAGTGGCACACGCCTGTAGTCCCAGTTTCTTGGTAGGCTGAGCTGGGAGGATCACTTGAGTCCAGGAGGTCCAGGCTGCAGTGAGCCTTAATTACACCACTGCACTCCAGCCTGGATGACAGAGTAAGACTGTTAAAAAAAAAAAAAAATTAAGTACCAACCATCCAGCCATTCCACTCCTAGGTATTTCCCAGAGATAAATGAAATTGTATATCCATGTATATGAATATTCATAGTGGCTTTAGTTGCAATAGTCCAAAACTGAAAACAACCCAAATGTGCATCAACAGGTAAATGGGTAAACAAATTCTCATATATACATTCAGTGGAATCCTTCTCAGGAATAAAAATGAATGAAATATTAATACATGTAGCAACATGGATGAATCTCAAAAAATTATGTTGAGTGAAAGAAGCCAGACCAAAAAAAAAAAAAAAAAAAAGACTACGTACTATGGTTCCATTTGCGAACAAATCTCTAGTTACAGGTAGTAGGTCAGTGGTTGCCTGGGGATGGGGTTGGGGAATGAATGTTCATTATCTTGCTGTAGTGATGATTTCATGGCTGTATACAAACTTACCACATAGAACATTTTAAAAATGTGCACTTTATCAAATGTTAATTTTACCTCAATAGAGCTGTTAAAGCAACAACAGCAAAACCACCAATGTCCCAGCCCCATCCCAGGAGATAGTGTTTCATGGCCTGAAATGGGCACAGACACCAGTACTTTTTAAAGCCTCCCAGATGGTTCTAAGGTGTTGCCCGGACTGAGAACCACAGCATGAATGCCCCCCACCTGGAGCCACCCTACAACCACTAAAAGAATTAGTCATAATATTAAGAGTGATGAGGAGGTGAGGACAGGTTGTGGAAGGAGCAGTGCTATGAGGATGCTGAAGATGATTCATTAAGCCCAGTTTGGTTTATTAACAGATGGCACCAACAGAGAATAGCTAACTCCACTAGGTGGCATCCGGACACTTCTCTTCAGCGTGGTTTCCAGGGCAATGGGAGATGCAGGGCACCATCTGAGTTGCGCTGAGAGAGTGCTGAGCACAGTGTCGTTCCTCTGATGCAGAAAGGACCCAGCCTTGTTGGAAAAGAAAACAACGAGAAACTTGGCAAGAGGTCAGCAGGGCCCGCTGTGCTCTCCTCAGCCTAACTTCATACCCAGAGGAAATCAGATTATTGCAGTTTCAGTGTCATTTGAGGTTCCAGAGTACAAAGAGCAGAGCTATTCAGGGACCAAGTAACTCCTGAAGAGTAAGTAAATATGTTCTCAGCCAGGCGCAGTAGCTCCCACCTGTAATCCCAGCACTTGGGAGGCCTAGGTGGGAGGATTGATTGAGCCCAGGAGTTTGAGACTAGCCTGGGCAACATAGTGAAACCCCAACCCTACAAAAAAAAAAAAAAATTAGCTGGGCATGGTGGTGCATGCCTGTAGTCACATCTATTCTAGAGGCTGAGGTAGGAAGATTGCTTGAGTTGAAGAGGTTGAGGCTGCAGTGAGTTGTGATCATACCACTGTACTCCAACCTGGGTGACAGAGCAAGACCCTGTCTCAATAGAAATAAAAAATAGGCCAGGTGCGGTGGCTCACACCTGTAATCCCAGCACTTTGGGAGGCCAAGGCGGGCAGATCACTTGAGCTTAGGAGTTTGAGACCAGTCTAGGCAACGTGGAGAAACCTCATCTCTACAAAAAAATACAAAAATTAACCGGGCATGGTGGTGTATGCCTGTAGTCCCAGCTACTAGGGAGGCTGAGGCATGAGAATCACTTGAACCTGAAGGCGGAGGTTGCAGTGATCTGAGATGGTACCACTGCACTCCAGCCTGGGCGACAGAGCAAGACTGTCTCATAAAAAGAATATATGACGTTCTCAAGGAGAAGACCCAATGTCTTGTGCTTTATAGCACTGAGCAGAAATCACTGTATGCAGGGGATCAGGACTTTGTCTTCTCTCCCTTATTAAGGAATATTCCTTACATTTTTTCCACTTTGTTTTGTTTAGGCCATACTGGCCTTGGGCAAGTCGAAGGATATCATGACAGCAGACGTAAAGCAGCCCCCTCTGTCTGCTGTGACTCGCATCCTCCTCCCCAGGCCTGTGGTCTCCTGCTTCACATAGTCACTGTCACCACTGCAGGCTCCCCCTCCATTTCTCATCCCTGTTGTCATCGCCTCGCCTCTGCTGTACTGGCCGCTAAGCAGAGCCAGAGCCGCTTTCCCAAGCGATCATACAGCTTTGGTCAACCCTGCAGGTTCAAGCACTTAGCCAGAATTTGAAGGAGGGGCACATAATTTGGGTCTTCCTGATTACGCTTTACTCTCCCTTCTACCACTGAAAGTAAAGCAAGTCCCCAGGGGAGTGGATCAAGAAAAAAAAAAAAAAAAAAACCACTGAAGAATAACATCCACATCAGTAGTTTTCAAACTCTCCCTGGAACCCATCAGGAACCAGGCTTCAGAGAGGGCCCTCGGATCCACAGGCACCAGAGCAATGCATCAACTTTGTCAGCTGAGTTCTGTCTCTGCGTCAGAGCTCCCCAGGCTCCAGTTAACTCTGTCACTATGATCACACAGGCAGCCAGCCATGTTTCTGTAAGAAAGATACAAAACAAGGGAGCTTAGAAAATGTGATCTTGCTGCCGGGCGTGGCGGCTCATGCCTGTAATCCCAGCATTTAGGGAGGCTGAGGTTGGCGGATCACCTGAGGTCAGGAGTTCAAGACCAGCCTGGCCAATATGGTGAAATCCCATCTCTACAAAAATACAAAAATTAGCTGGGCATGATGGCAGGTGCCTGTAATCCCAGATACTTGGGAGGCTGAGGTGGGAAAATCACTTGAACCTGGGAGGAGGAGGTTGCAGTGAGCCGAGATGCACCATTGCACTCCAGCCTGGGTGACAAAGACTCAGTCTCAAAAAAAAAACACAAGAAAATGTGATCTTATTCTATGTGAATTCCAGCGTAGTGCTCTTTTATCTGTTGTATATGTATTTGTGGACAGGGATAATGGGAAGAGATTCCACATATGATTTTTTTTTTAAGTATTCTGCTATTAAAAAGTTTGTAGAACAGTCTCCAACATCCTTCTGAAAGACCCTTCTTACAAACCCAAGCCAGTGGTGCAGATTTGGGCACATAGTTTTGTTTGTTTGTTTTGTTTTGTTTTCTTTCTGAGATACAGTCTTGCTCTGTTGCCCAGCCTGGAATACAGTGGCACAATCTCAGCTCACTGCAACCTCCACCTCCCAGGTTCAAGCGATTCTCATGACTCAGCTTCCCGAGTAGCTGGGGCTACAGGTGTGTACCACCACAGCTGGCTAATTTTTGTATTTTTAGTAGAGATGGGGTTTTGCATGTTGTTTAAGTGACAGCAACAGGAGGCAGCCAAAAGCCTGGGCAGATAGGGGTAAGTCAATTGTGAAACCCCACCTCCAAGCCAAAGACAGTTTAAAGCCTGAAAGCCAAGCTACAGGTTAAATCCTCAGACCAGACTGAGAACTTGTCTTCCCATTTGGCATGTTTCCTCTGATTGATCCTCACCCTTCCCCTATTATACATATACCTACCCTTTCCTAATTGGTTTTCTACATTCTCATGCCCACCTTTGAGTGGTGTCTTTACTTTAACCTTTTTTGCATACTCACACACCAACTAGCACACACTCCCCATTCTGAGTCCATAAAAGGCCCCAGACCCAGCAGCACAGGGAGAAACCACCTGACTGTTGGGATTGGGGACTGACCTCCCCGCAATGGCCTCTGAGAGCTGTTCTGTCACTCAATAAAACTCTCCTCCTTGCTCTCTCTTCTATTCTCAGCACATCCTCATTCTTCTTGGGTTAGGGATAAGAACTCCAGGACTGGAGCACAGGCCAGACTCAGCCCGGATAGGCCGAGTGGGCAGGCCGTCTCCTGCAGCAGGAGAGTGAGGCCTGGGTAGGGCATCACAGGCTAGAGGTCACTGCCTTGCAAAGTGACCCAGAAGAAAATCCTGCATTACAGGCTAGTCTCAAACTCTTGGGCTCAAGCAGTCCTCCTGCCTCGGCCTCCCAGAGTGCTGGGATTATAGGCATAAACCACCTCACCTTGCCCTGGGCACACAGCTTTCAAGTCTTTTTAGAGAGTAAGTCTTTTCCCTCCTCAGAACACCTCCTCTAGACTTGAGGACAAGAGCATTATCCCTTCTCTCTGTTCAAAGTTGCACCAAGGACGCAAACATTAGCCCTAAAATCTCCTCTAGTTCTTCCAGATGATCAGGGCTTTTCTGGCCTGCCAGATAGCTCAGCATTCTCAAGGTAGGCCTGCCCTCTGGAGACACAGTGCTCACATGTCCCCAGTACCATGGCTACTTTCTGTTTCAGACTTGGTTCAGTCTCCTAGCATTCATTTTCTATCTCCTGTTTCCACTCTATTTTTTTTAACTTTTATATTAGGTTTGGGGGTACATGTGAAGGTTTGTTACATAGGTAAACAGATATCAAGGGGATTTGTTGGACATATTATTTCGTCACCCACGTATTAAGCCCAGTATCCTGTAGTTATTTTTTCTGCTCCTCTCCCTCCTCCCACCCTCCCCCCTCAAGTCGACCCCAGTGTCTGTTGTTTCCTTCTTTATGTCAATGTGTTCTTATCATTTAGCTCCCACTTGTGAGAACATGTGGTATTTGGTTTTCTGTTCCTGCATTAGTTTGCTGAGGATAATAGCCTTCAGCACCACACACTCTATTTTTCAACTGCTGAAAAATTATTTTTACTAAATGCTGAACAGATCAAAAAATTTTATAAAATACATACATAAGGTATAAAGAATCATAATCAGATGAACACCTGTGAACCTACCCCTCAGTTAAAATCATATTAGAATGAATCCTGCAGTCCCTGGAATATTCCTCCCTAAACCCATTCCCTTTTCTCCCACCTCCAAGGCAAACACTGTGCTGAATTTTGTGTTTACCATTCTCTTGTGTTTCTTGATAGATTTCCTACATATGTTTGAATCTGTAAACAATATATTCAGTTTGGTATGTTTTTAAACTTTAAATTGATTCATATAGTATATATTCTCTTGAAACAATGTTTTTGAAATTCGCCTGTATTGTTGCAAGTAGCTACAACTGATTGTTGAAATGGTTCATAGTATTCATGTGTAATATACCATAGTTTTTAAAATCCATTTTACTCTTGGTATTTGGGCCGTTGTCAGTGATTTCTATTATGAATGGTGCTGCTATAAACATTCTTGTACATGTCTCCTGGTATACACTGACAAGAGCTGCTCTTGGAGTGGAATTTCTGGGTCAGAGTGTAGAAACATGTTTAAATTACCAAGATAATTCTAAACCGTTTTCCAAAGTGGATGTTCCAATTTATGCTCCCATGATCACTGACCATCTCATTAATTGTGTGACATCTTTGCCAGCACTTGATATTGTTCAACTTCATAATCTTTATCAGTCTGGTAGATGTGAAATGGTATTTTCTTGTAGTTTTGTTTACTGGATTGTCAAAGAGGCTTAGAATATTTTCACATGTTCACTGACCACTTGTCATTCCCCTTCTTGAAGTGGGGCTTCTGCGCTAACTCTTGGGTGAAGCATGTGGGCACAGGCCCTCAAGGACAGATGGCCCAGCCCAGAGTTTTAGTTTCTCAGGTCTTCCCATGACTGAGTAGAGGCCCTCCTAGCTACTTGCATCCCACCTTACTCAGTGACCCTCCGTCAAAACAACTGTCAGGGCCAGGCACGGTGGCTCACGCCTGTAATCCCAGCACTTTGGGAGGCCGAGGTGGGTGGATCACCTGAGGACAGGTATCGGGGGAACCCGCCCCCAATAATTCAATGTTATTTCATGTAGGTTCTTTTCTATTTCCCTAAGTGTCAGACAGTCTGAGAAATAAAGAGTACAGGAGAGAGAAATTTTAAAGCTGGGTATCCGGAGGAGACATCACATGACGGCAGGTTCCGTGATACCCCCCAAGCCGCAAAACCAGCAAGTTTTTATTAGTGATTTTCAAAGGGGAGGGAGTGTACGAATAGGGTGTGGGTCACAGAGATCACATGCTTTACAAGGTAATAAAATATTACAAGGCAAATGGAAGCAGGGCGAGATCACAGGACCCAGGCGAAATTAAAATTGCTAATGAAGTTTCGGTCACGCATTGTCATTGATAACATCTTATCAGGAGATAGGGTTTGAAAGCAGACAAGCCCTCTGACTAAAAATTTACTAGGTGGGAATTTCCTCATCCTAATTGGCCTGGGAGCGCTACAGGAGACCGGGGCTTATTTCATCCCTTATCTGCAACCGTAAAAGACATTCCATTTTAGAGAGACAGGCCATTTTAGAGACCAACCCCTGGAAAGGCATTCTCTTTCTCAGGTCTGTTCCTTGCTGAGAAAAGGAATTCAGCGATATTTCTATTTGCTTTTGAAAGAAGAGAAATATGGCTCTGTTCTGCCTGGCTCTCAGGCAGCCAGACCTAATGGTTATCTCCCTTGTTCCCTGAACATTGCTGTTATCCTGTTCTTTTTTCAGGGTGCCCAGATTTCACATTGTTTAAACACACATGCTTACGAACAATTTGTGCAGTTAACACAATCGTCGCCGGATCCTGAGGCGACATACATCCTCAGTTTACAAAGACGATGGGATTAAGAGATTAAAGTAAACACAGGCATAGGAAATCACAAGAGTATTGATTGGGGAAGTGATAAATGTCCACGAAATCTTCACAATTTATATTCTGCCATGGCTTCAGCCGGTCCCTCCATTTGGGGTCCCTGACTTCCTTCAACAGACAGGAGTTCCAGACCAGCCTGGCCAAGATGGTGAAACCCCATCTCTACTAAAAGATACAAAAAAAATTAGGGTGTAGTGGTGCATGCCTGTAATCCCAGCTACTTGGGAGGCTGAGGCAGGAGGATCTCTTGAACCCGGGAGGTGGAGGTTGCAGTGAGCCAAGGTCACGCCATTGTACTCCAGCCTGGGCGACAAGAGCAAAAATCCATCTCTAAATAAATAAATAAATCTGTCAGGTGGTCTCCATCTCATAAAACCAGCTCCAGCAAACAGGGGTTGAAGCTCAGGATCCAGGCTGCTCTGTGGCCCACAACCCAGTCGAGCCAACAGGCCAAGACCTTCCTGACTGGTGGCCAGCGCCATGCCTGCAGGCCGCTCGCACCAGAGATGCCACTTAGAACTCTCCACTGGGGAGTTTGATCGGTAGCGGGAGCGGAGAGCGGACCCCAGAGAGCCCTGAGCAGCCCCGCCGCTGCCGGCCTAGTTACCGTCATACCACGGGAGGAGCCGCAGCTGCCGCAGCCCGCCCCAGTCTCCATCACCGCAACCATGAGCAGCAAGGCCAAGACCCAGCAGCCACCCGCCGCCCCCGCCTTTCCCCCCACCGCCCCCGCTCCCGTCCCCCCGCCGCCCCCGCCCTCAGCGCCGCCAACACCAAGCCCGGCACTAAGGGCAGCTGCGCAGGGAGCGGTGGCCCGGGCGGCCTCACATCGGCGGCGCCTGCCAGCGGGGACAAGAAGGTCATCGCAGTGAAGGTTTTGGGAACAGTAAAATGGTTCAATGTAAGGAACGGATATGGTTTCATCAACAGGAATGACACCAAGGAAGATGTATTTGTACCCCAGACTGCCATAAAGAATAACCCCAGGAAGTACCTTCGCAGTGTAGGAGATGGAGAGACTGTGGAGTTTGATGTTGTTGAAGGAGAAAAGGATGCGGAGGCAGCAAATGTTACAGATCCTGGTGGTGTTCCAGTTCAAGGCAGTAAATATGCAGCAGATCGTAACCATTATAGACGCTATCCACATCGTAGGGGTCCTCCACGCAATTACCAGCAAAATTACCAGAATAGTGAGAGTGGGGAAAAGAACGAGGGATCGGAGAATGCTCCTGAAGGCCAGGCCCAACAATGCCGGCCCTACCGCAGGCGAAGGTTCCCACCTTACTACATGCGGAGACTCTATGGGTGTCGACCACAGTATTCCAACCCTCCTGTGCAGGGAGAAGTGATGGAGGGTGCTGACAACCAGGGTGCAGGAGAACAAGGTAGACCAGTGAGGCAGAATATGTATCGGGGACATAGACCACGATTCCGCAGGGGCCCTCCTTGCCAAAGACAGCCTAGAGAGGACGGCAATGAAGAAGATAAAGAAAATCAAGGAGATGAGACCCAGGGTCAGCAGCCACCTCAACGTCGGTACCGCAGCAACTTCAATTACCAACGCAGATGCCCAGAAAACCCTAAACCACAAGATGGCAAAGAGACAAAATCAGCCGATCCACCAGCTGAGAATTCGTCCGCTCCAGGGGCTGAGCAGGGCAGGGCTGAGTAAATGCCGGCTTACCATCTCTACCATCATCCGGTTTAGTCATCCAACAAGAAGAAATATGAAATTCCAGCAATAAGAAATGAACAAAAGATTGGAGCTGAAGACCTTAAGTGTGCTTGCTTTTTGCCCGTTGACCAGATAAATAGAACTATCTGCATTATCTATGCAGCATGGGGGTTTTATTATTTTTACCTAAATACGTCTCTTTTTGGTAATAACAAACGTGTTTTTTTAAAAAGCCTTGTTTTTCTCAATACGCCTTTAAAGGTTTTTAAATTGTTTCATATCTGGTCAAGTTGAGATTTTTAAGAACTTTATTTTTAATTTGTAATAAAAGTTTACAACTTGATTTTTTCAAAAAAGTCAACAAACTGCAAACACCTGTTAATAAAGGTCTTAAATAATAATAATAAAAAGAACTCTCTCCACTGGGCACCCTCAAAATTGCACAAGTTCCTTCTGTTATTAGTTCATGCTGAGTTGTGATGCCAGCACTTAAAGCCTTGTTAATCATTGGATCAACAAGTACCGAGCTAGGTGCTAGAAAGAGATGGAAAAAGGCACCTGGGCCCAGCCCTAAGCCTGGATCGCGGACAGTGACGTTGGTCCACACCTCACCTGCCCTCTCTGCCCTGCTACATGCCCCAGGCTTGCCCTGAACCGTGAGCTCTAGAAATTCCAGGTCCGGGTCGCAGCCACAGGGCAGTCAGGCGTGTCACGTGACCGCGCCGGGTAGAGGGAGACAGAGTCGCACGGCTGAGACGCCAGGCAGTCGCCTAGCAACAGCGGGACGCGGAGCGATGGAGACCAGCAGCAGGGAGCTCCAAGCCGCGGAGTATTTGGAAAAGCATCAGATCAAGGAGCTGGTTAGCTACCTCACCAGCGCCCTCCTTTTCTTTCGGCCGGGTAAGGGCCCCCATGCCCCGGTACAGCCATCCCTCCATGTGGGGTTCGCTTCCCACACGAAACCCCCCTCTTATACACTCGCTTTCCACTGCCTCCCAGCCACGTGAGCCCTTCTGCTGTTGATTAACTCTGCGGCCTTCAATAAAAGTCCCTCAGGCTGCAGTACAATGGCGTGATCTCATTTCACTACAACCTCCACCTCCCGGTGGCGGTTCTCAGGGGCGATTCTCCTGCCTCAGCCTCCTGAGTGGCTGAGATTACAGGTGCCCGCCACCATGCATGGCTAATTTTTGTATTTTTAGTAGTGACAGGGTTTCGTCATGTTGGTCAGGCTGGTCTCGAACTCCTGACCTCAGGTGATCTGCACGCCTCGGCGCCTCAAAGTGCTGGGATTGTAGGCGTGAGCCACCGCGCACGGCCAAAGTTTTTAATCTGGCAACTAAACAATTGATAGGGTAGGATAGAAGATGTTCTAGAGGGGATCGCTTTTCCTGACTTTTTTTATACATCTGAACCCCCTACAAAATTTGAATCGTTTTGTAATTTGGGAGTGGTGTGCCATTTAAAAGTTATATTTAGGTGAAAATGGTTTTATGTCCTCCCCAGGGTGCAGAATTGTAATTTGCCGACCTCCATATGGAGCGTCCGAAATGCCAAAATTGTCCATTTGCTTCTGTGTAAGGAAGTGGAAATACCAAACATTCCAAATTTGCCAAAAAACACCCAACCAATATCATGTATAGGAGACAGAGTTCTTGCTAGTTGTCTTAAAGTATTAAAACAAATATTAGGAAAAAAAAAAAAAAAAAAAGGCCGGGCACGAGATGGCGCCACTGCAGCCTGGGCGACAAAGCGAGATCCTATCTCAAAAATAAAAATAAAAATAAAAAAATAGGCCAGGAGCAGTGGCTCAGGCCTGTAATCCCAGCACTTTGGGAGGCCGAAGCGGGTGGATCACTTGAGGTCAGGAGTTTGAGACCAGCCTGGCCAACATGGTGAAACCTCGTCTCTGCTACAAATACAAAAAAGTAGCCGAGTGTGGTAGCGCAGGCCTGTAATTCCAGCTATTCGTGAAGCTCCTTGGGGGCGGTGACTCACGCCTATAATACCAACGCTCTGGGAGACTGTGGTGGGCAGATCACTTGACTTCAGGAGTTCATAGACCAGCCTGGGCAACATGGCAAAACCCCATCTCTATTAAAAATACAAAAACTTAGCTGCACGTGGTGGTGCGTGCCTATAATCCCAGCTACTCAAGAGGCTGATGTGGGAGGATCACGTGAACCTGGGAGGCGGAGGTTGCATTGAGCGGAGATTGCTACTCAAGCCAGTTGACAGAGTAAAACACCATCTCAAAAAAAATTTTTTAAATAAAGACAAATGTTAATTTTCTTCATCATAACAAGGGATATGTTACATTCGTTATATAAAATATTTGTCAACATTTATTTTTAAATTTCATCTTTATTGAAGTGGATGTATGGGGTTTAAAAATTGAAAAGTACTCCAAAGCTTATAATAACAGCATTCCTGTTGCTATCCCCAGCTTCTGCACAGAATAATTTCAACTCTTTTAGCAATATTCTTTGCTGTTTATCTTGAGATTTCTAAATAACAGGCCTATATTGCTGCTGCTTAATGTTTTTCCCTCTAGGTTAGATACTAGCTTTATGCTGTGGAAGATGAAAATGCGCCTTTCTTAAACACACACCTCATACACCTGTTCCCACTCACACCCATCTTCCAGATATATTTAGGTCACAATTTTGATATCCTCAGTATTCAGAATTTTTAATATTGTTAGGCAAGTATCTATAATCCTTATACTATGCTGATTATATTTCCCTTGTTGTTTTCCCTGGTTAATAATATATTTACATTTTTGGCTTAAATTTGTGTGATCATCACTAATTCATCCATACCCTCTTTTGCCACAGTACAGCTCTCCTCTCATTACATTTGCATGCATTGGGTAATTACCCCCACCACCACCACCACCACCCAAACCCCGTACCCCCAGCTCTGTGTCTTCCTGCTCCAGTCTGGACTGATAGCTACACAGTGGTTATTCACAGCTTCCCCTCACTCTGATCCTAAGACGACTCCTCGCCTCTCTAGTGTTCGGAGCCTGTTTTATGGCACAGCCAGCAATCCCTCATTCTTGCTTTACCGCTTTCTTCTGGTGGAGCATATCTTTAGTGGCTTCCTGAGAGAGCGTGCTTTGAGGGGTAAAGATTTGGGGAACACACGTCTATAAAAATGTGAGTTCCTACCTTCAAAACTTTTTAATAGAGTGGAGGCTGTGCACAGAGGCTCACACCTCCCAACACTTTGAGAGGCTGAGGCGGGTGGATCACTTGAGGTCAGGAGTCAGAGACCAGCCTGGCCAACATGGTGAAACCCCATCTCTACTAAAAATACAAAAATTAGCATGTGCCTCTAGTCCCAGCTACTCAGGAGACTGTGGCAGGAGAATCACTTGAACCTGGGAAGTGGAGGTTACAGTGAGCTGAGATTTCACTGTTGCACTCCAGCCTGGGCAACAGAGTGAGACTCTGTCTCATAAAATAAAATAAGAGTGGATACAATTTTAACTTGGAACATATTGCCCTCAGAATTTTTAAGGCATTGCCCCATTGTCTTCTAATTTCTCATGTTGCTCTGAAGAATTCTGATGTCATATGTCATCAGATTCTTGATCTGGCTATGAGGCAAGTTTATTCTTTCTGGAAACTTTTTAGGATTGTCTTTTTATCTTATCCCTGGTGTCCTAAATATATGCCTTGGAATGGTTTTGTTGTGGTTGCTGTTAATGTTTCTGCTCTAGGTACTTTATGGTCTTATTAAATTTGGAGATATTTTTCTTTCAGGTCTAGGAAGTATTTTTCTTATTTTCCTTACCTATATCTTTCTGGAATTATTATTGGATATTGGACATCTTGGCTTGATTCTCTAATTTTCTTTACATCTTGATATGTTGTATAATTTTTATCAGAAGAATGCAATTTATGAATCTGCAGATTCTCTTGAGAATTTACCAAATTGTTATTTGGATACTCCTCACTGACTTATACTTACATTTCCTGTCTTCATTAGTGGTTCTTTATGGGTAAGATGACTGTATGAGTTATCATCCAAACCGGGGATATTTTGAGTGAAAATAGGTACTATTAATAATTATGCCAGGACAACATGGTAAACTAGGACTGTCCCAGGCCAACTGGAACCTTTGATTATCCTGAATACGGGTATCTTAAACATGATATGAACAACAAAATTTAAAAAGGCAGGCTTGGGATGGTGGCTCACGCCTATAATCCCAGCACTTTGGGAGGCCAAGGTGGGTAGATCACTTGAGGTCAGGAGTTCGAGACCAGCCTGGCCAACGTGGTGAAAAACTATCTCTACTAAAAATACAAAATTATCCAGATGTGGTGGCACAGTGAAATGCTGTCTCTACTAAAAATACAAAATCAGGTGTAGTGGCACATGCTTGTAATCAGTTATTCGGTAGGCTGAGACAGGAGAATCGCTTGAATGCGGAGGCAGAGGTTGCAGTGAGCTGAGATTGCACCACTGCACTTCCAGCCTGGGTGACAGAACAAGAATCTGCCTCAAGAAAAAAAAAAAAAAAATTGAAAAGACAAAAGCACCATGGCAGCCAATGGGTCAACTGAATGAAAACTTAATTTTTCTGAGTCACAACATGAGCCCACTTACCTGATCTGAGTGAACTTCAGGATAGTCTCTGAGCATCTCAAACAGTTATAATACACACAAACAGAGGCCTCCATTTGGCCATCTCGGTTGCAACACAGAATCACACTCAAAGCAGCACAGTCATTCCAGCAATCAAGAGTAATTTGAAAGGAATCAAAAAGACTTTAATTCATAATCCACAGTAAAACCACTCAAAAATCCTTCCTCCTCGTTCCCAGCTGTATTCTCCACAGCAGCTGCAGATCCTATCAGGTTCCAAATTCATGACACTCAGCCCATCCAACTCTTCTGTCTCCTCCCTATCTTGCATGTTTTTCTCAGCTCTTTATTATGTCAACCAATTTAGCATCTTGAAGATTCTTTTTTTCCTCCAGCACAAAAAGCCTTGCACCCATCTGGCAAAACCAGAATTTTCCAGTAGAAGGCATTATGGGGGGAAAAGAACCTAAGCAGATAAAGACAAAATTCTCATTGGTGGAAGGGAAGTCTGGGAATACTCATACATTAATTATATACCTATCACATAAATAGTGTAGCTGTTTTTTTAAAACTGAGACATGGGTACCACTTTTTTTTTTTTTAAGACGGAGTTTTGCCCTGTCGCCCAGCCTGGGGTACAGTGGCACATCTTGGCTCACTGCAACCTCCACCTCTGGGGTTCAAGTGATTCTCATGCCTCAGTCTCCAGAGTAGCTGGGATTACAGGTGCAAACCACCATGCCCAGCTAATTTTTGTATTTTTAGTAGAGACGGGGTTTTGCCATGTTGTCCAGACTGGTCTCGAACTCCTGACCTCAAGTGATCCTCTCACCTCGACCTCCCAAAGTGCTTGGATTACAGGTGAAAGTCACTGCACCTGGCTGGGTACCATCTTCAATAACGAGAATTCCGGCTAGGCACGGTGGCTCACACCTGTAATCCCAGCACTTTGGGAGGCCAAAGCAGGCGGATCACGAGGTCGGGATATCGAGGCCATCCTGGCTAACACAGTGAAACTCCATCTCTACTAAAAATACAAAAAAAATGAGCCAAGCATGGTGGGGGGCACCTGTAGTCCCAGCTGTTCAGGAGGCTGAGGCAGAAGAATGGTGTGAGCCTGGGAGGCGGAGCTTGCAGTGAGCTGAGATTGTGCCACTGCACTCCAGCCTGGGCAACAGAGTGAGAATCTGTCTTAATAATAATAATAATAATAATGAGAATTCCTTAAAATATCTTTATAAACACCAAAGCTGGGGAGAGGAAACCATAGGTACAGAAACACTGAGCCAGAATAAGAAGGTAATGAAGCTAAAGAAGGGGTGGGCTGGCATGCAGAGTATGTATGCAGTGCTGTTGAAGTTTTCTGCCTAAGTCCTCCTAATGGCAGAGGAGAAAGGACTTGTCCATTCAGTGTCTGGGACCTTAGCCTGATGTGGCATAAGAAGTTTCTTTGAAGTCGTTTTCTCCTAAAAATACATGAGATCTGTTCTTTCGTAGCTATACCTATTTCTTAATATAAATGTTTTATATTACTCACCAAGGTATGATTGATGCTTAGAAAGACACACTAGCTTTATCCTGTGTCTTTGTGAAGCCCCTGGTATTTCTTTTTTTGTTGAGATGGAGTTTCGCTCTTGTTGCCCAGGCTGGAGTGCAATGGCGCGATCTCAGCTCACTGCAACCTCTGCCTCCCAGGTTCAAGTGATTCTCCTGCCTCAGCCTCCCTAGTAGCTGGGATTACAGGCATGTGCCACCATGCCTGGCTAATTTTGTATTTTTAGTAGAGACGGGGTTTCTCCATGTTGGTCAGGCTGGTCTCGAACTCCCAACCTCAGGCGATCCTCCCACCTCGGCCTCCCAAAGTGCTGGGATTACAGGCGTGAGCCACCGCACCCAGCTGAAGCCCCAGGTATTATGACATGTATCCCAATTTGAAAACCTTGGAATTACAGAGGAGTTGCAGAAAATAAGACTAGATGGTTTAATTGGGCAATTACTATTGAGGAAACAGGTACGCAGTCCCCCACTCTCAATTCCAAAATTCTGAAAGCTCTAAAAACCAACAGTTTCATAAGTTAAGTGTAACAGCAAGACCTGACCTGACCTGAAATAATTTGGTAGGAAAAACTTGCCTCAGCTAGGGTATATTGGGAAATATAATTGCTGGTTGTTACAAAAATTAGCTGGGCATGGTGGCGGACACCTGTAATCCCAGCTACTTGGGAGGCTGAGGCAAGAGAATCAGTTGAACCTGGGAGGCAAAGGTTGCAGTAAGCCAAGATTGCACCACTGCATTCCAGCCTGGGTGACAAAGTGAGACTTCATCTAAAAAATATATATATATGTATGTATATATATATTTATGTATATGATATAGTTTGGCTGTATCCCCACCCAAATCTCATCTTGAATTCCCACACATTGTGCAAGGGACCTGGTGGGAGGTAATTGAATCATGGGGCCGAGTCTTTCCCATGCTGTTCTTGTGATAGTGAATAAGTCTCAAGAGATCTGATGGCCACTTTTTTTTTTTTTTTTTGAGACAGAGTTTCGCTGTTGTTGCCCAGGCTGGAGTGCAATGGCACGATCTTGGCTCACTGCAACCCTCACCTCCTGGGTTCAAGTGATTCTCCTGCCTCAGCCTCCTGAGTTGCTGGGATTACAGGCACGCACCACTATGCCTGGCTAATTTTTTGATTTTTTTTTTTTTTTAAGTAGGGATAGAGTTTCACCATGTTGGCCAGCCTGGTCTTGAATTCCTGACCTCAGGTGATCCACCCTCCTTGGCCTCCCAAAGTGCTGAAGCTACAGGTGTGAGCCACTGCGCCTGACCTGATCCGATGGTTTTAAAAACAGGAGTTTCTGGCTGGGCACAGTGGCTCACGCTTGTAAACCCAGCACTTTGGGAGGCTGAGGCAGGCAGATCACAAGGTCAGGAGATTGAGACCATCCTGGCTAACACGGTGAAACCCCTCTATTAAAAATATACAAAAAATTAGCCGGGCATGGTGGCGGGCACCTGTAATCCCAGCTACTCGGGAGGCTGAGGCAGGAGAATGGCATGAACCTGGGAGGTAGAGCTTGCAGTGAGCCAAGATCGCGCCTCTGCACTCCAGCCTGGGCGACAGAGCGAGACTCCGTCTCAAAAAAAAAAAAAAAAAAAAAAAAAAGGAGCTTCCCTGCACAAGGTCTCTCTTTGCCTGCTGCCATCCATGTAAGACATGACTTGCTCCTCTGTGCCTTCTGCCATGACTGTGAGGCCTCCCCAGCCATGTGGAACTGTAAGTCTATTAAACCCTTTTTCCTGTATAAATTACTCAGTCTCAGGTATGTCTTTATCAGCAGCATGAAAACATACTAATAGAGTACATATATTTGTTTATATATACTGTGTATATGTATATATATATACTGTATATATGTGTGTACATATATGGGTGTGTGTGTCTATATATATACACGTGTGTGTGTATATATACATATGGGTGTGTGTGTATATATATGTATGTGTATATATATATACACACATATGGGTGTGTGTGTATATATATGTATGTGTGTATATATATATACACACATTGTGTGTGTGTATGTGTGTATATATATGGTTGCTGGCTATGCTGCCATTTCCCAGTGACAATTCTATGCTGTATAAAGAGGGAATATGAATTTTTAGGGGATGGCTTTAATAAAATTAGACAATTATATTAATAGTAACCCAAATGAGAGAGATTGCTGTGGGAGTGGTAGAGTAAAATGAATTTGAAAGCTATTGAGAAAAAACTCAATAGAGACTATCATGACTGACTAGATTTCACCATTGAAGATGCTTCCCATATTTTAGTAGAGTGTGGTAAAGTCTGCAAGCTTTAGAAGCACATTGCCTGGATTCATACTGGCTGTGTGGCCTTGAGCAAGTGACTGTTGTGAGGAGTAAATGAAATGATCCATAGAAAATGCTTCACACAGTACCAGGCATATAGTAAGGGCTCAGTTAGCTATTATGATTAAGATGTTGAACCTGAACATTGTATCCCTTGAAAAATTGTTTTTTATATCAGCTGACATTGTAACATAGGTGGTTAGTAACATTTGGCTCTTCCTTTCATGATTTAAAAAGATTCTGTCTTTATTATATATATTTATGTTGTGATCATTTTCAAAACATTTTAAAAAGCAGGTAGAGTATAAATTGTAGTCTCCAAACATAAACATTGTGACATCCCATGCAGCCTAAAGGATACACAATAAGCCTGGTTTGGATTTTCATCAAAGTGGTACACCAAGTTCCATTAGCATTATTTACTTATTCAAGCCTTAAAATGAAATGCAGTGAGTTGAAATTCAAACTTGGCCTTTTTCCAGTTTCTGAATTTGACATATGGTCCAGGAAGAAGAAACAGAAGACCTCATACAAAATGTGACTGCCTTTAGTAGCCTATTTATTGCTAGAGCCTATTTGTACAAGTAAGGCACAATATTAGATTTAAAAGTCTACTTCTGGTTTCAACACATAAATTCCCAGGGATGAAAAAGATGGAGTGGAAACCTATAAATTAAAAGATTTAAAAACATAAACTGAGTGAAGAGACAACCTATGCAATGGGAGAATATATTTGCAAACTATATGTCTGATAAGGGGTTAATATCCAAAACATGTCAGACCTCAATAGTTAAAAAAAAAAAAAAATTTTTTTTAATGGGCAAAGGACATAAATAGACATTTTTCCATAGAAGATATAGAAATGGCCTACAGGTATATGAAAAAATGCTCAATATCACTAATCGGGTGAATGCAAATTAGAACCACAATGAGATATCACCTCACACCTGTTAGAAAGGCTGTTATCAAAAAACAAAAGAGAGCTGAGCACGATGGCACGTGCCTGTAGTCCCAGCTACTCAGGAGGCCGAGGCAGGAGGATCACTTGGGTCCAGGAGTTCAAGACCAGCCTGAGCAACATAATGAGACCCCATCTCTAAAACACTAACAAAAGATGAAAGATTTCAAGTGTTGGCAAGGATGTGGAGAAAAGGGAACCCTTGTACACTACTGGTGGGATTGTGAATTAGTACAACCATTATGGAAAACAATATGGTGGTTTCTCAAAAACTTAAATATAGAACTTATCTGGCATTCCCACCACTGGGTATATATCCACAGGAAATGAAATCAGTATGTTGAAGAAATACCTGCACTTGTATTCATCGCAGCATTATTCACAATAGCCACTATACACAATCAGCCTAAGTGTCCATGGATGAATGGATAAAGAAAATGTGATATATACACAATGAAATACTATTCAGTCTTAAAAGACGGACATCCTGTCATTTGCAACAACATGGATGAACCTAGAAAACATTAAGTGAAGTAAATCACGCACAGAAGAATACCTCATGATCTTAATTATATGTGGAATCTGAAAAAGTCAAACTCATAAAAAGAGTTAATGATGCTCAAGAGCTGAAGGGCAGGGGGATTGGGGAGATGTTGGCCAAAGCATACAAAATTTCAGACAAAAGAGGAATAAGTTCAAGAGATCTACTGTATATCATGGTGACTACAGTTAATAATATATTTTATATTTGAAAATTGCTGACAGAGTAGATTATAAGTGTTCTCACCATGAAAAAGTATGTATAAGGGGACTTCAAAAAGTTCATGGAAAAATGGAATTAAAAGATTAAAAATTATTTCTCAACATAAGCTCTATCAAATTCAAGATACTTTTGTAAACAACGATACCAGCCATTTAATCCATCCCTAAAGAACTCTGAGGGCCCTGGGAATTTAACCATGTCAATGCAATCTTTTTTATATCATTAAAGAAAAATGGGTGCCCTTTAAAGATTCTTTTAAGATCAGGAAACAAAAAAGTCAAAAGTTGCTAAATCAGGACTGTAAGGTGGATGCTAATGATTTCCCATTGAAACTTGTAAAATTGCCCTGTTCCATGAGAGGAATGAGCAGGAGCATTGTGGTGGTAGAGAAGGACTTTCTGGTGAAATTTTCCTGGGCTTTTTTTAACTAAAGCTTTGGCTAACTTTCTGAAAATATTCTCATAATAAGCAGATGCTATCATTCTTTGGGACTCCAAAAATTCAAAAAGCAAAATGCCTTGAGCATCCCAAAAAAGTGTTGCCATGACCTTTGCTCTTGACTGGTCAACTTGTGCTTTGACTGGACCATGTCACCTCTTGGTAGCCATTGCTTTGATTGGGTTTGTCTTTGGGATGATACTGTAGAACTACGTTTCATCTCCTGTTAACAGTTCTTTGAAGAATTGCTTCAGGATCTTGATCCCACGTTTAAAATTTTCCATTGAAAGCTGTGCTTTTTTGTCTGCAGCTGATCTGGTGCAATGGTTTTGGCACTGATTGAGTGGAAAGTTTGCTTAACCTTTTCAGTCAGAATTGCATAAAATGAACCAACTGAGATGGTTTGGGCTATTGTTTATGCTGTTAATTGTCAGTCCTCTTCAATTAGGGCACAAACAAGATTAACTTTGTTCCTCACAAATTGATGTGGATAGGGCTGTAGTGAAATTGGCCACAAATTTTAACAGTTGAAGTTGGTGATGGGTTCATTTTACTTTTCTGTCTACTTTTATAAACATGAAATTCTCAGTAATGATGTAACTTAAAAAAATTTTTTTTTTTTTTTTTGAAACGGAGTCTCGCTCCGTCGCCCAGGCTGGAGTGCTGTGGCGCAATCTCAGCTCACTGCAAGCTCCACCTCCCGGGTTCACGCCATTCTCCTGCCTCAGCCTCCCGAGTAGCTGGGACTACAGGCACCCGTCACCACGCCCGGCTAAGTTTTTGTATTTTTAGTAGAGAACGGGGTTTCATCGTGTTAGCCAGGATGGTCTCGATCTCCCGACCTCATGATCCACCTGCCTCGGCGTCCCAAAGTGCTGGGATTACAGGCGTGAGCCACCGTGCCCAGCCGTTACTTAAATTTTTTAAAGAAAATATGAGTTGGCCAAGCATGGTGGCTCATGCCTATAAATCCCAGCATTTTGGGAGGCCGAGGTGGGAGGACTGCTTGAGCCCACGAGCTCGAGACTGGTCTGGGCAACATAGCAAGATCCTGTCTCTAACTAAAAAAAAAAAATGTAAGAGTAAAGCTTAAGATTGAAATGATAAAATGGTCAGGCAGCAGGAGTGGTATATACCATCCAAACTGCTCTATCACTACTCTTTTTGGCTTTTCATCATGATTGTTCTGCATTATTTCTGAAAAGTAAGTTGATCGTGATTTTTTATTTTTAAAATTGCTTAAACTACAGAATATCCAAATTGCTTTGTTAGAAATGAGTACATGTGCTTCCTGGAGGACCATATTTATCAGTCTTTGTTTTTATTATATACATATTTTTATATATGTGTGTGTGTATGTGTATATGTGTGTGTGTGTGTATATATATATATATATATATTTTTTTTTTTTTTTTTTTTTTTTTTTTTTTTGAGACAGAGTCTTGCTCTGTTGCCCAAGCTGGAGTGCAGTGGCGTGATCTTGGCTCACTGCAACCTCTGCCTCCCGGGTTCAAGCGATTCTCCTGCCTCAGCCTCCCGAGTAGCTGGGATTACAGGCATGCACCACCACGCCTGGCTAACTTTACTAGAGATGGGATTTCTCCATGTTGGTCAGGCTGGTCTCAAACTCCCAACCTCAGGTGATCTGCCCTCCTCGGCCTCCCAAAGTGCTGAGATTACAGGAATGAACCACCATGCCCAGCCTATTATTTATATCTTATCAATTATTTAGGTGGCCAACTTCTTCCCTGTATTATGCTGTTCCCTCTATGTTTTTGGTTTTCAACCCTGTCTGCAACTTATAGTCACTTGGGGAGTTTTTCTAAAAAATGCCCAGGTCCAGTCTCTATAGTTTTCTATTCTATCATCTGAGATAGGGCATTTGTATATGTAATTATTTAAGTGTTCAATGTCTTACCTTCTTGCTGGACTGTTTATGAAAACTAAGGCCTGTGTCCCCAGCGCCTAGTACAGTGCCTTTGCTATAGCTGTTTAATAATTGTTAAATGACTACTTCTATTTGCGACATATTTTAATTTCGTATCAGAAAGAGCTGGAACTATTCTTTTGCAGAAAAACCAAAAGAATATTTAATATCTCTATTGGAACGACTGAGAATTGCAAAAGTAACAGGCGTGGCGTTTCCTTTCTTTATGGATAACTCTAACATTGTGGCTATGTTTGAGATGATGGACTCCTCAGGCAGAGGCACCATATCATTTGTGCAGTATAAAGAAGGTCAGTACATTCTACAAATTGAGGTAATAGTTTGTGGTCATTCCACAATTTTTTCTAGCAGAAAATACTTCTCACTTTGTAAAATTCTCACTTCATTTCTTCTCATTATTTTACAGCCCTAAAAACCCTGGGTCTATGCACTGAAGATGAAGATTTACAAGATGATGGACATAAAATAACTTTGGATAAATTCAAGGAGGAAGTGTAAGTTTATTTTTAAGTGACAAATATTTTAATAAGGTGGCATGATTTTGAAGCACAATTAATACCTTTAAAACAGGTTCCTATCTTTTGAAAGAAATATTTTGTTCCCTTGAAACTTTCAGCTGACTGGAAAGTGAGGACAGGGAAGGCTGACGGTAAAGTCCCTAAACTTGGGAATAGGAGGGGAAAATGCTGGGGTTAGAGAGGAAGTTCCAGAGGCAGCTCCATTCTTTTTTTTTTTTTCCTGAGATGGAGTCTTGCTCTGTTGCCCAGGCTGGAGTGCAGTGGCAATATGTCGGCTCACTGCAACCTCCACCTCCCGGGTTCAAGCGATTCTCCTGCCTCAGCTTCCCAGTAGCTGGGCTTACAGATGCGCATCACCACATCCAGATAATTTTTTTGTATTTTTAGTAGAGTCAGGGTTTCATCATGTTGGCCAGGCTGGTCTCAAACTCCTGATCTCAAGTGATCCACTGCCTCGGCCTCCCAAAGTGCTGGGATTACAGGCATGTAATGGGCTGTGCCCAGCCAGCTCCATTCTAAATAGGAAGCCCCAGCAATTCTCAAAGGATGAGGTGAAGAAGCACCAATATGCTAGGACAACTAACAGAAACATTTTGAGCTCAACACACTAGCTGGAAACTCTCTCTGTAAAATACATACTAATAGAATTTATCTCAAAATATTTCCTCAAAATTATCACAAAGTAAATGTTTATCAGTAGCATAGGCTGCATGTTAGTCTGATAATTTTAGATTTTGAGATATTACAGGATTAAAAGTACTAACCCACCGCTAAGTCAGAGAAAAACCATTGGAATAAAATTTAATAGTTGTGGAAAGTTTCCAGGGAATCTAGCTCAATTTTTTAAAGAGTTTTACTCTGAGATTTTATTAGTCAAGTAACTATTATTGAATACACCCCAAGGACAAGGAAAAGTTACAAGAAAAAATAAACTTTTGAGACTTTTGTCTCATAAGTTACATAAATAATAAAAATGTTTAATTACATTCACTACCACATGGGAATGTTTGAGTCAGAGTGCCATGGCCTGAAATGTTTCATCCAGAAAGAAAGGGTTGCCCACTGTCACACAGAATGAAACTAGGAAGCATTTAAAATAGAAGGGCATTTGTGAGAAATGAAGAACAATCCTATCTTATTCACCATCTCACAATGTGTTTTGTTTTCTTCTTTAAAGACAGGGTCTTGTTCGCTTGCCCAGGCTGCTGTGCCGTGTCACAATCACAGCTCACTGTAGTCTTGACCTCCTGGGCTCAAGCTAGCCTCCCACCTCAGCCTCCCAAGAAGCTAGAACTACAGGCATGCATCAGGGTCTTGACATGTTGGCCAGGATGTTTTCGCACTCCTGCCTCAAGCAATCCTCCTACCTCAGCCTCCCAAACTGCTGGGATTACAGGCATGAGACACTGTGCCCTGCCAGTTTCCTCAGGGAAATACAGTTAATTCCCAAACTAGATACAGGTGCCTCAATTACAAATATGCATTCAAAGGGAGTTTTAAAAAAATTTATTGGCTATGTTTGATTATCCACAACAGAATTTCCCTTAATTAGCACAGGAAATTGAAAGTTGGTTATAATTTAATATCTCTGCTCTTGTCTTCAACAGACATACTCAGCATTTATACTTGTAAATAGAATTGAGTTTTCATTGTTTCGTTTTCTGTTTTTGTTTCCTTAGGAACAAGAGGATGAAGGAAATATGGTCAGCATTTTAATAACACCATAAATCCAAGATAATAAGTAATTCTATAAAGTTTTCCAGTTTCATTAATTCAGAATTTCATCATATAACTTGAAATCCAATTGGCTTCCTCTTTCTTAGAAACAAAAACCAAAGAAACCTTTTTCTGAAAGACATTATTTTCCAGTATTAGGCCAATTTGTCCTCAAATTAAGTAGAATCTCAACATCTTGTTGAGCCAGTTTGTAAATTCCAACTTCATTTAATGCTGCTGTGGCAGGAAGCTGCCCTGAAGCTGACTGCAGTACATCTTTCAGCAGTAGTGCAGAACCGACGTTCAAATTCAAAACAATACAGGCTTCTTTTATACTGTTTAGGGAAAACAAAGGAGGGAAATGAGATCTCCATTATCTGCATCAATTATATTACAATTTTGAGAATCCTAAACAGCTTCTCTGCACTGCTGGTCCACATGTTCTCTATAAAAATATTTATGGATTTATTATTTGGTTCTTTTAACATGGTAAGACTACACAGGTGCAGAGTTGCTATTTCTTTAGATTACTATAAGGTAATACGATCCCTATTTCAATATGTATCCGTTATTTCTCTAAATACAATACTTAATATTAACACTATATTAAATATAGCTATAACTTTAGGTAGATTAGAATATGGGAAAAGACAAAAATAAGAGATAAATGAAAGCAGCAGAAAGAACATTTAAATAAATTTTAAAAACAGTCCTATGAAACATGTAAACATAAGCTTTCATTTTATAAGTCTAAAAGGAATGCTTTATAACCTCACAAAACCCAAACATAATTTAAATTTTACTTTTTTTTTTGAGACATGGTCTTGCTCTGTCACCTAGGCTGGAGTGAAACTGCACGATCATAGCTCACTACAGCCTCAGCCTCTCAAGTAGCTAGGACTACAGGTCCACACCACCACACCTGGCTTTTTTTTGTTTGTTCATTTTAATACTTTCTGTAGAGATGGAGTCTTGCTATGTTGCCCAGGCTGGTCTCAAACAGCTGGCCTCAAGCAATTCTCCCACCTCTGCCTCCCAAAGTACTGGGATTACAGATGTGGGCTACTATGCCTGGCCTATAAATTTTAGATCAACAAATTCTGAAACTATAATTATATTTAGAACCAAAATTAATGTCAAATGTTTAAGGAAACAAATTTCTTTCAGGCCTGGCCTATTAGGTATTAAACATATTTGTAATTTTTTTTTTTTTGAGACAGAGTCTTGGCTCACTGCAAGCTCCGCCTCCCGGGTTCACATCATTCTCCTGCCTCAGCCTCCCGAGCAGGTGGGACTACAGGTGCCCGCCACCAGGCCTGGCTAATTTTTTTTTTGGTATTTTTAGTAGAGATGAGGGTATCACTATGTTAGCCAGGATGGTCTCGATCTCCTGACTTTGTGATCTGCCCACCTCAGCCTCCCAAAGTGTTGGGATTACAGGCGTGAGCCACCACGCCCGGCCCTGTAATTTCTTATATTTAGTGAATAGGGCACAACTGTACTTGTTTTCATTTTCTATTTATTCCTCCAGTAACTAAGCAACTAGAAGCATTAAACCAAATACTAGAAAACAAAACCCAACATGTAATTTATATCTAGTTCTGAAACTTTTTGAGGTCATGGGTCACATCTATCATCTTGGTTTCCCCATTGTGCTGTAAGCATACAGTAGATAGACAATGTTTTAAAATTTCAACTGATCTTATCCCACCCAAACATCTCCAGAACCCTAAAGTTAAAAGGAGTTAGCCTCCTGTAACAATTTGATACATTAATATTAATTGTTAAATGTTGAGCTTACTGTTTAAAATAATTTTCTGGTCTCTTGCAATAGTGAGAAAACAAAGGGAAAAGATTCCGAGTCATATCAAACTGCAGCTGGGCTGCTCCTCCTTCGTTGAAGTGATTAGCAAGAATTATCTGAAACAAAGAATAATTCATATAACAGTTGTCTTTATTATCACAGCCCAAAAACAGTCTATTCTTACTTACTTCTTGGTAGATGTATACATCCAGCTTCTCTACAAGCATTTGCCAGAAAATTTTAAATAAGGAGAAACAAAGCTGCTGCTCCAACTGAAGTAAATGGTCTCGTAACGTCAGCAGCAACGGGCAAGCCGAACTGGACAGGGACATCACTGCCTGCTCTGACTGAGATGGCAAGGACAACCATCTGGAAAAAACACATTTTTACCAAAAAATTTTCATCAGTTTCTATTTTTCAAGTTTTTAAATCATTTTAAATTTGAGGAAGTGTTCTGTCCTAGGGCATATTGGATAAGAAAAAATATACAGCCTAACATTAAAAGCTCTATCAGAAAATAAATGTACCTGTATTTATATTTTCACTCTCAAATACTCTTTAATATGGGGATATATCCAAAATATCCCCAAATTTTAATATGTGAATTACTGATATAAAGCAATTACAATTTAAAATGTCACTTAATTTTTGCATTTTATTTATGTAGTTTTTCTTTTTTTTTTTTGAGACAGAGTCTCGCTCTGTTGGCCAGGCTAGAGCCACAGGGTTCAAGCAATTCTCGTGTCAGCCTCCCAAGTAGCTGGGATTACAGGTGCCCACCACCACGCCCAGCTAATCTTTGAATTTTTTAGTAGAGACAGGGTTTCGCCATGTTGGCCAGGCTAGTTTCGAATTCCTGCCCTCAAGTAATCTGCCCGCCTTGGCCTCCCAAAGTGCTGGGATTACAGGTGTGAGCCACTGCACCCAGCCTGATTTTAGCATTTTAATTAAGACATCAGCTAATATTATGCTCTAATTTTCAGTAAAAACAGGACTAATAAACGAATTTTAAGCACTCTGTGTGGCAGGGACTATGCTAGGACAAAAAGATACTGCTTGCTATCAAGGATGAAAGTAACACAGGTGTTCACAGTGAATGGTAGTGGGATAAACCACAACAAAAGTATGCAGAGTACCACAGGTGCACTTTACTTTGCAAAATGGGAGACAGGTTAGGTTATTCAACCCCAGATCACACACTATCCTATTGATATATTTACAAACAACTAAATTATAATCAGTTTATTCTGATTAAGAATGTCAGCCAGGTGTGGTGGCTCACACCTGTAATCCTAGCACTTTGGGAGGCCGAGGCAGGTGGCTTGCCTGAGGTCAGGAGTTGGAGATCAGCCTGCCCAAAATGTGAAACCACATGTCTACTAAAAATACAAAAATTAGCCGTGTGGGGTGGTGCATGCCTGTAGTCCTGGCTACTTGGGAGGCTGAGGTGGGAAGATCACATGAACCTCTAAGGCAGAGGTTGCAATGAGCCAAGATCGTGCAACTGCACTCCAGCCTGGGTGACAGAGTAGGACTGTCTCAAAAAAAATGTCCAAGAGAACATACTTTAGAAATATTTCCATCAACAATAAAGTTTAAAGTACATAAGGCCAAACCGGGTTCTATCTAGACACCTTGGAAATCTGACCACATATTCTTTAACTTTTACCAAACTGGTGTTAAGAGCTGACTTACATAGAGGACATACCTTTCTTTTTTATACAATTTTGCAGCATCTTTAACTTCTCTAAAAACGTGGTCTACTTGACGGGTCAACATATCATGCTTTAAACGTTCTAAGAGGTTAATCATGTCATCAAAGACAGAGCTCTCCATAGAGGCTAGCTGTCCTAGCTGCAATTTACTCAGAGTATTATTCTCTGCAAACACCTCCAGTGCAGCCTGTTGAAGTTGTAGAAAGAACTGAAAGCAAAAACATGTTAACACATTAACATACTTTTTTTTGTAACAGTTTGAAATAGAATTCATATGTCATACAATTCACCCATTTAAAGTGTATAATTCGACCGGGCACGGTGGCTCATGCCTGTAATCTCAGCACTTTGGGAGGCTGAGGTGGGTGGATCACCTGAGGTCAGGAGTTCAAAACCATCCTGGCCAACATGGTGAAACTCCATCTCTACTAAAAATACAAAAATAAGCCAGGCGTGGTGGCATGTGCCTGTAATCCTAGCTTGAACCTGGAAGGTGGAAGTTGCAGTGAGCCGAGATCATGCCTCTGCACTCCAGCCTGGGCGACAAAGTGAGACTCCATCTCAAAACTAATAATAGTGTATAATTCAATGTTTTTTTTATATATTCAGTTGTATATCCATCACAATTTTAGAACATTTTCATCACTCTCCAAGAAAAAAGCCGTTATCCTCCAATACCGTCTCCCCACTCCCTCAACTCATAGGCAACCACTAATCGACTTTCTGTCTCAATGGATTTGCCTATTCTGGACATTTCATATAAATGAAATCATACAACGTATGGTTGGTTGTGACTGTCTTCTTTCAGTACATTTTCAAGGTCTATCCATGTTGTAACACGTATCATATTGTAACACGTATCAGCACGTCATTTTTTTTACATTGCCAGGTAATATTCCATTATATAGATAGACCACATTTTATTTATCCATTCATCAGCTGGTGGACATTTGGGTAGTTTCTACTTTTTGTCTATTATGAACAAATGCTGCTGTGAACATTTTTGTACAAGTTTTTTTTGTTTTGTTTTTTTGTTTTTTGTTTTGAGACGGAATCTCGCTCTGTCACCCAGGCTGGAGTGCAGTGGGGTGATCTTGGCTGACTGCAGTCTCCGCCTCCTGGGTTCAAGCGATTCTCCTGCCTCAGTCTCCTAAGTACCTGGGATTACAGGCGTGTGCCAGCACACCTGGCTAATTTTTTTTTTTTGTAACTTTCGTAGAGATGGTGTTTCACCATGTTGGTCAGACTGGTCTCACACTCCTGACCTCATGATCCGCCCGCCTCAGCCTCCCAGAGTTCTGGGATTACAGGCGTGAGTCACCAAGCCTGGCAGTACAAGTTTTTATGTGGACATATGTTTCATTTCTCTTGGTATGTACTGAAGAGTGGAATTGCTGGATCTTATGGTAAGTCTATGTTTTAACAGTTTGCAAGGCTGGGCATGGTAGCTCATGCCTATAGTGCCAGCGCTTTAAGAGGCTGAGGCCAGAGAATCATTTTATAGTGAGACCTTATCTCTAGAAAAAAATTAAAAATTAGCTGAGTGTGGTGGCCACAGACCTCCCAGCTACTCAGGAGGCTGAGATGGGAAGATTGCTGGAGCCCAGGAGGCAGAGGTTGCAGTGAGCCAAGATTGTGCCACTGCACTGCAGCCTGGGTGAAAGAACGAGATCTCATCTCAGAAAACAAAAAAACAGTTTGCAGAACTGCCATACTGTTTTCCACAGCAACTGTACCATGTTACATTCCCACTAGTCAATGTTAAACTATTCTGAAATGGAACAATCTCAAGATATATTGTTAACCGGAAAAAGCAGAAGAGTTTGCATAGTATGTTACCACACGTTGACATACACACACCAGTATTTATATAAATAGCTTTAGTAGTATATACAAGAAATTGATCAAAGTGATTGGCTTTAGGGAAGATTAGAATTAAGACTTATTTTTCACTATATATATATTTTCAATATATACAGTTTTGTGGCTTTTGAATTTTGTATCACATGGATTACATATAGTGAAAAATATTTTTCTCTTTCAACTTCTGTGTACGGTAATCATGAACTTAAAAAAAATGACACTATCGGCCAGGCATGGTGGCTCATGCCTGTAATCTCAGCACTTTGGGAGGCTGACGCAGGTGGATCACCTGAGGTCAGGAGTTTGAGACCAGCCTGGCCAACATAGTGAAACGCCATCTCTACTAAAAATACAAAAATTACCTGGGCATGGTGGCAGATGCCTGTAATCCCAGCTACTTGGGAGGCTGAGGCAGAAGAATTGCTTGAACCCAGGAGGCAGAGGTTGCAGTGAGCCGAGATCGTGCCACTGCACCCTAGCCTGGGCGACAAGAGTGAAACCCCGTCTCAAAAAATGACAACAAAAAACGACACTATCTACTTGTTTTTTTTATTTTTTATTTTTTGAGACAAGAGTCTCACTCTGTCCCTCAGGCTGGAATGAAATGGAGCAATCTCGGCTTACTGCAATCTCCCCTCCCTGGTTCAAGCGATTCTCCTGTGTCAGCCTCCCGAGTAGCTGGGACTACAGGCGAGCACCACCATACCTGGCTAATTTTTGTATTTTTAGTAGAGATGGGGTATCACCATGTTGGCCAGGCTGATCTTGAACTCCTGACCTCAGGTGATCCACTCGCTTTGGCTTCCCAAAGTGCTGAGATTACAGGTGTGAGCCACCATGCCTGGTGTTGTTCTAAATAAAATTAAAAATATTTTTTAAATGACACTATCAACAAGCATTTAAGCATAAGATTATAAAGGTCAGAAATTTTATTTTTCCAAAATTAACAGAGGACTAAATAAATCACCTTGCCAAGGTTTTTTTTTTTTCTCTAAAACTCTGAATAGCATTAGGCCGTGAACACATCATAAGCCATATTAAGGTCATCAAACATTTGGCTTCCCTTGATGGCCTGGCACGGTGGCTTACGCCTGTAAACCCAGCACTTTGGGAGCCCGGGGCGGCGGATCACTTGAGGTCTGAGGTTCTAGATCAGCCTGACCAACATGGTGAAACCCCATCTCTACTAAAAATAGAAAAGTTAGTCGGGCATAGTGGCGCACACCTGTAATCCCAGCTACTCAGGAAGCTGAGGCAGGAGAATAACTTGAACCTGGGAGGCAGAAGTTGCCGTGAGCCAAGATCACACCACTGCAATCCAGCCTGGGTGACAAAGTGAGACTCTTGTCTCAAAAAAAAAAACAAAATAAAAAACATTTGGCTACCCTTGAAATGTTTTCTTAAGAATTTTCAGTTGCTTTTCTTTTAAAGTTCTTGAAATAAAACTAATTAAAATTTAAAAACCAAAAGCCATTGAGAATTCTCCCAAAGATTTCATGGATAACAAACAAACCATAAAATCTGGTGGTTAATTTTTTTATACATTTACTATTAAAATTCTGACTACCCAACACGAACCTAAATCATCTCTCTTTGTCTCTCCCCATCTCCCTCTCTCCTCCCGTGCCCCCGCCCCATATCTTTTTGCATGGCAATGTGTCATGGGCATCAACTACTTTTACATGGCAACTTTTCCCCTTTTAACAGTACCCCAATTTTCCTTTGGGGAACCACTTCCCCAATCTGAGACAACTTAGGTGGTGTCAGGCCTATCCTTTGGTGCCAGGGATGCACACATAACTTGGTAATACCATGCCCTGGCTGCACTAGTAATTGTTCAGAGATGGACATATGAGAGGCACCTTGGTATTTCTGCTGAAACTATCAGAGAAGCAGCACTCTTCTTTTGAGATTGCGGAAGGACCATGTGAGCCTGGAACCACCTGTGGCCACACGTCCAGAGCCTGCCTCAGAACAAAACCAGAAATTGACAACTTTAGAACAGCCATGCCTAATCCTTTTAGAAAGTTAAAATCCTCACCTCCCATATCTCACCCCACATCCCAACTTAGGCCAGTTCGAATTTCATATCTGTCACCTACAACTGAAAAATTCCTAATTCTGAATGGCTGCTTATTTCAGGCTTGGCACAATCTGGCAACTGGCAGACAGTTATCAGTAGAGAACCTGAAACAAATGGAAAGTGAATTCTGTCCATTCTTTTTCCTTTTTCTAATTATGCAATACAAGAGCTTTAATAATTTTTACTTATACAGTATTCACTGGCTGAAGGACTGTGAATATGATTAAAGAATGTTTGAGGTTAAGACAGAACTTGCACTATATAGTTATTGTTTTTTTTTTTTTGAGACAGAGTTTTGCTCTTGTCACCCAGGCTGGAGTGCAACGGTGCAATCTTGGCTCACTGCAACCTCTGCCTCCCGGTTCAAGCTATTCTCCTGCCTCAGCCTCCTGAGTAGCTGGGATTATAGGCGTCCGCCACCACACCTGGCCGTTTTTTTTTTTTGTTTGTTTTTTGTTTTTTTTTTTTTTTTGAGACAGAGTCTTGCTCTCTCACCCAGGCTGGAGTGCAGTGGCACAATCTCAGCTCACTGCAACCTCCACCTCCCAGGTTCATGCAATTCTCCTGTCTCAGCCTCCCGAGTAGCTGGGACTACAGGCGCCCACCACCATGCCTGGCTAGTTTTTGTATTTTTAGTAGAGATGGGGTTTCACCATCTTGGCCAGGCTGGTCTCGAACTCCTGACCTCAGGTGATCCGCCTGCCTCAGCCTCCAAAAGTGCTGGGATTATAGGCGACAACTACCGTGCCCAGCCACGCCTGGCTAATTTTTTGTATTTTTCGTAAAGACGGGATTCCACCATGTTGGCCAGGCTGGTCTCAAACTCCTGACGTCAGGTGATCCACCCACCTTGGCCTCCCAAAGTGCTGGGATTACAGGCGTGAGCCACCACACCCGGCCAGATTTGCACCATCATAACCATGCTAGGACACAATTCATTCACAATTTGAACAATCAACTCTGAAATTTATTTCTCTGCTAACAGAGAACCTAGTTAATTCAGCATGAGATTATACGTTTTCTAAGGGTAGGGATGATGGCTAATTCATCTTTCTTTTTTTGGCGGGGGGAGTTGCCCAGGCTGGAGTGCAGTGGTGTGATGAAGGCTCACTGCAGTCTCAACCTCCCGGGCTCAAGCAATCTTCCCACCTCAGCCTCCAAGTAGCTGGGACCACAGAGCATGCCTGCCATGCCCAGTTAATTTTTTTAATTTTATTTTATGTAGAGACAGGGTCTCCCTATGCTGCCCAGGCTGGTCTCCAACTCCTGAGCTCAAGTGATCCACCCACCTTAGCCTCCCAAGCAGCTAGGACTACAGGGGTACGCCACCATGCTCAGCTAATTTTTTGTATTTTTTGTAGAGATGAGGTCTCACCATGTTGCCCAGACTGGTGTCGAACTCCTGGGCTTAAGTGATCAGCCCACCTTGGCTTCCCAGAGTTGGGATTACAGGTGTGAGACATCGTGCCCAGCCATCTTTCTTAAACAGACTATAGCACCAAGTAAAGCAGTTGATGATGTTCTACAAATAATTTCATTGAAGAAAAAATTCTGGCACAAGAATCAAGAATAACAATTTGTTTCATATTACTAAAAACGCTTAGCAGAATATGGAGCTGTGGGGGTGCTGAGAGAATACTTACTTAAATTAGAAACACAACACATAAAAGTACAAAATGAATGCATGTATGCTAATTAGCTGACTTTATTTATTTATTTATTTATTTTGAGACGGTTTTGCTCTTGCTGCCCAGGCTGGAGTGCAATGGCGTATTCTCAGCTCACTGCAACCTCTGCCTCCTGGGTTCAAGCGATTCTTCTGCCTCAGCCTCCTGAGTAGCTGGGATTACAGGCATGTGCTACTAAGCCCGGCTAATTTTTTTATTTTTAGTAAAGACAGGGTTTCACCATGTTGGCCAGGCTGGTCTCTAACTCCTGACCTCAGGTGATCCACACACCTTGGCCTCCCAAAGTGTTGGGATTACAGGCATGAGCCACCACACCCAGACTGATTAGCTGACTTTATAAACAAACTGATCATTACCCTCTATCTTATAATCATATTATGAAATAATTGTTTTATTTTCCTTGCTCAGCAGAATGACATTATGCACATGGATTTCAGTTATTTTTATAGGAAAAAAACTTTAACTAATTACTAAGTCCCAGACAGAGTACAGATAAGCATAAACTATGATTGTGTTTATCAGATTTTTATCTTGTTTATATCTATGATGAGTATATTTATTATATTTATTTTTGCCCCCTATTTATTTGGCTTATTTAAAATTTAAATAAAAATGGTTTTTGTTTGGCTTTTTCTTTCACATTAAAATAGGTATTATGAGGAATACATTTTCTTCTATACAATGCATTAGAAGTAACCATAAATTTTTGTTCTACATATAACAAAATGTACTATATAGTGCATTAATTTGTATACTACAATTTTTATTCCTAAACTCATAATTTAAAATTTAATGCTTTCTAGACTTCCTTCCTAATCCAGGCATTTAATGTTTTTACATGTCCATGTTTGAATATATTTCATTTCTGCTTTTATTTCCTGTTTTATTGCATTAAGATAATGTACAGAAATTTTAAATTAATTTATCTTGTCCATCTTTGTGACTCATCTGGACACACTTTAAAATTGTATTTTTCCCTGTTATACTATGGAATGTATCACTAATCTTCAGTTAATCAATCTAATTATTTAACTTTACAATTTTTTAATTCTCACTTTACCTATCACATTCTAATAGTATATTTAAGTCTTTAGTTAAAATTGCATTTGTCTTGTTTACCTTTCTGTTTTCATTTTATGACACAATTATATATTTTATATTTTTAATAATTCATATTAAAGTTTTCATAGTCATTATCAGATTTATTCAGTATAGTTAGTTTCTTTAATATTTAATGTCTATTCTATTTTACCATTTCATAGTCATCCTAGTTCTCTGTTTATGCGTTCTGTCATGAAATGTACTTTATGGGACACCCAAGTTGGTATAAACCTAAGTTGATTTTGTATTCTCACAGATGATCTCAGAACAGTGATTCTTAACCTAAGGGCACCCTGTTCAAGAAGGGAGTTCTGAAGGTCCTCTGAGATTATGTTAATATCTAAAACATCTAAAAGAATTCATCTGTCTATGTCAAGGTTATAAAGGCTAATTAGACTTTTGTTTGGAAGCATCTATTGGAAAATCTGGTTGCCAAAGAGTCCTGATAGCCAGGATATTCCTTGAATTAATAAAAACAGTAAAAATAAATTACTACTTAATAATTATACTTAGGCATATCAAATCTGTCAGTAGGTTTACTTAATAATAATTAGGCAGATCAAATCTTGTCAGAATCTGCATGGAGAAGGCAAGGGTCAGTAGAATCTGGAGGGAGAAGGCAAGGGTCAGTAGAATCTGGAGGGAAAAGGTCTTATGGTATTTGTTAACTGGACCCAAGGTTTTTATTTATAGATTTATTTAAAATATACCTTCCAATAAATCAGTTAATTTTTTCAGATACAATCATAGTGCTGTTTTTTTAAAAGAGTTCTTATCTTTTAGAGATAAATACTAATATATATCTCTCTATATAAATATTACCATGAAATATGATATCTGAGATCTGCTTCAAAATAATCAAGTATTGGGGGGCAGAAAAGAGGTTTAAATAAAACAAAACTGGTGTAAGAAGTTGAGTGAGCTGGGCATGGTGGCTCACACCTATAATCCCAGCACTTTGGGAGGCAGAAGCAGGTGGATCACCTGAGGTCAGGAGTTTGAGACCAGCCTGGCCAATAAGGTGAAAACTCGTCTCTACTACTAAAAAAAAAAACAAAATTAGCCAGGCATGGTGGCGGGTGCCTGTAATCTCAGCTACTCAGGAGGCTGAGGCAGGATAATCCCTTGAACCCAGGAGACAGAGGTTGCAGTGAGCCGAGATCGCACCATTGCACTCCAGCCTGGGCAACAAGAGCGAAACTCTGTCACAAAAAAAAAAAAAAGAAGTTGAGTGATAGCCACACCACAGAAGTTCATTTTCCTATTCTATTTACTCTTGCATATATTTGAAAATATGATACACGAAATGTTAGTTTCTTATTTTTATTTTTTGTAGAGACAGGGTCTCACTATGTTGCACAGCTGGTCATGAATTTCTGAGCTCCAGTGATCCTCCCACCTCAACCTCCCAAGTAGCTTGGACTACAGGCATATGCCCCACACCTGGCTAATTTTATTTTATTTTTTATTCTTTGGAGAAATGGGGTCTCCCTATGTTGCCCAGGTTGGTCTCCAACTCCTGGGCTCAAGCAATTCTCCCATCTCAGCCTCCTAAAGTGCTGGGATTAAGAGCATGAGCCACTGCACCCAGCCAAATAGATTTTTAATGTATGAAACAATTAAAACTTTAAATGTTTCTTCCTATTTTCATGACTCTTTATAATCTGTCATGTTTTGAAGACATTCAAGAGGTATTAAACATTATTCTTTTATTTTCCTTAAAGTCCTGGATTGCTTTTGACATCATTATTTAATCTTAGCTTTTCCTGTGATTGCAATTACCATACATGAATATTTCCAAGTATGGTTCACTCTATAAACAACTATTTCATGAAAGGCTTGCTTGCTTTTCCAATGATTAAATACATTAAAATATCAGGACTATTTAACTACTTGAGATTTGATTGAGAAAAATGTGTATTTTAATTACACCTTCTAATTATGGCACTATGGTTCTGTCTAGCATGTTTATTTTTGCTTGCAATAGATTCAACATTTTGAAAAGTATTAATAAAATAGTTCGAACTAGTAATATATTACTTAATATAAAAGCATATTAACTCACAACATTGTCAGCCCAATCTGCTAGTACTGTTGAGATGTAGTTCACAGCATTAAGAATTGCACAGTATCGAAAGCCAAGGGAAGCTCTAGTCTCTTCTTTCATCACCTGTGTTAATCGTATCCTAAAATCATCTACTAAGTCCTTCTGTAACTCCAGGAACTGAAGCTTTCGGGAAGCTGTGGGAAGATTTTTATACCTGTCTGTGGAAAAAGTTATTAAGACATATGAAGGTTTTGGTACCATCTATGATATAGTTATAAGTTTTCCCTACTGTCCTGCTTCAGTGCTTTTGTCAAAAATCAATTGACCAGTAGTCAAGAATGGATTTATTTCTGAGCTCTCTTAAGGATATGAGTTTCAAAAGTATATACGTTTGCCAAAACTCATTGAACAATACACATAAGATCTGCACATTACACTGTATGTAAACTATACCTCAAGTTTTTAAAAAGGCAAATGAAAAAATTATATATAAAAATGACAGTTTTGGCCAGGCGTGGTGGCTCACGCCTGTAATCCCAGCACTTTGTGAGGCCAAGGCAGGTGGATCAACTGAGGTCAGGAGTTCAAGACTAGCCTGGCCAACATTGTGACACCTCATCTCTACCAAAACTACAAAAATTAGCCGGGCAGTAGTGGCGTGTGCCTGTAATCCCAGCTACTCGGGAGTCTGAGGCAGGAGAATTGCTTGAACCTGGGAGGTGGAGGTTGCAGTGAGCCAACATGGCACCACTGCTTTCCAGCCTGGGCAACAGAGTGAGACTCCATCTAACAAAAAAAAGAAAAAGAAAAAAAAGAAAAAAAAATGACAGTTTCTTCAACAAATAAACGGCATTTTTTTAAAAAAAGAAAGAACTTCAATAAATTAAAAGATACACATTTAAGAATTTACAGGCAGTTGGCCGGGCACGGTGGCTCACACCTGTAATCTCAGCACTTTGGGAGGCCGAGGTGGGTGGATCACGAGGTCAGGAGATCAAGACCATCCTGGCTAACACAGTGAAACCCCGTCTCTACTAGAAATACAAAAAAATTCGCCGGGCACAGTGGCTCACGCCTGTAATCCCAGCACTTTGGGAGGCTGAGGCGGGTGGATCATGAGGTCAGGAGATCAAGACCATCCTGGCTAACACGGTGAAACCCCATCTCTACTAAAAATACAAAAAATTAGCAGTGTGGTGGCGGGTGCCTGTAGTCCCAGCTACTCGGGAGGCTGAGGCAGGAGAATGGCGTGAACCCGGGAGGCAGAGCTTGTGGTGAGCTGAGATGGCGCCACTGCACTCCAGCCTGGGCGACAGAGTGAGACTCCATCTCAAAAAAAAAAAAAAAAAAAAAAAAATTAGCTGGGTATGGTGGCGGGTGCCTGTAGTTCCAGCTACTCAGGAGGCTGAGGCAGGAGAATGGTGTGAACCCAGGAGGTGGAGCTTGCAGTGAGCCGAGATTGCGCCACAGCACTCCAGCCTGGGCGACAGAGCGAGACTCCGTCTCAAAAAAAAAAAAAAAAGACAATTTACAGGCAGGTATGGTGGCTCACGCCTGTAATCCCAGCACTTTGGGAGGCCGAGGCAGGTGGATCAACTAAGGTCAGGAGTTCGAGACCAGTCTGGGCAACATGAAACCCCATCTCTAGTAGAGCCGCCACCATGCCTGGCTAATTTTTTTGTATTTTTAGTAGAGACGGGGTTTCACTGTGTTAGCCAGGATGGTCTCGATCTCCTGACCTCGTGACCTGCCCACCTCGGCCTCCCAAAGTGCTGGGATTACAGGCGTGAGCCACCGTGCCTGGCCAACTGCCTGTAAATTTTTGTATTTTTAGTAAAAATACAAAAAAAAATTAGCCAGGCATGGTGGCAGGCATCTGTAATCCCAGCTACTCAGGAGGCTGAGGTAGGAGAATTGCTTGGACCCAGGAGGCGGAGGTTGCAGTAAGCCGAGATTGCGCCATGGCACTCCAGCCTGGGTGACAAGAGCGAAATTCTGTCTCAAAAAAAAGAATTTACAATTGACATGATGAGATGTCTGAAATTTTCTTTGAAATACTCCAGAAAAAAAAAATTGAGGAGTAAAATATAACAGAAAAGTGATAATTGCTTTAAATTTTGGCAATAGGTACCTGAGAGTTCATCATATTATCCTACTTTTGTATATGTTTGAAAATTTTCTGAATAAAAAGTTTTTAAGAGACACATGAATTTTCCTTAATTTTTTTGTCTTAGTGTTTTTCATATTTTTCTTATAGTTAAAAATATGGAATGATGACTGGGCACGGTGGCTCACGCCTGTAATCCCAGCACTTTGGGAGGCCGAGGCAGGTGGATCACAAGGTCAGGAGTTCAAGACCAGCCTGGCTAAGATGGTGAAACCCCGTCTCTACTAAAAATTCAAAAATTAGCTGGGCGTGGCAGCAGGTGCCTATAATCCCAGCTACTTGGGAGGCGGAGGCAAAAGAATTGCTTGATCCTGGGCAGCAGAGGTTGCAGTGAGCCGAGATTGTGCCACTGCACTCCAGCCTGGGTGACAGAGTGAGACTCCGTCTCAAAAAAAAAAAAAAAAAAAAAAGGAATTATTTACTGACTGGGCTGGAATGATACTTCTTCAGGTTACCAGACAAGCCTAAGAAACGGACAGGCTAGTGGTTGACGAAGGTGAAGAGGGCCAGGGATGGTGGCAATGAGGGTCCAGTGGCACCTGGACAACAAGCAGGCCCACAAGGGGGCAACGTGATTGGCTAAAGACCAACCAGGGCCAGAGGATGCTAGGCTACCCTCCAGCCACAGAATCCCTGCACTGTAACAAAAGTTCCTATTACCACTCCAATCCTTAAAATTACTTCATTATTTTACTCTCTTCTGCAATCTTTGATAAATCAAGATCAAGACAATATTTAAAATATAGGCCAATCACCATTTACTGAAGACACCTAAAAAGCCCAATAGCAAGACAGTTTGGATAATAAAATTAAATTCCTATTTAATTGTTTTTGTGTAATTATTCAGGAAGTTTTCCTTCATGTATACCAATGTTTAAATCCTTAAATTATTAAAAACCCAAAAGTTAGAATATTGTGTTAGATTTCTACCAATATAGAAACTGAATTTGAAGATAACAACCATCATATAATATTAATTTGCTGAGCCACTTATTTATTGATTACTTTATTGACAGAGTCTCACTCTGTCACCAAGGCTGGACTGCAGTGGCGTGATCATGGCTCACTGCAACCTCTACCTCCCATGCTCAAACAATCCTCCCACCTCAGCCTCCCACGTAGCTGGGACTACAGGCACACACCACCACAACTGGCTAATTTCTGTATTTTTCTGGAAGAGAGGGCATTTCACCATGTACCCCAGGCTGTTCTCGAACTCCTGGGCTCAAGCAACCTGCCCGTCTCAGCCTCTCAAAGTGCTAGGATTACAGGCATGAGCCACTGCACCCAGCCTACTGAGCTACTTTAAAAACTACCACGTGAAAACAGTACTTTTAAAACAAAGTCATATCTTAAAAGACATACTTACCAGTTATAACCAAGAGTAGAGTCATAAAAGTTTCTGCACAATCTGGAACTTTCATTTCATCCACGTCAGTGATATCCTTATATTGCGATACCCAGGCAGCTTCTGAGGAAAGCATTGAGTCCATTTTTTGAAGAGCAACTGATAAGCAGACAAAACAATTATGTCAATTAAGTAGTTACAGTCGTTCCTAATTATTCAACTTGTAATTTTTTAGGAATGATGGCTTTTCTATAAAAAAGAGACAAACCTACAATATCCCACTGGTTGTACTAAATTTAACTTAATTAATGCTTTAAACAGGATACTTTACTCCCATCCCCAAATTTTGAAAATAGTTATGTTGACTAGATAAGCTACAGTAAAAAATATTCTATTGGCCAGGCACGGTGGCTCACACCAGTAATCCCAGCACTCCAGGAGGCCAAGGTGGGTGGATTGCTTGAGTCTAGGAGTTCACAACCAGCTTGGGCAAAACCCCAGGGAAACCCCATCTCTACAAAAAATACAAAAAGTAGCCAGGCATGGCTTGCATATACCTATAGTCCCAGCTACTGGGGTGGCTGAGGCAGGAGGATCACCTGAGCCCCAGAGGTCGAGGCTGCAGTAAGCCATGATCGGCCCACTCCACTCTAGCCTCGGTGACAAAGTGAGACCCTATCTCAAAAATAAAAAAATAAAATATTCTGACACTTTGGGAGGCCAAGGCAGGTGGATTACTTGAAGTCAGGAGTTCCAGACCAGCCTGGCCAACATGTTGTAACCCTGTCACTCCTAAAAACAGAAAAATTAGCCAGGCGTGGTAGTGCGTGCCTGTAATCCCAACTACTTGGGAGGCTGAGACAGGAGAATCGCTTGAACGCAGGGGGTGGAGGTTGCAATGAGCTGAGATCGAACTACTGCACTTTAGCCTGGACAACAGAGCAAGAGTCTGTCCCAAAATAAATAAATAAAAATAAAATAAATTATATGATAAAATCTATAAAACAAACACCCCACTGGCTTGACTATTCCACTCTAGAAATATGTAGAGTGTAATTTCAGGAAAAATGGAAGTTTCATGTGAAGTAAAGAAAAGATTATCTCTGAAGGAAACAGAAAACCCTGAAAAGGAAATTTCAAATGGCTCTAGTTCCTATTTAGAACTGGAGAAGAAAAACATCAAAAATGTATACCCACAGAAACAGACATATCTCCCTACCATCTGGCCACATCAGCACTTACATTTTCTCTCCACCGTCAACCATCTCTGAAAACAGGTTTCCTCTGATAGAATATGCATACAACTAGCAAAAGTGCCAGGATAGCCATGAACACTGTGTAGCTCCCTTTCAAACAAGAGTACTTCATCCACCAAATGACAGAAGAGATTGTCATCATATAGCAGACAAGGAATATCAGTGGCTAACTTCTCAAGAACCAGCATCATAAGGCCCCGAGAAAATTCAAGCTAAAAAAATACACAAACATGAGGTATGTAAATAAAAAGTTATCCATGCACACATACAGTTCTAAAACAGAAACACTTATGACTGAGTCTCTTACCCTTGCGTTTACCAAAGAGCCTACTTTGTCTAATATTGGCTGAATCTTCTCATCCAGAAATTCAGTATGGTTTCCAATCCACATAAGTACTTGAGCCAAGTACCATTCTGGCTATGGAAGGAGGAAAATAGTTTGAATTCTTAAGTCATTCCAATTAGAAAGTTACAATTACATGGTTCTATTTAATTGTATATGCACAACACTTATAAAAATTAGTTGAAAATTCCTGTATGTAAGAGCACAATTTCTACTCCGAATTTTAAACTCCTGCAAGGCTTAATAATCAAATGTTTGCCAATGTACTCCCAACAAATTTCAATAATATGACTTAAGTCAATAAACTCATAAATTTACAATGCCATATATATTTAAAACCTAGCACTTCAATAATATGTAAAATGATGAGTATTACAAAGAACTGATGGCCTATATTTTTTGAAATAGCATTTGAAAATAATTTTAATATTATTTTCTTATGGTTTTTATTTTCAAAAAGTAAATCAAGAAAAAAATTGCTGGCCAGGCGTGGCGGCTCATGCCTGTAATCCCAGCACTTTGGGAGGCCGAGGTGGGTGGATCAGCTGAGGTCAGAAGTTCAAGACCAGACTGGTCAACATGGTGAAACCCCGTCTCACCTAAATATACAAAAATTAGCTGGGCGTGGTGGTGGGCACCTGTAATCCCAGCTACTCAAGAGGCTGAGGCAGGAGAATCGCTTGAACACGGGAGGCAGAGGTTGCAGTGAGCCGAGATCGCGCCATTGCGCTCCAGCCTGGGCAACAAGAGTGAAACTTCGTTCCAAAAAAAAAAAAAAAAATTGCTAGTCTGCATTACAAAAACTACACGTCTTACACAGGTTTAAGAGCAGAAATAGCAAGTACATACCAGGCACAGTGGCTCACTCCTGTAATCCCAGCACTTTGGGAGGCTAAGTCAGGTGGATCACCTGAGGTCAGGAGTTCCAGACCAGCCTGACCAATATGGTGAAACCCATCTCTACTAAAATTACAAAAATTAGTCCAGTGTGGTGACATGTGCCTGTAGTCCCAGCTACTTGGGAGGCTGAGGCAGGAGAATCGCTTGAACCTGGGAGGTGGAGGTTGCAGTGAGCAGAGATTGTGCCACTGCACTCCAGCCTGGGTGACAGAGCGAGACTCCAACTCAAAAAAAAAAAAAAAAAAAAGAAATACCAAGTGCTTACTATTTGCTTTGCTTTGTTTTGCAATGATAACTCAGCAATATCTGATGCCCAAGAGCGGAAATACCATTTTTCCTACAGTATATGAACACAAGTCCTCAATTATATGTATGAACAGCAGTAACAAAACAGGAATGTAGCCCTTTAGAAAAAAAACAGAAATGTGAAGAGAGTCAGATTTTAACTTAAACCAGCAAAGGTATAGAAACTCTAACATTTGTTACCAATAAAAACCAAGGACAAGAGCTGGCAAAACACACCTTGCTTAACACATTAGTCTGCCGGTTCCCTCTGAAGTGATACCTGAACCTCTTCTGAAGAGGAGTCAGCATAATCTGGATGGGCAGGATGACAGAAGGGGAGGCAGGAAGAGAGTATTTTTCTGGGAGTTGCTTTGGCTCAGTAAGTAATTCATCTCTGACATAATCAAGTCAAGGAAAAAGAATCAAAAGCATACCTAATATACACACACATATGTATGTATACACACACAATAAATTTTTCCAACAAATGTATCAGATACTCAGTAGAGTTAATTATGATGCAAATAATATGTAACCTAATTTTATATTGAATAAACATACAGTTAATTCTTTATATTGAATATACATTCAGTTAAAATGCACAAAAAGCCAGGCATGATGATAGTGAATCATGCCTGTAATCCCAGCACTTTGGGAGGCTGAAGCAGGCTAATCACTTGGGCCACTTCACAGGAATTTGAGACGTGCCTAGGCAATATGGCAAAACCCTATCTCTACAAAAAACAACAAAAATTAGCTGGGCATGGTGGCACGTGCCTGTAGTCCCAGCTACACAGGAAGAAGAGGTGGGAGAATCAACTGAGCCTGGGTGGTCAAGGCTGCAGTGAGCCATGACTGCACCACTGCACTTCAGCCTGGGTGACAAAGTGAGACTATGTCTTTAAAAAAAGCACAAAAATGAGCCAGGTGCAGTGGCTCTCACCTGTAACCCCAGCACTTTGGGAAGCTGAGGCGGGTGGATCACCTGAGGTCAGCAGTTCGAGGCCAGCCTGACCAACATGGAAAAACCCCGTCTCTACTAAAAATACAAAATTAGCTGGGCATAGTGGTGCACGCCTGTAATCCCAGCTACTCGGGAGGCTGAGGCAGGAGAATCGCTTGAACCCGGGAGGTGGAGGCTGTGGTGAGCCGAGATCATGAGATCACGCCACTTCATTCCAGCCTGGGCAACAAGAGCGAAACTCCATCTCAAAAAAAAAAAAAAAAAAAAAAAAGCACAAAAATGGTATTAGAATTAATCTATAAATCTTTCCTAAAATAGTAACAAAAAAATTCAAGTATCATTTGATTAAATTCACGCTATGATACTAAAGGTTTCCTCCCAATTGCCCATTTGTTCTGTTGCCCCAAGAGACCTTTTTGTGCTATGAACTTGGATCAGTCATGTATCCCGGAACTCTTCCTTACAGCCCTCACACCTACAAGCAATTCACTTTGCAAGAGTACAGTCCACCACTCAGTGGACATTTACAGACCAAGTCCAAACACAGGATTCTTATTTGGCTTTCTTGGCCACTTCGAAAAACTTTTACTCTCTAGCCACAAACCCATTCTAGAAAAAAGAAATTTTAGTAAGTTTTCAGCTGCAACAAAGATACGAGGTTTGTAGTTTCAAAAGCTGACAAAACAGTGTCTCCAGGTAACTGTATATCTCCAGGGCACTGGCAGGTCGACTTAAGCCAACAGTTTGTGATTGAGGGGGTGCGATGAATGGCCAATGAAGCTGTGCTAAAATTTCCTCAAAATCACTGCAATGGAAAAGTAACACATACATTTCAGTACATCACCAAATGATCACCAAATACCCATCGGAAAGCAATTACCACAAAATATGGGTAAATTCCCTACCTTGTAAGCTTGTCCTTGAGAATTTTATGCCAGAATTTAACTGTGGCTCTCATGAAACCAAGAAGATGAGTACAAGATGATTCCTGAAGTTTGATGTCAAGTTCTGCCATAGACACTAGAGTGGAGGCTGCCTCCGGTACATTATTGGTCATCAGATATTGCTGAATGTTATCACTGTAAACAAAGTAAAGCAAATTTTTTTTTTCTTTTGAGACAGAGTCTCACTCTGTTGCCCAGGATGGAGTGCAGTGGCATGATTTGGCTCAATGAAACTTCTGTGTCCCAGGTTCAAGTGATTCTCCCACCTCAGCCTCCACAGTAGCTGGGATTACAGGCATGCGCCCCCATGCCTGGCTAAATTTTTTGTATTTTTAGTAGAGACAGGGTTTCACCATGTTGGCCAAGCTGGTCTTGAACTCCTGACCTCAAGTGATCCAACCGCCTCGGCCTCCCAAAGTGCTGGGATTAGAGGCGTGAGTCACCGTGCCCAGCCGAAAGCAAATTTAAAGAACGGATTGCTCAGAATAATTTCAAATTCGGAAAAAGTGCTTCTTCTTCATGTTTTATATAAAGTTACATCCAAGGAAGAATGAAGCACCACCCTGAGGTAGCCTTTGTTTTTTAACAAAGCACCACCCTGAGGCCTTTTACCAAGGCCTCTCTGGGAGCCTAGAGTCCTCTACTTCTGCATTCTTCTAAGAGCAGCAGCCTGCAGCCTATGTTCAAGACCTCTCCCGGGACCTTTCCCTTCCTACTCCTCCTGACGGACCTGTTTTGTGTCATATTCCTTTGGGCACCACTCATTTCTGATAAATCTGCCTTTTACAAAGTCTTCAGTATCTTAATCCAAGGGAATAATGTGGTAGTATCTGGTAAAGTCAAGTATGATGGTCTTCAATTGTTACATACTTTGCCCAGCTGAACTTGATTTCCCACTTCAAAGAAATGTAATTCCAGGCGGGGCTTGGTGGCTCACCCCTGTAATCCCAGCACTTTGGGAGGCCAACATGGGTGGATCTCCGGAGGTCAGGAGTTTGAGACCAGCCTGGCCAACTTGGTGAAACGCCCCCCAGCCCCCCTTTCCCATCCCCTGTCTCTACTAAAAATATAAAAACTAGCCAGGCATGGTGGTGGGCACCTGTAATCCCAGCTACTCGGGAGGCTGAGGCAGGAGAACTGCTTGAACCCGGGAGGCGGAGGTTGCAGTGAGCCAAGATCACGCCACTGCACTCTAGCCTGGCAATAGAGTGAGACTCCATCTCAAAGAAAAAGAGGCTAGGCGTGGTGGCCTCTTTGGGAGGCCAACATGGGTGGATCACCGGAGGTCAGGAGTTCAAGACCAGCCTGGCCAACTTGGTGAAACCCTTCCCGTCTCTACTAAAAATATAAAAACTAGCCAGGCATGGTGGTGGGCACCTGTAATCCCAGCTACTCAGGAGGCTGAGGCAGGAGAATTGCTTGAACCCAGAAGACAGAGGTTGCAGTGAGCTGACAGGGTGCCGCTGCACTCCAGCCTCAGCAACAGAGTAAGACTCCATCTCAAAAATATATATATATATATACAAATATTACAGAAGAATTTCAAATGTACAAACAGAATATGAGTACTGCCTTTTTTTTTTTTTTTTTTTGAGAGAGTCTCACTCTGTCACCTAGGCTGCAGTGCAGTGGTACAATCACGGCTCATTGCAATCTTAACCTCTCGGGGCTCAAGCGGTCCTCCTACCTCAGCCTCCCGAGTAGCTGGGACTATGGGTGCTCACCACCAAGCCTGGCTAATTTTTTTTTTTTTAACAGAGATGGGGTTTTGCCATGTTGCCCAGACTGGTCACAGAATTCAGAGCTCAAGCGATCTGCCCACCTCAGCCTCTCAAAGTGCTAGGACTACGGCATGAGCCACCATGCCCGGCAGGAGTACTGCTTTTAAGGAAGGAATGAAATAGATTTCCTCACAACACTAAAGCATGAATGACATTTACAACATAGGAAAAGCTAGAGAAACAAGGTTCACTCAGAGTGATAGTGCTATACTATAGTATCTAAGAAACAGAGCTAATATAAGGATGCTAATTCTAGCAAGAAGAAACTACTTGAAAAAAAGACAATGTACATCAGAATAAAAATAGGCCATTATAAAAAAATTTAGAGATGAAGAAAATCCCAGAAGCTCTAAAGGAAAGCTAGAAATGGAGAGATTATCATAAAAGACCTCAGGGAAATAACACATTATTAAAGACAGAAAAATAACCGTGCTCTACCTGCTTATGAATTTGATCCCTATTTCTAATATAAATCCCTCGGCATATTTCCCTTATAAACAATTCAGATATCTGAAAAGTTTATCAAGGCCAGGTGCAGTGGCTCACACCTGTAATCCCAGCACTTTGGGAGGCCAAGGCAGGCAGATGACTTGAGGTCAGGAGTTCAAGACCAGCCTAGCCAACATAGTGAAACCCTATCTCTACTAAAAATACAAAAATTAGCTGGGGGTGGTGGCATACACCTGTAGTCCTAGCTACTCGGGAGGACAAGGCAGGAGAATCGCTTGAACCCGGGAGGTGGAGGTTGCAGTGAGCTGAGATTGTGCCACTGCACTCCAGCCTGGGCAACAGAGGAAGATTCCAACTCAAAAGAAAATAAAAAGAAAATTAAAATAAATAAAATAAATGTTAAAAAAAAGAAGAAAAAAGAAAAGGTTATCAATAACCATGGACCTAATTTAGTTAATCTATTACTTTGGCTACTACAAGAGTGAGGCTTTCAAATAACGTATTTTACTTAATAAAGTTATTAACATTGCCCCTTACTGATATTTCCTTTCTGAGGGACAAGGAGAAATGCAGTAAAATAAAGCAAGGTTTAAAATTCCTTCACTGCAAATAATTTATCTAAACAAGAATGAGATGTTCTAAACCACTTTATATGTAAAACTCCTCATACATGCAAAACAAAGTTTTTTTGTTTTTTTGTGTTTTTTTTTTTGAGACGGAGTTTCGCTCTTGCTGCCTAGGCTGCAGTGCAATGGCACAACCTCAGCTCACTGCAACCTCTGCCTCCCGAGTCCAAGCAATTCCCCTGCCTCAGCCTCCCGAGTAGCTGGGATTACAGGCACGCGCCACCATGCCTGGCTAATTTCTTTTTTTTTTGTATTTTTAGTACAGACGGGGTTTCACCATGTTGGTCAGGCTGGTCTCAAACTCCTGACCTCGTGATCTGCCCGCCTCAGCCTCCCAAAGTGCTGGGATTACAGGTGTGAGCCACTGCACCTGGCCTAAAAACAAAGATTTCTATATTATATTGATATGTAAAATTCTTTAAAATTTTGGGAAATATATGCAAGAAAAAGAAATACATAAAACATATCCATAACAAAAGTAATATCAGGTTTATTAACTATGATACATTTGAAACAGGACATTAAGACTCCCGGAAGACTTTTCTCCCTCAGGTTTTCCAGGCAAAATTAATGGTTGCTGACAGCTCTGCAGCAAGTACTAGTTAAAACAATGCAAGGATACGGGGGACCTTATCATCTACTAATCTAGGTGGAAATGTTACTTTGGGTTGTTTGAAAGGCAAAGCTAGATACAATTAACTACCAGTGATAGGTATTCAACTCAAAAAGAACTAAGGTCAAGCCTTACTTCCTTTTTTGTTTTTCCTACCCAGAGGTAGCAGAACTCTTGTTATTCATCCAAGAATACTGTGTAGCTCTTATGATTCCCACTGAAAAATATTCAAATTATAAAAAAGCAATCCATTTCATTAACTGACCAGTTCTAAAAATTAAATAAGAATAACTATTACCAAACTTTGTGTTTTATTAATTTGGCATTACAAAGAATAGTTTTTATCATGTGTTCATAATCCAACTGTAAGACTTAAAAGTTTGGCCAGACGCGGTAGCTCATGCCTGTAATCCCAGCACTTCCAGAGGCCGAGGCTGGCGGACAGTGAGGTCAAGAGATCGAGACCATCCTGGCTAACATGGTGAAACCCCGTCTCTACTAAAAATACCAAAAAAAAAATTAGCCAGGCATGGTGGCGGGCGCCTGTAGTCCCAGCTACTCGGGAGGCTGAGGCAGGAGAATGGCGTGAACCCGGGAGGTGGAGCTTGCAGTGAGCCGAGATGGCACCACTGCACTCCAGCTGGGCGACAGAGCGAGACTCCATCTCAAAAAAAAAAAAAAGACTTAAAAGTTTAACGTACTTACATTACCTTCTTTCAAATGCTAATTAAGCTCCCTGAAAAGCTTATGTTCACTCACAATAAAGGAAAAGAATCATTATCATAATGCTATTTTCACAACAACTGGTAAAATTATATTATTATAATCTTTAATTAACTCAAGTATTTAATGGCACACATATACTCTCTAAGACAGAAGCCTCAAAGGAAAATAGTAATTGTGAGAACAAAGAGGCCCATTTTACCTTAGTTCTTCAATTTGTGAAATCCATTTAAGGTAAGCAAGATGACGTTCGATCTCTTCAATCTGGCTAATCATGGCTCCAAGATCGTCCATCCAAGGTTGCGCAGTCAGCAAATGGCTGTTAATGGCGCTGAAGAGATGAGTTTCCTGCTCCAGAAACTGATTAAGAAATTGCTTTGATTCTTCTGCATTTTTTAAGGCACTTCGAATTCTTTTAGGAATTTCTGATGAAATTGTAAGTACCTGACCATAATTTTAAAAAAGAAAGAAAGAAAGAACAGCAGCAATCAGATAAAATTTTCATAATTTTTTTTTTGAGAGGGGATCTCACGCTGTTGCCCAGGCTGGAGTGCAGTGGTACCATCATAGCTCACTGCAGCCTGGACTTCCTGGGCTCAACCAATCCTCCCACCTCAACCTCCCCAGTAGTTGGGACTACACATATGCACCACTACACCTGGCTTTTCTTTTTTTTTTTCTTTAAATAGAAACAAGGTCTCACTATGTTGCCCAGGCTGTATGTAACCTTTTTTATTAGTTCGTTCCCTTCAAAATACACATTTTTTGTAACAGAACTGAAAATCATCCATCAAAACCTTCAAAAAAAGGTTTGATTTCTTCATCCTGTACTAATCAATCCAAACATAACATGCTGTTTTATATACACACAAATAGCAGGAAGAAGTATGCCTTTGTGTTGAAAACAATAAGTGAAACAAAAAAATAAAAATAAAATAAAAAATATATGCATACATACATATACACATACATGTAGAGAAAGGGACTTAACTCACTGGCTCCAGTAAGCATCTAGAGGTCTGCCTCCATAGGCTCAGCAGAGGATCCAGCTAGAGAAAACTTATTTTATTTTTTTGAGACAGAGTTTCGTTCTGTCACCCAGGCTGGAGTGCAGTGGCGTGATCTCAGCTCACTGCAACCTCCACCTCCCGGGGTCAAGTGATTCTCCTGCCTCAGCCTCCTAAATAGCAGGAATTATAGGCACGTGCCATCACGCTCGGCTAATTTTTGTATTTTTAGTAGAGACGGGGTTTCACCACGTTGGTCAGGCTGATCTCGAACTCCTGACCTCATGATCCGCCCACCCCAGCCTCCCAGAGTGCTGGGATTACAGGCATGAGCCACCGTGCCAGGCCGAGAAAACTTATTAATACATGCTCTACCTGCTAAATATTTTCCTTCAAAGCAAAGGAAGGGCCGGGCACGGTGGCTCACACCTGTAATCCCAGCAGTTTGGGAGGCCAAGACAGGCGGATCATTTGAGGTCAGGAGTTCGAGACCAGCCTGGCCAACATGATGAAACCCCATCTCTACTAAAAATACAGAAACTAGCCAGGTGTGGTGGCACACACCTTGTAATCCCAGCTCTAGAGAGGCCAAGGCAAGAATCACTTGAACCGGGAGGAGGTTGCAGTGAGCTGAGACTGCACCACCGCACTCCATCCAGCCTGGGTGACAGAGCAAGACTCCTCAAAGAAGAAAAAAAAAATGCAAGCTGGGTGCGGTGACTCACACCTGTAATCCCAGCACTTTCGGAGGCCAAGGTGGGTGGATCACAAGGTCAGGAGTTCAAGACCAGCCTGGCCAAGATGGCAAAATCTTGTCTCTACTAAAAAATACAAAAAAATTAGCTGAGCATGGTGGCACACACCTATAATCCCAGCACTTTGGGAGGCTGAGGCAGAGAATTTCTTAAACCCGGGAGGCAGAGGTTGCAGTGGGCCGAGACTGCGCCACTGCCATCTAGCCTGGGTGACAGAGCGAGACTCCATATCAAAAAAAAAAAAAAAAAGGAAACAAAGATCTCATTCTAACAGGCTGAGCATCTATATTTTGCCAACATACCCCAGGTGATTCTGAATTAAGGCCAGGCTAAGAAGCACTGACTTGATGAGATGATATCCAGGCAATGCCTTTAGAAACGGCATTTAGTGGCCAGGTGCAGTGGCTCACGCCTGTAATCCCAGTACTTTGGGAGGCCAAGGAGGGCAGGTCACTGGAGGTCAGGAGTTCGAGACCAGCCTAGCCAACATGGTGAAACCCTGTCTCTACTAAAAATACAAAAATTCAGCCGGGCACAGTGTCTCATGCCTGTAATCCTAGCACTTTGGGAGGCAGAAGCTGGTGGATCACTTGAGGTAAGGAGTTTGAGACCACCCTTGCCAACATGGTGAAACCCCGTCTCTAATAAAAATACAAAAACTAGCCGGGTGTGGTAGTATGAGCCTGTAATCCCAGCTACTCAAGAGGCTGAGGCAGGAGAATTGGTGAAACCAGGAGGCGGAGGTTACAGTGAGCTGAGATCGCTCCACTGCACTCCAGCCTGGGCGACAGAGTGAGACTCTGTCTCAAAAAATAAAATAAAATAAATACAAATACAAAAATGAGCTGAGGATGGTGGCGCATGCCTGTAATCCCAGCTATTCAGGAGGCTGAGGCAGGAGAATCACTTGAAACCCGGAAGGCAGAGGTAGCAGTGAGCTGAGATCACACCACCACACTCCAGCCTGGGCGACAGAGAAAGACTCCATCTCAAAAAAAAGAAAATGGCATTTATTAAATGAATTTTTCTTATAGTATGTGGGAAAACATATACAAATATTAGTCATCAGCAAAATACAAAGAACATTATAGAATAATTTCAATCAACAGTGATTAGATACTTATTCTGTACCAGGCACTGCGCTAGAAATATGCAGATAAACAAGACACAGCATCCGTCCTTAGGTCACTTTGGTATATAAGAGTGTTGTAAGCAAATAATTTCAACAGTGGGATTAATGCAATAAAATAGGCTATATTTAATGAATGGGCACATTAATCACCTAAAGATCTTGTTATAATACAGATTCTGATACAGTAAGTCTGAGGTAAGACTGAGATTCTGCATTTCTACAAAGCTCCCAATCTGCCTAAACAAACATGGTATCAGCAAGAGTGGGAAAGATGGGCCGGGAGCAGTGACTCACGCCTGTAATCCCAGCACTTTGGAAGGCCAAGATCCACTTTCGGGCAGATCACCTGAGGTTGGGAGTTTGAGACCAACCTGACCAACATGGAGAAACCCCATCTCTACCAAAAATACAAAATTAGCCGAGCGTGGTGGCACATGCCTATAATCCCAGCTACTTGGGAGCCTGAGGCGGGAGAATCACTCGAACCCGGGAGGTGGAGGTTGCAGTGAGCCAAGATTGTGCCATTGCACTCCAGCCTGGGCAACAAGAGTGAAACTCCAACTCAAAAAAAAAAAAAAAAAAAAAAAGAGTGGGAAAGATGGGATGGATACCAGAGATGTTGAGGCTGAACTCAGATGACTTGGTGATGGGATAGAGGATGAGAGGATGATAAGAAGGAATCTAGGACTCCTAGGCTTCAGGTCTGGGTGACAGGCAAATAGTGGTGCCATTATCTAACCAAGACAGACAAGCCTCTAAAAAATGGATCAGTATAGTTTTGGACATGCTGAATTTAAGGTTCAATAAGGAACTTCAGTAAAAGTTTCTGTGGTCATTAGGGAAACAAACCTGATTACAGTGGGTAAAAGATGAATGACAAAAAGTAGAGATAGATAACAAAGGTTACTTTCTGAAGCCTGACAATCAAAGGAAAGAACTAATACCTGCTAAAAGATCAAGGGTTTTTTTGTTTCTTTGTTAAGGTTTTATGGAAAAGACCTGTCTATGTGCACATGCTGAAGGGATAGGACTGGTTGACGAACACAGGGTAAAATTATAAGAGTGACACAAGTTTACTGAGGTGGCAGAGAGAACCTGGGGTATAAGATCTGCCTTCGACTGATCCTTTGCTTAATGAAGAGGTTAAAAATGACTGCACATAAATTTGTGGATTGTGGGATAGACTATTCAACAGACTGAATTCAATGCTACTAAATTCATGCTAGGCTTCTATTTTTTTCTGCTAGGGAAAAGGAAAGGGCAGAATGGACAGGTTGGGTAGATGTCTCAAACAGAATCTGAAAGAACAGTTGAGGGGAGTAGCAGAGGAGCTGACGTTCCCATGGAAGGACTGCTGGTGGGGCTGAAGACTCAGCCAGGGTGGCAGACCACACACATAGATTGGCATCAATCTACTCAGCTGCATGACTTCCTCCAACTGGGCCCACAACAACCTGCCTGCAGGAGTGAGGCAGACAAAGCCAGGCTAAACTTGAAGACTAGCAGTAGTTGTGGTAGGAAGACAGGAAGGTGTGGAGGCCTAAGGTAATGGGGACAGGAGAACATAAGATGACCAAAAACCTGGAAATAACCCACATAGAATTTACTTAACCTAATTTAGTAGCTATATGATAAAAATGTTTTATCTTGGCCGGGTGTGGTGGCTCATGCCTGTAACCCTAGCATTTTGGGAGGCCAAGGCAGGCGGATCACGAGGTCAAGGAATCGAAACCATCTTAGCCCAAATGGTGAAACCCTGTCTCTACTAAAAATACCAAAATTAGCGGGGCGTGGTGTCGCGTGCCTGTAGTCCCAGCTACTCGGGAGGCTGAGGCAGGAGCATCACTTGAACCCAGGAGGCAGAGGTTGCAGTGAGCCGAGATCACGCCATTGCACTCCAGTCTGGGCGACAGAGTCAGACTCCGTCTCAAAAAAAAAGAAAAAAAATGTTTTATCTTTGACAAACACACCATTGCCAAGTAGAGGGGCCTACTTATTTTTTTGTTTAAGCTTATACTCATTGGGTTTTTAAAAAATTATTTTAAGTGATATGTTCATTGTAAAAGAAAAAAAAACCTATAAATACATAGAAATATATATTTTTGAGACAGAGTGTCACTTTTGTTGCCCCGGCTGGAGTGCAATAGCATGATCTCAGCTCACAGCAAACTCCACCTCCTGGGTTCAAGCGATTCTCCTGCCTCAGCCTCCCGAGTAGCTGGGATTACAGGTGCCCGCCACCACACCTGGCTAATTTTTTTTGTTGTATTTTTAGTAGAGTCGGGATTTCACCATGTGGGTCAGGCTGGTCTCAAACTCCTAACCTCAGGTGATCCACCTGCCTTGGCCTCCCAAAGTGCTGGGATTACAGGTGTGAGCCACCGTGCCAGGCCTAAAAATATTTTTTAAATACATCACTTGTCAACCAACCACACAGAAATAACCGTTACATTATACTTCTTTTCACTTTATACTTCTCCCTATGGGTACATTTATTAAAATCTGAAATGTGGCCGGGTATAGCAGCTCACATCTGTAATCCCAGAACTATGGGAGGCCAAGGCAGGTGGATCACCTGCGGTCAGGAGTTCAAGACCAGCCTTGCCAACATGATGAAACCCCATCTCTACCTAAAATACAAAATTAGCTGGGCAGGGTGACACATGCCTGTAATCCCAGCTACATGGGAGGCTAAGGCAGGAGAATTGCTTGAACCTGGGAGGCGGAGGTTGCAGTGAGCCAAGATGGCGCCATTGTACTCCAACCTGGGCAACAAGAGCAAAACTCCGTCTCAAAAAAAAAAAAAAAAAAAATTGAAATGATGGTGTTTACACCATGGTATATATTTTTGTAGGCCATGACATTATTTGCTTGTAAAAGCAATTTAAAAGTCACTGTATGTTCACTAGAAACAGATTGAAAGGAAAAAAAAAGTCACTCTATGAAAATCTATGTAAAATGTTAGGTCTCACTATGTTTTCAAGACAAACCATATCAGTAGGAACTTTGTCTTTTACCTAATTTGTAAAATAGGTAATACAATGTACGTTCTTAAATCCTCTTAAACAGTTTACAATAGACTATTTGTTACATTCTATATCTTTAAAATTCTATATATAATAGATTATGTTTATATTATATTGTTAAAAGTATACCACTGATAATTATTTCAGTGAGTTTCAATACTTACCTGTTCTTCTAACTGCATTTTACTTACTGTCCTCTGTTCTATGAGTTTATCAAGTTTCTTTAAAGATTTAAGGTCATTTCCAACTTCCTTTTCTATGAATGCAGACACATAAGAAGGGAGATCACCATTATCTGTACCTTCACTGACTTGTTTACTTCCAATAAGAACTGTAACATTTATGTCACCTACAACAAAAGAATAACAATTACTCAACGCCACTAAGTACTATGGAGTTAAAGAAAATATAAAACATGTAAAAGCAGTTTATCTGCCTTCAAAAGTTAATAATTTTGCCAGGCACGGTGGCTCACACCTGTGATCCCAGCACTTTGGGAGGCTGAGGCAGGTGCATCACCTGAGGCCAGGAGTTTAAGACTAGCCTGGCAAACATGGCGAAATCCCGTCTCTACTAAAAATACAAAAATTAGCCAGGCATGGCGGCACAGGCCTGTAGTCCCAGCTATTCGGGAGGCTGAGGCACGAGAATCCCTTGAACCTAAGAGGCAGAGGTTGCAGTGAGCCAAGATCACACCACTGCACTCCAGCCTGGGCGACAGAGACAGACTCTGTATCAAAAAACAAAACCAAAACAAAGCGCCACTGCACTCCAGCCTGGGTGACAGAGACTCTGTATCAAAAAACAAAACCAAAACAAAACAAAGTTAATAATTTAAAGAACAACACACAGACAAATGCCCAGAAGAATAGCTCTAAAGCACTCTATCAACCAACTACTGCAAAATGCTTAAGAGCTGAGGGAAGTATTAAAGGAAAAATTCCTAAAGTGTGATCCAGTAACCACAGGTTTCAATAGACAAGGAATAATACCTTTTCAAAATGTGTAAGGAACCAGTAGTATGGTCTAGAGCAACACCAAAAGAAGACTCTTGTTTTAAAGTGTTTTTAAAAAGACCGGGCGCAGTGGCTCACACCTGTAATCCCAGCACTGTGGGAGGCCAAGGCAGGAGGATCACTTGAGCCCAGAAGTTCTAGACCAGCCTGGGCAACAAAGCAAGACTTCACCTAACAAAATTAGCCAGGAATGGTGGAACACACCTGTAGTCTCAGGTGGGCTGAGGTGGGAGGATTGCTTGAGCAGCCTGGGAGATGGAGGCTGCAGTGAGCCATGATCTCACTACTACATTCCAGCCTGGACAGCAGAGCAAGACCTCATCTCTTAAAAACAAACAAACAAACAAACAAAAAAGTAAAAAAGGTTTGGCTGGGCGAGGTGGCTCAGACCTGTAATCTCAGCACTTTGGGAGGTTGAGGCAGGCAGACCACAAGGTCAGGAGTTCGAGACCAGCCTGGCCAATATGGTGAAAACCTGTCTCTACTAAAAATACAAAAATTAGCTGGGCATGGCGGTGCACGCTTATAGTCCCAGCTACTCGGGAGGCTGAGGCAGAAGAATCGCTTGAACCCGGGAGGCGGAGGTTGCAGTGAGCTGAGATCATGCCACTGCACTCCAGCCTGGGCAACAGAGTGAGACTCTGCCTCAAAAAAAAAAAAAGGTTTTTAAGCTTCAAATGTCATCGATGTCATTGTACAAAGATATCTTTGTCAGAAACAGAAAAAAGAAAATATGAGAGAACAAATTACTAGGAAAAAATCAAAATGACAAATGCAACCACTAAATAGTATAAAGTGAGATTCTTTCCATGGCAAATAAACTACCTGTTTTGTGACATTTAATAAGTCCAATACACATTAGGCTTATTAATATTAATATCTAAATAATGATATGCCTAAGTGCAAAATGTAAATGTCAGATATTGGTCAACTATTTATGTAAAGATTAACAGAATATATACCAATGTTTTATACAGAGTATGTTCCTGTCTCCACCCCTACACCCCAACAAACAAAATTTCCTTTGTTCTACTTAACTTATATGAATTAAATTAAAAGATTTTTCACATGCTGTGAGAATCAGGAGGTGGTACTGACCTTTTCCCCCTTTCCTGTTCAGTGCAAGATCCAGAACCCAAGCTATACATTGTGCCTTCCCAGAGCAATTTTAAATTGACAATTTAGAGGGTAGGAGAGGCAATATTAACATAACACTATGCCTCAATTTTCCAACTAGAAAACAAATTGTAACATTTGCCCCAGCCTATATCTCAAGGTTATAATTGGGACTATATAATACAAATTATATATTAATTATACTATATAATTATATACTATATTAACGTATAATAATCTACTATTATGTACAGAACTCACAATGCCTTTTTAAAATCTTAAATAAAACAAGTGATTTGTGTGGTGTATCTGCAGATAAATGGAGGCAGGAAATGTTTTGTGAATGCTAAAGTTGCTGTATCTTAGGGAGGAAATTCTACCTTCATTTTTTTAAAAAAATTACACCCACTGAGCACAGTGGCTCATGCCTATAATCCCAGCACTTTGGAAGGCCGAGGACGGTGGATTGCCTGAGGGCAGGAGTTCAAGACCAGCCTAACCAAAATGGTGAAACCCTGCCTCTACTAAAAATACAAAAATTAGCCGGGTGTTTGGCGGGCACCAGTAATCCCAGCTACTGAGGAGGCTGAGGCAGGGGAATTACTTGAACTCAGAGGCGGAGCTTGCAGTAAGGCGAGATCGCGCCACTGCACTCCAGCCTGAGAGACAGAGTGAGACTAAGTCTCAAAAAAAAAAAAATTACACCCTTGATGTGTAACCATTCAAATGTGGCATAGTACATTCTTAGTGAAATGACATTCTTCAAAATGACACACCAGTAATTTGGGAGGTTTTTATGTGTCTCCTTTTCTATTTTTTGTAAAGAGCACTCCTAACTGCAAAGCAGTTTGAGCTGTGGAAAGAGGAACAAGGTCAAAGTCCTTGATATGATAGTCTACATCTATTATTTTATTAAAATGACAGCTCAGTAGGCATCAGACTACTTTCCAGGCATCTGAATGAGGCAAAGGTGGAAAATGGAAAGGGAAGGGTTTAACTGAGAGATACAGGGCACTCTGAAATCCTTCAAGAAAAAGGAGCTGAGATGTGGCAGTTATGACAGTCATGTGCTATGGACTGCTCAGAGCCTTCTTTCTGAGGCAGATTCTATCAGCCGCTAATGTTAAGGGCAAATCTTACTCCTAAGGGCCATGTGCTAATGTGGGCACCGTTTTTCTTACTGCTACACATATCCCAACTGTTTGCCACAGTCAAAAGAACCAAAAATCCCAATAGCAGAGCTATCACATGCTTTTCCCCTTCCTCTCCCAAAAAATGTCACTTCAAAGGTCCCTAAAGAGCCCTTGATTTGCAATAACCTGCCATCAAAGTAAAATGGCAAAAGTCCACAACCCTGACATATACTCCCGTACTAGGGAGGAAATGGTGGTACTGACCTTTTCCCCCTTTCCTGTCCAGTCCAAGATCCAGAACCCAAGTTATCCGTTGTGCTCTTGCCAGAGCAATTTTAAATTGCCAATTTACTGAAGGTGAACTAAACAACTGTCATTTGCCTCCTTTGAACCCAATTAGGGTGGCGGTCGTCTGTCCTAGATCATGGTCCCCTCCAAATTCCTGATGCTTAGTAAGTTGATGTTTCATTAAAATGACAGGCAGGCCCCAATTATTCTGAGTACTGTATGATAGGCAGACTTCCAGCGAAAACCCTCTAGTCCCTGTACTAGGTATGGATCGGGAAGTGCTCTTCTCCAAAGCATCCCATATTTTACAATTTTAGAAAGACAAAAATATGTGTATCATGGTCATCAGTATTACCATATAAGCATATTGTGCAGAAAACGGTACTGCATCTAAAAGATAGGCAAAGAACCTTTCTCTATTGCAGACCCTGGAAGGCTGAGTTTGGGCGGGAAGAAAAAGCTGGGAAGAAAAAGCTAAGGTGTTTGGAGCTGGCTTACTTTTCTCCTCGAGGTTCTTCCTTTCGTCACCACTTTCAGAGCAGCACTAGAAGAAGAACAGATGTGACAAGCACATTAAGATTAAAGTCGTGGATGGAAAGCATACGGGGCTCCCAAAGGGCACCCACTGGAGGCCAGAGAGGTTCCAGACGCTCTCCCACTTTCTGAGCGACCAGGGCCGTCCGAATCAGGTACCTCAAAGTGCCACTTTCCTGGTGCCACCGCCACCTTCCCAGGAGGTGTGTGTCACCTCCGCAGGACCTGGAGTTACCTTGCCTGCTCACTAGGGCCACCTCCCTAGAGAAATCTGTCATCTCACCAGGGCCGCCAAAGCCACCTCACGGGGACTACCGCCTCCTCTAGGAGGTCTTACAAGGGCCTCTAATCTAAGCCGCGGGAAGCACCTTCACAAGCTTACAGGGCCACCGCACCGGGACTATCTCCCCCGGGAGGTCTGTGCCACCTCAATGGGCCACCAATGTCCCCTCCCAGGGACGCCAGGGCCGTCTCACCGGGGCTGCAGGAGAGGCGCCGATCTCGCCGGCTGGTAGCATCTCGCCTCCGCGCGAGTCCTCGGCTCCATTCGCAGCCAGCGTGGCCTGTGGAGTCTGGCTAAGGCCAGCGACACACTGACCTACCCAGCCTCGGAGGCCTTAGGACTGAGTGCCACAGCGACTTCCTCTCGATGTCTCACTGGTTTCTTCCTCTCAGCCCAGAGAGGCCCTGCCCGTGCAGCCGCCGGCCGTGCTCTGTTCCTCCCCCTCCTGACCGGAGGTCGGAACGGCCACTCAGGAAGCGGGCACCCTCCCCTAAGGAGCTCCAGAGAAGGGATTCGCTCACTCCACCGCGGTAAAAGTCCCCTCCACTTTATTGAAGCTCTTAATGATGGAACTTTAAGAAATCCCTCTCCCAACGCCTTAAATTCAATATGAATAATTTAAATTTATATTTTAGGCAATATCCAGATGTTCTGAGAGTGTGGGGGGCTTGTTGACTAGGAGCTTCGGTGCAGGGTTATTTGGTTCGAATATTTAGTTGGGGGTTTCCAATGAATGTCAGTATCTTTAGATATTTCTTTTAACGTTGGTCAGAGTCCCTAGAGATGAGCTTCTGATTTCCTGCCTAGAGGGTGTAGAGGTGGTTATAAGCGTTCTGGGAGCTGAATGAAGAGAACAGAGCATCTAACATGTGTTTCGCCCAAAACCCTGTCTTTTACCAGGGAGGAGGAAAGGGAGCTACCTAGCAGCAAGGGTTGTGTAGAGGACCTGTGGACTTGACAGCCTCATAAACAAACTAACACGGAAGGAGTACCATAGAGACCATAACAAACAAGGGGGGGAAAAGCAACCCTCAGAGGAAAAAGAAACCACACGGTGAGAAGAAAAATCAAATACATGTGCACAGAGATATATAATCGAGCTACAAATTACTATTGCAAGCATAAAACAAGGATACTGGCTGGGCGCTGTGGCTCACGCCTGTAATCCCAGCACTTTGGGAGGCCGAGGCAGGCAGATTACGAGGTCAGGAGATCGAGACCATCCTGATTAACATGGTGAAACCCCGTCTCTACTAAAAATACAAAAAATTAGCCAGGCGTGGTGGTGGGCGCCTGTAGTCCCAGCTACTCAGGAGGCTGAGGCAGGAGAATGGCGTGAACCCGGGAGGTGCAGCGTGCAGTGAGCAGAGACCGCGCCACTGCACTCCAGCCTGGACGACAGAGCAAGACTCCGTCTCATTTAAAAACAAACAAACAAACAAACAAAGATACTATTTTTTAAATTACCTATTATGGGAACATAATCGTATATATTTATAGTGTACATGTGTTTTTGTTTGTTTGTTTGTTTGTTTTGTTTTTTTTTTTTTTTGCTCAGGCTGGGGTGCAATGGCATTATCTCTGCTCGCAGCAACCTCCGCCTCCCAGGTTCAAGCGATTCGCCTGCCTCAGCCTCCCAAATAGCTGGGATTACAGGCATGCACCACCACGCCCGGCTAATTTTGTATTTTTAGTAGAGACGATGTTTCTCCATGTTAGTCAGGCTGGTCTCGAACTCCCGGCCTCGGGTGAACTCCCGGCCTCGGGTGAACTCCCCGCCTTGGCGTACCAAAGTGCTGGGATTACAGGTGTGAGCCACCGCGCCCGGCCTTTTCTTCTGGGGCCGGGCGGGGGGCGGGTAAAGAAATTTTAATGAGGATTCAAGGTTTGTAAGGAAGACGCAGAGGACCGGCGCTCAGCCCCAGCCTCCTCACGTGTACATGGCTCCATGGAGGTTCTCCAGTCGGTTCTGCTGCTGCTGCTGTTTTCGAGCCTTATCTCGTCTGTGTTCCTCATAAGTGTAGTCATCAGTGGGCAGCTCATGGCGGCACAAGGGACAGGAATTTGTCTTGCTTAGCCAGGGCAGAATGCAGCTGGAATGAAAAAGGTGATGGGAAGCATCTCAATGGCAGTCTCCTCCTCAGATTCCAAAAGATAAACGGGGCACTTGAGCTCAGCCTTGAGAGCCTCTGATGACTGTCCTGGAGAGGTTCTCAACCACAATCTTGGCAGCTGGTGGAGGCAGGTGGTGGTCCCAATCTACTACCAACCCCAAGTCTTCAAAGTCCATCCTATTCAAAAGTGACCTTACGAGCTCCAGCACCATGTTGGTTCGAGTCTCCTGCTTGAGGGTCCAACGGCTCACAGTCGTGTTCATCGATATAGGACGCCATGGCTGCCCAGCCGTCTGACATGTGATGTTTTGATACGGGTATACAATGTGTAACTATCAAATCTGAGTAACTGGGGTATTGATCACCTTGAGAATTTATCATTTCTTTGTGTTAGGAACAGTCCAATTCCACTCTTTTAGTTATTTTAAAGTATGCAATAAATTATTAACTGTAGTCACCCTGTTTTATTGTTGTTGTTGTCGTCATTTGTTTTGGTTTTGGTTTTTTTGTTTGTTTTTTGAGACAAGTTCTCCCTCTGTTGCCCAGGCAGGAGTGCAGTGGTGCAGCCATAACCCACTGTAACCTCAAACTCCTGGGCTCAAGGGATCCACCCACCTCAGCCTCCTGAGTAGCTAGGACTACAGACTGGCACCACCATTCCTGGCTAACTTTTTTTTGTTGAGACAGTGACTCGCTATGTTGCCCAGGCTGGGCTCTACTCCTGGGCTCAAGCGATTCTCCTGTCTTGACCTCCCAAAGTGCTAGGATTACAGCCATGAGCCACTGCACCTGGCCCCTAACTGTATTTTTGGACCCATTAACCATCCCCAATTTATGCCTTCCTCCCTGCTACCCTTTCAGCCTTTGGTAACAATCATTCTACTCTCTATCTCCTTGAATTCAGTTTGTTTAATGTTAAGCTCCCACATATGAGAGAAAAGGATACTATTTAAAAGGAGCATTGGCTGGGCACGGTGGCTCCTGCCTGTAATCTCAGCACTTTGGGAGGCTGAGGCAGAACAAATTGCCTGAGGTCAGGAGTTCAAGACCAGCCTGGCCAACATGGTGAAACCTGGTCTCTACTAAAAATACAAAATATTAGCTGGCCATAGTGGCACGTGCACCTATAGTCCCTGCTGCTTAATAGGCTGAGGAACAAGAATTGCTTGAACCCAGGAGGCTTTTAATTTCTGCTGTCATATTTTTTGTTCTCTGAATGCTCTTTTTATTTTATTTATTTATTTTTATCCTCCCCATTTTCACAAGTGAGTGCCCCTTTTATTATTTATTATTTGTTTGTTTGTTTCTTTGAGACAGAGTTTCGTTCTGTTGCCCAGGCTGGAGTGCAGTGGCACGATCTTGGCTCACTGCAACCTCCGCCTCTGGGGTTCAAGTGATTCTTTTGCCTCAGCCTCCCTAGTAGCCAGGATTACAGGTGCCCGCCATCATGCCCGGCTAATTTTTGTATTTTTAGTAGAGATGGGGTTTCATCACATTGGCCAGGCTGGTCTTGAACTCCTGACCTCAGGTGATCTGCCCACCTCAGCCTCCCAAAGTGCTGGGATTATAGGCATGAGCCACCGTGCCTGGCCTTTTCTTTGTTTTGTTTTGTTTTTTGCTTTTTTTTCCTAGAACATTTATCAACATTTATCTTCCCACACTTTGTTTGTTTGTTTTTATTTTGAGACGGAGTCTCATTCTGTCGCCCAGGCCAGAGTTTATTGGCAAGATCTTAGCTCACTGCAACCTCTGCCTCCCAGGTTCAAGTGATTCTCCTGTCTCAGCCTCCCAAGTAGCTGGGACTACAGGTGTGCACCACCACACCTGGCTAATTTTTGTATTTTTAGTAGAGATGGGGTTTCACCATGTTGGCCAGTCTAGTCTCAAACTCCTGACCTCAAGTGATCTGCCCGCCTCAGCCTCCCAAATTGCTGGATTACAGTTGTGAGCCACCACGCCTGGCCAAAAACTGGAATTCTGTACTTAATTAGTGAACTATGAATCAAATGTGAGGTTAGAATAAAAATGTGGGTTTTTTTTTAACACTCTTGTAGTCAAGAATAAAAATAGACATTAAAGATCTCAAAAAATTTAGCTTTTGTTTTATTTATTTATTTATTTATTTATTTATTTATTTGAGACAGAGTCTGACTCTGTCACCCAGACTGGAGTGCAATGGCACGATCTCAGCTCACTGCAACCTCTGCCTCCCAGGTTCAAGCAATTCTCCTGCCTCAGTCTCTCGAGTAGTTGGGATTACAGGCGCCCACCACCATGCCAAGCTAGTTTTTGTATTTTTAGTAGAGACAGCGTTTTGCCATGCTCAGGCTGGTCTCGAACTCCTGACCTCAGGTGATTCGCCTGCCTTGGCCTCCCAAAGTGGAATCATGGGTGTGAGCCACCGCGCCCAGCAAGCTTTCATTTATTTCTCCTTTCTCGGGAAGCTACTGAAGGTTTACTCCACTAAAATAAGAGAGTAAACCAAGAATAAAGATGACATAGGATATAGGAAACAGAAAGATTCAACACAGGAACAGAGATGCCCTGAGAACAACTGTGCAATAGGCGTAGATTGGCGTAGGCCAGGAGGTTCCAGAAGAGACTGCTTCAGAAAGATGAAAATAGAACACCTCATCTAAACCTCTGGAAAGGGGAGATTTACACAATCATTGAGGGGTTTGGGCTTGGTCTAGTGATGAATAGTAAACTAAAATAAGATAATTATTAACTAGAGGAAAAACAAAAGCAGTACAGAAGAGAAGTAATCATAGTTTCTTATTTGCCTAAAATGTGAATGATATTTACCTAGTCATAATGAAGTAAACATAAATCCAAAAAAAGGACAGTATAAGGAATGGAAAGTTTGGTGGAGAAAGGGGAAGGAAAGAGAGCTAAATCTTTATTTTCCATTAAGTGAAGTCAGTAAATAATGTCTAAAAGTGAAAAATCAAGAAATAACAATACAAACACATTACATGGAGAGATTAAGGTAAATATCAAAAAAATTAGTTAAAAGAGGTGAAATGGGCCGGGCGCGGTGGCTCACACCTGTAATCCCAGCACTTTGGGAGGCCAAGGCGGGTGGATCACCTGAGGTCCGGAGTTCAAGACCAGCCTGGCCAACATAGCGAAAACCCATCTCTACTAAAAATACAAAAATTAGCCAGGCATGGTAGCATGTACCTGTAGTCCCAGCTAATCAGGAGGCTGAGGCAGGAGAATAGCTTGAACGTGGGAGGCAGAGGTTGCAGTGAGCCAAGATCATGCCATTGCACTCCAGCCTGGGCAGCAGAGCAAGTCTGTGTCTCAAGAAAAAAAAAAAAAAGAGGTGAAATGACTGCTTTTGAGAAGATGGAAACAGGTGAGGGCTGAAGTGGGAATACAGTCCCTGCTGCTTCATTGCAAACCTTACAAAGTTTCTACAGAATTATTTGACTCTAAATTACAACATGTATAACTCTGATAACAATTAAAAATAAAATTAAAGGAGAAAAAATAATGCCCTAAACCCAAATTTTGGCTTCTGAAAAATCCACTTTCTGATAAAGGAAATAGGGAAATAAATAATTTAAGATTAAGTGTATAGTTTTGACAACAGAAATGTTGGCAATGACTGAGGGAACACAGAAAACAGTGAACTACTATCTGGGGCATGGAGAAAGGCATCCGAAGTGGACAGCATAGTAGTCAATAATAAGGATGAAAGAAGAGAGAAAGTGTGTGTGATAGGCACCTAGCAATCTGTAGTGTGAGGTGGAGTTAAAAGCAGGATACTGTACGTTATACATAATAGACGTGTTAGAATGGAATTTTGAAGTCGAAGACAACATTCAACTGTTACATGATTATTAGAAGAAGTTGATACTAGGAAGAGGTTTTGAACACTTTTGTGTTATTTTAATTAAAAAACCAATAAAGAGTTGCCCATTTTGGAAAACAGAAAACTAAAAATCCATGTTTCACTTGTACCTTGACCTAGGCAGTTTCGGCTAAAATGCAAAATGAGTAAGGTTTGTCTAAGAAACCTTAGAAATGGCCAAAGAAATGTGAAAAATCTTTCCTCTAAATCTGTTTATGAGGAGTTGGGCTGCACTCTCAGAGTTTTTTTTTGGGGGGGGGGGACGGAGTCTCGCTGTTTCACCAGGCTGGAGTGCAGTGGTGAGATGTCAGCTCACTGCAACCTCCGTCTCCCAGGTTCAAGCGATTCTCCTGCCTCAGCCTCCCAAGTAGCTGGGACTATAGGTGAGTGCCACCACACCCAGCTAATTTTTGTATTTTTAGTAGAGATGGGGTTTCACCATGTTGGCCAGGATGGTCTCGATCTCTTGGCCTTGTGATCCGCCCGCCTCAGCCTCCCAAAGTACTGGGATGACAGGTGTGAGCCACTGCACCCAGCCTCTCAGAGATTTTTTTTTTAAGCCTTTACTTTTTTAGAGCAGTTTTAGTTTACAGCAAAATTGAGAGGAAGGTATAGAGATTTCTCATATACCTCCTGACCCCACACGTGCATAGCCTCTCCCTCACCAAAGTGGTACATTTGTTATAATTGATGAACCTACATTGACACATTATCATCCAGAGTCCATAGTTTACATCACTGTTAGTGCTGTAGATCAGCAGTTCCCAACCTTTTTGGCACCGGGACTAGTTTCATGGAAGACATTTTTTCCTCAGACTAGGGGGTAGGAATGGGTTTCAGGATGAACTGTTACACCTCAGATTGTCAGGCATTAGATTCTCATAAGGTGCGTGCAACCTAGATCCCTCACATGTGCAGTTCACTATAGGGTTCTCGCTCCTATCAGAATCTAATCCCACCACTGATCTGACAGGAGGCAGAGCTCAGGCGGGAATGCTGCAGTGCAGCCTGGTTCCCAAAAGGCCACACTGACTGGTACCAGTCCGTGACTTGGGGGGGCTGGGGACCCCTGTTGTAGATTTTATGGGCTTGGACAAATGTATCATGACATGCAGCCAGCATTACAGTATCGTACAGAATAGTTTCACTTCCCTAAAAATTCTCTGTGCTCCACCTATTCATCCTTCCCTTTCTCCTAACTCCTGGCGACCACTAATTTTATTACTGTCTATATAGTTTTGCCTTTTTTAGAATGTCATTTTGTCATTTAGTTGGATTCATATAGTGTGTGTCCTTTTCAGATTTTTTTGGTTTTTTTTTTGTTGTTGTTGTTGTTGTTTTCTAGACAGAGTCTTACTCTGTCGCTCAGGCTGGAGTGCAATAGCATGATCCCGACTCACCCCAACCTCCACCTCCCAGGTTCAAGCAATTCTCCCGCCTCAGCCTCCTGCGTAGCTGGGATTACAGGTGTGTGCCACCATGCCTGGCTAATTTTTTGTATTTTTGGTAGAGATGGGGTTTCACGGTGTTGGCCAGGCTGGTCTCGAACTCCTGACCTCAAGTGATCCACCTGCCTCAGCCTCACAAAATGCTGTGATTACAGGCCTGAGTCACCATGCCTGGCCCAGGGTTTCTTTCACTTAGTAATATGCGTTTAAGGCTGGGCATGGTGGCTTACGCCTGTAATCCCAGCACTTCGGGAGGCCGAGGTGGGCAGATCACCTTATCTATTTAGATCTCAGAATAAATAAATACATAAAATAAAAAATATTTATTTACGTTTCCTCCATGTCTTTTCATGGCTTGCTAAGATCATTTCTTTTTGGCACCAAATAATATTCCATTGTTTGGATACAGCACAGTTTATTCAGCTACTGAAGGACATCTTGGTCTTTTTTTTTTTGAGACGGAGTCTCACTCTGTCCCCCAGGTTGGGGTGCAGTGGCATGATCTTGGCTCACCACAACCTCTGCCTCCTGGGTTCAAGCAATTTTCTGCCTCCGCCTCCTGAGTAGCTGGGATTACAGGCGCCCACCATCACGTCTGGCTAATTTTTGTATTTTTAGTAGAGATGGGGGTTTCACCATCTTGGCCAGGCTGGTCTTGAACTCCTGACATCGTGATCTGCCCACCTCGGGCTCCCAAAGTGCTGGAATTACAGGCGTGAGCTACCATACCCGGCCCGTCCTTAAGTTTTGGCAATTATGAATAATGCAGCTATAAACATACATGTGCAGGTTTTTGTGTGAACATAGTTTTCAACTCCTTTAGGTAAATATCAAGGAGTGTAATTGCTGAATTGTATGGTAATAATATATTTCTTTTTTTTTTTTTTTGAGACAGAGTTTCCATCTTGTTGCCCAAGCTAGAGTGCAATGGTGCGATCTCAGCTCACTGCAACCTCCGCCTCCTGAGTTCAAGCGATTCTCCTGCCTCAGCCTCCCAAGTAGCTGGGATTACAGGCGCGTGCCACCACGTCTGGGTAATTTTTTGTATTTTTAGTAGAGACGAGGTTTCACCATGTTGGCCAGGCTGGTCTCAAACTCCTGACCTCATGATCCGCCCACCTCGGCCTCCCAAAGTGCTGGGATTACAGGCGTGAGCCACTGCCCCCGGCCGGTAACAGTATATTTCATTGTGTAAAAAACAAAACAAAAAAACAAATTGGGCAGGGCATGGTGGCTCATGCCTATAATCCCAGCACTTTGGGAGGCCTAGGCAGGCAAATCACTTGAGGTCAGGAGTTCCAAGGCCAACAGGCAAAAACCCCGTCAAAAAAATTAGTCTGGCATGATGTCAAGCACTCGTAGGCCCAGCTACTCGGGAGGCTGATGCAGGAGAATCGCTTGAACCCTGCAACAGAGTGAGACTCTCTCTCAAACAAAATAAAACAAAACAGAAAAACTATTAGAGGCTGGGAGCGGTGGCTCACGCCTGTAATCCCAACACAGAGGCTGAGGCGGGCGGATCACGAAGTCAAGAGTTCGAGACCAGCCTGGCCAACATAGTGAAACCCCGTACTTTACTAAAAATACAAAAAATAAGCCAGGCATGGTGGCGCGCGCCAGTAATCCCAGCTACTCGGGAGGCTGAGGCAGGAGAATCGCTTGAACCCGGGTGGCGGAGGTTGCGGTGAGCAGCGATCGCGCCATTGCACTCCAGCCTGGGCGACAGAGCAAGACTCCGTCTCAAAAAACAAACAAACAAACAAAAAGCAAAAAAACTATTAGAGCCTGGGCAACATAGTGAAATCTTGTCTCTACCCCCCACCCCCAAAAAAATTAGCCTGGGTGCGGTGGGATGCACCTGTAGTCCCAGCTACTTGGGATACTGAAGTGGGAGGATTGCTTGAGCCTGGGAGGTCGAGGCTGCAGTGAACTGTGTTCACGCCACCGCACTCCAGCCTGTGCGACAGAGCGAGACTCTGTCAAAACCAAACCAAACCAAAACAAAAAAAACCTATGATCCGGTTTCTTGAAGCAGATCCTATGGCAAGCCATCAAGCCAGAGCGGTAAGAAGTAGGAAGATGGTGCTTTTAGATCCACTACATTCCCGGGATCAAATGTAGAACAATATTTAGTCCCTAAAGTGATTCTCTTTCCATTATTGTTAACTGCGTGGTCGGTGCAACGTGAAAGGGCCACAACTATGTGAAGGAAACACTTAGAATATAACACCAAAGGAGGCAATCGCTACCTTAGACTTCCTAAAGATCTAAAGAACTCTTAGATGCTTGGTGAAATCGCTCTCTGCCGCTGGTGCGACTCAGGCGCGGTCGCGAGGAAGGTCCGGGGTGAACGCGCGCAGGCTGGGAGTCCGCGTTGGGGTGCTCCCTGGCTTGCAGGCCGCTCCGAGGGGGTGGGCCGGGGGCGGGGCCGGCGGCGGGGCCGGCGGCAGGGAGCGGACTCCGCCCCCGGGGCGGGTCCAGTCGGGCCGCGGCGCGTCGCTGCGCCGCACGTGTGCGAGCCCGGCCGCCGGTGAGTCGGCTGGAGCGCATCTGGTCCTCCGCGCGGAACGCGCTGCTTATGCCTGCCGCCCTAGCCGCTGGCTCATCCAAGTGGCCTTCGCCGCTCTCTTGCGTCCCAACCAGAGCGCTGGCCACCTCGCCGCCCAGCTCACGCCGCGCCCGCGCTCCCAGGCTCCGGGTAAGTGCGCGGCCTCCCCGCGGCCGCCGGGGCTCCTCGGCCTGGCCCTGGCCCCAGCCCCAGCCCCAGGGCCCCGCCCCAAGAGGCAGTGCGGACTGGGAAGGCGGAGTGGGAAGGCGGCCCCGCAGTGGTCAGAGCCCGCGGCGCCTCCATTATGGATCGCGCCAGCGGGAGCACGGTTGGAACCCGGTGGGTCCTGCGCTTCGACGGTGCAGGCGCCGCTCTCCGCTCCCCGCTCCGCTCTGCCCGGCCAGTCGTCCGGAGGCGCCGCGCCCGAGCGCTCCCCTCCTCCCCGCGCGGCGCTGTCCGCCGGGGGCCCCCTTCCCACTCCTCCCTTTCTTTGCCCCGGACGCTCCCTAAACTCTTGTCCCTCCGTCAGAGGAACACTGGCCCTGAAGCCCTTCACGGTGCCACTGCTTCGCCGCGCCTGCCTTCTGTGGGTCCAGCCCACGTGTTCCACCCCTGTGTCCTGCGTCGCCGCTCACTGGGAGCCTACTAGGCGCCACGCGGGCTCTGAGGACTGCTTGCTTTGTATGCATTTCCCAGAGTAGGAGTGGACGGGCTGCAGACTCAGAGTGCTTTCTCCAGCCCTCAAGCTGGGTGAATGCTTAACGAGTGGATGGAGGTGCTGCTGTGCAAGCTGAAATTC